>NC_133157.1:25787500-26412500 GCF_040802235.1 Manis javanica | reverse complement strand
TTCCTCTAGTGAGAATTTAAAGTACAGATGTTTTGTATTTTTCATTGAAAAACCTTAGTATTTTAAACATTAGATCTTCAAGTAGCTAAGTCGATAAAACAAAACAAAATTAAAATTTACAGGAAGTTAGAGAGCTTGACTTATGGCTTAGATTAAGAAGTCATAAACTTTCCTTAGGTCTATTGGAACAATAAAAGTGCCAAGATGAAGTCTTACCATTAAACCACAGAGTAGTTATTTCTTATGAAGACCAAGGGTTGGGAGAAGGGATCAGAGGATGGCTAGGATCCAGGCTACTCAGATGCTTTACAAATAAGAATGTCATCTTCTAGTGACCAGGCATCAGTGATCTACAGCCACTTTTGATAACATCTAATTAAGGCAAGAACTCAAGTTCTTTATCTTTGTGTACCTCCTAGAGACAAGAAACATTGTCACCTGGAAAATTTTGACAGTAGAGATTATAAATGCTTTTGGTCCACTAAAAATAGTGGACCACTAAAAAATATATACCTGAACACACAGGTATAATTCAGCATCAATGTGTAGTCTAGAATCCTAAGACAATCACTGTAATATTTAAATTGTTTTAGCATTTTTTATTCTGAGTTAATCTCCTCAACATAATGGATAACTACATCAGTCGTTTTCTCTTTTTTATTATATTTTTCATTTATATGTATCAAGTTTAGAAATTTGCGTAATTTAGCAAAGTAAAAAAAAGGTCGTTAAGATAACCATTAATGTTTTGGATATTACTTTCCCATCTTTCAGTTTCTGTTTTCACTTAATCACTTTAATATAATTTAAATGTTACTTTGTGTTAATACAAATTCTTCACAAATGTCATATAAAGTGCATAATGGCCCATCAAATGAGTGTACTATCATTATTTAACAATTCTACTGGCATTAGCCAAGTATGAAAAATTGTTTTAAAAGTTAACACCCAATAATGGCAAAGATCTAGTGAAAATGGAATTATAACATACACAGAACCCACAGAAAGTTACTTATTAAAATCTATCAGCAATCTTAAAAATCCTTCATTCCTGTTCTCTGGAGTCCATTTTATAGGAAAGTGGAGAAAAAATTTCAGGCAGAGTGCTATTCAACAGAGCCCTGGCCGACTGCTTCTTAAAAGTTGCAATAGTTTTGCAAGAGTAATGAAAGGGATTTTCTCCACACTGTCCATTAGTCCTTTTTCCCCATTTGAAAGCATTAAAGCAGATTGGTCGTTTCTTTTGTGGATGTTTGTGGTTGAAATTTTTTTTGCAGCACCTTTTTCAGGGCTGTTAAAATGCATACCATAATTATTACCTGCAAGTAATTCCCTAATGGGAATCAACCTTTAGGAGATGGTCCTAGAAAAGAGAGGGTATATGACCTGATTCACATCTTCCCTGCAAAAATTTCACTACAAACCCCAGGCAACTGATGTTCCTTCAAAGCCTGTATCAGAATTTTATTTCCAGATTGAAAGTAGGTTGTCTACATTTGTCTCTATTAACCTACAGTCAATCAGACTCCAATCTTCATACCATATAAAGTATACCCTGGCCTACCCAACCTTTCCTACCCTGTTTATAACATATGTCTACAAAGTAGGGTGCAGCTTGAATTGAATGAAACTCCTCCTTTGCATAGCCAATACATGTATAAACATTCTATTATGCTGGTTAATATGTCTCACTATCATAAACTGGAGTTTCATAGAAAGCAGCATAACATGCTGGCAAATGATGATCACAGAATGAAATGGCAAATCCTATACTAAAAACAGCCAAGCAGAAACTCATCTGTTGGATTAATTTTTTTCCTCTAGGGATAGTTTATTTTTATTTTTTTATTTTGGTATCGCTAATGTACAATTACTTGAACATTATAGTTACTAGACTCCCCCTATTATCAAGTACCCCCCACATACCCCATTACTATGTCCATCAGCATAGTAAGATGCTATAGGATCATTACTTGTCTTCTCTGTATATACTGCCTTCCCATGTCCCCCCCGCCTTCTACATTATGTGTGCTAATCGTAATGCCCCTCATTCCCCTTATCCTCTAGGGATAGTTTTTAAGCTGAGTAGAATAATTTGAAGATGAGGAGATATTCTAAAAATTATGTTCTTTGATTTTATTATAAAGAATGTCATCTATTATTATGTATTCTTTAAATTTTTTTACAATTAAAGTCATTTGCTCCATGCTCTATGTTACACAACTTAAATGCTTGAGCTGACATCAGATTCCTTTTTTTAAAAGAATATTGACCCTAATTGCAAATTCAAGAAATGGAAGAGGAAATGACTTTCATGGACAGAAATAAAAGGCAGGCTCTTCTGTATGCAATACGGTTAGTTGCTTACATATCTGCAAATCTAAAGAATGTAAAACTGATTGTAAAGCACTTACACAGAAGTCTCACTCCAGGCCTCACAAATGTTCAGCTGGGCCTGGTCTACTATTCAGCTACAATCCTACATACAACTGAAGCACCCACGGCACTCTCCAAAGGTATTGGAAAGAGATGGTCTGAAAAGCCTTGCTAGTCATCTGAGTTCTGTAGACAAGCAGTGTCTGCAGCATGTCTTATATGCATGCCTGAAGAATTCATTCTTCAGGGACTTTCGGAGTACCCAAGAACAGAGGGAACATGTTAATAAATGCAGATCTTAGAATCCACTTTAGACCCACCAGTTCAGAATCTTTTATAATGATTGTTCACAAGATTCATCTGTATATAAAAATGTGAAAGCTCTCCATTACACAAGTGGCTCTCTTCCTAAATTGCAAATTGGGGTCATCTGGAGAACATTATGTAAAGATGCTTGATTCTCAATTCATAGAAAATTTGCATAATTTTGCAAGGACAATAAGCATGTAGTTAAAAGGGGGGAGGGAAGTGTTACAAAGTCACAAAATGCAGATTTGAATAGTATCTCACCCAATGACTGTGTTTTTATATAGATTTTACCGCTATGGATTTATTTCATTTTCCTCAGAGAACCATAGTGATGATAAAATGAGTAATGTGTGTGAACATATTATAAATGGAAAAACCCTAAACCAATGGTACTGTTAATGACTGGTGTGGCATAAAATAGATATTTTTAAACAGATTAAGCATGCCTTCTCTAAAATTATATTTAACACAAACCCTGTGAGTGCACTGAATTGGAAATAATACACGCTTGTTAAAAATTCAAATAGTTCTTCCCTGACTCAGAACTTGTACATAAGGATCTCAGAAAGTGGAATGTAGAATCCTGTATTTCTAGTAACCGTGCAGTGTAATTATTACATATTCAATCCCCTGCCTTATGACATAGAAGAAAAATTTGAAAAGCTAAACTCAAAGTTGTTAAAACCCTTCTGAGCAGTGCTAACTTGTCACCCTCCTCCAATCACTTTATACAACACTGGACAGACTTACTAAACACATATGCAGCTTTCTCTTCTGGATTACTCCAGGCATAAAAAAGTGAAATGGAAAGGACCAACTGGACAGAGATTGAATTCATTCCCCAGGGACTTTCGGAGTACCCAAGAACTGAAAAACTCCTTTTCGTGATGTGCTTGATGATGTACCTGGTGACGCTACTGGGGAACAGCGCCTTGATCATCCTAACTTTCCTGGATTCCCGCCTCCGAACGCCCATGTACTTCTTCCTTGGTAATCTTTCCTTCCTAGGCATTTCGTACACATCCTCCTTTATCCCTTCAATGTTGACACACCTCCTTTCAGAGAAAAAAACCATCTCCTTAACTAGATGTGTTGTTGAGACGTCTGTCTCCCACACTACGGGGTCCACAGAGTGTGTGCTCCTCGCAGTGATGACATATGACCATTATGGGGCCATTTGCAACCCTCTGAGATACCCCATCATCATGAGTAAGACACTTTGTATTCAGATGGCAGCTCTCTCCTGGGGACTGGGTTTTCTCAACTCATTGACAGAAACTATTCTTCTAGTATAGTTGCCCGTCTGTGGAAAAAATTGAAGTATCATTGATATACAACCTTATATTGGTTTTAAATATACAACACAGTGGTTCAGCAGTTACCCGTATTAAATCCTCACCCCCACTAGTTTAGTTACTATCTGTCAACATAGGAAGATGTTACAGAATCATTGGCTATATTCTCCATGTTGTACTACCATCCCTGTGACCAACTTATATTATGAATGAGAATTTTTGTGTCCCTTCATCACTCACCCTCCCCACCCACCCACCCCAACCACCCCCCAGGTAACCACCAGTTCCTTCTCAGTGTCTATGAGTTTACTGCTGCTTTGTTCATTCTGTTTTGCTTTGTATTTATATTCCACAAATAAGTGAAATCATATGGTATTTCTCATTTGTCTTTCTCCTTCTGGCTTATTTCCCTGAGCATAATACCCCCCCACCTATATATTTTTCTGGGATATTTTTTTTTTCAGTATATTTCATGGTGAATGGCTATGGATAATGCTGGAAGAGAAAGAGATACAGATAGACAGAGATATCTTGGGGAATTTTATGCTTATTTCACTAGGTACTGACAGAGAGTTAGGCCTACACTTTTAATACAACAATAGACATTCAATATACTTGAAATTACAAGTATATTCCAACTGGCTGAAGGTAGAGTCTAGGCAGAAAAATAAAGTTCAAAAACTGATTCCGTCTAAGTGATAAGCCCATAACCCCAGTTGATTTGAGAGGTGGTCTTCTGGATTTTACAAACAAGGCCTTTAAAAAAATAATTAATATATTAAATAAATTGCGCCTATTTCATAGAAGAGGAAATTAGACTAGGATGTTTAAGAAATTGCCTAATATTACAGCTTGTATAGAAAAACCAAACTGGATTTCTTTACTTCAGGTATCAAGTGTACTGTTCTTTCTCCTATACCACAGCTCTGACCAATTATAGGAAAACATAGTCAATCATTTCATTATCTGTCCTAAACTTCTCCCTAGACAACGTCATGCACACAGGGATCAATTTCCATCTCTGTGCAAAGGACTTCCCAATATATAGCTTCAGACATGATTTCTTTCCTCTAGGTGAAGACACTAATCTGTCCTCACCCAGAAGTTTCACCCTTAATGCACAGTCAACCAGTCAACCAATTTACATCCTTATCTCTGTGACATCATCATCGCTAATCTTCTCTTCTCATTCCATCAGTGGCTGCATCAGAGATCCTTGTTTAGACCAGTGGAATCATCTGTGATGACTATTTGTCCATATCTGCTATATCCTCAAATCCAAACCTACAAACCTGTTATTTCCCATATTCATCCTGTCTTCATCAATTGTGTTCTTTTTAAGTCTTCATTGTCTCCACGGGCCCTAGTGCAACAGTCCTCTAGCTCATCTTTCTCATTCTCAATCAATCCTCCATACTGTCACAAGACCAGAGTTTCTAACTAAGAGTCCAACTGATCACATCAAGAGTGAAAGGAAATCTTCACTAACTTTCCATTTTTACATAATAAAGCCCAAGATTACAAGATTCTTGACAATCCTACCTCATCAAAATATTTCACCTTCATCTCTTTAATGAATGCTAATCAATGTCCTGAAGGGATCTTTCCCTTCCCTTGCATTTGGTAACAAATGAGTAGCAATTAGTTGCTGGTTTGGATTTCTCTTCTCACTTGATTGTCAGAACAGCCTCATGATATAGGCATTGATGTATACATCTTCCAAATTAAGTAATCAAAGCTCAGAGAGGTCAAGTTCAGTTCTACAAGGCCACATAACTAAGAAGTAGAAGAGCAGGAATTCAATCCTGAGTTCTTTAGTCATAAAGCCCATGATTTTCCACAATACCACATCATCACTCCTGTTGCAGCAAGAACTAAATTAACAAGTAGTAACATTATAGATGAGAAATGAATGTTTTTCCCCCAAATTTTAATTTCTTCAACAAGAGTATGTACAACATTTGGTAGAGTAATGCTTTGTGATTTTGAGAATCAGGTTGTCATATATTTTATTTTATTATGCTAATGAGGGTTGAGTGGAAAGGATAATGAACAGGATTCTTAGCATTAACACTCATTCCCACTTGAACATTGTTCCTCATTTTGTTCACAGACCTTTTTGTCATGATATACACCTATTGTTCTTCAATACAGAGACAGTCTGTGTGTTTTTAAAAGGCATTAATTATTTCTTATGTGGAATATACCATTAAGCCTGACTTCCAATCTCTCCTTTTAATTGTATTTTAAAATAAGCAATGCTAAGCCCATCCTGCTATTACATGCATTAAAATAACCAATTATAAAATATAAAAATGATTAGTTATAAGCAATAAAAGAATGAGAGATTCATAGTTATCTGGAGTGTGCTACTGAAATTCACTTAAATCAGTCACAGTAAACCACAGGGCTAGTGCCTATGATCCTATCAAAAACCTTAAGAGGTTTTCACAGAGTGAAGGCAGCATAATAAGCTTGTAGATATTTGGTGAAGGTAGTTGTAAAAAGGTACCACTTGAAGATAATAAACCCAAGGCCAAATAACAGAAAATTTTTAAAGGAATAGAAACTTTACTTAGGAAGGCTCCATATAGAAATAGAGGTTTGTAAGGCTTGGATCGTTTGTACCTCCTCATCCATAGATCAGATTCACCCACCCCTTACGCAGGCAGTAAAGATGACATATCTGAATGAGAGTGGAATGAGTGAATATGACTAGTTGGAATTAGGAAGTACCCTAAGTCAGAAAGCTCTTCCACTGTTACTTAGGTACACTCTCCTTCTTCCATTACCTCCACTCTCTGACCCTTCTATTGCTCTTCCAATGGCCATAGATCATTGCCTTCAAGGATTATCACTGAATCATGATTGGTCAATCCACTGACCCCAGTTTAATTGCCTGTCTCGAAGAGGTTCACTCTGGATAGACTAGATAAAATTTTGGTATTATTTTCTCACATGCCCTAAAGTTATCCCAATATATTTTCTGTCTCTTTCTTGTTCATAGAAGGTCAACACTCCACCTGGGTCCAAGCCATCACAATTCTATTGATTGCAGTGACAACTTCATGATAAAGAGCAAGTAAGTTTTACACATCAACAACATAGTCATATTGTTCAGAGGGGGAATACAAATGTTATGCTGCTGAGTATACATTTTTTAAATTTCTTGTACATTGCAGTTTATATAATGGGATGTCATATATTTAATACTTTACACCAATTTAGTGGGTTTTGGAAATTGATAAGTGTATAATACAGTGTCATTACTTTCTTTTTAAGTGCTAATGGCTTCATTTATCTCCTTGGATGTAAGAAATCAGGTGTCAGGCAAAGACACTATTTTAAAGGGTACTAGTAGTTCTCTGAAACACACTTTACTTTCTCTGGATTTGTACAATATTGCTAGCACCCTAAGACCAAAAACATACTAAACACTATGAGATTGTTTTTTCTCCTGACTGCTACTCCTCCACCCTATTTAGGATATACTGTGCAGACCTTTTACATTTGTGAATAGACATTCACATCACACATCTAACTGCATGAACAAATATATCCATATGTATAAAACACAGCCACACTTTATAGAATATGCAATTATTTCCATTAAATTTAGCTGTGCTGAAAAAGAGTTAATATTAGTTTGCTAAGGCTGCCATAACAAAATACCACAGTTTGGATGGCTTAAACAGAAATTTATTTGTTCACAGTTCTGGAGCCTAGAACTCCAAGACTAAGGTGTTGGCAAGTTTGATTTCTTCAGAGGCCTTTCGTTAGCTTTCATATGGCCATCTTCTTACTATGTCCGTTCCTGTGCATAAGATCCCTGGTATCTATGTGTGTCCACATTTCTTCTTCTAATAACCACACAACTCAGTTTGTATAAGTACTCATACTAATAGCATCATATTAAATTAACCACTTATTTAAAGGCTATATCTCCAAATACAGACACATTCTATATTACTAGGGATACTTAGAGCTTCAATGTAAGACTTTTTTTAGTGACATGAATCAGCCTAAAACAAAGGTCAATTATATATTGGCTTAAAAATCTACTAGAGTTATTACATTTGTATATTACATATGTATAATTTTGAATATTCAGAAATACACTAACTGAAAGTTCTATTTATACCACAAATCAAAAATTGAAATCTGTCATGAGACCTTTTCCATAAGATATTACAATTTATATCATATTCCATATATTCATATGTAAGATATATCTATATTATCTTAGAATTTCAGTGGTTGGTCAAGGATGAGACTTAGGAAATCACACATCTCATTTAAAATGAGAGTCTTACCCCCATTATCCCAATTTTCTGGTATATATAAACAACTAAAGATCCCTTATATTAATATTTATCAAAATTATTTGCTACTAGTGATTAAAAGAGCACAAAGGGTGTTCCTATTTAACAATTTTTTCACAGCCGCCTTTACCTCTTTGTTCCGTAGACTATAGATGATAGGATTCAGCATGGGGGTTACTCCAGCATACACCAAAGCCATAAATTTATCTATTTCCTGTGAATCTACAACTGAGGGTTTTAGATACATGGAGAGAGCTGTCCCATAGAACAAAACCACAACAGTCAGGTGGGCTGCACACATTGAAAAGGCTTTGCTTCGTCCATCCACAGAGCTGATTCTCAGGATGTTGGAGAGAATAAATGCATAAGAGATACAAACGAGGAGCATTGGCATAGGGAGAAGGAGTACACTGATCACCAGCATGATTAACTCCACCTTGGGTTTCTCTACACAAACCAGTTTCAAGACAGCCAGAATTTCACAAGTGAAATGATTGATGATGTTACTTCCACAGAAAGACTGATGCAGCACAGACGTTGTTTCCACCAGGGCAGTGAGACAGCCTGTCACCCAGGAGCCAGCTGCAATCTGCACACAAGCCCTCTTGTTCATGATGATGGGATATCTCAGGGGGATGCAGATGGCCACATACCGGTCATATGCCATCATGGACAGGAGCACACACTCAGTGGAGCCCATGGCAAGAGAGAAGTACATCTGAGTGGCACATCCTAAGAATGAAATGGTGCGTTTCCCTGAAATGAAGTTTGCCAGCATTGGAGTGAAAACAGAAGAGGTGTACCAGACATCCAGAAGGGAAAGGTTGCTGAGGAAGAAGTACATGGGTGTATGTAGGTGGGAATCCAGGATGGTGATAGAAATCAGAATAACATTACTCAGCAAGGTGATCAAGTACATCAGCAGACACAGCACAAATATGGTAATCTCAATTTTGGGGTAGTGAGTAAATCCCAGAAAAATAAAATGTGAAACGACTGTCAAATTGGCCTTGACCATTTTATTCCTTCTTGTGCACCTGGGTTAGTGAGTCAAAGCATAAGAATTTCAACTCTACCAACTTTCAAGGGGTTTTTATTAGGACTACTTTAAAAGAATCATTATTCTGACAATATCATATTAAATATTCATTCAATCATTCAACATTTATTGAATATAAGTCACTGAAGATCTAAAGCTGAATTATATAAAAGCTGCTCTCATGCAACCTACAATAAAACATATGACAGTCAAGTAAAGAAATAATTACAAAGAACATGACATATGTATGCCCCAGGGAACTAGGCAAAGACAGAGAATAAGAATCCTAACTCTATGATGAGGATGCTGCTCTTTGAGACATTTTGAGACTTACTTTATGGAAAAATGCATTGGACTTAATCAAGTTAAGGACCAGGGAGGGCTGCTGGGCAAAGAAAAGGTGTTTGTAAAAGTTGCAATGAAGAAGGTCTTGATTGTACTTCATAAACTTGGAAATTATGTATGTAACAGATGGACAGCTGCACACTAAGGAATACAATTAGAAGATAGACAAGAGTCCAATCATTATAATACTGCTACCTGATTGCTGTCTTCAAGAAGGCATTTATAAATAGTGAATGATCTTGAGCCCATACTCTATTAGAAAGAAGTCATTTTCAAAGTTAAGAATTTTCTAATGCAAATCAAATTACTTGCAATATATCTCACAATTGATTATATAAGGTATGTTTAAAAACTACTGTCCTACAAGATTGAGTTCAAATGAAAACAATTAAAAATACACAAGCCTCACTTTTTTATCAGTGCCTACTTTTCCAACATCATCTCCCAACATTCTACCTCCACACTCTGGTCTGAAACAACAACCAGCTCATGGTTCCTCTTACATTCCATGCCATTTGATATTTATGCATCTTTAATCAGAAATTTATCTACCTGGAGTGCCTATCCTTTCCAGCTCCAATTTTGTTTTTCGTGAATATTTTATCCAGTCATCAAAACTGCATGACATTGTTTTAAGCACAGCTTTATTATCTGTAGATACTTATGCTCAAGTATATCACACTCAGCTACAGCATGTGTGTACATCCCTACTGCTCTCACCCCTGAACTATGAGCTTCTCAAGAGCTTGTTTCCCACAATACTCACAAAGTAATTATTCACATTTAAGATTTTTAGTAACACCCTGCTACCTTGAACATGGTAATTTTTTAAACATGTTCAAATTAGTACACTTCCACTTATCTGAGACATTAAAGAACCTAGTTATGAAACAAAGTTGATGACCTCTTAGCTTTAAATATTTGATGCAGAGTAAAAGTGGGCAAAGGCAATGACCACTTTTTCTCTTGGAAGACGATGAAATGCTTCCTTCCCAAGGGTCCATTTTCTGTAGGGAATTAAGGTACTGTATTAAATCCAACCATGCTACTAACTGATTCGCAAAAGTATGCCAATCACTTGACTTCCTTGAAACTTGGATTTCTAACCTATACAAGTAGGATGACTAATTCCAATTTCTGCAAATCTGAGAGATCTCAAATAACTTATTTTAAATTCTCCCTGCACCACCTCAACTCCATGGCCTCTATTTTTCAGAGAATCACAAAGGATTTATGATTTCATGGTCTGCTTTGCAGACCCTTAATTGTCTATGTTTGGCTCCAGTGCTAGTCCATATTCATTCGGATAAGCACCTTCTTCACAATATATTAAAATTTCAATCCCAATCCATTAGTGAATATGAAACACCTTACTGATTATTTCCAGAAAGATCAATGTTAGACATTCCTGGTCTCAAGTCCATTTCAGTCAGCATGCACCACTACCTCGACTGAGGGTTTCTCTGGTAGTCTTTCCCCACCCAAGCACCCAATTTTCTTGCTCTAGCTCTGGTTCCTCACTTGCTTTCCCCTTTCTCTTCTTTTTTCACCATGGTTTTTTCCTCCCTTTTAGAAACAAAGCCTTCTCCATTTCTCATGCAGATTGAATTCCCACTCACCCCCTTATTTTTATCTTACATCTTAGTCAGAATCCCACTTATATGGTCATTTTCTTCACATACTTTCTATTTTTCTGAAAAGATTTTTGATTCCAGTGCTAAATACAAAATGTTTCCCAACAAACTCCCTTGCTTTCTAATTGCACAGACTGAATAGACTCAGAGACTGCTGATCTAACGTTTATTTTAAAGTTGAGAGAAGCTTAGAGAGGTTCATGACTTGTCTGATACACATGTGAAAGTCAAGGTCATAAAGCCAAAAGTTCTATGCCATATTCAGTTATTTTTTCAACCCAATATTTTTCTTGACAATACTACTTGTTAAAGTAAATATCATCTCTATTCTGGTTTTCTGGCCTAGCTGAAACCCATTAGTACATTTTGTAAAATTGAGCATGCAGAAAGATAAGGATAATATCTATTCTCATTTACCTCAGTGCATGTGATGAGCATCTTCCTTTTTGGCTAGTATGTCCTTCAATATTCAGAGTTAAAGTTGATCGGTATATTTTTTCTTCTGACTCTTGTACAGTGTTCCACAGTGTAAAAGAAACTGAATTTTGTAATTATGATAGTAGTCTGTGAAACCTATTAAAGTGAGTTGTACAAAGGTACTTTTATTTAAAACATTGCAATGAAAAAGGATATGGATGTTCTAAGTTTGCAAAAAATTAACCTGTCTTGTCTGATTCAGAAAGTCTCAAAATATATTAATTATAATTTAAAAAATAGTTTCTTAAGAGAAATCATGATGATTTGTTCTGCCAAAATCACCACCTATGATATGCTCCAAAAAACTTTTAAAGGTTTATCCCCAGAACTAAGACTACTAAAGTCTTATGTTACTATTGGGGACCTTTCAAGTCCCTTAACAATTTAAAGTTGTGATTCTGAGACATAAAGAAGAAACTTTCCAGTTCTCAAGAGTGTGATTCTCCAAGTTCTATTAACTAATTAGGAACAAAAAGTTAGGTAATTTTTTGAAAAACTATTTTGTTACTTGGGCCAGTAAAAGACCTGATTCCTGTGCAGCATTTTTTTATGGAACCAGGTAGCTCTATTCTTTTTTTCCTCTCTTTTTAAACTTCTTAATTATGTTTATAATTAAGGTACATACAATAGAATGCACAAATCTTAGTGTACAGCTTTTTGAATCTTGACATGTGTATACACTCATGTAACCATCAGCCTTGTCAAGATATCAAATTTTATCACTATTTTTTTTTCTCTTTGCTGAGTCACTCATCCTCCTATCCTCCATCCCCTATGGTAACGAGCAGTCTGGTCTCCGAATTTACAGTCTATTTCAATTGTGTTTGTTTGTTTTGTTTTTTAGATTTCACACAAAAGGGAAACCATACCATATTTGTCTTTCTCTGTCTGACTTATTTCAGTTAACATAACACCCTCAAGGTCCATCCATGTTGTCACAGACAGCAAGATTTAATTCAATTTTATGGCTGAGTAATATTCCAGTGTGTATATATATATATATGTACCACCTCTTTTTTATCCATTCATCGATTAATGGACACAGGTTGTGAAATGCAAATCAAAACCATAATGAGCTATCACTTCACAACAGTCAGAATGGCTAATATCAACAAGACAGAAAATAACAGGTGTTGGCAAGTACGCAGAGGAAAGAACCCTCATACACTGCTGGTGGGATTGCAAATTAGTGCAGCCACTATGGAAAGCAGTATGGGCATTTCTCAAGAAAACTAAAAATAGAAATACCATATGACCCGGCAATTCCATTTCTGGGAATTTACCTGAAGTAAACAATATCAATCCAAAGAAGATACATGCAGTCCTATGTTTACTGAGTAGCATTTTTGAAAGCAGAATTGGGGGAAACTATTTGCCTATTTCATTCCTTTTATAGATTACCCTTGAGATTCACAGCAAGTGTTGCAACAAACAGAATTGTAGAAATGCCTTCCCATATGGCCTTTGAGCTTGTAAAGTGACCTATTTATTTTCAGAAAAATGTCCAAATATCTCAGTTATCTGAGTAATAAAAGATAAAACATACTTACTGAGATTTTAAATAGCAGCAAAATGAAGAGAGAGGACTGATCAATCAGATAATTTATTATTATCAAATGCCACGTGAATAAACTAAGTTCCTAGGACACCATTTGTGATTTTATAAAGATTATATAATAATCCCTGAAGGTGTAATACAGTAGAATGAATACTGGATTTAAAGCATTGTGAATTGAACCTCAGCTCAACTAATGACTATCTAAATGATCTTATACAGTTGTTGTAATATTAATTGCATTAATGACCCCAATTCCTCATTTATTCCTAGGCTCACCTACTCTGGTTTTGGCTACAGGCATGCAATTTGATATGGTCATGGGCATTAACAAATATGACACAAGCAGAGACCTGTAAAGCATTTACACACTTAGGTGAGCCCTTTTCCATTTCTGCTACTGTCCCGAGAGTATGTCCGATTAGCCAACTGGAGGATGAAATATACCCTCAGCAGAGATGAGTTGCTCCAGTTGCCACAGCCAAGGAGAACCTCCACGAGCCAGCAGTTAATCCCCAACGAGTGAGTGAGTTCAGAACAACCAATAAGTCAACCCACAGCTGATTTAAGATGCAAAGGTAAGTTAACTGAGATCACCAGACTCCAGGCCAGGTAAGTTGTATTTTGTAGACTTTAATACATCTTTACCAACATTGACTACCTGGACCTTTGTCCTTCTTAAAAGAACTACAGGTTTATTAATTCATCTATCCCATTTTTATCCACAGAAAAATATCCTGATTAGTCCAAGCCTAGCACCTTACTTTCTAGAAGCTTTACATTTTTACTCTTCATATTAAGAAACATAATTCACCTGAAATTAATTTTCCTATATATATGAGGCAAGGGCCAAGACTAACTTTTTTACTACATGGATAATATTGGACTCAACATAATTTACTTAAAAGAAACCTTCCCCACTGCACTGCAATGCCACTTTTGAGATAAACTACTTGACCATATTTCCTTGAATCTGTTACGGTCTCTTGTTCTGTTCCACTGGTCTACCTGTCTATCTTTTCACCAATACTACAATGTCTTATTAACTGTAGCTCTATAAGTCTTGATTTCAGGTCCTCTAAAATTTTTCTTCTTTATGAATTCTTTCTCTGGTATTGGCATTCACATATTTAGCATCTGCTTATCAGTTTTCACATTCTACCTGCTAGAATTTTGATTGGGATTGCCTTCAATTTACATGTCAATTTAGAAAGAACTGACATCTTTTATATTACTGAATATTCTAAGCCATTAGAAATATTTATCTTCCTTAGAAAGATATTTAGGTATTCCTTAATTTCTCTCAATAATGTTTGTTATACTGGTTTTTCTTGTAAAAATCTCTTCCACAGTATGAACTCTGAGATTTTTTCATATATTTTTACCTTTTCGATGCTTTTATAATTTATGCTTAAAATTATATTTTCTACCTTTTTATTATTGGTATATAATGATTTTTTTCTTTGTCGAATTCATATTTAGCAATCTTGCTAAATCCACTTATCCTACGTACACATAGGATTATTTGTAAATAACAGATTTTTTCTTTCTCTCATTTATATAATCTGTCATTACTTATAGTACTGATTACGGATTACAGTACATAATTGAATATAAGTGACAACAGCATGCACTCTTACCACATTTTACTTCATTTATTATAAATACTGATGTATATGAATTTTTATTTAACAATTTACTCTTTGTTTTCTATTAGTCCCCAATGTTCTATGTTATCTTTTGTCTCTCCTTTTGTGTTTTCTTTGGAGCAGTTTGTCATTTCCACCTTTTTTTTGAAGTTTTTTTTGAAGTGTAGAGGGGCATAGAGATAAAAATATATATCCCTAATTTATAAGGTTATAATATATATTCTTTTATCACCTTCTAGAAAATGCTAAACCTTTAGCTCCAATTAACCTGTCATAATTTTTCTGTTTTGCTATTACAAGTTTCAATTCTACATATAACTTAGAAGCTGAAAACATTATGACTTTTTGTTATACTTGATGTTCATTTAGATTAACACATATATTCATCCACCCTCCTGCTTATTATTCCTTACTACCTCTAGACAATGTTTTTTTTATATAAAGAAAATTCACTCTATCCTCTAAAAAAAAAACTTAGAGTAGGGGAAATAGAATTTATCAAGAAGGATTGAAACCATTTATAGTCAGATTTCAGATTTTGAAAAGTTTAGCCACAATCTGCTTCATCTCCATTTCTACATTTATCTTTCTAGGGTCCAAACTGAGACCCTTGAGTTTATATAAGGGAATTTTTGCTTTCATGAGTCAGAGACTTCAATTTTTACCTCATACGCACTATGAAACTGCGGAAATCCCAGCTAACATGTTTAGTCCCTTTCTGCTCAGTTTCCAGGCCTTTAACTCTAGGCAGCCTAAGAATCAGCAAATGCCCCAGGTAAAAAACCAATAAAACTGTTCAATCGTTTATCTGTACCTCTCTTCAATTCAGGACCTTGGCCTCCCTTAAATTCAGAATGAGGTGTCTTGGCAGGTCCAAGCCCCAAGATTTGTCTTCTGAGACCAAGGAAATCGCCCAAATCTGTTCTTACTTTTTTTATCACAAAGCAGCATCCCTCTGCTGAGTTTCTAGCCTATCAAGAGGAAAACTGAAGAATCAGCAAATGTCCCAAGAGAAAAAAAAGCAGAATACAGACTGTTTGGCTCACATAAATGAGATGCCCTTCTCTCCAGAATCTTAGCTCTTCATATCCTGACTTCCTCACAAGCAATCTAACTAATTGTTTAAAATTATACTACCCACCTTGTCTAGTTTTCTTATAGTGGAACCATTAGCTACTCCACTTAGATGTTCACTATTGTTAGATTTTCTTTACTTTTTAAAAAATCTATCTCCCTGACTAAAGTGTAAGCCTATAAGGGCAAGCATGTTTGTCTGTTATGTTCATCAATGTACTGTGTGTGCCTAGAAGCATGCTAAGGAAATTCTAGGCACCAGAGAATGTATTTGAATTGTATTGAGTATGTTCCAGGGACTGAATACATTCTCTATTGTGAAAGAAGATTGTTTACAGCTTACTACTCTGTAAACTTCTAGTATTTTAGGATGCATTAGTGTTTACCCCCTTGTGCTAAACGGTTCTCCTCATATTCTAGATTAGGAAGAAATGTTTAATCCTGGGTAAGTTATTATAGAAATAAGCAATATTTACTATTACAGTATATTCTTGAGTATATGGGTATATTCAGGAACTGAGAAAAATAAGGTAAAATGAGGCAATTTAATTTGAAAAATTTATTGGCACCTGCTTGAAAATGGCTAAAGACTATTTAAAAGTAGCTTTACAGATTCCTTAAAAATTAATATTCCCTCTTTGACACAAATACATAAATTGCAGAAAATATAAACTACTTCTAGATTCAAAATATTATGAGAAATGTAAAAATTCCATTTCCTTAGTTCAGGTATAAATGAGCTCCCACGGATCCTAGAAAACATCTAACGTTTTTAGGGGAACACAACAAAAGAAAATAAAACCAAAAAAATACTCTTGGTCACAATGTGATGTTTAAGAAATGTAAAGCAAATTATAATTTCATAGTAAATGGTGGAAGAGATCATTATAATAGGGTATCTCAGTAGATCTGATCTGGCCAATAAATCTGAAGTGAAAATAGGTTCTGAGATAGAATTACTTGCGCCAAGGTAAAGGAAGCCCAGGACCTCAGTATGAAGCTTTACATGTTTTAGCAGAGACCAAGATCAACTGCCCGGAAGATCTTATGTCCCAAGGTAATTTCTGCTCATGGACCATTAATAGATTCTCACATATTATAAAGCTTGTTTAAAAACATAAGTTAGAAGAATAGTAGAGGAAAGGATTAAACATGGTGGCATAAGACGTGAGACAGAGGCCTCCCACTGAAAATGCATATAATATGAAAATATAATTCAACTAATCCTGAAAGAGCAACAGGAAAGAAGGCTGCACCAGACTGCATACACCTGGAGAAAAGAACAGACCTCAGGGAACAGATAATGTACAAAAGCCATGATCCGGCAGGACCCAAGCTCTTCACCCACCCAGATCACCGGCAGGAGAAAGAGAAATGGAGCGGGAGGGAGTAGAGGCCTGGGACTGCTGAACACCTAGCCCTGGAGATCTGCTCTGGGAGCATGAACCAACATTCCATGGTGCTCTGGAGATTAGTGGGGTTGGAAAGCTAAGACAGGCGGAATACGTGGAGAGACTGAGATTCCAGCCACTTGTGGAAAGTATGGACCATATTCGGCTGCTCTGGGACAAAATAATGGCAGGCAGTCTGAGAGACTTCCTAACAGTGAGAGGACTGCTAAAGGGGGCAAGGAATGCATAGAGCTTGATACCCAGGAGAAATGACAAGTAGACAAAATTATCCACATGCACTCTGCCAAGCAGGTTGGGAACTTTGAGGAGTTTCAGGTGCTCAATCCACCTGGCTGGATACACAGCTCCAAGGGCTCCCACCATGATATGCAATGTGCTGCACTTTCGTACCAGCGAGCATGACCGTGGCTCACAAACCGGCAGCACCTTCCCTGGTGTCAGGCCAGCCAGAGAAAAGACACACCTATAGAAACTACAATCACAAAGCATAGAGGCTTACACCACTGTGTTTGGCCCACTGGTTCTGACAGTGGAGACAAGCATAGCAACCAGGAAGCAGGAAACAGCTCTTTCCTCCCCCTAGGCACCAACACTGCTCACCTGCAATCCCAAACATTGCTCCAGGAGCTGAATTGCTCCAAAGAGTAGAGCTTCTGGGTACTACAGGGTGCCTCATACTAATATGAAACATCAGAGGAAACTGGCTCAAAGCAAAATCCCACATACACTAGAAAAAGAGTCAAATGAAACCAATCTCATCAATCTTCCTGAAAGAGATTTCAAAATAAAATCATAAATATGCTCATGGAAGTACAGAAAAACTTGAAGAATTCAGGAACAAATTCTGGTAGGAGATCCAATCATTAAGGAATACAATGGAGGATTTTAAAACCAGATTAGATATTGTGGAGACGATAAATGAAATAGATTTTAGAAAAGAGGAATAGAAAGATGGTGAGGCACAGACAGAAAAAAGGATCTCTGAGAATGACAGAACATTGAGAGAACTGTGTGACCAATCCAAATGGAACAATATAGGTAGTACAGGGGTACCAAAAGAAGAAGAGAGAGAAAAAGGGATAGAAAGTGTCTTTGAGGAGGTAATTGCTGAAAACTTGCCCAATCTGGGGAAGAAGATAATCCCTCAGGCCATGGAGGCGCACAGATCTCCCAACACAAGGGACCCAAGGAAGACAACACCAAGACATATAATAATTAGAATGGCAAAGATCTAGGATAAGGAGAGAATATTAAAGGTAGCCAGAGAGATAAAAAAGACCACATAAAAGGAAATCCCCAACAGGCTATCATCAGACATCTCAGCAGAAACCTTACAGACCAGGAGGGAGTTGCATGATGTATTTGATACAACAAAGCAGAAGGGACTGGAACCAAGAATACTCTAACTAGCAAGATTATCATTTAAATTTGAAGGAGGCTTTAAACAATTCCCACATAAGCAAAAGCTGAGAGAATTTAGTTCCCCAAAACCATCTCTACAGTGTATTTTGGAGGGACTGCTACAGAAGGAAGTATTCCTAAGGCTAAACAGCTGTCACCAGGGGTAATAAAACCACAGTAAAGAAAGCAGAACAATTAATACCTAAGTAAATGCAAAATTAAATCAAATACCCCTAAAGTCAGTCAAGGGATAGACAAAGTAAACAATATGATTGTTTAAATATTTAAAGAATGGAGGAGGAAGAAAAATGAAGAGAAAAAAGAACATTTAGACTGTACTTGACATAGCATACTGAGTAAGTTAAGATAGACTCTTAGATAGTAAGGAAGTTAACATTGAACCTTTGCTAACCAAGAATCTAAAGCTTGCAATGGCAATAAGTACATACCTATCGATAATCACCCTAAATGCAAATGATCTGAATGCACCAATCAAAAGCCAGAGAGTCACTGAATGGATAAAAAACATAAGACCCATCCTTATGCTGCCTACTAGGGATTCACTTCAAACCCAAAGATGTACACAGACTAAAAGTAAAGGGATGGAAAGAGATATTTCATGCCACTAATAGGGAAAAAAAAACAGGAGTTGCAGTACGTATATCAGACAAAATAAACTTCAAAAAGAAAGTAACAAGAGACAAACAAGGACATTACATTATGATAAAGGGATCAGTCCAAAAAGAGGGTATAACCTTTACAAATATTTATGCATCAAACACAGGAGCACCTACATATGTGAAACAAATACCAGCAGAATTAAAAGGAGAAATAGAATGCAATGCATTCATTCTAGAGAACTTCACTCCACTCACTCCAAAGGACAGATCAACTAGACAAAAAATAAGTAAGGAGACACGGACACTGAACAACATATTAGAACAGATGGACCTAACAGAAATCTACAGGACTCTTCACCCAAAAGCAGTAGGATACACATTCTTCTCAAGTGAACATGGAACATTTTCAAGAATAGATCATATAATGGGCCACAAAAAGAGCCTCAGTAGATTCAAAAAGATTGAAATTGAATCAAGCAGATTCTCAGACCATAAATGTATGAAACTAGAAATAAATTACTTAAAGAAAATGAAAAATCCCACAAACACATGGAGGCTTCACAAAAAGCTCCTAAATAACTAATGGATCAATGACCAAACAAAAACAGAGATCAAGCAATATATGGGGATAAATGACAATAATTCAATACTGCAAAATCTGTGTGATGCAGTGAAGGCCGTGCTAAGAGGAAAGTATATTGCAATAAAGGCCTACCTCCAGAAAGAAGAATGATCCCACATGAACAGTCTAAACTCACAATTAACAAAACTAGAAAAAGAAGAACAAATGAGGCCCAATGTCAGAAGGAGAGACATAATAAAGATTAGAGCAGAAATAAATAAAATTGAGAAGAATAAAACAATAGAAAGAATGAATGAAAGCAGGAGCTCGTTCTTTGAGAAAATAAACAAAATACATAAACCCCTAGCCAGACTTATCAAGAAATAAAGAGAGTCTACTCACATAAATAGAATCAGAAATGAGAAAGGAAAAATCACTGCAGACACCACAGAAATACAAAGAATTATTAGAGAATACTATGAAAAATTATATGCTAACAAACTGCATGACCTAGAAGAAATGGACACCTTTCTAGAAAACTACAATCTTCTAAGCCTGACCCAGAAAGAAACAGAAAATCTGAACAGAGAAATTACCAGCTATGAAATTGAATTGGTAATCAAAAAATTACCTAAGAAACAAATGCCTGAACCAGATGGTTTCACTACTGAATTTTATCAAACATTTAGTGAAGACCTACTTCCCATCCTCAAAGTTTTCCAAAATGTAAAGAGGAGAGAAAAATTTCAAACTCATTCTATGAGGCCAGCATCACTCTAATACCAAACCAGGCAAAGACACCACAAAAAAAGAAAAGTACAGACCAATAACCCTGATGAACATAGATGCAAAAATACTCAACAAAATATTAGCAAACTGAATTCAAAAATGTATAAAAATATCATCCACCATTATCAAGTATTTATTCCAGGGATGCAAGGCTGGTACAATTTTTGAGTATCCACCAACAACATCCAACACATCAACAAAAAGGACAAAAACTACATGATCATCTCCATAGATGCCGAAAAAGCATTTGACAAAATTCCACATCCATTCATGATAAAAACTCTCAACAAAATGGGTATAGAGGGCAAGTACCTCAACATAATAAAGGCCATATATGACAAACCCACAGCCAATATTATACTTCACAGCAAGAAGCTGAAAGCTTTTCCTTTAGATCGAAAATCAGACAAGGATGCCCATTCTCCCCACTTTTATTCAAAATAGTTGAGGAGGTACTAGCCATGGCAATTATACAATACAAAGAAATCAAAGGCATCCAGATTGGCAAGGAAGAAGTCAAACTGTCACTGTTTGCAGATGCCATGACATTGTACATAAAAAACCCTAAAGAATCCACTCCAAAACTACTAGAACTAATATCTGAAGTCAGCAAAGTTGCGGTATACAAAATTAGTACACAGAAATCTGTTGCATTCCTATACACTAATGATGAACTAACAGAAAGAGAAATCAGGAGAACAATTCCATTCAAAATTGCATCAAAAAGAATAAAATACCTAGGAATAAACCTAACCAAGGAAGTGAAAGACCTATACCCTGAAAACTACGGGACATGCTTAAAAGAAATTAAAGAGGACACTAATAAATGGAAATTCATCCATGCTCTTGGATAGAAAGAAGTAATATTGTCAAAATGGCCATCATGCCTAAAGCAATCTACAGATTCAATGCAATCCCTATCAAAATACCTACAGCATTCTTCAATGAACTAGAACAAATAGTTCTAAAATTCATATGGAACCACAAAAGACCCCAAATAGCCAAGGCAATCCTGAGAAGAAAGAATAAAGCAGGGGGAATTACTCTCCCTGACTTCAAGCTCTACTACAAAGCCACAGTAATCAAGACAATTTGTTACTGGCACAAGACAGACCCATAGACCAGTGGAACAGACTACAGAGTTCAAATATAAGCCCAAGAATATATGGTCAATTAATATATGATAAAGGAGCCATGCACATAAAAAGGGGGAAATGACAGCCTCTTCAACAGCTGGTGTTAGCAAAACTGGACAGCTACATGTAAGAGAATGAAACTGGATTATTGTCTAAACCCATACACAGAAGTAAATTAGAAATGGATCAAACACCTGAATGTAAGTCATGAAACCATAAAAGTCTTTGAGGAAAACATGGGCAAAAATCTATTGAATATAAATATGAGCAACATTTTCCTGAACACATCTCCACAGACAAGTGAAATAAAAGCAAAAATGAACAACTGGGACAACATCAAATTAAAAACCTTCTGTACAGCAAAGGACACCATCAGTAGAACAAAAAGGCATTTTACGGTACGGGAGAATATATTTATAAATGACATATCTGACAAGGGGTAAACATCCAAAATATATGAAGACATCAGTTGCCTCACAACCCAAAAGGCAAATAACCTGATTAAAAAATGGGTGGAGAATCTAAACAGACACTTTTCCAAAGAAGAAATTCAGATGGCCGACAGGCACATGAAAAGATCCTCCACATCGCTAATTATCAGTGAAATACAAATTAAAACCGCGATGAGATATCATGTCACACCAGATAGGATGACCAACATCCAAAAGACAGGGAAGAACAAATGCTGGGGAGGATGCAGAGAAGGGGAACGGTCTTACACTGTTGGTGGGAATGTAAACTAGTTCAACCATTGTGGAAAGCAATATGGAGGTTCCTCCAAAAATGAAAAAGAGGAATACTATTTGACCCAGGAATTCCACTCCTAGGAATTTACCCGAAGTGAACATGATACCTGTATTAAAAAGACATATGCACCCCTATGTTCACTGCAGCACTATTTACAATAGTCAAGATATGGAAGCAACCTAAGTGTCCATCAATATATGAATGAATAAAGGAGATGTGGTACATATACACAATGGAATATTATTCAGCCATAAGAAGAAAACAAAACCTACCATTTGCAACAACAGGATGGAGCTAGAGGGTATTATGCTCAGTGAATAAGCCAGATGGAGAAAGACAAATAAATGATTTCATTCATTTGTGTAGTATAACAGCAAAGCAAAACTGAAGAAACAAAACAACAGCAGACTGACAGACTAACAAACGGACTAGCAGCTACCAAAGGGAAGAGGTTGTGGAGACTGTAGGGGAGAAGGGCATTGAGAGGCATTATGACTAGCACACATAATGTAGGTGGCTCACGGGGAAGGCAATATAGCACGGAGAAGACAAGTAGTGACACTATAGCATTATATTATACTGATGAACAGTGACTGCAATGGAGTTTGGAGGGGACTTGATAATATGGGTGAATGCTATAACCACAATGTTGCTATGTGAAACCTTCATAAGATTGTCTATCAATGATGCCTTAATATAAATAAATAAATAAACAAACAAACAAATAGAATTATGTGTTCCATCTCCTTATTTCATGCGATATTTATTATAGATAAATAATATTTATAGAGCCTAAAGTCTCCTTGTTAAAATTAATGCTTTCTTAACTCCAGCCCATACATTTGTGGAGGTACTGAACAAACATAAATGTGGAGGAAATTAAAATACAAAAACCTAACATTTACGAATAAGCACTAGAGTGAAGAAAAACTGTTTCAGTTCTCTAACATTATCATCATTTTCAAAACACCAAAACAAAAAAAAGTAGAAACTTGCAAGTATTCAACAAGAAACTCTTTTGTATCCATTTGTTACATGTGTTCTGCACCATCCCTGTTTACCACATAAAAAATGTGACATTCATCTTAATTGTCTAATAAAATAACATGAGAAAATACATACAATATATTATTAATTTTAAACAGCAAGTTATAAAACAGGAAGAGCAGTGTGCTCTCAAGTTTCCACTACACTTAGTATATGAATAAAAATAATCAAAATATCAATAGTTATCTCTGAAATTGTGATCCATTAGGCTTTTCTGGTTTTCTCAAATTTGCTACAATGAAAATATATCATTTCTGTAATCAGAGAAAGAATTATTTCAAATAAGAAATTACCAAATTTTCTACAATGAAAATATATCATTTCTATAATTAGGGAAAGAATTATTTCAAATAAGAAATTCATAAATTTTCTATAATGAAAATATATTATTTCTGTAATCAGGGAAAACATTATTTCAAATAAGAAATACAGCTTTTCAGTAGACTCACAGAACCCAAGAATGGACTAGCGGTTGCCAAAGGAAAAGGGGTTGGAAAGAATGGTTGGGAAGGGAGGGAGAAGGGGAATAAGGGGTATTATGAGTGGCACACATAATATAGAGGGGCACGGGGAAGGAATTATAGCACAGAGAAAACAAGTAGTGACTCTAGAGCATCTTACTATGCTTATGGACAGTGACAATAAAGGGTTATGTGGTGGGGACTTGATAATACGGGGATTGTAGTAACCACAATGTTGCTAACGTGAAGCCTTTCTAAGATTGTATATCAATGCATCCTCAATAAACAAAAAAATAAAAAGAAATACAGCTTTTAATAAGGTGTAATTTAGAACTTTCAGACATTATTTCTAATCTATTTAAAAGTTCTTCCTAATACAGCAAGATTTAAATGTTCAACTTTAAATCACTTCTGGGACTTCAGAGTCTCTCAGATGGAAACAAAGGAGCATTTAAATTGGTGTCAGAGCTGCGGGGGTGCCCTCTGGAAATGTTTAGGGCCCAGAGGTGAGAGTACTCATATGGCAGATTGACATAGTACTGACACAAATTTATATAACATGACTTTCTACTGGGATGAAAGCTTTTTTATTTTTTTTGTCTGCCCCCTCATCACTACAAGCAGTCATGTCACATTATAGGACACCCGCCTGTGGGTTCTAAGAGCATGACTGTAGCTCAAGGAGAAGAGACCTGAGATTCAAACTCATCTAAGGAGGAATAGCTGCAGAAATGTCGATGTAGACAGAAAAAGCTGGTGAAACACTGGTGAAAGGGAATGCTGAATAAAAATATCCAAGCTTGCATCTCAAATAGCTTTCTTGTTCTGCAGACAGTAGTCTCAATAAACCATGTTATCTATGTTAAGAGGAGATGTGATGATTCCCCACTGATGCTTACATGAGGAAGATGAGCACAGTTGGGAAGAGTTATTTTGAGAAAGGAGAAAACATATGGTAATTAGGAATTCTGAATGGTTTATTCTAGGTGAAAATATATAAATAAAACTGAAAAATCATGGGAAAGGAGGATTTACATTTTGGCATTATCTGTTTCTCTTTTCCTTAGAAAAATCAAATGCCAGCCTAGGAGTGCAGACTAAACTAACATGTACTGTGCACTCCCTCAGGACCAAGATCTTTCAGGTGAGTTATATTAATCCTCACATCAACCCTACAAAATAAGTACTGTTACTACATTGTACGCCATGTCCATCGTAAGTGTCCTGCTCAAGGTTTGTACAGAACGAGGCCACAGGGCCCACACTGAGCTACAGGTGCCACGACTCCAGCACAACTGCTCTTTCAATTGTAATATAGTTCCTGTCCATGAAGATACCTTACTAGCAATAAGAACAAACGCTGAAGCACAAACAGTAGGCTTCCATGCTACAGCCCAAGAAATAATTTACAATATGCAGGATAGCATGATCTAATCAATCTCAGAAGTGAGGCTCCTATTCATACGGAGGCTCCTACAAGATGGTGAAAAAAAATTCAGAATGGTTCTCAACACCACTTAGAAAAGGGAGACAACGACCTATTCTAAATTCCCCCGTAGTGCTCATCATCACGTCCTTTTAGAGCTCCTAGAAAGTCACTTACGTGAACAAGCATTCGGGATGGTCGGCCAGAGATGTCATATTGTGAAGAACAAAAGTGCTTTATAAACAGTAAGAAAAGCCGGAGGAAGAAGGACATGGGGTGCAATATTCAGTGTCGAATATTTCCTCTTGAGGAAATCTGCCATGGTGAGTGCCATGCTCTGTCTCAGAACGTGCCCTGGGTTAAATCAGGGAGTCTGCGTGAGTACCTGCGCTTTCCAAGAAACTACTGCTCTGTCCTGTTGGTAAACATGGGGAGAAGGGGGACTGCTTCGTGATCACACTCCCAAGCAGAGGTTGCTTTCTTCCCACAGGTGATGCCCAATGGTGAGGAACAATGTAAGGACTGAGCCTTTGGAGAGAGATCAACTAACCTAAAGAAGGAAAAGTAATTTTACCTTTTAATGGAAGAAAGAGAAAAGGTAACAGGATCTCCTGCTGTTTGCCCAGGATCCCTCCTACCTACCAGGTAGGTCCTCTCTTGCACGTTTTGTGTGTGTGATACTGTTGGACGCTTTACTCAGCATCCAATCTGCACTACTGAGCTCGGCCACAAGAGATAGTGGGTTCTAGAATCCTTTTGCAAAAATTGAGGCTGCTGTCAGTATGTTTGCTGATGGTGGATGTATGTGTGAGAGTGACTGGCT
Organism: Manis javanica; assembly: GCF_040802235.1. NCBI lineage: Eukaryota > Metazoa > Chordata > Mammalia > Pholidota > Manidae > Manis > Manis javanica. Next base: position 26,386,001 of record NC_133157.1, on the reverse strand, counting down.
GAACTCAGCTTACTAGATTGCGTCAAATTAGTCCATGTAAAAATCTCCTCTCCAAATTCCTCTCCATTGATTCTTTTATTTCCTACTTGGAGTTTTAGAGAAAACAGGGGCCAAAGTCCTGGACATCTTGGCAACTGTTCCATTCACAGGAAATTTTGAAAATACTATTTCTGATATTAATAATCATAAAACAGTTAAGGAAAAATTAATTTGAAAACATAAAGAAATTAGGGAAATATTTTAATGCCCAAAATCCCACATTCCAGAGAAAACTACACTTATCATTTGGGACTATACCCTTCGGGCACTATATGTATATCTTTGTGACCGTTTATATAATTGGGAAACTTCCATTTTTTCATGTAATATTATATCATGACCACTGTCCCTTGTCCTTAACTCTTCTCCAGGGCTATTATCTGCATTGGTGATACACATGTGGTGGTATGTCTTCTCATATAACTGTAACCATTACATGACAGAATTTCAGCATTCTAGAGAAAATACAAGGTTAAAGCATGCTTTAAATTGAAATATATTACATACAACATCATTTACTTTTGTTTTTCTATACTATTGTTGGATCTTTTAGGGGAAAAACATTAAATACTAATAGTAACGCATTTTGAATGGCTTTTAGGGAAATATCTCCAGTATCTCACCACTGGGAATTATGCTGACCAACAGTTTAAGACAGATAATCTTTCTCTTAATGATTTCTCTTCCTAAGTCTAGATGACTAAGACTTTTCATCAAGAATGAATAGTACGTTTTGGCACTCCTTTAAAGCATGTATTTTATGTTTGTTACCTATTTGTGTTATGTATTATAGATTTCTAAGCAAGAATTTGGAATTCCACCCATTAATAAAAATAAATGACATCATTTGAGTATTCAGTTTAGATGTACTTTGTATTCTCTGATTATGCATTCACAGATAGGATTGATCATAGTTTTATTCTCTATATGACAGTTTTGGGTATAGAGAAATTTTAGTTTGAAAAAATTATTTGAAAAATGTTCCATAACTTTTTGCATTGGAACATGCTACATAGCACATAAATAATTTGTTTCTGAAATGTATGAAATAAATACCATAAGCATTTCATATCAAGAGTCCATTTTCAAAGTCTAGTACTCACGATGAGATCCCTATTACATATCACAGTATATGTGATATAGTATGTTTTGAATAAAAGAATAAATGAAGGATGTTAAGACCGTACACAGCACATAGCAGGGACATCCAACCTAGACCATGAGTTAAGAAGTTTTCCTAGAAAAGAAAATATCTAGTTGGTAGAAGCCTTTACACATATGAAAACATTATGAACGAATGAATAAAGAAACACTGCAGTATTTTACAGAGACTAAACAAAATTCAGCACGGTCATTTCAGAGCATTGAGGCTGTCAGTAGCAGCTTCAGAATTTCTCATTAGAGGGACTTAGGAGTGACATCGTGCTTGGAGGAGTAGCTAGAGGACCTGTCATGAGGTCATCATGTAGAAAGCAAATTGTCAAGGATTAGTTGCTTTTAGTGAAGTCCCTGTTTTGCTCTTATTCACCCTGGATTCTGGATAAATATCCATTTTTGAACACAGAAAAAGATAGCCATTCCTCTTTCATTCCTTTCTCCTCAACAACCCTACTCCCAGGATACAAGTTTTAAGTTTGCTGCATTTTCTTTAAGAGTAAAAAATGGCTCCTTCTCCTCCTCTTCTGTTTCCTTCTCTTTCTCTTTCTCTTCTTTCACAACAAATATCTTCAAACAATTTAGACCTTCTGAATTAACTTATTCCTTTGTGGAAATAAGTCCATGTGCTAATGTGACTGAAGACAGGAAAGGATGAGCAGGAAGAAGGGAATTTTTTCCAATAAAGTAAGATATTGGAAATATCATCTCTTCTGTTAAGGCTTTTACCAGAATCACTGCCTGGGAGACACTCTCTAACAGGAAGAAAAATGATAATGAAGGGAAGGGACAGGAGATACATTTAAAGTGCTGCCCTCTATGACATGCCAAGGAGTAAGCCTCTCATCCATGTCTTCAAACTCTCTAGATACATAAAGATCAAAGAAAATGTGTGCTCTTTGAGAGAACATATATGTTCAGCATGAAATATTTTCATTCTACCTACACAACCCAGTGAACACAGGTATGACAGTGGTAGTATAATAAAATATAACATATAGTCCTTTATATAATTAGTCTATAAATATGTTTGGGCATCTTCACAAAATAAATAAGAAACAATAAAAGCACAGTTGAGTGTTTAATGATGCAGAATAAAGTTATAAGTAAACAGATCTTAGCAAAAGATGAGTTACACTGGAAAAGGCAGGCAAAGCAAGATTTAGGGCATTTAAACATCCTAAAGTATATACAGATTTGCAGAATAAAGATGAAAGCTAGAAGACTTCAAGTGTGTGATTGGTATAGACAATGTTATGGTAAGGATTCTCATATCATACTCTTGATTATCTGATTCTCATAATTGCAAAATTGCTTGCTACATATAAAAACTATGAGTATCACACTCAAAAGACATTAGAGAAAAGAAACTCTGATCTAGCCTTCAGAGTTCTCTATCATATTACTTAACACCAGAAATAACACAAGCAAGTGATGCTTGCTATTTCAGTTTAACACAGCAGAGAACAATTTTAAATCGTTTCTTTCTCAGAATTGGTGTAGGAATCTGTGAGAGATTGTCTAGTCGAGTAGTTAAGAGAGCTAACTTTAGAACTAGACAACTGGATATTGGAATCTGCCTTTAGCATGCTATCTCTATGACCTTGGACAGGTTACTGAAACTTCTGTCTCTTGTTTCCTTCCCTGAAAAGTGTGAGCAAAAAAATGTTATCAAGAGTTGCACTGAAGACTGAATGAGTTAATGGACTTACAACTATGTAATGTGCCTACGACAAAGAACTCAGTAAAAATTAGGCATTATTAGTCCAGTCAGATATTGAATTCTCATGGCCAAAAACTAAAATAATATGGAAGATACGGCTATTCATTCTAAACTAGCAAATATAAAAATTGAGAGAAAATATGTATGAATAAATACTTATAAACTGTTATGACTTGGCCTGGAAAAATGCAAAATATGCATGTCAGATATAAGTGGCAAAGAAAGAAAAGAGAATATAGAAAATTACAAAAGTTAGGGAGAAAGACATTACTAAGTGACATATTAAGTGAGAGCAAATTCCATGTCCTACCTCCCATCTGAGAGATATCTATCCAGTTTATAGACTGGATCAGGTTATTACCTGTATCAGAAACTAATCGCAGTCCTTCAATTATTGTCCCAAACTTTAACCCCCTTGGTCTAAAAAAAAAAAACTAAAGCATTTTTTTCCATCTGGGTCAGTCTAATAGATGTAGAAGTTACATTTTATTATATTTATGAATATATAAATACTTAGTATCTTTATATTACATTATATATTTTATTATATTGTATTCCATTACATTATGTATAATTTTAGATGACATGTTGGAACTATCTACTACACCAGTCACTTGATATGTGTTATCTAATTTAGTTCTCACAACAAAGTGCCAAAGAGTTAATGGATTCTCCTTCTGCCCCACACTACTAGCTGAGACAACAAGCTTACCTACCTGAGACTTAAGAAAAGTAACTGAAAAAAGTCATACTGAGGATAAGTGATGTACTTCTCATTATATATATATTAAATTAGATACAGCTTTATTGAAATGAAGTAACATTTTAAAATACTCATTAATAGATTCTTAGTTATCCACTTTTTTTTAGTATCACTAATCTACAATTACATGAGGAACATTATGTTTATTAGAGTCCACCCATCACCAAGTCCCCCCAACATACCCCATTACAGTCACTGTTCATTAGCATAGTAAGATCCTGTAGAATCACCACTTGTCTTCTCTGTGTTGCACAGCCCTTCCTCTGCCCCTTCCCCCACATTATACATGCTAATCATAATACCCCCTTTCGTTTCCCTCCTGCCCCTTTATACCTCCATTCCCACCCATTCTTACCAGTCCCTTTCCCTTTGGTAATTGTTAGTACATTCTTGGGTTCTGTGAGTCTGCTGCTGTTTCGTTCCTTCAGTTTTTCTTTGTTCTTATACTCCACATATGAGTGAAATCATTTGGTACTTGTCTTTCTCCACCTGGCTTATTTCACTGAGCATAATACCCTCTAGCTCCATCCATGTTGTTGCAAATGGCAGGATTTGTGTTCTTCTTAAGGCTGAATAATATTCTATTGGGTATATGTACCACATCTTCTTTATCCATTCATCTACTGATGGACACTTAGATTGCTTCCATCTCTTGGCTATTGTAAATAGTGCTGTGATAAACATAGGGGTGGATCTGTCTTTTTCAAACTGGGCTGCTGCATTCCTAGGGTAAATTCCCAGAAGTGGAATTTCTGGGGAAAATGGTATTTCTATTTTGAGCTTTCTGAGGAACCTCCATATTGCTTTCCACAATGGTTGGACTACTTTACATTCCCACCAGCAGTGTAGGAGGGTTCCCCTTTCTCCACAACCTCGCCAACATTTGTTGTTGTTTGTCTTTTGGATGGTGGCAATCCTTACTGGTGTGAGGTGATATCTCATTGTGGTTTTAATTTGCATTTCTCTGATGACTAGTAATGTGGAGCATCTTTTCATGTGTCTGTTGGCCATCTGAATTTCTTCTTTGGAGAACTGTCTGTCCAGTTCCTCTGCCCATTTTTTAATTGGATTATTTGCTTTTTGTTTGTTAAGGTGCATGAGCTCTTTATGTATTTTAGATGTCAACCCTTTATGAGATCTGTCATTTATGAATATATTCTCCCATACTGTAGGATGCTTTTTTATTCTATTGGTGGTGTCCTTTGCTGTAAAGAAGTTTTTCAGCTTGATATAGTCCCACTTGTTCATTTTTGCTTTAGTTTCCCTTGCCCAGGGAGATATGTTCATGAAGAAGTCACTCATGTTTATGTGCAAGAGATTCTTGCCCATGTTTTTTTTCTAATAGTTTTATGGTTTCATGACTTACATTCAGGTCTTTGATCCATTTCGAATTTACTTTTGTGTATAGGGTTAGACAATGATCCAGTTTCATTCTCTTACATGTAGCTGTCTAGTTTTGCCAACACCAGCTGTTGAAGAGGCTGTCATTTTTCCAATGTATGTGCATGGCTCCTTTATCATATATTAATTGACCATACATGTTTGGGTTAATATATGGAGTATCTATTCTGATCCACTGGTTTGTGGGTCTGTTCTTGTGCCAGTACCAAGTTGTCTTGATTACTGTGGCTTTGTAGTAGAGCTTGAAGTTCGGAAGCAAGATCCCCCCTGTTTTATTCTTCCTTCTCAGGATTGCTTTGGCTATTTAGGATCTTTGCTGGTTCAATACGAATTTTAAAGCTATTTGTTCCAGTTCGTTGAAGAATGCTGTTGGTATTTTGATAGGCATTGCATTGAATCTGTAGATCGCTTTGTGCAGGATGGCCATTTTGACAATATTAATTTTTCCTAGCCAAGAGCATGGGGTGAGTTTCCATTTGTTAGTGTCCTCTTTAATTTCATTTAAGAGTGTCTTATAGTTTTCAGGGTATAGGTCTTTCACTTCCTTGGTTAGGTTTATTCCTAGGTATTTTACTTTTTTTGACGCAATTGTGAATGGAATTGTTTTCCTGATTTCTCTTTCTGGTAGTTCACTGTTAGTGTATAGGAAAGCAACAGATTTCTGTGTATTAATTTTGTATCCTACAACTTTGCTGTATTCAGATATTAGTTCTCGTAGTTTTGGAGAACTCCACTTCATAGAGTGGAGACTTTAGGGTTTTTTTATGTACAATATCATGTCATCTGCAAATAGTGACAGTTTGACTTCTTCTTTACCAATCTGGATGAATCATATTTCTTTGTTTTGTCTGATTGCCAGCGCCAGAACCTCCAGTGCTATGCTGAATAACAGTGGGGAGAGTGGTCATCCCTGTCCTGTTGCCAATCTTAGAGGAAAAGCTTTCAGTTTTTCGCTGCTAAGTATAATGTTGGCTGTGGGTTTGTCATATATGGCCTTTATTATGTTGAGATACTTGCCCTCTATACCCATTTTGTTGAGAGTTTTTATCATAAATGGATATTGAATTTTGTAAAATGCTTTTTCAGAATCTATGGAGATGATCATGTGGTTTTTGTCCTTTTTGTTGATGTAGAGGATGATGTTGATGGATTTTTGAATGTTGTACCATTCTTTCATCTCTGAGATGAATCCCACGTGATCATGATGTATGATCCTCTTGATGTATTTGTGAATTCAGTTTGCTAATATTTTGTTGAGTATTTTTGCATCTATGTTCATCAGGGATACTGGTCTGTAATTTTCTTTTTTTGTGGGGTCTTTTGCTGGCTTTTGTATTAAAGTGATGCTGGCTTCATAGAATGAGTTTGGGAGTATTCCCTCCTCTTCTATTTTTTGGAAAACTTTAAGGAGAATGGGTATTATGTCTTCTCTGTATGTCTGACAAAATTCCATGGTAAATCTATCTGGCCCAGGGGTTTTGCTCTTAGGTAGGTTTTTGATTACCAATCCAATTACGTTGCTGGTAATTGGTCTGTTTAGATTTTCTGTTTCTTCCTTGGATAGTCTTGGAAGGTTGTATTTGCCCAAGAAGTTGTCCATTTATTCTCGTTTTTCCAGCTTGTTAGCATATAGGTTTTCATAGTATTCGCTAATAATTCTTTGTATTTCTTTAGGGTCTGTCATGATTTTTCCTTTCTCATTTCTGATTCTGTTGATGTGTGCAGATTCTCTTTTCCTCTTAGTAAGTCTGGCTAGAGGCTTATCTATTTTGTTTATTTTCTCAAAGAATGAGCTCTTGGTTTCATTGATTTTTCTATTTTCTTATTCTTCTCAATTTTATTTATTTCTTCTCTGATCTTTATTATGTCCCTCCTTCTGCTGACTTTGGGCCTCATTTGTTCCTCTTTTTCCAAATTCAATAATTGTGACATTAGACTATTCATTTGGGATTGTTCTTCCTTCTTTAAATAGGCCTGGATTGCTACATACTTTCCTCTTGGAACTGCCTTCACTGCATCCCACAGAAGTTGGGGCTTTCTGATGTTGTTGTCATTTGTCTCCATATATTGCTTGATCTCTATTTTAATTTGGCCATTGATCCAATGATTATTTAGGAGCATGTTGTTAAGCCTCCAGGTGTTTGTGAGCCTTTCTGTTTTCTTTCTACAATTTATTTCTAGTTTTATACCTTTCTGGTCTGACAATGTGGTTGGCAAATTTTCAATCTTTTTGAATTTACTGAGGCTCTTTTTGCGGCCAAGTATGTGCTCTATCCTGGAAAATGTTCATGTGCACTTGAGAAGAATGTGTATCCTGCTGCTTTTGGGTGTAAAGTTCTGTAGATGTCTATTAGGTCCATCTGTTCTAATGTGTTGTTCAGTGCCTCTTTGACCTTACTTATTTTCTGTCTGGTGGATCTGTCCTTTGGAGTGAGTGGTGTGTTGAAGTCTCCTAAAATGAATGGATTGCATTCTAATTCCTTCTTTAATTCTCTTAGTATTTGTTTCACATATGTTGGTGCTCCTGTATTGGGTGCATATATATTTATAATGGTTATTTCCTATTGTAGGACTGAGCCCTTTATCATTATGTAACATCCTTCTTTATTTCTTGTTACTTTCTTTGTTTTGAAGTCTATTTTGTCTGATACTAGTAGTGCAACACCTGCTTTTTTCTCCCTATTTTTTGTATGAAATATCTTTTTCCATTCCTTGACTTTTAGTGTATGTCTCTGGGTTTGAGGTGGGTCTCTTGTAAGCAGCATATAGATGGGTCTTGCTATTTTTTCCCCATTATATTTTCCTTTCAATTTCTCCAGCTTTTGATTTTTTTTTTTTTGAGAGGGCACCTCTCATATTTAGTGATCAAATGGTTGTTTACAACAATAAAATTTTGTATAGGGGACTCAATGCACAATCATTAATCAACCCCAAGCCTAACTCTCAACAGTCTCCAATCTTCAGAAGCATAATAAACCAGTTCTTAGATGGTGAATAAGTTCTTACATAGTGAATAAGTTCTTACATGGTGAACAGTGCAAGGGCAGTCATATCACAGAAACTTTCAGTTTTGATCATGCATCATGAACTATAAACAATCAAGTCAAATATAATTATTCATTTGATTTTTGTACTTGATTTATATGTGAATCCCACATTTCTCCCTTATTTCTTTTATTTTTCAATAAAATGCTGTAGTGGTAGGTAGATGCAAGATAAAGATAGAAAGCATAAGTTAGTGCTGTAGGAAGGCATGTGTAGATGATCAGGTCTGTGCCTATAGCCTAGTATTAATCCAAGCTAGACAAGGGCAACAAAATATCCACAGATGCAGATTTCTCTCAAAACAGGGGGGTGAGGTTCTAAGCCTCACTTCTGTTGACCCCCAATTTCTCACCTGATGGCCCCCCTGTGACTGTGCCTACCTTAGGTTGTTCCTACCTTGAGGAATCTTACCCATTTCTGGCTAGCCAGCCATCTTCCTGGGCCATACAGGGAAATGTAAAGTTGGTAAGTGAGAGAGAAACAATATTCTTTGAAAAGGTAAGCTTTTTACATCTTTGAAGATTTATGCCCTGTGGCTTCTATGCCCAGTACTTGTCTTGAGGTATCTTTACCACTTGGAAGAATTATGATACTCAGTAATTTTAAATATGAGGCACAAATTGTACTAAAGGGCTGTAATTAGGAAGGAAGAAGAAAAGCTATAGAAGTAGCAGACAGAAGAAAACATGAGAAGATTGGTTATTTCTTTAACATAACTTCTTGTAGAGTAACATAAGCATGTATAGGTTTTAACAAACTACTAATTAGATTGCATACACATATTAACATAATAGGAATACAGATACATAACAAAAGCAGAACTATAATTACCGGCCATATCCAGTGAAACCAAGAAAACCAGTTAGGTAACTAAGGCATTTGTGAAAACTTATCAATAATATGATGGATATTGTCTAACTGATTTTGAATAGTTTGAAAAAAATCAGACAAATTAAAAAAACACATTCCTGGAAACTGTTCACATCCCATATGTTCTTTTAACAATAGATAGTCTATAGTAGCACGATTTTGAAGTACTGCAACTTGCACTTCTCCTAATTCTTGGTTGAGTTCCGACAATATAGAACTAGTCAAATTTGTTGTTTTACTGTATGCACAGGCCAGCTTAGATATCTCCTTCTGCATTGAATGCAGCTACAACTGCAACAGTGCCAAGATCTTTATTGAAGTTTTTTGATGGTCATCTTCTGGAATGACTCTTCCAGAAGATGTTGATGTTGGAAGTTCTTCTTCATATCATATCTTAATTCGCTTTCTGGGTAGCCAAATTAGGCTTTGATCCTCTATAAAAACACAAACAAACCCTTTGCCCACACTTTGATACGACCTTTATACCATTATGAAGAACCTATTGGAGACCACCACACAGGAACTGCTTTTTTTTTTAGAGAAAGAAATATTATCAGAAAAATGCACTTCCATAGGTGATCATCCTACACCCTTTAAAAGATCAAAATTAAGGGTATGTAAAGCAGACATTAACAGTTGATTTGCAGTTAATTTTATCCTATCAGGGAGTAATCCCACCCCTTTTTTGTTATCATTAATCTACAATTACATGAAGAATATTATGTTTACTAGGCTATCCCCTACACCAAGTCCCCCCAACAAACCCCATTTTAGTCACTGTCCATCACCGTAGTAAGATGCTGTAGGATCACTACTTGTCTTCTCTGTGTTGCACAGCCCTCCCCTTTCCCCCACACCCCACATTGTACATGCTAATCAAAATACCCCCTTTCTTATTCCCCACAATTATCCCTCCCTACCCTCCCATCCTCCCCAGTTCCTTTCCCTTTGGTACCTGTTAGTCCATTCTTGGGTTCTGTGATTCTGCTGCTCTTTTGTTCCTTCAGTTTTTCCTTTGCTCTTATACTCCACAGATGAGTGAAATCATTTGGTATTTGTCTTTCTCCACTTGGCTTATTTGACTGAGCATAATACACTCTAGATCTATTGATGTTGTTGCAAATTCTAGGATTTGTTTTCTTCTTATGGCTGAATAATATTCCATTGTGTATATTTGCCACATCTTCTTTATCCATTCATCTACTGATGGACATGTAGGTTGCATCCATTTCTTGGCTATTGTAAATAGTGATGTGATAAACATAAGGGTGCATCTGTCTTTTTCAAACTGGAGTGCTGCATTCTTAGGGTAAATTCCTAGAAGTGGTATTCCTGGGTAAAATTGTAAGTCTATTTTGAGAATTCTGAGGAACCTCCATACTGCTTTCCAAAATGGTTGAATTAATTTACATTCCCACCAGCAGTGTAGGAGGGTTCCCCTGTCTCTGCAACCTTGCCAACATTTGTTGTTGTTTACCTTTTGGATGGTAGCCATCCTTACTGGTGTGAGGTGATACATCATTGTAGTTTTAATTTGCATTTCCCTGATAACTAGTGATGTGAAGCATCGTTACATGTGTCTGTTGGCCATCTGAATTTCTTCTTTAGGGAACTGTCTGTTCAGTTCCTCTACCCATTTTTTAATTGGATTATTTGCCTTTTGTGGAGGTGCATGAGCTCTTTATATATTTTGGATGTCAACCCTTTATCGGATCTGTCATTTATGAATATATTCTCGCATACTGTAGGGCGCCTTTTTGTTCTATTGATAGTGTCCTTTTCTGTGCAGAAGCTTTTCAGCTTGATATAGTCCCACTTGTTCATTTTTGCTTTTGTTTCCCTTGCCTGGGGAGATATGTTCATGAAGAAGTCACTCATATTGATGTCCAAGAGATTTTTTCCCTATGTTTTTTTCTAAGAGTTTTATGTTTCATGACTTACATTCAGGTCTTTGATCCATTTCAAATTTACTTTTGTGTATAGGGTTAGACAGTGATCCAGTTTCATTCTCTTACATGTAGCTGTCCAGTTTTGCCAGCACCATCTGTTGAAGAGATGTTCATTTCCCCATTGTATGTCCATGGCTCCTTTATCAAATATTAATTGACCATATGTGTTTGGGTTAATGTCTGGAGTCTCTAATGTGTTCCACTTGTCTGTGGCTCTGTTCATGTGCCAGTACCAAATTGTCTTGATTACTATGGCTTTGTAGTAGAGCTTGAAGTTAGGGAGTGAGATCCCCACCCACCCACTTTATTCTTCTTTCTCAGGATTGCTTTGGCTATTCAGGGTCTTTGGTGTTTCCATATGAATTTTTGAAATATTTCTTCCAGTCATTGAAGAATGTTGTTGGTAATTTGATAGGGATTGGATCAAATTTGTGTATTGCTTTGGGCAGGATGGCCATTTTGACTATATTAATTCTTCCTAGCCAAGAGCGTGGGATGAATTTCCATTAGTTAGTGTCATCTTTAATTTCTCGTGTGTTATAGTTTACAGGGTATATGTCTTTCACTTCTTTGGTTAGGCTTATTCCTAGGTATTTTATTCTTTTTGATGCAATTGTGAATGGAATTGTATTCCTGATTTCTCTTTCTATTAGTTCATTGTTAGTATATAGGAAAGCCACAGATTTCTGTGTGTTAATTTTGTATCCTGCAATGTTGCTGATTTCCCATATTAATTCGAGTAGTTTTGGAGTGGAGTCTTTAGGGTTTTCTATGTACAATATCATATGCAAATAGTGACAGTTTGACTTCTTCTTTACCAATCTGGATGAATCATATTTCTTTGTTTTATCTGATAGCCATGGCCAGGACCTCCAGTACTATTTTTAGTAACAGTGGGGAGAGTGGGCATCCCTGTCTTGTTCCTGGTCTTAGAGGAAAAGCTTTCAGCTTCTCACTGTTCAGTATGATGTTGGCTGTGGGTTTATCATATATGGCCTTTATTATGTTGAGGTAGTTGCCCTCTATACCCATTCTGCTGAGAGTTTTTATCATGAATGGATGTTGAATTTTGTCAAATGCTTTTTCAGCATCTATGGAGATGATCATGTGGCTTTTGTCCTTGTTTTTTTTTGATGTGGTGGATGATTATTGATGGATTTTCGAATGCTGTACCACCCTTGCATCCCTGGGATGAATCCCACTTGGTCATGGTGTATGATGCTTTTGATGTATTTTTGAATTCACTTTGCTAATATTTTATTGAGTATTTTTGCAACATCAGGGATACTGGTCTGTAATTTTCTTTTTTGGTGGGGTCTTTGTCTGGTTTTGGTATTAGGGTGATGTTGGCTTCATAGAATGAGTTTGGGAGTATTCCCTCCTCTTCTATTTTTTGGAAAACTTTAAGGAGAGTGGGTATTATGTCTTCTCTGCAAGTCTGATAAAATTCCGAGGTAAATCCATCTGGCCTGGGGGTTATGTTCTTGGGTAGTTTTTTGATTACCACTTCAGTTTCTTTGCTCATAATTGGTTTGTTTAACTTTTGTGTTTCTCCCCTGGTCAGTCTTGGAAGGTTTTATTTTTCTAGGAAGTTGTCCATTTCTTCTAGGTTTTCCAGCTTGTTTGCATATAGGTTTTCATAGTAGTCCTTAATAATTCTTTGTATTTCTGTGGAGTCTGTCGTGATTTTTCCATTCTCATTTCTGATTCTGTTGATGTGTGTTGATTCCCTTTTTGCTTAATAAGTTTGGCTAGAGGCTTATCTATATTGTTTATTTTCTCAAAGAACCAGCTCTTGGTTTCATTGATTTTTTCTATTGTTTTATTCTTATCAATTTTGTGTATTTATTCTCTGATCTTTATTATGTCCCTCCTTCTGCTGACTTTAGGCCTCATTTGTTCTTCTTTTTCCAGTTTCGATAGTTGTGATGTTAGACTACTCATTTGGGATTGTTCTTCCCTCTACAGGTGTGCCTGGATCGCTATATACTTTCCTCTTAAGACTGCTTTCGCTGCATCCCACAGAAGTTGGGGCTTTGTGTTGTTGTTGTCATTTGTTTCCATATATTCCTTGATCTCTATTTTAATTTGTTTGTTGGTCCATTGATTATTTAGGAGCATGTTGTTAAGGCTCCATGTGTTTGTGAGCCTTTTTGTTTCTTTGTACAATTTATTTCTAGTTTTATATCTTTGTTGTCTGAAAAGTTGGTTGGTATAATTTCAATCTTTTGGAATTTACTGAGGCTCTTTCTGTGGCCTAGTATGTGGTCTATTCTGGAGAATGTTCCATGTGCCCTTGAGAAGAATGTATATCCTGTTGCTTTTATATGTAGAGTTCTACTAGATCCATCTGTTCTAGTGTGTTGTTCAGTGCCTCCATGTCCTTACTTATTTTCTGTCTGGTGGATCTATCCTTTGGGGTGAGTGGCATGTTGAAGTCTCCTAAAATGAATGCATTGGATTCTGTTTCCTCCTTTAGTTCTGTTAGTATTTGTTTCACATATGCTGGTGCTCCTGTGTTGGGTGTATAAATATTTCAAATGGTTATATCCTCTTGTTGGACTGAGCCCTTTATCATTATGTAATGTCCTTCTTTATCTCTTGTTATTTTCTTTGTTTTGAAGTCTATTTTGTCTGATACTAGTACTGCAACACCTGCTTTCTTCTCTCTGTTGTTTTCATGAAGTATCTTTTTCCATCCCTTGACTTTTAGTCTGTGCATGTCTTTGGGTTTGAGGTGAGTTTCTGGTAAGCAGCATATAGATGGGTCTTGCTTTTTTATCCATTCTACTCCTCTATGTTTTTTGACTGGTGAATTCAGTCCATTTACATTTAGGGTGACTAATGAAACATATGTACTTATTGCCATTGCAGGCTTTAGATTATTGCTTACCAAAGGTTCAAGGTTAACTTCTTTAGTATCTTACTGTCTAACTTAGCTCACTTATTGAGCTGCTAAAACCCTGTCAGGTGATTGTTTATTTCTCTCCCTTCTTATTCCTTCTCCTCCATTCTTTATACGTTGATTGTTTTATTCGGTGCTCTTTTGTGTTTCCTTTAACTGCTTTTGTGGGTAGTTCATTTTATTTTTTGCCTTTAGTTAGTATTTGGTTGGTCTGCTTTCTTTGCTGTGATTTATTTTTCTCTGGTGATATCTGTTTAGCCTTAGGAGTGCTCCCATCTAGAGCAGTCCCTCTAAAATAGCCTGTAGAGGTGGTTTGTGGTATGAAAATTCCCTCAACTTTTGCTTGTCTGGGAATTGTCTAATCCCTCCTTCATATTTAAATGGTAATTGTGCTGCATACAGTATTCTTGGTTAAGGCCCTTCTGTTTCATTGCATTAAATATATCATTGCCATTCTCTTCTGGCCTGTAAGGTTTCTGTTGAGAAATCTGATGATAAACTGATGGTTTTTCCTTTGTAGGTGACCTTTTTCCTCTCTCTAGCTGCCTTTAAAACTCTGTCCTTCTCCTTGATCTTTGCCATTTTAATTATTATGTGTCTTGGTGTTGTCCTCCTTGGGTCCCTCCTGTTGGGAGTTCTGTGTACTTCCATGGTCTGATCAATTATTTCCTCCCCCAGTTTGGGGAAGTTTTCTGCAATTATTTCTTCAAATACACTTTCTATCCCTTTTTCTCTCTCTTCTTCCTTCTGGTACCCCTATAATGCTGATATTGTTCCTTTTTTATTGGTCACCCAGTTCTCTTAATATTGTTTCATTCCTTGAGATCCTTTTATCTCTCTCTGCATCAGCTTCTATGCGTTCCTGTTCTCTGGTTTCTATTCCATCAGTGGCCTCTTGCATCTTATCCATTCTGCTTATAAAGTGAAACAGACTGTTTCACTTTGGTAATCTCCCTCCAGATGTCATCCCTTACCTCTTGTATATTTCTCTGCAGCTCTGTCAGCACGTTTATGATTTTTATTTCGAATTCTTTTTCACGAAGACTGGTTAGGTCTACCTCCTTCTCAGGGGTTGACTGTGATCTTGGTCAGCTTCAAATTATGCCTTTTCATGGTGATAGAGATAATTTGCAGAGCTGTTGCAAGTGATGGCTGGGAGAATGTCCCTTCTTGTTGGTTTGTGGCCCTCCTCTCCTGGGAGAACAGCAACCTCTAGAGGCTTGTGCTGGGCAGCTGCACGCTGATGGGGTTTCTAATTCTTGCCTGGTGGCTATGGAGTTTATTTCCAGGTTTGCTGTAGGCATGGCCTGCCTTAGGCTGCTGCTCTGATATGGTGGAGCTACGTCGGAGGGGAAACAGCCAGGAGGCTGTTTATCTCCATGAGGGGCCTCCAAGCTGCCCTGCTGTCCAGGGGGTTAGTGTACCCAGAGTTTCCCGGGATTCCCAGCTGCTAGGCTAAGTGTCCTGGGATGCTTCCATCCAGCTGTGGGATCCCTGTCCCTTTAAGACTTTCAAAAGCACTGGCTTTTCTTTGTCCCCAGGGTGCCAGCTGCAGGGACCTGCTCACAGGACTTACTGTCCTGTTTCCCTAGTTTCCATCATGCCACGCACACACTGTGTCTGTGCTCTGGTGTGGATGGCTAGGGCTGCATGTTTAGCAGTCCTGGGCTCCCTTTCCCTACCCACTCTGACTCCTCTCCTCCCACCGGGAGCTGGGGTGAGGGGCGCTTGGGTCCCATTGGGCCACGCTTGTATCTTACCCCCTTCACGAGGCACTGGGTTCTCGCAGGTGTGGATGTAGTCTGGCTGTTGTCCTGTGTCTTCTGGTCTTTTAGGAAGAGTTGTATTTGTTGTATTTTCAAAAATATATGTGGTTTTGGGAGGAGATTTTCACTACTCTACTCATGCCACCATCTTGGCTCTGCCTCCAGCTTTTGATTTGGGTCATGCTTTTTTATCTATTCTGTTACTATGTGTCTTTTGACTGGTTCATTCAGTCCATTTACATTTAGGGTGATTATTGAAAGATATGTACTTATTGCCATTGCAGGCTTTAGATTCGTGGTTACCAAAGGTTCAAGGGTAGCTTCTTTTGAATCTAACTGTCTAACTTAACTCACTTATTAAGCTATTATAAACACAAACTGATGATTCTTTCTCTCCCTACTTATTCCTCCTCAATTCTTTATATGTTAGGTCATTAATTCTGTACTCTTTTGGGTTTCCTTTGACTGCTTTTGTATTTTATTTTATTTTATTTTTTGTCTTTTGTTAGTATTTGGTTGGTCTACTTTGCTGTGATTTTATTTTCTCTGGTTATATCTATTTAGCCTTAGGAGTGCTTCCATCTAGAGCACTCCCTTTAAAATATCCTGTAGAAGTGGTTTGTGGGGGGCAAATTCTCTCAACTTTTGCTTATCTTGGACTTGTTTAATCCCTCCTTCATATTTAAATGATAATCATGCTGGATACAGTATTCTTGATTCAAGGCCCTTCTGTTTCATTGCATTAAATATATCATGCCATTCTCTTCTAGCCTGTAAGGGTTCTGTTGAGAAGTCTGATGATAGCCTGATGAGTTTTCCTTTGTAGGTGACGTTTTTTCTCTCTGTGGCTGCCTGTAGCACTCTGTCCTTGTCCTTGATCTTTTCCATTTTAATTATTATGTGTCTTGATGTTGTCCTCCTTGGGTCCCTTGTGTTGGGAGATCTGTGAGCTTCCACGGTCTGAGAGACTATTTCCTCCCCAAGTTTGGGGAAGTTTTCAGCAATTATTTCTTCAAAGACACTTTCTGTCCCTTTTTCTCTCTCTTCTTTTTCTGGTACCCCTATAATGCGAATATTGTTGCATTTGGCTTGGTCACACAGTACTCTTAATATTCCTTCAATCCTGGACATCCTTTTATCTCTCTCTGGCTCAGCTTCTCTGTGTTCCTGTTCTCTGATCTCTATTCCATTAACGGCCTCTTGCACCTCATCCAGTCTGCCCTTAAATCCTTCCAGAGATTGTTTTATTTCTGTATTCTCCCTCTTAACTTGATCCTTTAGCTCTTGCATATTTCTCTGCAGGTCCATCAGCATGGTAATGACCTTTATTTTGAATTCTTTTTCAGGAAGATTGGTTAAATCTATCTCCTCAGGCTCCCTTGAGGGGTTTGTCTGGGTAATTCTGGACTAGATAAAATTCTTCTGCCTTTTCATGGTGACAGTGGTAGTCATAGGCAGTTGGAGCATGTGTCAGCTGTGAGAACAACATCCCTTCCTGCACCTGGCCCTTCTCTGCTGCCTGTGCCAGTTACCCACAGACAGGGAGCAGCTTCCGGTTTTATTTCCTGAGCCATGTTGGGTGGGGCAGCTGTCGGGGCAGCCCAGTGCCTCGTAGGGAGAGGCAGGTGCACCAGATGTGATCTCCTGTGAGACCAGTGACCCTTGGCACCCTGTCCCAGCTACTTCTGTCTGTGCTGGGCTGCCATGTGCCAGCGGGGCCTTGGAGTCTGGCTCAGGCAGCTACGGAGGAGGCTCTGGGCAGCCGCTGTGGGCATGGCCACTCTCAGGCTGCTCCCCTGCTGTGACAGGGCCACGCAGGAGGTGGAATGGATGGGAGGCTGTTTATCGCCGTGAGGGGCTTCAGAGCTTTGTTGCTTCCAAGGGGCATGGGGTGCCTGAAATTCCCGAGGATTTCCAGCTGCTGGGCTGAGTGTGCTGGGACAGTTCCATCCAGCTGTGAAGCTGCTGTCCCTTTAAGACCATCAAAAAGCACTCCCTTTTCTATTGTCCCAGGGGTGCCAGCTGCAGGGACCCGCTCGTAGGTTTTACTGTTTCGTTTCCGTAATATCCAGCACACCATGCACTGTGCGTCTGCACTCCCAGTGTGGATGACTAGGGCTGGGTATTTAGCAGTCCTGCACTTCCACTCCCTCCCTGCTGTGAATCCTCTCCTCCTGCCAGTGGGTTGGGGTGGGGGGAGCTTTCTGGTTCCCCCGCGCCGCAGCTTGTATCTTGTGAGATGATGAGTTCTCACAGATGTAGATTTAGACTGACCGTTGTACTGTATCTTCTGCCCTCTCTCTTAGGAATGGTTGTATTTGTTGTATTTTCAAAAATATATATGGTTTTGGAAGGAGATTTCCACTCCCTACTCATGCTGCCATCTAGGCTCCTCCAGTTATCCATTTTTGAAGGGAGTTTGTTCCTAGATCTTATTTCATTAGGAGCCTGGAACCTTGCAGAACAATTCACAGATTTGCTGCTATGTGAGCCTCAGTAGTGGTCATCTCTCAGTGACTGTCTCACCATTAATAAAATTAACATAACATCCCTCTCCTTGCTGATTTCAGGAGCTGTTCTAAGAATACAATGAAATTATGGAAGTGAAAGTGATTTGGTAACTCTACATCAAAAATTCAAATTCTCCTGATTCTTGTCCTTTTCTAAACCCTGAAGGTGACAAGAACACAGAGATGGGGAATTACTCTGTGGTGACTGAATTCTTTCTGGTGGGACTCTCCCAATACCCAGAGCTTCAGCAATTTCTCTTTGTGCTCTGCCTCATCATGTACCTGATAATCCTCCTGGGAAACGGTCTCCTCATTATCATCAGCATACTGGATTCTCGCCTCCACACCCCCATGTACTTCTTTCTCGGAAACCTCTCATTCTTAGACATCTGTTACACATCATCATCCATTCCTCCAATGCTTGTTATATTTGTATCTGACAGAAAATCCATCTCGTTCATTAGCTGTGCTCTGCAGATGGTTATCTCTCTTGGATTAGGGCTCACTGAGTGTGTCCTCCTGGCTGTGATGGCCTATGATCGGTATGTGGCCATCTGCAACCCACTGAGGTACCCCATCATCATGAACAGGGTGCTGTATGTGCACATGGCTGCATGGTCTTGGACCATAGGCTATATGGTGTCCCTACTGCAAAGTATCATGATAATAATACTACCTTTCTGTGGTAATAATGTCATTGATCACATTACCTGTGAGATCTTGGCCCTTCTTAAACTCATCTGCTCAGATATCACCATTAATGTGCTTATCATGACAGTGGTGAGTATTATTTTACTAGTGATTCCTCTGCTGTTAATTTTCATCTCCTATATTTTCATAATCTCTTCCATCCTTGGAATTAGTTCTGCTGAGGGAAGAAAAAAAGCCTTTTCTACCTGTTCGGCCCACATGACTGTGGTCATCTTATTCTATGGTTCAGCCCTTTTCATGTACATGAAGCCCAAGTCAAAGGTCACAAACACCTCTGATGTGATCATTGCACTGTCTTATGGAGTGGTAACCCCAATGTTAAACCCCATCATCTACAGCCTGAGGAATAATGAGGTGAAAGAAGCTGTGAAGAAAGTTCTGAGCAGACACCTACATTTATTGAAAACATGAAAGACCCAGAGGCATATGATCATCTTAGATGGGAGAACAGATGTTGTCTTTTGTATTAAAAGATAATAATCCAAAACCATGTTATGACAGCTTTTATTTTCACAAAGCCAAATATGAGATTCCATTCTTTCAGCATAAAATGCTTATAATAATCTTCTAAATAGTTCCTTATCTGCTGGGCTTCCTGTTCTAAGCATTTTTCCTAATTGCTCCCATGAAGGTCATGATGTTGTTAAAGATCAATCCCTCTTTCTCTGTCTCTCTGTCTTTGCTTGTCTTTTCTCAATTCCTTCTTCTCTCTTCTGTTCTCCCCTCTCCTCTCTCCTCTATATATTTCCTTTCTCCTCCTTCTTTCTAACTTCCTTGTCTCCTTTCTCAGTCACCTTGAAATTGTATTTATTGTTTTTGTTATGCAGCTTCCATGCACAATACTGCTAAACAATTTGCAGAGCTGACCAATATGTAGAGAATGAATGCATAGTTTTCTTTTGAGGAAGCAATGTTCCCCTGCCACCTCAGTCCATGTTGTACAGCGTGGGACTGACCTACCCTTCTGGATATAGGGGTAAGCATGTAAATAAGCCTAGTAAGTAAGTAAATAAATAAACAAATAATTTTTAAGCTCTGCATTCTTCTACTCATAGTGATTGTTGTAGCACCGCAAATGACCTGAGTCAGGCTAATTTGAGTCAACCCCAGCAGTGCTGACACTAGGGTTCTCTTGATCTCAGTTTTCTCTCAACTTGTAGAATAGAAACACTGAGCTCCTGCTGGTCATCTCTGCCAATACATGGGAGAGTCTAACTGAGAAGGAAAGTAGAGCTGAGATAGAGAATGTGTATGACATTGTCACTTTAACTTCTGAAACCAGATTTTACAATGACTACACTGACCTTTCTACATTTTATATATATGATTTAAATTACTATTTTTTGAAAAAAAATTTGTTAGATTTTTACCACGTAAAGCCACATAAATCCTAATACATCCCCTTGCTTAACATCCTCCTCCACCCACTCTTATTTTTGAAGTCAAAAATACATATAAGAGTGGGGTGGAGCCAAGATGGCCGTATGAGAAGAGCAGTGGAAATCTCCTCCCAAACCCATATATATATACATTTGAAAATTCAACAAATACAACTATCCCTAAAAGAGAGACCAGAGGATACAGGACAACAGCCAGGCTACATCTACACCTGCGAGAACCCAGTGCCTCACGAAAGGGATAAGATACAAGCCACGGCCTGGCGGGACCTGAGTGCCCCTCACCCCAGCTCCTGGCAGGAGGAGAGGAGTCAGAGTGGGGAGGGAGAGGGAGCCCAGGACTGCTAAACACCCAGCCCTAGCCATCTGCACTGGAGTGCAGACACGCAATGCATGGGGTGCTGGATACTAAGGAAACAGGACAATAAACCCTGCAAGTGGATCCCCGCAGCCAGCACCCTGGGACAAAGAAAAGTGAGTGCTTTTTGAAAGATATCAACGGACAGGGACCCCACAGCTAAAAGGAAATGTCCTGCAACACTTATCCCAGCAGCTGGGAATCCTGGGAAACTCCAGGAACCCTAACCCCCTGGGCTGCAACACAGCTCGGAGGCCCCTCATGGAGATAAATAGCCTCCTGCCCATTTCCCCTATGACACCGCTCCACCATAGTGGAGCAGCAGCCTGGGGCAGCAGGGCAGAGCTTCTTTCATAGTGGCTGGGCAAGAATTAGAAACCCCATCTGCACACAGCTGTCCAGCACAAGCTCCTAGGGGTGGCTGTTCTCCAAGGAGAGCAAGGCCAAAACTAGCAAGGAGGGTTGTTCTCCCAGCCAACACATGCGCCAGCTGCCCACAACTACCTTTCGCCATGAAAAAGCAGAAGAATTTGATACAGACCAGACTAATCCAGACATCCTCCCCTGAGAAGGAATCTGGGGAGATAGACCTAACCAATCTCCCTGAAAAAGAATTCAAAATAAAGGTCATTACCATGCTGATGGACAGGCAGAGAAATATGCAAGAGCTAAAGGATCAAGTTAAGAAGGAGAATACAGAAATAAAACAATCTCTGGAAGGATTTAAGGGCAGACTGGATGAGGTGCAAGAGGCCGTTAATGGAATAGAGATCAGAGAACAGGAACACATAGAAGATGATGCAGACAGAGATTAAAGGATCTCCAGGAATGAAACAATATTAAGAGAACTGTGTGACCAATCCAAACTGAACACTATTCACATTATAGGGGTTCCAGAAGAAGAAGAGAGAGAAAAAGGGACAGAAAGTGTATTTGAAGAAATAATTGCAGAAAACTTCCCCAAACTGGGGGAGGAAATAATCGATTAGACCACAGAAGTACACAGAACACCCAACAGGAGGGACCCAAGGAGGACAACACCAAGACACATAATAATTAAAATGGCAAAGATCAAGGAGAAGGACAGAGTTTTAAAGGCAGCTAGAGAGAGGAAAAAGGTCACCTACAAAGGAAAAACCATCAGTTTATCATCAGATTTCTCAACAGAAACCTTACAGGCCAGAAGAGAATGGCAATGATATATTTAATGCAATGAAACAGAAGGGCCTTAACCAAGAATACTGTATCCAGCACAATTACCATTTAAATATGAAGGAAGGATTAGACAATTCCCAGACAAGCAAAAGTTGAGGGAATTTTCATACCACAAACCACCTCTACAGGATATTTTAGAGGGACTGCTCTAGATGGGAGCATTCCTAAGGCTAAACAGATGTCACCAGAGAAAATAAAATCACAGCAAAGAAAGCAGACCAACCACATACTAACTAAAGGTGAAAAATAAAATGAACTACCCACAAAAGCAGTTAAAGGAAACACAAAAGAGCACCGAATAAAACAATCAACGTATAAAGAATGGAGGAGGAGGAATAAGAAGGGAGAGAAATAAAGAATCACCATAGTGTCGATAATAGCTCAATAAGTGAGTTAAGTTGGCAGTAAGATACTAAAGAAGCTACCCTTGAACCTTTGGTAACCATGAATCTAAAGCCTGCAATGGCAATAAGTACATATCTTTCAATAATCACCCTAAATGTAAATGGACTGAATTCATCAATCGAAAGACACAGAGTAACAGAATAGATAAAAAACGAAGACCCATGTGTATGCTGCTTACAAGAGATCCACCTCAAACCCAAAGATATGAACAGACTAAAAGTGAAGAGATGGAAAAAGATACTCCATGCACACAACAGGGAAAAAAAAGCAGGTGTTGCAGTACTAGCATCAGACAAAATAGACTTCAAAACAAAGAAAGTAAGAAGAGATAAAGAAGGCTCAGTCCAACAAGAGGATATAACCATTAGAAATATATATGCACCCAGCACAGGAGCACCAGCATATGTGAAACAAATACTAATAGAACTAAAGGAGGAAATAGAAAGCAATGCATTCATTTTGGTAGACTTCAACACACCACTCACCCTAAGGATAGATCCACCAGACAGAAAATAAGTAAGGACATAGAGGCACTGAACAACACACTAGAACAGATGGACCTAATAGACATCTACAGAACTCTACATCCAAAAGCAAAAGGATACCCATTCTTCTCAAGGGCACATGGAACATTCTCCAGAATAGACCACATACTAGGCCACAAAAAGAGCCTCAGTAAATTACAAAAGATTGAAATCCTACCAACCAACTTTTCAGACAACAAAGGTATAAAACTAGAATAAATTGTACAAAGAAAGCAAAAAGGCTCACAAACACATGGAGGCTTAACAACATGCTCCTACATAATCAATGGATCAATGACCAAATTAAAACGGAGATCCAGCAATATATGGAAACAAATGACAACAACAACACAAAGCCCCAATTTCTGTGGGACCCAGCGAAAGCAGTCTTAAGAGGAAAGTATATAGCAATCCAGGCATACTTAATGAAGGTAGAACAATCCCAAATGAATAGTCTAACATAACAATTATGTAAACTGGAAAAAGAAGAACATATGAGGCCTAAAGTCAGCAAAAGGAGTGACATAATAAAGATCAGAGAATAAATACACAAAATTGATAAGAATAAAACAATAGAAAAAATCACTGAAACCAAGAGCTGGTTCTTTGAGAAAATAAACAATATAGATAAGCCTCTAGCCAAACTTATTAAGCAAAAAGGGAATCAACACACATCAACAGAATCAGAAATGAGAATGGAAAAATCACGACAGACTCCACAGAAATACAAAGAATTATTAAGGACTACTATGAAAACCTATATGCAAACAAGCTGGAAAACCTAGAAGAAATGGACAACTTCCTAGAAAAATAAAACCTTCCAAGACTGACCAGGGGAGAAACACAAAAGTTAAACAAACCAATTACGAGCAAAGAAACTGAAGTGGTAATCAAAAAACTACCCAAGAACATAAATCCCGGCCAGACAGATTTACCTCGGAATTTTATCAGACTTGCAGAGAAGACATAATACCCACTCTCCTTAAAGTTTTCCAAAAAATAGAAGAGGAGGGAATACTCCCAAACTCATTCTATGAAGCCAACATCATCCTAATACCAAAACCAGACAAAGACCCCACCGAAAAAGAAAATTACAGACCAATATCCCTGATGAACGTAGATGCAAAAATACTCAATAAAATATTAGCAAAGTGAATTCAAAAATACATCAAAAGCATCATACGCCATGACCAAGTGGGATTCATCCCAAGTATGCAAGGGTGGTACAACATTCGAAAATCCATCAACATCATCCATCACATAAACAAAAAGAAAGAACAAAAACCACATGATCATCTACATAGACACTGAAAAAGCATTTGACAAAATTCAACATCCTTTCATGATAAAAACTCAGCAAAACGGGTATAGAGGACAAGAGCCTCAACATAATAAAGGCCATATATGATAAGCCACATACTGAACGGTGAGAAGCTGAAAGCTTTTCCTCTGAGATCAGGAACAAGACAGGGATGCCCACTCTCCCCACTGTTATTCAACATAGTACTGGGGTCCTAGCCACAGCAATTAGACAAAACAAAGAAATACAACCAATCCAAATTGTTAAAGAAGAAGTGAAACTGTCACTATTTGCAGATGACATGATACTATACATAAAAAACCCTAAAGACTCCACTCCAAAACTACTAGAACTGATATCAGAATAAAGCAAAGTTGCAGGATACAAAATTAACACACAGAAATCTGTGGCTTTCCTATACACTAACAATGAACCAATAGAAAGAGAAATCAGGAAAATAATTCCATTCGTAATTGCCTCAAAAAGAATAAAATACCTAGGAATAAATCTAACCAAGGAAGTGAAAGACCTATACCCTGAAAACTATAAGACACTCAAGAGAAATTAAAGAGGACACTAGCAAATGGAAATTCATCCCATGCTCTTGGCTAGAAAGAATTAATATCATCAAAATGGCCATTCTTCCCAGAGCAATAAAGAGATCTGATGCAATCCCTATCAAATTACCAATAACATTCTTCAACAAGCTGGAACAAAGAGTTCCATACAGAACCAGCAAATTCATACGGAACCAGCAAAGACCCGAAATAGCAAAACAAATCCTGAGAAGGAAGAATAAAGTGGGTGGTATCTTGCTCCCCAACTTCAAGCTCTACTACAAAGCCACAGTAATCAAGACAATTTGGTACTGGCACAAGAACAGAGCCACAGACTAGTGGAACAGAACAGAGAGTCTAGACATTAACCCAAACATACATGGTCAATTAATATACAATAAAGGAGCCATGGATATACAATGGGGAAATAACAGTCTCCTCAACAGATGGTGCTGGCAAAACTGGACAGCTACATGTAAGAGAATGTAACTGAATCACTGTCTAACCCCATACACAAAAGTAAATTCAAAATGGATCAAAGACCTGAATGTAATTCATGAAACCGTCAAATTCCTAGAAAAAAAACAGGCAAAAATCTCTTGGACATCAATATGAGTGACTTCTTCATGAACATATCTCCCCAGGCAAGGGAAACAAAAGCAAAAATGAACAAGTGGGACTATATCAAGCTGAAAAGCTTCTGTACAGCAAAGGACACCATCAATAGAACAAAAAAGTACCCTACAGTATGGGTGAATATATTCATAAATGACAGATCCAATACAGGGTTGACATCCAAAATATATAAAGAGCTCATGCACCTCAACGAACAAAAACCAAATAATCCAATTAAAAAATGGGAAGAAGAACTGACAAAGAAGAAATTCAGATGGTTAACAGACACATGAAAAGATGGTCCACATTGCTAGTCATCAGAGAAATGCAAATTAAAACCACAATGAGATATCACCTCACACCAGTAAGGATTGCCACCATCCAAAAGACAAACAACAACAAATGTTGGTGAGGTTGTGGAGAAAGGGGAACCCTCCTACACTGCTGGTGGGAATGTAAAGTAGTCCAACCATTGTGGGAAGCAGTATGGAGGTCTCTCAAAAAGCTCAAAATAGACATAGCATTTGACCCAGGAATTCCACTTCAGGAATTTACCCTAAGAATGCAGCAGCCCAGTTTGAAAAAGACAGATGCAGTGCTATGTTTATTGCAGCACTATTTACAATAGCCAAGAAATGGAAGCAACCTAAATGTCCATCAGTAGATTAATGGATAAAGAAGATGTGGTACATATACACAATGGAATATTATTCAGCCATAAGAAGAAAACAAATCCTACCATTTGCAACAATATGGCTGGAACTAGAAGGTATTATGCTCAGTGAAATAAGCCAGGCAGAGAAAGACAAGTATCAAATGATTTCACTCATCTGTGGAGTATAACAACAAAGAAAAAACTGAAGGAACAAAACAGCAGCAGATTCACAGAACCCAAGAATGGACTAACAATTACCATAAGGGAAAGGGACTGGGGAGGATGGGTGGGAAGGGAGGGATAAGGCGGGGTAAAGAAAGGGGGTATTATGATTAGCATGCATAATGTGTGGGGCATGGTGAGGGCTGTACAGCACATAGAGGACAGGTAGTGATTCTACAGCATCTTACTACGCTGATAGACAGTGACTGCAATGGGGAATGTGGGGGGAACTTGGTGATGGGGGGAGTCTAGTAAACATAATGTTCCTCATGTAATTGTAGATTAATGATAGCAAGAAAAAAAAATCTTGTCACAACACCAACAAAAGTATAAAATGACCACAAATAAGTCTACTAAGGTTGTATAAGGAATTTTTGAAGAAAGTATAATTGTTCATTAAAGCACATAGAAGAAAACTTACCACAAACTGGGGAGCTGTATTTTGTCCATGTTAACAAATTCCTGAGAAATATGTTAATTCTTACCAAATTTTTCTATAAATTTAGGAGAATTTCAATCAAAATGAAAGTGGTACTTTTTATTTCTGAAGTTTATTCAAAATTCAAATTAAATGTAAAAACTAAGAATAGCCAACACAATGATAGAATAATAACTACATATTTACTGCACCAAATGTCAAGATAGATGATAAAGCTACACTAATTCACGTAGCATTATATATAAAAAGTATTGGTACAGGTAAATATATCAATGAAATAGGGTAGAGAATTCAGAAACAGCCTGGGCATATGCATAAATTTATGTCATAAATAAACGTTGTTTGATAGAAGATGTCATTGCAAATCACTAGGAAATGGATGAAATATTTAAAAAATTGTTCTTTACATTTAATGTCCTATTAATATTGAAAAAAATTAAACCTCTACCTCAGACTATAACCAAAATATATTTGAGATAGATCAAATATCTAAATATTGAATATTAAACTCTTAAAAGAATTTTCAACAATGTGGAGAAAAAGGAAATCCCATTCACTGCAAGTGGTAGTATAAATCAATATTAGAAAAAGTGTGAAGTTCATTTAATTCCACTTACTTTAAAACCACACTCATTAACTCCATATAATGTGCCCAAGGAGATATATACAGAGTTATTCACTAAAGCATTATATATAAAATAAACATATGGGAACACTTAAATATTAACATGGGAAAGAAAAACTAAGTTATGGTATCCCATAACACTAGATTATAAAAGAGGAACTACAATGAATGAAACAGCTCTAAACTATTCATTTTGTGACCCTGTGGTAGTAGCTTTAGCTTCTTTGTACTTCTTGTTTGCTGTTTTGTTTTAATGTGTAAAATGGAAATATCAGCTTCACAAAGTGAAGTGAAAGAGAGTAAGAAAGAGTTAAATAAAACACATAAGATACATGTCAGCTCCTACGTGACATCAGGCACATTAGAATCTAACATTCTCTTATCTGTGAAATAGGTTTCACTGATATTCTCTCAAAGAAGAATAGGAATAGGATGGATAATTTGAAAATTTTATGTAAATATTAAAACCTCTTTGAAAATGAGGACAACTAAACAGGAATGAGGGAAGGATTAACCAATCAAATGAGGGCCCAGTCTCACTCAAGAGTTAATCATGAAAGAGACTCTAGTAACATGGATTGACAGACATGTCTCTTTCCAGAATACTTACAGGCTCAGGATGGTTATTCAGTGAAAAATACTATGAAACAGGAATTATACTGAGGCAAACTGGAAAGTTATGACTCTTCACCACTTGCAGTTTTTATTTTGTGCTATGTAGGAACATAAGATGATTCCAAAGGAGTAGGAAAACTGGGAACTATACTTTTTAATATTAAGTTATATTATATAAGAAAATCATGTTGAATATGAAAGCTGCTTCCAGGAGTACTATTATGCTATCTTGAGAGTCAATTTAGAATGTTTTTCAGAGGGAAACTCTGAGCAGTACAGAATTCCCATAAATTAGGTTTCTGTCAACCTTCATAAAAGACAGAGGGACATTTGAACAGAGATCAGAGAGCGTGTTTGGGAAAATCCTAGGCAATATCTGGAAGGACCTAACAAAGAGCAAAAGAGACAATAGGCCCTCTGCTTTGGACACAGCCTACAAGCCCCTTACATTAATGCTCTGGTTCTCAATACAATATTGGGAATAAAGAAAAGTTAAGAAATCATATAGATGCTACAAAACCAATCAATGATGGTCAAGTAAAACTAAAACAGATTAAAAGGTGACTATTACTTAGCTGGAAAGTACCTATCACAACTTGTGGAGATGAAGAAATACATTGGAGAGCACTGGATAATGGGTATTTGCTTGAAAAAGGAACTTCATGAAAAAAAATGTGTCATATACGAAATGCACAGTGCCTAAAGCTACTAGGTGTTTCAAAATAGACCTAAAAAGAAACCAGTCATATATAGTAATAAAAAGGTAAAACAAGTAGCTAAAGATCCAAAAATATCTTGCCCTTAGTATTTCTCCCCAACTCTAGTTTTTAAGGCAAAAGGATTATCCAAAACAATAGATTTGTAATGCTTATTTTGGGAAATAACTTCCTGTATTAATGAAAGGTTTTAAAATGTCATCATCACTAGAATTCACTTGTGAATGCAAAACATAAATCCAATTACTACAGGACATCTAAAATGGGATATAATGGATATAAACTCATAGCTTTATGTGTTTTAGTAATAAAAACTATTTTATTAATAGACATTAAATAAATTTGTACTATATTTTACATTGAGGTTCTCGCCAATCTTTTCTGTTCCTTATCCTAAGAAAAATAGCAGCAAAGAGGCTTATACAGAAGTATCAAGACAAGTTGACAAGCTTAACAGGCATCCAGTGTTTTTTCCTTTCCCATAGCATTCAATTCAATGCTCAATATGCAAAAGGTGCTTAATAAATATTCACTGATAAGAGTAGGATACTTGTTCAGGAACATTTTGAAAACTGGTATGCTATTACTGCGTATTTATATTAATAATAAAGTAACTCATAAAAGGATAGTAACTTATCTTTACTGAAGTTTTTCTCTCCCGTACATAATTCCTTATGATAAAAAAAATTGTAAGCTAATTTCACTCTAAATACCTATAGCTTAAGTTACAGGAACTCAAAAATAATCATAAAAATAGCACCCACTATTTGAGATATAATTAAGAAAAACTAGTCTATAGCATCACCTAGTGGCCGCCGAATATAGTACTGAGAAAGTACTCACACAGGGATGTCACCAAAATACAAGCATCTGGAGTTTACATGCAGAGCCATTGCCCTCCTTCTCAGCTGGGCCAGCATTGGATCCACCTCCCCTGCTTCCTTCTGCAGATCTGCATGAGCCTGGCCTTTGGACAAAATCAAGTAGGGGTACCATCAACTGGATTGTTGCTTTTGCCCACCTCATATAATTAATTCTTCACCCTTTTACAATATCTGTTATGTGAGGTATAAAAATGCATTTTCACACTCATCAAACCAGATGGCAATAATTAAAAATTGGTCAGAAAAGCTTGTTTTTAATACACTGTTATTAAGGCATCAATTTATAAAACAATTTGGCACTATTTAGTAAAAATGTATATATACATCTTATGACCCATCAATTCGACTACCAGGTATGCACTCTGGAGTAGTGGTTCTTAACCTCAAGTACACAGATCCCCAAGGGGGTTATGGATAAAAGATCTGGTAACTGGATGGGAAAAGTTACATCTTTAATGTCATCAAATTCTAACTGAAAATAAGCATTTCCTTTGATTATGAAGGTAGGCAATAAATCACAGTATTATTAGCAAGATGGGAGACTTTATGACCAATAAATATAATAGACATTGTCAAAATACATAACCTGTTAGATCAAAATTTCTTTTATGCTTTCACTAATACAAAATTGTGGTATCATATATCCACCAGATTTTGTTATTTAGTACCATAACAAAGAATCATGTCTATTTCTCCTTAAAGATTTTGCTTTCATCTTTTTTTTACAGCTTTTTAAAATATAATTGACATGCACCATTGTGCAAGTTTAAGGTGTACATGATGATTTGCTATATAGTGAAATGATTACAATAAGGTTAACAAACCCAGCACCTCACAGTTACCTTTATGTGTATGTATACTGAGAGAACTTTTGAGATCTACTCTCTTAACAGCCTTCAAGTCTATAATATATATAATAACAGATTTATGTTGATAATTCTAGTCAACTTGTTTGCTTTGTATTTGTTTCTTTTAATTTATCTTGCAACCCTATTCATTTGGTACACATCTTAAAACACCTGGAGTCTACAGATTTCCAAAGAGTTTTATGACACAAAAAAAGTTTGGAGTGCCTGTCTTGGAGAAATTTTTCCATTGGTATCAGGAGACATCTACAAAGAAAATTAAATATCTCTGACTATGATAGTAAAATGGACAAAAAAATTAAGTATCCAGCAAAGAAATTAACTATTATGATTGCATTAACATGTGTGATTTTCAAAAGCCTAAAGTTAAAGCTAAGAATTATGTGACAAAAGAATAAAATTTAGATACCATGTAAAGAATTTCTAAAATAAGCAAATTAAAACAATGTATGGTATAGCATTATATAAAAATGTAAATTTCAAGAAAAGTAATGATTTAACACAAAATTTGGGATCACAGTTATTTGATTGAGGTTAGGGATGGTGCTGAAGGGAGGAGAATGTAACCAGAATGGAACATGTCCTGAGTTTGAGATGCTGACAGTATTTTATTGCCTAAACTTGGTGGCAAGGGCACAGGTGTTCATTTTATTATTCTCTTTAGAGTGTACAGATATAATAAATACACTTTTGTACATATAATACTTTGTCACCTCTTATATGCCATCTCTATCCACCCAATTTCAACAACCAGTTATTCTGTATCACATTTGCTACTTTAGTTTTAATAATCCAGTTTCTTTTGGTTGATGTTTCTAGCTTTGCATTACCTGTTTTTTGGACCACTTTTAGATTTATTTTTAAAACTGCAGCTTTGCAGAAAGGCTTAATAATTTTGCTTACAACTTGAGAGGGAAGACAAAATAACTGTTCTATCAGGAGTTTGCAGGAGTGTCAGGACCCGACCTTTGCTGGCAGAGGTGTTCACCCTCTCTGATGTCCAGATGTACGAAGTTACCTGTCACCTTCCTGCACCCTCCCAAACCCTCTTTCCCTAGCATAGAAAGAGCTTGAAATCAAGCCTGACTTAAGATGGGTCTTCAGGACAGCAGTCCTCCCAGCTTGCAACCTGCCGGCTTGCTGAATAAAGCTCTCTTCTCCACACTGTCTACGGGTGTATTGGCTGATCCCGCCACAGGGGAACCCAGCATTCAGGGTTAAAGTCTGCTCTTTTGCTTTTAAGGCTTACGGAACTATTTGACTTCAAGCTACGTATGTTTCAATTAGACGTTTTCGTATCTAGTCGGTGCCCCTATTCCTCTGAGCTCCTGGGAAATAGTCTAAATCATTATCGGGAGCCTTACAGGGTCACGCAGGGCGGCGATGGGGAGGGAGGAGGCATTTAGGGCCGCAGAGTGAAGGCTCCCCGTTCTTCAGCTGTGTGGACGCCACTCCGAATAAAACTTAACTAGGCAGCAACCTCCACGATTTGCAGCGTGAAGCGTTACAGACGCACGCACCTACACTTGCTTCTCTCTCGAGGGCCCTATACGCTCGCTTTCTCCACACAAACGTGGAACTGCACGCAGCTGCTCCTGGAGATGACGTGACGGGCTCAGAAGGGCGACACGGGCACGTCTCAGCATCCAGCTGCTCCTAACGTGACCTCTGACGTGCTAAGAACGTTCAGGGCCACACGCGGGGACTGAACGGTCGGGGATGACGCCAAACGCGCCTGGCCCCGGGCCTCCAGCGGCCTGGGCAGTCGGGCCGGCCTCCCGGCACCGCAGGCGGAGCTGACCCCGCCGAGTCCCGCCCCGAGCCTGCGTCCGCCAGCAGTCCAGCCGGGAAGCCATTAAGAGGAGGATCTAAGAAAGAATACCGGCTGGCTGCCCTTCTCAGCGCTCCAAGCAGCGCCATGCTCGCCGTGCGAAGCGCCCTGACCAGAAGTCTAGCCGCGCGGACGCCGACGCCTCAGGTACCGCCCGCCGGGGGGAAGGAGCGGGGCGGGCGTCTGCAGGGAGCGCGCGGCGCACCCAGACCTGCGAGTGCTGCGCGTGCGCCCACCAGGCTTGCGGGATTCCCCCAGCTGCTGGTTACCGAGCGAGTCCCGGAGCCCGGGACGCACGTGGACACGAGGGGCGTCGACCCGCCTGCCAGCGTCGCCTCCCCGCCATCTCGCCGGCCGCCCTTTTCTGGCTCAGTTGCCGCGTGGCCTTGAGGCTCCGCCTGCTGCGTTTTTGCCGCCCGCCATCGTTGTGCTCGCGGCGTTGCGGTCCGCGGCCGGCGCTGCTCGGCCGCCCCTTTTGGTTTGTGCTTGGACAAGCCACTTGCTCCTTCTAGACTGAAAGTGGAAGATGAAAATGGTCAGCCAAGTCGGCATAAGACCCGGCCCCCCCCTGTGCAACGAAACACACAACTTCCGAGCGTGTCACAGAGAACCTTGGAGAAGAGCCCCAGGGGGCGGGTGGTGGAGCACCTGCCCAGCTGCCCGCCTTCTCGTGCCGCCGGTGCCCAGGCCGGACAGGGTCAGGAACCTCGTAGTGTACAGAATGATAGCAACCTCGTTTAATCATACTTAAGAAACGAACAAAACGGATTTTTGCGATTCAGCCCTTAATGTCAGGAATTGGCCTATTCTGTGAATCTAACCTGGGATTTTTTCCTTTTGGTGTTTGTTTTTTATTCCTTTCTCGGCTGGTAGGATAGGAAGGAGATTACCCTGTTCTAGAGATTGAGTTTCTGGTGAAAATTTAAGAGGCATTAATGATCCATTCACCAAAGATTAGCTAAACAGTCTTTATCCTGAACTCTCCACTGGGATAGGGCCGATAATTATTCCTTGCAACTTTCATCTGAACATTAACTTTATCAAATGTCGACCATTTGTTTTCTTATAAGTGAATTGGGAGTCATTGCTGCCAAAAATGAGCCCTCACTGGGAGATGAAGGCAGTCTGAAGCACTCATGATTCCTCCCCCAGCATGATTTTATTTTCTGGCCTGTAACAAAAATCACCTCCGCAAGTATATATATAACACACTTTACGTTACTGCTGCTTACCCTTTTTCTGGGTATATCCTCTACTTTCTCCGGTGAAAGATAATGCAAATATGTGCTTTTAACCACATACCTGTTTCCAAATACAAATTCTCTTCAAATCAACTTAAAAAGCAATTGTGACAGACATACCTGGCAGAGGAGATACCATGATCACGAAGGTAGTTTCCCCAGGGCGAGGCTTATCCCCTGCACTCCGGATGTGCTGACCCCTGCTACTTCCCCAAATGTGGGAAACTCAACTGCATAATTCGTGGTAGAGGGGAATGCGTTCGCGCTTTCCCCTGTAAAAAAAAAAAAAAGCAATTGTGACAAATACCCCACTGACCCATTTTCTGATGTGTTCTATTTATAATACTTTTAAAACTATAATACTAGGGTGTTGTTTCTTTACATAACATTCTTTTATTAGAATTTGGTTAAAATGACACAAAAAGTATGTCCACCAAAGTAGGAGTAGCTGCTGTTGTTTTTGGTGAAACTACTTGTTTTCCAAGTAAGCTTAGTCACTTGGACAATAGGAATGTAATAATAGGGACATGAATGAAATTAGCTTAAGTAGATAGTTATAGTATTACATGCAAATTGTCTGTTGTAACCAAAAATATGTCAGAGGGAGAAGCCTACTGGTTTCATTTAACATGCCATGTAATCAGTATAAATACCACATTTGTCCATAGCTTGCTTTGTACCAAAACTTTTAATAGGTAACTCTAATTAGCTTCAGGAAATTGGCACATGATAACAAAAGCTACAGTAAGATTTGTAAATACAGATGCTATATGAGTGTGTGTATGCACCTGTGTATAAACATGTACACACACACACATGTACAAATAGAGAATAATCTCTGGCTAGGCATTTCCTACCTAGCTAAATTCACTCAGATTTGAGGAGATTAAATTAGGACAAAAATATATATATTGAACATATGACTAATACAAAAATAACTAATGGTTCTTATGAGATATTTCCATCTGTGTGGTATAAATGGATGGATTAAATGCCCTTATCACATTTTATCTATAATTAAACCTAGTAATGATTCAGATGATTCTTACCTTTGACCCTGATTTTTTTCTTTACAGCATTCCTACAGTTTGCCTCCATGTTATAAGGTAATTGGATAGTTTATAGCTTCCTTTAGCATTGGTTACATTCCAGTCCCAGTTTTTACCAGTGATCTACTTCATTAAATTTGGGAAATACCTTCATCTGTATAGCAATTTCCATTTTAAAAACAATAACTGAAGAAGAGTTTTCTGCTAGTAAACATACTTCCATCATGCCTGTGAAAGTACCTGCATATTTTATAAAGTTCATTTAAATCTGTAACTATAGCATGTATAGTATTGACTAAGATAGAGTATTGGCTAAATGTGGCAAAACATTTGCAAATTTATTAGAAACCTAACTGTAGTTCATGGGTAAAGGACTTTCATTAAGACCCTATGCCTTCTTATGATCAACTTTTCATGAAAAGGTGGCTAAAAGTGGGCCCCTGCTAGGAAATAATAGCTATATGTTCAACACATTTAAGAGTAGTTATCTTTACTGACATCTCTCTAAACAAATGTCTGTTGAGAGATTTCAACAGAGGTCCAAACGTGGACAGTGAGCGTACTGGGTGTCCCATGTTCCCAGGTGCAGATTTAGCTATAACAATATTATAAACCCTGCCTTCCCAGAATATTTAAATTTGTCTTATCTTTCTTCAGGTGTGTTCATCTTTTGCTACTGGCCCCAGACAATACAATGGAACATTCTACGAATTTCGTACTTATTGCTTTAAACCTCCAAAGATGAATGAGTTTCTGGAAAACATTAAGAAAAACATACATATTCGGACAGCTCATTCTGAATTGATTGGATTCTGGAAGACAGAATTTGGAGGCAGAATCAACAAAGTGTTTCATATTTGGAAGTATGGTATGATATTTCCAGCTTAAGTGTTCAACAGAGATTTTCATTCTATAAATGTTACCTTACATCTCTTACATCTGTATGACTATAAACAGACACAGGTCAAATTAAACTTTTAAAAAGGATAACAACAACATAAAAACAAATTTGCTAATTACTACTCCCAGTGGTATACCTCTAACAATCCTTTGCCCAAATCTTTAAGTTATCATAAATGGAAAATGTGGCATCTCACTTTTCAAATCATAAATCATAAACTAGACATTAATTCTCAGAAAAATTATAGAATGGTTTATTTTAAAGATGATTTATGAAAAATTTAAAGCAGTGATTGCAAAAGCCCAAGTGAACTAAGATCATAAAGGAAGGGAGAAGCTATGGGTGGGTATCAGGATTTTAGCAGAAACAATTCAAACATGTAGGAACTTAAGGATGCAGAAGTTAATGGAGATGGTAACTTCTAGGTCTCACCCAACTCTGAGATTTAACAGTTTGTTATGTTTAGAGAACCATTTTTGTTTCATTTGTAAACCCCAGGGTTTTGAGGAATTGCTATTCATTAAGCTGCTGTAGGAAAGTTAAGGGCAATCAGAGTTCTCCCCATATTGACACAGGTTATAGGAATTCCTATATCATAGAATGTTATTCCAGTCTCTAATTTTTCTGAAGTGCACATCAGGACTTAATGATATCCAAAGAACTTTTAATAATTTCATTTAGTGTTTGGTCATGAGTATCCCAAGTTAATAATCATTAAGTACTTTAATATGAAAAGTATTACTTAGCATGGCCATTCAGTTTTCCCCTCTTGTAGTAGAACAAACCCCATTACAACAGAGTTTTACTGTCCCACCATTTGGATCATTACTAAAAAAAT
Source organism: Manis javanica (assembly GCF_040802235.1). Lineage (NCBI taxonomy): Eukaryota > Metazoa > Chordata > Mammalia > Pholidota > Manidae > Manis > Manis javanica. The sequence continues at coordinate 26,349,911 of NC_133157.1, read as the reverse complement.
TACTAGTGAGGTCCTGATAGAACTCACTTAAGCTCCAAGCTCCGTGATTAATTTCCAGCATAAATCACAGAGAACTCTTACCATTAGTCTCAGTGAGGCCATAATAGTAAATATAGTACTAGACCCACATGTTAGTAAATATATATAAAAGCTGTTTAAGTAGCAAACAGAAGAGAAATAAGTACTAAACAAAGAGAATGGATGACAATAAGTAAGAGAATCAGTATTATTTCTTTGGAAACTGTTCAAAGAAGAGCCTAAGAAAGTATATCTCAATTTAATTTATGTTAAATTTAATTCAGGGTATGCCTTGACCTGACCATCCAACACCACCACCACTGAAGAAAAAGTAGTCTTTCTCTGAATCGGCAATGTAACTTAGGTTCCACAACTCAACTAATAAGAATCATTAACTAGTATTGAGAATGAACTAGGTTCCAAACATTGTTCTAAGCTCCTCTCATATACTAATTCATTTAATCCTCACAACAACCCTGGAGATAGATCCTCTATCATTATTCCTATTCTGCAGAGTAAAAAACAGGCACAGAAAGATTCAGTAACCTACCTAAATCACACAAAGGCTTACTAAGTGGTACAGCCTATAAAGCCCACTCCATGACATTACACTCAGTTGTTTACATTTCCAGTCTCCTTTCAAATCATGAGAAACTTGGGGACACATTTCATATCTATTTATGTCGGGATATCCAGTGACAGAACACACAGTATCTTTGTGGCCCCAGTGAACACTTGATGCATTGAATGAAACTCAGAAAAAGTACAGGTGATTTTAAGTTGAAAATTTTTTATTTTTCTTACTCCTTTTCTTCCACATAGATAATTTTGCTCATCGAGCTGAAGTTCGGAAAGCCTTGGCCAAAGATAAGGAATGGCAAGAACAGTTTCTCATTCCAAATTTGCCTCTCATAGATGAACATCAGAATGAGATTACTTATCTGGTGCCATGGTGCAAATTAGAGAAGCCTCCAAAAGAAGGTAAGTCTTTTCCTCTTAGTCACTTTGAATTTTGATGTAGAAAATACTAAAGAATTTAAGCTATAAAAACTAACGTTGCATAGGAAAAAAAAATAATAATCCCCTGTTTTATATAGGAATAGATTGTGATTATAGAGATAAGATTGAATATGAGTTCTTTGCTTTTTAAAACAGTAAGTGTTAAATATTTTCCAATTTGGAAAAGCTCTTAAGCTTGTGGTATAAATATAAAAAGTTGGCATGGGAAGTAAAGGATGAGAAGTTGGAGATTTGAAGCAAAGAAAACAAATGTACCATTAGGTAAAAGATACCATATGAAATCTTATAGTTTAGTAATTATTTACACAAATTAGTTACCTTTAAAACATTTTAAGTATAGCTTTGCTTGTAAGACTGGTTGTTTTGGTGGAATGAATGAATAAACTGTTAAATGTTAAGCTGTATTATTCTAGTTGAACTTTTCCTTTTTCTTATTTCAAGTTTGAAAATAATTACTGAAGAGTTACCTTTTTGCTGATTTCATTGTCTTTTGCTGACTTAAGGAAATATTTACCTCAACTTAGTTTTAAACAAAAGTAAGATTTTTAAAAAGCATAAACTAATTTAAATTTTCTTTCCTCCATAATCCCAATTTTTTACCATGTATTAGATTAGAAGAGACTTGAAAAGACTTACTTGGATCCTTACCCACCTCAGCCTCTCCTCAGCTTCTGGCACTATGTAAAGAAACTCGGTGGTTCTAAGGCAGTGCCAAATCTTGGTTCTTTTCCTTTGTGTTCATAGTTCTTTAGGAACTTTGTACTTTTCTCTTTTTACTTATCAAATCTACTTGTACCCTGTTCTTTCTACTTGCACCATACTTCTGATCAGAAGATAAAATACTTTTCAAGTGTTTATCTGGTATTTAGGAACAATAAAATCATCTCCTTCAGTTGTTTAGTTTTGTTTTGTTTTTTCCCTCCCTCAAATACTCAGAAATCACTTTGGGTCTGTTGTTTGCTTGCTGTTCCTGTTAGAAGTGGAATCCTATTGAGGGAAATTACACAAACAAAAAAGTAGTTCTTCAAAATTGCAAAGAAGGAAGAAAATATAGGAGATGAGAAAATTCTTTTTTATTCATTCCTCACCTTAAAGTGTCAACTCAGCTCTAAAATCCTAATCCTATTACAAATTTTCGTAAGTTTTATTGACAAATTTTATAGATTAAAAATATTTCAGATAATAGTTTAACATATCTTCCTTTTTCTTTGTCCTTGGTTTTACATCTCATTTATTTAGAATGTTAACACCCTCTGAAGCCTTGGTAAGCTTTACAACTTGACCCTTTAATATGGACAAGGACTTTCTAAACATAGAAACAAAGAAAATAATGCGAAGAATCCATAAATATATCTGTATAAACATGCATATATGTATGATCTTCCAAATCTGTATATATAGTTTAGCCTTCCACTGGAACCAGACTAACCTGCTTATACATTTCTTGAATATCTTTTGTAAAATAATTATTTTTCTTCCTACACCAGGAGTATACGAACTGGTTATTTTTGAGATGAAACCTGGTGGGCCACCTCTGTGGGGTAACGCATTTAAAAGGGCAATTAATGCCCATGTTGATCTAGGCTACTCAAAGCTAATTGGAGTTTTCCACACAGAATATGGAGCACTCAACAGAGGTACAGTTGTTCATTTCTTCTAGAAAACCGCAAAGTACATTGGTTATCTACTAAGTAAGTTCCTTGGAACTATTTGTCTCTCTTTTTCAGTACAGCATATATTTTAATTTTGGTTGCCAATTTTTTAGTTTTTTTATACTTTTAAGGGTTGAAAAAAATCTGTTTTACATCTTATTTAGAATGTTAACACCTTTTGCAAATGCTGAATTGCTGTTTTCCATGATACAGCAAAATGATTAACATTTAAAAACTTAAAAACTGCAGAGTTTAAAAAACTGTTCTTCCATATTTTCTTTTCCCCCTCTAAATATACTTCTGATTTTTTAAAATAATATTACTTAGGGTAGAGAGACTGTCTCTGAATGAAAAAGTAAAGCATATTTTTACAAATGCTAAATACTAGAACATGCCCAAAAAGGGGGAAAAACATTTCCCACTACTTAGAGATTAAGTACTATTAACATTTTGGTGTTTGTATTCTTACATCATTCATTCATACACACACACACACACACACACACACGAATGACATTAAGAATACGAAGACCAAAATGTTACTTTATATATTGATATATGCTAGAAATAATACATATACATGAATAACAATAATAACTTGTGGCTTTTCACTTTTAAATTTAAGTTTATTGCAGTCAGAATTTTAGATAGTTTTTTGTGGCAAACTCTAAAAAATGTATGTAGTGTTCATCTGGAAGGTCAAATGCCTAAGAACAGCTAAAAAAAAAATTGAAAGACTCATTATATCCATTTGCCTACTCAACTTATTTGAACATCCAGTGGACATATGGACATAACAAACCCAATATATTCAAAGCTGAGCTTCTGATCTTTTCCCAAAAATATAATTACTAGTAATATATCCTAAGAAAATAGTTAAAATATAAGGAAAAAGGTATTTTCAAGTTGAAAAATATATGAAGAGAAAAATTATTAGATGTCTGCCTCACACCATATGCTAAAATTAAAATAGATTATAAATTTCAGTAGAAAAAAGTCATAGAATTACTAAAGTAAAATATAGATTTATTTAATAATATGGATGAGAACTATGTATCTAAGTAAAAAGCAAAAGAAACAATGAAGAAAAAAGCCTGATGATTTAATTCTAAAAAGGCTTCAATCTGCATGCCCCAAAATACCATGAACAAAAGTCAAAAGAAAAAAGAAAAAGATAAATTTATGCAAAGGTAAAGATGTACATATAACTACTAAGTACATTAGAAGATGCAGGTTAAGACAATAATGAGCTACCATTTTTCACCTATATAGCTATGGTATTAGGTTAATAAGTATTCATATACTGAGTGTGTTTCATACTGACTTAATCTCCTCCACCTCCCCCCCAGATTTGGCAATATAAATAAAAACCCTTAATTTTTAAATTATTTTTGCCATTATTCTAGTAAATATACATGGGTGCATAGTTGTGTTCAGTTATACAACAAGGAAATTTGACATGATGTCAAATATACATTGGTCATTTGAATGATGGAGTTAATGTTTATTAAGTCTTTTAACTTTTTATAATGGACATATGTCTTTTATTAAAAACAACTGAAAATTTGTGTGTACACTTTAATCATAAATTGATTCTTAGCAGAAGATGAAAATGGTAAAATGCTGAGTGTAAATCAGTACAAATTTATGGAGGATGGTACATATATATATATATATATATATATACTTACTGTATACAGCTCCAAGTATATATAAGATACTCTTTGGTTCTCTATTTGAATTTTAGGAGTTTATATTGAGGAAATAATCAGATCCAGACTGCCTGGATTTGAATATCAGCTTCACCACTTACTAACTTTGTTACTTGGAGTGAATTCCATAACCTTACTGTGCCTTACATTACTTATTGATAAAATGATAATATTAATAACCTAAGATTATTGTGAAGACTATGTGAGTTAATATATGCAAAATACTTAGAATCAGGCCTGGCACATAGAAAGCAGCCAATAAATATTAGTAGTAGTTATTTTGTCTGCATTGTTACATTTATATATCTATATATAGCTTATATCAGGATTATTTACAATAAGGAAAGCTATGTCAGTATTGTTTACAATAAGGAAATATTGGAAAGAAGGTTGTATGACCCTATGTATATAGTATACTTATAATACATATACATCATGTATTTTATATAAGCATAAACATATGCTATATAAATATAAGTATGTAAACATATAAAATACATACACATATACATAGATGTAGAAAAGATACACCAACATAAAAAAGTGCTTATTTCAAGGTGGTAGGGTTAGAAATGATTCCTGCTTTCTCTTTTTATTTACCTGTATTTTCTAAAATCTGGACAGCTAACATGTGTAACATTGTAGTTACAAAAAAATTTTAAATGACTTAAGTATAAGAATATTTCAGTATTTTGTAGGGCACTGCAGTACTTTGAATATAGTCAACAATGAAGAATTGTAATAAAAAGTTTTTTTATCTATAAGAAGGAATTCACATAGCCATTAAAAATTGTTATTGCCATAGAAAATACACATTGTTGATTTTTTCAAATATATAGACCCTAATTTGAATTACTCATATTTTCTTAAAGGAAATACACTAAATATTAACAGAGGTTTTCTTTGGATGGTTAAGAGTATTATGCTACTTTTTTTCTTCTTTCCAGTTTTTTAGTAGTAAATGCAATTTTTTTTATAATCTTGCTATTTTTAAAATAAAATGCAGTAGGAAGTCAGGAAACCTAGGTCTAGTCCAGATTGTGTCTTTAGCTTTGTTACTTTACTTCCTCTCTCCAGACTTTTGTTTCTTCATCTGAAAAGCCAGTTTGATTATAAATTTCTCTGCCAAATCTGAGTCCTCTGAAATCATATCAACATACTTATTACTTGAACCTTTTTGATAGTCACTATTTTTATTTAAACAGTAAGATTTAATGTTTCTGATTAATTTTTTTGTGTTTCTTATTTCTAATAATGCCATAGTTTTAGAATCTATTTCTGGTCTATTTCTTCAGTTCACGTTCTTTGGTGGAATGAGAGTGCAGAGAGTCGTGCAGCTGGGAGACATCAGTCCCATGAGGATCCCAGAATCGTGGCAGCTGGTAAGCTGTTTCACTAAGCACAAATTATTCTGAGAACAAATTTGACTTAGTCAAAAACCTTATATGCCTTCGTATGAAATGTTTTTTCCAGTTCGGGAAAGCGTCAGTTACCTCGTGTCTCAGAAGAATATGCTTCTGATTCCTACTTCATTTTCACCATTGAAATAGTTTTCCACTGAAATACAAAGTATTTCATTAACTGTCATGAGATGTGTCTGCTCATGGCACTTAAATTCTCTCAAGAGTTTCTCACTTTTATTTGAAGAACATGGTAGGTTAATTCACCACATCTCTGCATTTTTAAGGCCACCTCTGTCCTTTATCACTACTACCTTTGGAAATAGTTCTGTTCGTTTTCTTCATGGCATTACAGTATTGATTATACTTTAGAAATAATTGGCCACTACTTCACGATATTTTTCTTTCTTTCAGAATATCTCTTATTCTCTATTTTAACAACCCTTTGCTTTATAGCATTTTCTTATGTTCAAAAGATGGTTTTACATTTCTGTGTCTGACAATATTTTTAAATTATTTATATACAATGTCTGTCTTTTCATCATGTCTGCTTTTTAGGAGATTAAGAATAAATTTTCCCAATAGTTTATTTTGTGATATTAAATGTGATTCATAATATAAAATCAAATAATTTCATTACCTTGGGAAAGTGTGGTATCACCTGTGTCATCTGTATTAATAATAGTTTTCACAGTAATTATTGGTCACTCTAACTTGGAAAATAATTTAATTAGGTCTCAGTGTTAAAAATACTTCAGAAGACTTGTTTTAGATGCTGAACGTGTTCATTTATAATGAATGAATTTTCATTTTGGAATACTAATAAAGGTATGTGGAACCTCGATTTGTTTTAAGGAGATCTTTGTTATGGAAATACTTGACCTAATAAAAGCCTACATACCTGTTCTGGGTTTTTTTAATTTGCATTTTGTATTTATGTTATATTCTCTAGAGCTTTTACTGTAGTTGCTATAGGGTCATGGCAGTAATAATTTACCAACATTAATGATAAATAATACCAAGAAAATAACATACTGATCTGAGAAGGAAAGGTTATTGAGTACCACCACAGATATGCTAGGGTTTTCCTTGAAGCACCTTGAATTTCCATTTTAGTTGAGTGCCTCTGCCTTCTTAAACTAGGTTTGGTACTTCCAAGCTCCCTTGATAGTCTTTATTTACAGCGAAATTATTTTATGTTTCTAAAACATATTGTGAATATATACCAGTAAATTATGAATTAGCTGTCTAAGGGAAATTTGGAAAACAAAGTACAGAGTGTAAGGCTCCTTATAGAAGACATGTCAAAGGACTAAAAAACAAAAAAAATCAGTAAGTACAGGTGAGATGTTACTCAGATGCAGCCTATACTATTAACACAATAATCCAAATGAAAGTTTTGTAATCCAGCTATTATCATGTCTTCTGCTTCCCTTCAAAGCAAAAGTCTCTGTAGAATTTTATTTACTGTCTTCCCTTCTTTACCTCTTATTCTTCCATAAATCCAGTCTAGTTAGGCCTATATTCATGTCAGTGCACATATTCATGTCAGTGCACTGAAATTACTCTGCTGAAGGTCAGAACGGATTCATCTTGCTCATCTTCTCAGCAGTGTTGGGACACAACTAACCACTCTGTCTCCTGAAAACACCTTGATTTTGGAGCTTTCAGTATATGGTGCCATACTCATAGATTTTCCTCCTCCTCACTTGCCAGTCCCATTTCCTTTGCTGGCATCTCTTCTAAACATGGGCAAGGTCAGGGCTCACAAATATTCTGTCATCTTCAGTCATTCAGTTCCAAGGCTTAAGTACCGTATTTGTGCTCTTGATTCACCCATTTTTATCTTCTTTCCCATCACTGCCCCTGACCTCTGGACTGAAATACCAACTGCCTTTCTAACACACAAACTAGAAGTCACCTTAATGATCTCTTTCCCTCATCCCCTACATTCAGTCTGTCAACAGGTCCTGTTGGTTCTGTTTCTAAAATAGATCCTGAATGTTACTGTTCCTCCCTATATCTGTTGCTACTATCCTTTCCCAATCCACCACCATCTTTCTTAGTCTCTCTACTGTCCTTTCTCTCCATACAGCCAATGTTCTCTCTGCAGATTAGATCAAACCATTACCTTGTTTAAAACCCACCAGTGGCTCCTCATTGTACCAACAATAACATGGAGCTACCTTAATATGTCCTGCAAGGCCATCTCTGATTCCACCCCACCACTCCAGAGACACTAGAATTCTCTTCCCACTTCCCCAACTTGCCCACCTTTTATGTTGAGGCTCTTGCACCAGGTGTTTTCTTCTGGGAGTGTTCTTCCTGCCCACCTTCAAATGTTGGCTCCTACCCATTTTATTCAGATCTGAGCTTTAATGTCACTCCTCAGACAAGCCATCTCTGACTCCCACCTCCATCGTTATCCCATCACCACGTTTCATTTTCTTTTTAGCATTCGCCCCTGTCTTAATCATGTTTGCTCACAGATCCACTGTGAAAATGACTAGTTTCTCCATTGAAATTTAAGTCCCTTAAAGCAGGAGTTCTGTCTTCTTCAGTGCTGTATCCTCAGAACCTAGAAAGGCACCTGGCACACAGTAGAGTTAAGTAAGCATTTGTTAAATTGTGTGGTACTGAACTTGATTTTACAAGGACAATTTTAATTGATGCCCACCTTCACCAAAAAGAACCCCCTATCACTTACTAGCCGGGTAACTGGACAAGTTCCTTATCCTCTGAGCCAGTTTTACTCATGTCAAATTGTACTGCTTACCTCAAAGGGCAGCTACTGAGGATTAAATGAAGTTCCAGACAACACAGTAAAACACTGGGAAAAAGTTAATTTTCTTACACTTTTTCATATTTATGTATGCATTAGCATTCCAAAGGTTCCAGAGTTTTCTGAACTTGTAGTGTTCATGTAGGCTTTTCTCTAATTAGAAGAATGTTTTGGTCAAGACTCATGGGTAATTTACATTGTTACCTAAATTAACTGCCTTTTTTCAGTATTCTCTCCCTCAATTGTCATTCTTCATAAAGAAAGTTTTCTATCATTTCATTGATGTCACCTGTAATGTGAACTTTAAGGGGGGGAAGACCAAGTTGTGAAGCTCTTACCATATGGTCAACCAGGCTCCCTTGCAAGCCAAGATGCTTCCGCACAGAGTTCAGATCCACGCTGTAGGAAAGGACTGTTCACCACACATCGTCACAGCCATTCAGGAGAGATCATAAATAAAGCCACAGCTCCACCGTGTGCAGAATAAGGGCTGTGTGACAGTTCTCCAAGTACCGAAATAAGCAGACATCATTTCTGAAACTGATGTCTAATGAGCTATGAAAAATACATCCACTTGTCTCACAGTAGCACTACCTATCTTAGGTATAGACTGCTCAGCACTTTTTACAGGAAACGGGAAGGCGCCTCCATTAATTTCAGTATCATAACTCCTTCTGCATTCTTCTACTTCTGCACGCTCCTCCTTGTCATCCACACCCAGCATCTTACCAGTACACTCGTCATTACCGTGTCCTTGCATTTCGGCTGAATAAGCAAGAGCACTGAAGACTGCCTTTGCAGTGCTCAATAACAAATGAAGTAATGAGACTTTGATTAAATAAGCTTAGCTACAGAATATTTTCAAAGATCTCCACAGCTTTCAAATCACTAAGCAGAATAAGTTTATCTAAAAATTGCTTAAACTCAGTGCCAGTTAGCTAAATCATGAAAGTGCAAAACACCCTTTCTTTCCAGGAAGTCCCCCGAGTTCTCTTTTGTGATTAACAAGACGTTTTCTAAAATTTTCACTTTTAAGCCACACAGCTTCCCCTCTACAAGTGGACATTTCTTACTCCCATAATGGCTTTATAAGCTTTAACAGTAGGTGGTGCTACAAATGCACAAAAATCAATTTGTACAGACCAACAAAACTGTCACGCTTTATTTCATGACTCATTACAACATAGAAATATGCTTTAATATTTCATATAAAGTTACTGACAATACAAATTTTTTTGTTTTTTTCCTTTTCTGAAAATGATTTAACTTAGAAATCTATTGTGAAACTTTTGTCTAGTTTTGCAGTTCTCTGATATTCCAGTGCAAAAATAGATCCCATTCGAGTAGCATAAAGTGCTTGGAATGATGGGCCAATGATAAAAAGCACAAAAACATAGTTTTGTCCTAGGGTAAGAAGAGAGAGTAGAATTCTTAATCCTTACGGAAATACAAAAGGGATGCAACAACTTTGAAGAGAATTAGAGCTATGTTACTATATATATTATTCCTAGTAAATAGTAACAGGAGTACAAATTAATATATCAATATCAGAGTGGTACAATATTATGACACAGGGCTCTTTGGAAAAAATTTTACCTGATGTGTACAACCACAAGAAGAAAACAGACAACTCCCCTTTAATCAGTGATTACTATGCAGGGAATGAATGATATGCAACATTAAATAGTCACAATGCTTTCAGTACAGATTTTGAAATACAGTAGTTTGAGGTTTGGTTGTTTTTTAATAATGAACTGTGTTGGACATTTACATACAAAGGGCTTCTTACTGTTTTCTTTTGTATTTTTCCTGCTTACAGTTGTTAGAGGTTTCCAAAAGAAACCAAAGTAGAAATCCTAAAACACTCTTGAAATTCTTTTTTAAATTCACAGTTATATTTCCACAGGGAATGTATGGAAATTTCAACTGAGAGGGTAAAAGTTTCTGCTGTAAGTAGGCTTACACAGGAAAATTTAGAAGATTATGAGTTTGATAGTCTAAAAGGTAACAGTATCAATGAAATCAATGTGTAACTGTAGATTGTTTCCAGCTTCAGAAGAGATCCTTTAAATCTTTATTGAAAAGTTGTATTTTTTTTCAAACTTGTTCACAGTGCCTTTTGGTTTTTTTTAAATATGGCCTTGAAGTCAGAGTAATTAAAGCAAGAAGAGCTGCTCATGGATTTAGAGAACTAGAACATGATTCTAGTGAAATGGAAAATACTTAAGTTCGATAGGAGAAACTATTCTATAAATTTTAGATAATTAAAGATAGCATAAAATATACTGTTCTTATGCCAATGAATATTGGAAGTATGCCTTCATTACTTATCATTTTAGAAAACAATACTAGCATTACTTTCTAAAAGACATTTTCTTTTCCAAGCAGTGAGCTATAAAACAGTCTGTAAATGAAGAAAGAAAAAAATATAGATTTGAAATAGATCTGAAATATTACACCTTCATAAAGTTAAAAACTTAGAAAAAAAAGAAATTTGTAATGATAGTAATAGATCAGTTGAACTCTAGTTCTCTCATATTTTTGTTGTCTCAAGACAGATAACATTAAGCATTAGTGAAATAATATTTTTGTGAAGTGTTTACTATAAAAAAAAGACTGAGTTAGAAAAGTCTGAAATAAACTTCATATGGGGGCATTTGCTGTTTTTAATTTTTTCATGATAGGTTAGTGATTGAAGAGGTGACAAATTTGAGATTGTCATAATGGGGTGTTTAAAATCTTCAAAGCCAACTATTTAACGGTACTAAATATCATAAACACAAATTGTGTTCAACAAGTTTTATAGCCAGCCGCCTTCTCTGTGCTGGCATCCATCGTTCACTCTTGTGACCCTTGTGACACTGACACTTTCTTGGCTTTTTTTGCATTGTTGATATTTTCAAAAAGTGGACTGCCCAGTATTTCAGTGGGCTTCCACAACCACAAAAAAAAAAAAAAACTATTATTTTAAATTTTAAATCAGTTAGTGGACTTACTAATGGCACAGGAAATCTACTTTAATTTCTCTTCACCCAATCCATACATACATATACTCATTCAACTATAACATACATTCAAAAAATACTTGGTTAACAAACTGAGATTGTAAGTATGTTAAATGATCTTAAAGAACTGAAACATAATGTCATGAGATCTTGACCATCACATTGTTTTCTAATCACTAAACACTAGACAGCTAATCCATCTGCAAACTTGCAAACTTACATGAGAAAATAAAGCTAGCAAAGCAGTGTGCCATACTCCTCTATGCCACAGGGTTCTGCAAAGAGGCCATTCTAAGGTTTCAGAAATCACTGACAACTTAAACCAGATAACATTAAAGTACAAAGATTTTTGTCAAAATACAGCTCCATCTTTTTAAGTTTACATAGTTCAGAAAGCCAGAAATAATACTACACTTATGTCAAACAACAAGATCTTGAGATGCAATGTACCATGTTAGTAGATAACCAGGACAAACAGACATAGGCCTCCCTAGGTTTGAATATGCCATCTCTTTAATCTCATGCCCTGACCTCAGCAGCTTGCAACCCCAACAATTTGGCTGATTCTTTGCTTCCAGCCAGCATCTAAGTATACTTAAAGAGTACCAGAAAGATGACGCTGGAGACCCATGGTTCCAAGTGAGGGACAATGTAACAGTAGAACCAAGCCTCACTTGCCTAGAGGCACAATTTGTATGTTACCACCTCCAGAGCAGCTCATCAAAGAGGGAATCAAAGTAGTATTTTCCCGACACATGGCACCTTTTGTCACCTGATATTTAACGATAGACTCTGAGGAGAGCAGCTTTCACAAACGTGTGCATGACACACCATGGTCCTTCGTGCTTTCTGAGCAACTTGGCACTAGTAATTCTGGTGTACTCATTGCCAGCAATGGATGTGTCACTGGGAGACCAGTCTTCTGGCATGGCACGGCTTAATGAATGGGAATGTGCACACCTTTTGATTTTCATAATCATTGGCCATGATTACTTGGTGAATTATTGTTGCAACCCCAGTGAGAATACAAAGGAATAAAAAAAGTATTTCAAACCCATATGTCCTTGGGTTCCATACTAGAGTTTCACATAGTATAATAAAGTAATAAACTAAATTCAAGTCTTTTTCACTCGAGAGCCATACAAGACACAGGCTATAAAAAAGGCACTGCCCTGTAATGGAATTTTGTTTCATTGCATTGAATTGCATTGCATTGAATAGTATCAGTACAGTATCCAGTTTAATTCTTCCCACACAAACTTCTAGCTCTTTCCTCTGGAGCACTTCACATGGTGCAAAGAAAGGGCTATTTACCCCTTTTTTCCAGCCACCTTGTACAAACTGTATTCTTCATACATAACTTTCTTTCACTTTCTCATCCTGCAGAAAAGATGTGAGAACCGCAACATCCACTACGGTCTGGTTTCTGTGTAATGACAGGTCCTTCAAGTGGTCATCATCACTTTGGTCCTTGGCAAAGTTTACAAATACCTGTCAAAAGAAAAACAGGCCTTTATAAAAATAGCTTTTTCTTTATTCCAGTTGGATTTTTTTCCCCATGTGGAAATGAGGTCAAGTAGGAGAATACAAGACTGCATTAATAGATTAACTAGAAAACTCTGTGTAAGGGAGAGGGGAATACTTGAAAACCCATTAACCATTTAAAAATTGACCTACATTGCCTCTCAAATCACCAAGTGCTCAATCATATATTTACATTGATTCATACAGGCTTGATTAATGGGAAGAGGGATGAAAACTAACATTTACTGAATATATACTAAGTGCCAGGATCTGTTTGTTACTTGATGTTGTCCAATTTAAATGGGATGATGTACCTGGAAAAATGCCTTGTCTGTGGCAGGTACCCATAAATGGTAGTTCTCATGATTATTGTTACAATCTAATAACCCTATAAGCTAGAGACATCATCTCCCTTTTCCAAATTTGGAAAACTTTAGTAAAAAGCATAGCCAGTAGGTCAGGAATTCAAACTCAGCCTGAACTGCTCTAGGGCCCACAATGGGGATAGGGGACAGGGGACAGGAATCCTCACCCTGAGAAGTAAATCTATTTTGACACTCAAATCTTACTTGGTCAAGGGTTGTCTGAGAAACAGAGTAGTCTTCTATATGGAGTCGCTTTTTGCTCTGGGAAAGGATGCTGAAGATCCTGGCTAGAGAAGATAATGAGGATGGAAGCTGGTATTGCAGCATGTTCCGGTGCTTCTCTTTTAGGACACTTCCTGGAAAGGCAAGTCCAAAGAATTCCTGGACAGGCTTCAAATCAGGGTTGGACCCTGCTATTCGTACAACTATTGTATAACCATCTCCAAACCTGAAAACAGAAGAAAAAAAAAAGGTATGGAAGAGTCTCAGGAAATGTCTCAAAAGAATATTTAGCCCTGAAACCCAACTGGTGCCATGAAAAACAAGGTCCCTGACTGACCCAGAAATAAGTATCTCAGAAAAGGAACTAGTTACCATTTATTAAATGCCTATTCCATGTGAGGTACCATGCTGAGTGCCTTGACACACAGTTTCACTTAATCCTCATCTGAACCTATGAAATCTGAGAGATGTTATAGAGAAACTGAAGCTCAAGGAGTTAGTCACCTGCCCATGGTACAGAATTTCTAAGTGGTAAGACCAAGATGTGGACTGGTTTGTGTTTGACTTTAAAGCCATAACATTTGTCTAAAGTTTGCATAAAAGTATAGAGTTTGATGCTCTAACCATACCAACACGTGCAAATTTTTCCATTTCATCTATATGACAAAGCTAGTAAGTGGCTATTCCTAGCACTCCTACTACTCTCAGAAAGGTAAAGACAGAATTTGAATGCAATTCTGTCTGACTTCAAAACTTTCATTCTTTCTGTTATATCTTTTGGTTCAGTTTATTTCTCTTTAGAGCCACCATTTATACACTTAGAAAAAAATAAATAAAAGCTTTCTCAGAAGGTGCTATCCCAAAGAAATTATCTTTGTTACCTATTTTTCAAATGTTGGACACTGCCAAGACACCTGAACTTCCCATTAACCATAATTGCCATCCTAGTGCAGAGAGCTTCACATTCTTCCATACTGTGGGAAAACAGAGGTTTTAGTTTTGGAGAGATGTGCCTATAACCATCAGAACATCATATAACATCTGGCATTTCAAAGAAACAGATTTCCAGCTTCCTAGGGCATAACTGCAACCTATTACAATGCAAAGATGTAGGGATAACACTGTTCACTCCACTGCTGTTTACAACTGTGAAAAAAGTTGGAAATAGTCCAAAGATCTACAAAGACAGGAACAGTTAAATAAATTTGAGTATATTCTAATGGAATACCATCCACTAATAGCTGTAAGAAGTGATGACATCTAAATTTACTAATTGGAATCATGTTCACAATATATTAAATGAAAAAGAACAGTATATATATATATACACTAAGCTTGCATTTTTGCTTGTAAACACACACATGTGTGCACCTGTGCATACAGATTTTCATAGGAAAAATCTGCAAAGATATTTAGCTCAATAACAGTAATCTAGTGATGCAATTTCAGGTCATTATAATTGTCTTTCTCATTCTCTTTCTGTATTTTCTAATTTTTATATAATGATCATATATTCTACTTGGAAAAATTTTAAATTACACAACACAAAAGCCACACCAGTCTTCACTACCAACCTATGAGACGTAAGTACTACTGATCTCCCTTCCTTGACAATACTTAGGGCACAATTCCACAAGAATCGCCGGGCTTTGGGATCCATGCCTGTGGTTGGTTCATCCTGTAATTAGAATAAAATAGTCCTATTATTTGCTGGAAAGAAAAAAAAACCCAACAACAAAGATAAGTTTGTTTTTAAATGCAGAAGTACCTTTGAAACAGCTTAAATTTTAACTTGCCCTTCTAGTTATTTCTTGAGAGACCAAAGAACCAGACCTTACAAGTAAAAGTTTCATACTCGTTTGTAACAGTTCACTTATAAATGTGTCATTGAAGTAGTAAATTCAAATGTTTGTGAAATAAAGTTTCTCCAAATAAACAGAAAGGGAAGGGGAAAAGACATTTAGTTTCAATAATTTTTTTATGACTGCCAAGTATATACAAAAAATTCTTTTGTCTGAAATCTCCACTGAAGTCAGTATAAAGTTTGGGTAAAATTCCTTTTCTTCTTTTTTATTGTAGCTCACAACAGTTTAGCCTTTCTATGGTGCTTGGTAGTTTATAGAAACAAATTCCAGATCCAAGTTTTTCGGACAACACTAAAGCCTTAACCAAGCTTTCTTCATATAATAATTACAATGCTTTTGTCTTCTAGAGAAAAACAGGGTTGAGGGCCACTGGCCAGTCTAATCTGTTTCCATCTATCAGTATGTAAGGAACTATGACCCAGGTGCTACCTTGGGGACCCTGAAGCTGTATCCACACTCCCCATCCTCAGAGGGATGAACACATAGTTGGTCAGAAAGAATGTTCCAGAGAAAGGTCAAATCACATATCCAGCCTTAGCCACACTTGTCAGTGTTCTCCATGCTAGAGAAACAAGGTATCTAGTGTGTCTCTTCTGGGGCATCTGAGGGCATGGCAGAACCACCCCCAATTAGTGTCAAGGAAAGGAACAAGGTTGCTTCCCTCTGGTTCCCTGAGGCTGCTCCGCTGTTCCTGGTCAGGGAAGTGAGGCATGCCATTTCCAAGCCAGTCATGCAACATCCCTACACATGTAGGACTTTAGAAAGTCACGTTCTCAATTCAAGCCAGAAGAGCAGTTTTCCACTGACAATCACACTCACCAGAAACACCACAGGAGGTCCGCCAATCAAAGCCATGGCTGTAGAAAGCTTGCGCTTGTTGCCACCACTATAGTTACCAGCATATTTTTCTCCATACTTCATGAGGCCCAGTTTCCGAATTGCCCACTCACCAACCTATTAGACCAATAAAAAGCACCATGACTTTTGTCTGGTTTGGTAATTTTATCATGCTTTCTTACATTTACATATGAAACTCTTCCACTGAGTAGGACTAGCTTCTATAAGCATGACCTGGCAAATACTGAGGGGCCAAAAGCAGGGGGAAGGGACTAGGTGGGTGGGAGCAGTACTCCCTCTCGGCCCTCCAGCATGCCTGCCCACCCATCCCTGCCCACTTTCTCCACCACGATTCCCGCTCTGAGAGGAGGTGCAGGGAGCCAGCACTCCACAGTGCTGCACCCACGATGGAAACCAGCCCCAAGCCAACAGTCATGTGAAAGTCAAAGCCGTAAGATATGTCGTCAGTATGCCAAAGGAGGCGGCCTGGTTTTCTGGTACCCAGGTTACCTTGCCAACTTCTTTCTCTGGGACTCCTCTCAAGAGGGCAAAGAACTCTACATGTTCTCTTCCAGTCAGTAGCTCCGTGATAGCATCAAACTGAGGACAGTAGCCCATGTTCTGATGTACTTCATGGATGTTTGATAAGATACTGCAAATAAAAACAGAACTGGTCAGGTTTTAAGCATTTAGAGATACTCAAACAATCTTGTCCAACATCCCTATGAAGTATGCTTACACAGGTCAGAAATACCAGTGAGTACAATTGCCGCAGCTTGAAAGAACAGCTTTTCTGCCCGCAGGATGCTAGTCCTTCTGGCAGTCGGTTTCTGCCTCTATTGTGCCCAGTCCTTTCTCATATGTGGCTCCCCCAAAACCTCAACCTGCAGGCTCAGTACCATTTCAAAATTCTCAAGTCCATCCCAGCTGCAGCACCATCCTTACCAACAACCTCGGTCACACAGTCGTGGGGCTTTAACACTGAGTGCCCACCCCATACTCAGCTCTGTGGCCCAGTCATATGTACCAAAATGTCTTGTTATTCCGGAGTTTCCTTCATGGCCATTCAGATGCAGAGAACCTCCAGCAACTCTGGCATGACCTCCCTCTACTTTTTGCTGCCTATATATTGACTCAGCCTCAGCATGGTCCAGACCACTTGGTTCCACTAAATGCCCAAACCAGGCACCCTCCTGGTTTAAGTGTTTTTGATTGCAGATCCTCTGAGAATTTGGTGACAAGAAAAAAATATACCTACAAATGCAATTTTACATATATTGGTGGGTTGGGGCAGCTTTTAGGCCCTATGAAGCCAATCTCAGGTTAGAATCCCAATGTGGGAGAAGTTCAGTGTCACATCTACTCTGAGGGCTGCATTGCAGCTGCCTTTGGACAGTTATGAGTTTGCCTGTCAGCGGTATTCATTCCCCTCTGCGTATCTAATTAGTACTTCCATGTCCTACCTTTTCCAGACTTATGATTGAGGTACCCATAGACACTGTACCTGGCCCTGATAGCTACACTACCCAAGCCAGCTCTTAAAACCAGTCACTGTAACAAACCTTATTTTGGGCCAGTTACTATGTCCCAGGAGCCTGGTACTAGGAACAAGCCTGGGGAAGCAGGTGTGCAGCCTTAGGCCTGCTATTCCAGAATTTCTGTTCTCTTAAACCTCCTTTACACTGCTACTGAAAAAACTGGTAAGAGGCAGAGGAGGAGATCCATAAGTACATTCAGTCCCTTGCACTTTTCAATTTTATTGGTTGGTAGTTCCCTGTCCATTGTTTTCAAATTGTGAGTCAGCAGCCATTAACAGGTTGTAAAATTTAGTGGGTCACAACTAGTATTTTCTAATGACATGGTAGAGTAGAAAAAGAAATATCAGAGAGTGCTACAAGTAGTGCAGGTTTGTACTGTTTTACAAAGCTTTAAGCTATATGCATGTTTATGTTTTTGTGTATTTACTGGGTTGAGAGGTGAAATGTACTGGTCACTATGAGTCATAGTTATCAAAGTTTAAAAACCACTGCCTTGTTCCATCTCCCCACATAAAAAGCCCAGAGAAGCCCTACATATCTAGGGTATTCAAAGGTAACATGGCCTAACAGGTCTCTAAAGTAGAGCTGTAACCCTGAAGATCAGCCTGCTTGGTGGCCTGTGCATTCTCAGATAATGTGCCTGATGTGGCCTCAATAACTGATACACAATTTAGAATGGGCAACCTGGCAAGTACACACCCTTTTACCTTATAGGACTTTTCCTGAAGAAATAATAAAAGATGAACACAGGACATATTTACAGAGTGAAAAATAGAAACTAAGGGTCCCCAAATAAGGAATTTCTTAAATAAAGCATAGGTACATGTACATAGGGGAATTTTATGCAGCAATGTAAAAATCTACATCTTAGGATATGTAACCTATTGGGGAATATCCATAATACACTATTTTTTAATAGTAATTAGTAATAAAAAGTAAATTAAAAACCTAGGTACAATATGAAGTCAATTACACATTTGTATGTGTATGTGTATATATAATAGATTTATCATGTGTATATACAATAGATTTGGGATGAGGAGAATGTTCTAAAACTGGACTGTGATGATAGCAAACTGGCTTAAAGTCGTTGAATTATATACTCTTAAAACGAGTGAACTGTATGGTATGTAAATTATACCTGAATAAAGCTGATAAAAAGAATAAAGTGAGAATGAAAGGAAATGTAAGTAGTGGTTATCTTTTCTTACCTATTTTTGTTAAGCAAAGCATCTCCTCTGGTAACAGTAGTATCTCCAGTTAACATCTTGAAAGTTGATGATTTCCCAGCCCCATTGACTCCCAGAAGTCCAAAGCACTGAAAAAGGTTGGGTAAGTTGTATAAGCAAACTACTACTAAACATATCCATAATACACAGATCATATAAATGAACCTTATAGTTGCCTCAGCTTAGTTTTTATATTACATGATCCTAAAATACCATTCTTAAATATCAATTAAGAGTACATTTTTTTTTTGGTTTTAAGAACTCATATAGATATTTAAAAATATATCTTATCATGAGACCATTTTAAGTGTGGGCATATTTGTAAGTATTATTTAATCATCAGGTTGAGGCCAAAGTTAATGTATGAAACATAGTAATGAAAGCCAAACCAATCACATCTTACCATCTGATCTGGCTAAAGGTACAGAACACAAACATGAATGGGAAAGGGGAAAATCTATTTTTAAAAATCTATTTGAATTTCACCATCATCTTGAAAAGATCACAAAAATCACATTTTGCATGTGCATGCTTTTCTGAAATTGCCTGAGATTATCCAAAATTGTTCTCTTTTGACATATGGGGTCCCCATCCTCTCAATGACTGATTGCTCCACATAGATATAAATAAAGAAGCCTTTAAAAAACAATTTTACCTCTTACAGACATTATTTGACTGGGTAGAAACAGTCTGAATTAATAAGGACAAACACAATGTAAACAAAGTGCTTTTACCTCACCAGGAGGAATACCAACACAAATCCTGTCAACAGCAGGCTTCCTCTTACTTCTGTATATCTAAAACAAACGAAAGTGCAAAAGGTCATGAGCTATGGCAACTCACAGCTATGCCAACCAACTGTAGAAAAGGGAATTTAAACCCAAACACACCATGAAATGGGACTCACAGATGAGACTAAGTGACATATTTGATGTGCCAACAGCCTTGGTCTGTCTGTGTAGCAACCAACTTCTGAATGACTCTGAAGCTCATAATAAAAATTAATTTCTTTTCATTTTTAATCTAATATAAACCTTTTAAAAAAGTGTATCGGCCATTAATATCTACACTTTTTAAATTTACTTAATAAATATATTGTAAATATTTAAAAATTAAATTCTACAGGGTAAAATTTTATAATCAAGACATTGCAAATATTGTACATATTACAAGAAGTGAGTTTTGGGGATTCTGGCACAGAGTACTGAAACAAACCCTCCTCCTGGAACAATGGAGATGTATCAGCTTTTTGGACTATGAATCTCCAAATCAACCATTTATTTGCCCTACATCAGCTTTGGCTAGGTATACAGTATTAGTATACTTTAACAACAAACACATAAATATAAGTGTGATAACAAATATACTCGAGAATACAAATTCACATTATAAAAGTATTCTTGGTGGGATTTCTTTAATTAAGAAGTCCCCATGCTATATTTTAAATGCAATTAAACTGACAGTGGTTTGATATAGATGCATATTTTGGGAAGCATGCTCTTTTCATTAAGCAAATCAGCAAAAGGCTCATTTCCAACATATAAAGCTGAAAAAACTGAAGAGACGTTGTTCTGACTTGTGCTCCCTTGCCTCACCTTAGTCAACTCCTTAATTTCCAAGATGTCGTTCTGCCCTCCACCATCAAGAATTCTCTGTCTTTCCCTCCTCACATCTTCATCCTCATCATTCAGAGGAGGAAGCTTTGTGTTTACAGGTCTTAGGGGAAACAAATTACAAAAATCAACCTTTCAAGTTATTTTTCAAGACAAAGATCCAGTTTCTAAAGCAGTATAAAAGCTACTCTCCAGTTTCCAGGATTGGCAGTGTTGGGGGCTGGGAATGCCCACATTAGGAAAATCAGTTTGATTATCTGCTTTGAGCACAATGCAATCCAATGACCACTGCAAAGGGTTCCCCTGTGATCCTCCTCTGTGACCCTCAACCAGGTGCTCCATGAGTTCTGAGACTCACCTGGGCCTGATGAAGAATCTGTACTGGATCAGAACAGTGACGAGAAAGAACACCAGCCCTTCCACGGCCATGGCGAAGAGGTTCCGTCCTACCAAGTCCCAAGAGAGTGGTGAGACAAAGCGATTCTCCCCTGAAAGACATGCAGAGATGTAGTCAGAATGAAGGCACTGAAGACCACAGCCCTTCCTCCCATTCAGGCTCAAATTCATCTATGTTCCTACAGACATCACTGGTTATCGCCTACAACAAGGAGGAAAAAAGTAAGGGAGTAAGAACTCTCCAAGTCTGATTTAGAGTAGGGTTTGGAAAAACACACTGCGACCCAGTATCATTCAGAATTTCAAAGCCAACATGTATCAGATCTGTAACTTCGTCTAAGATAGCTAGTGTTTCCTTATTAATGAGACATGCCAAAAATCCTTTTTAAAAAGGCAAACAATCCAAGGTAATTTTTAGAGTATTTTGGTAAATTATAAGTTTCACTCAGAAAAATTAGACAGCACCTTAAAAATATGTCCCTTTTTAAAGTGTAATGTAATTGTAATGCAATTACAATTATAATCATATGATGTAATATAATACATTACAGCATGTAATATAACCTATGACTCATATCACCTGGTTTTATGTAAGTACTCCTTAAATTCCTTATACATCTCCTTTGTCCTTCCATGTTGAAAAAGAGAGTCCCTCTTCTATGTCCATTAAAATGGCCCATCTAACTATATGAGCCAGTAATAAAGAATAGTAATGTGGCTGCAGAAGAAATATTTTTAAAGACTCTATCTAAAGATAGAAAGAGCTGCAGTAAATTACCTTTTATAGACTGTAAAAGGTTATATATGGCCACATCTGCAAGGCCCATGATTTTCCTAATAGAGCTAAAGTTTACATATTTCCTTCTGATTCTCTGGCCTATATCTAATCTCAAAGCTATGGTTTGACTTTTCCAATGACTAACAAACCCAACCAGTGGCATTAGACACTGAATCCATGCTAAAGCCAGTGTTTTCCTTGCCTCTCAACTGCCTTCTCACTTTCTCAGTGCATTCAGAGGCACAGGCAAATGGTTGTATTACAAAACCCATGTCACAACCATCAGTGGTGGGAAGACCTATGCCCCGTTTCCAGCCTCCTTCCAAAACAAAGGGCAGAATACCAAGACCCATGAAAATGGCCACCTCAGTTAGAGCATCCTCCAGTCATTGCTGCCACTCACCAAACCTTTCCAAGGCATCAGCCATGGCCTGGTTTTTCACCATGTCAATGAGCCCCCGTCCCAGGCAAAAATGTGGGAAGATCAAGAACACAGACTTCAGGATATCATTGATATTATTCAGCTTCTAAAAATAAGAGAGAGAAAAACTGAATGTCATTCATGGTTTAGGCTAAAAATTTATCAAAGTCTAAAGTATAGGGAAGAAAAAATTTGATTCCCTGGTGTTAAACTGAATCTTTCAATTCAGATACCAATAAATAGTAGCAGCCATAGATGATGATATATAACAATAAAATTTTGCTCTTTAGAAAATTTAGAACAATGCTATGAGTATGGAGAAATATGAGCAAAGTTCATAGAAACATGGATTTGTTTAATCAAAAGCAAATCCCTAACAATATATTGGCTTAACATCTTAAAAGCAAATTGCTCATGCCTGGGTCAATATTTCAATCTCAGGATTTTGTTGGAATTTCCTCAAGTAAATTAAGTTAGCAGTGGCCAAATAACCAGCATCTGAGTAAGAAGCTATGTGCTGGGTGTACCTTGATAGGGCATGTGAGAAGCAAAGTTAGTGAGAAGCAGTCTCTGCTCTAAGGAAATTACTACATAATTGGAGGCAAGAATGAAGGAACCTGGGAACACAGGGAAAAGACAGCATCTCCCATAGGGCAGGTAAGGGGAGCTTCACATTTGACTCAGTCTTGAAGGGTAAGGGAGAAACCACCAGACTCCGTGATAAGGACATTTTAAGCCAGGCCTGCAGGAGTGTGGAGGGTTTAAGAGACGACTCAGCTGAGGTTTACAGAGTCTTGGGAAAGGATATAGTGATTACCGGCCAGGAAGGGCTGCACACCTCTGAAAGGCCTTGTGTGCTAAGGTGCTTGGACAAAGGGAATGACAACAGGAATGCACAGGGACCCTTGTTTAAGAGATCTGGAACTGGAAGAACTGACAAGGTAACCAGTTAATTGTGGGAAATAAGCAAAAGCAAGGCATCTTAGATGACCCTATTATGGCCAGCAGAGGCAACTGGGGGGATGACAATGCCTTTCGGTGTAACAGGAATGGCAAGGAAAATAATTAGACATGTCGAGTCTGGGATATCTGTAAATTATCTAAATGGAGCCATCTACTAGGCAAGTGAAAATGTGCATCTAGAGTTCAAGGGAACTGTCAGGGCTAAAGGCACAGATCTGAGAGATAACAACCTAAGACACTGAGAGTGGTGATGATAAAAGCCTCTGGACTGAATGCCATTATCCAGAGATAGCATCGAAAGTAGAAAGCAAAGATGGCAGCAGGCCAAATGTCAGGAAAAACAACATTTAAACAGAAGAGTATAAAAGAACTTGTCAAAGTAAACTGAAAGGTTTGATCAGAGAAATATAAGGCAAAGGAGGAGAGAGAGGTGCTACGCAAACCCAGGAAGAGACAGTCTGAGATAGGACAGAGTGCTCTGTGGTGTCAACACCACCGACAAGCAGAAAAAAATTATGACTTGACCCTGTCTTCTGGCTCCCCAGAAATGCTCATCCCAGCAGGAGGTACTCTTTTACAGAACTCACATTGTTGGTGAAGAGCTCCAACACAAAAGTGGCCACGCTGCCATTGATCCCGATGAAGAGGTTCACACTGGTGAGGACCACGTAAGCTGTGCTGGGGATCTTGAACACAAAGGAGGCTGGGTACATAAGAGGTGTGATCGACCACCTGGTGAGGCACAAAGACAAATGTCCATTGGGTGTCCCCTGCCTCTCTGACACTGAGCACCAAATGCCTTTCCCCCATCCAGAGGTGCCTTACCCATATAGCAAAAGTAGAAGGGCTAGCACAGGCAGATTGGTGGAGGACACGTAGGACTTCTGCTGAAAGCAGATGAAGATGATAACGACCAGTGTGGCAGGGACCACATAGTTGCACTAAAGGTAAAACACGGAAACAAAGTTCACCTCTAAGTCCTTAAAGATAAATCTCAAGTCTTCACCATCATCAGACAAGAAAGGGCAGATAAATGTATTAGAGAATAACTCTGAATT
The DNA here is from genome assembly GCF_040802235.1 of Manis javanica. Classification (NCBI taxonomy): domain Eukaryota; kingdom Metazoa; phylum Chordata; class Mammalia; order Pholidota; family Manidae; genus Manis; species Manis javanica. The sequence goes on along the minus strand of NC_133157.1, from coordinate 26,325,513 downwards.
AATAAAGCCACATAAACAATCAAAATACTGGACAATACATTTTGACAAGAATTGTACCCTTGGCTGATTTTATAAACTCATGCCCTTTCTGTCTTTCCAACAGTGAAGCCAAAGTGTGACGCTTAGTAAACCTACTGAACGATGATTCCCAGAGTAATTTCAATTCTACAGGCAGCAACTAAGCTTTCATTGTTCTTCCTGAAGAGGGCTGTGTCAGTCTACCCACATTCAGTCTCATGGGTAATCTCTTTGTGAGATAAACGCTTTAACACAAACATCAGAACTGTTTCACCACACTGACAATAATTTGAAAGTCTATCCTGATGATGTATCAAGCATTAACATGCAGAAGTAAAGATATGACCATGGGACAATTATGAGAGTTCATAGTGGGCAGAGAAAAGCATAAGCAGGGAGGCAAGAGTGGATTTGTCAGCTGTTAGAAGAAGTTGTAGCTTCAGACAGCAGGGTTCTGCTTCATTCCCATCCTACCCAATGTGTTTATCAACAACTTAGATGAAGACATGATTACAGCAAATTTTAGAGGCTCTAAAGCAGGGAGAGATGGATCATATACAGAAAGTTAAAGTGAAGTCCCTGAGTTCAGGAACTTGCTCTTTCATTTCTGAATCTCCTTTGGCAGGCAGTCGACACACAGTGAGCATTCAGCATGTATTTACTGGATGAAGTAATTACTAGATCAGGATAAAAACAAAAACAAATGGATACTAAACAAGATGCAGTTTAATAAGATTAATTATAAAGTTCAGGTTCAAAACAGTCAATTGTATTAGTATAGAACGAAAGAGAACCCACTCAACAATCATTCCTGTGGAATGGAGTTTCAGTTTACTACCAAGTTGCCAACAAGACAGTGCTCCTTCCAAAGTGAAATACCCTGGGGCTTAGTAATAGAGGTATGGCATAATTATATATCAACTACTTCATTCAGTCAATCAATCAATAAAATAAAAAGAAGTACGGGATAAAGATAAATTCCCTCTAGACTTCTAACTGTTCACCTTAATGATACAATGCATGGCCATAGAAAGGCAATAGTATCAGAATAGTGGCAAGTCCGAGAGGCTCAGTATAATCAGCACAGACACCATCTGCATCACCACTCACATTTGTATATTGCGTTAAAGATTACAAAGTGTGTTCCCACGTGCCATCTTATCTGGGGAAAACATAGGTTAAATGAAGTTATCTTCAATTGTGCAGTGGGAGAATTAAATTTCTGTATAGCTTATAATTAATGGAAGTTATAGGGAGATACATTTCAACTCTATAAAAATTAAAACTTCAGAATTCTTTGAAGTCTTCTCTATTGGTATAAACAGAAACAATGTATTAGAGCTGATGCAAAAACATATTTGCAATGGATGGATAAGCTCCTGGTAAAAAAATATGGTTTTCCAATGACAGATATTTCCTAGTAAAGCAAATAACACCCTGATTCTGGAGGTAGAAAACTATCAGACAAGAGAGAAACTGGAGTTTTGACTAAGTCTTCCATCTCAAGGTTTCTTTGAGAAGTTGTCACTTAGGAAATAAGGTGGTAGTGGTATTAAATGTAGTTGGTGTGGACAAATTTTCTCTCTGATGTGAAATCAGCTCTGTATTTAACATCATGGTTGGTGTCATGAGAACATACAACTGCTTCTACCTTTTCCTTTTTCATTTATCTTTAGTCTAGTTAGAACACTTTTAGCAGAGCACAGCCGTGTTGTTCATCCGATCCACAGCCCCGATGGCATGTATAAGGCAGCGGCAGACAGGTGCCCTTACCATGTCCCAGACAAAATTGGAGAGCCAGTAGATGACGGGCTTCACTCCGCTGATGAGCTGCAGGTGCTTCGCTTTGCTGACCCGCTCCTGGATCAGGAACACAACAAAGCTGGCTGGGACGAAGGACATTGCAAAGATGACGCAGATGGACACAAGGACATCCACTGATGTGGTCATCCTAGAAAAGAAAGGCAGTGAGGATTTGAGGGGCCACTGACGCAGCCGAAGACTCAGCCAAGGAGGAGAGACACACAGACACCCAGACACACACACACAGAGGCTTAATTCAGGAATTAAAGACAACCTGATAAAAGCATGTTTCACCAAGTTTAAAAACAGTGGTTTTGAAGCAAATGAAATTTATTTCTTATTAAACATTGTATTAATGGCAAATTAAAATATTTTAGGATTTTATTAACAACTTTTTTCATTTTATATGAATTCACTACATGTAACCCTACTTATTCACTACAGAATCATTTATCTTCTGCAGTTTAATCCCTGCCAGGCAATTCATAAACTGACAATTTTCTTCCCAGAGCCTGGATCAACCCAGACATACACCATAATGTAACTGTTTCCCGAGGTTTTACTCCAAAACCAGCTTCCTATATCCTTTCCCTGCTTCACGATTCCTCCAACACCCTCTCCTCTCCATACCCACCCAGCCATTTAGACAGCCACACTTACAGAGCCACTTCTGAAAGCTGCTGTTTGGTGAGATTCAGGGGGTGATTAAAAGCAGTGATCCCATATTGTCTAGGATTCTCTCCCTTCTGCAAGTTGGCCCGGAGAATGGCATTGTTGATGACATTCAAGAAAGAGCTGATGGCATGCCAACCCTTGTTATTGAACCACACCTGAAATAAAGTATACCAGGTACAAGGTAATATTCCCAAACTCTACTCCCAGTGGTAGATGCACACACAAAACATACACATAAATTGCAGAAACTCTCAGTCACACACCAAGACAAAACATTACAGTCAAAGAACATGGCAAAGTCATAACAGCAGGCAGGCATACTGAACCCTGGCCATGTGACCAGGCACTGTGCTGACCCCCTTATATCCCTAAGTCATTTAATCCTCACCACAACTCTGACATAGCCTGATTACTGTCCCCATCTTATAGCTTAGGAAACTGAGGCTGAGATAGGATAAGTAATTTGATTAAGTTCACAAGGGCTCACTTGGTACATCTGGTGGCAAAGCAAATTCCCTTAATAACTATACCATATGGCCTAAATGATAAAATTACTAGTCGGCTTTCTCTGTCACGAATACCTGCATCATCTTATCATGAGCTTGAAAGTACTTCACGGAACATAAGGATTACTATTCATCAAGCAGCTACTGGAACAAAGTGCTTTACCTTGACGTTATTTTTCTTATCCAGTCCTGTCATGAACCTTCCCAAGCTGCTGAGAAATCGATCTGCAGAACTGTCCTGTGAACAAAAGAAACCTGCCTCAGCTGGGATGGTTCACAAGGGCAACAGGGACAACCTTATGAAGAGCACCACTATCACTGCCTCATTCAACTGAAATGAAATTTGAAGCCACTGAATAACTGGCTCCTAAGAAACAAGTGTCGATAAATCTAAAGCACTGATGTTTCCAGGAGCCAAAAAATCTTAAAGGAATCATGGGGACACCCTGCGACTCAAAGTCACAAGATAGAGATGTCTGGCTTCACTGGGTGATGAGGATTCTTCAGAGATTCCCTGGTGTAAGACCCAAAACTACGCTCAGTGTGCAAATGTGTCAGACACATGGGGTCTGTGCCTTGGAAGCAGAGGTACAAACTCTAGGACTGTCATTGCTATCCATTTGGAGTCCATATCATCTGACCCCCTCACAATTCTCATTTAAAAGTGGAAAACCTGAAATATAGACAAATGAAATTAGTGCTTATCAGGTCCTGAAGCCTATTGCCAGCTTAAAGAAAATGATTTATTACCTTTTTAACCAGTGATTGTTTTAGAAAAATGTGTTTGAAGCCCAGTTTACCCACTGGCCAAATTCAAAAACTTGTTATTCTGAGAGCTTTTAAATTTCTGAATTTGTTTTTCATCTACACTTTCAGATGTTAAATATACACTGAGTAGTTCAGTCCTGATTGGTGTAAGATCACTACATGCCAATGATGACTTTGTATTTAAAATCTTAAAAACAATCAGTGGCTAGGTGATTAGATTTGCCTGCCCACTACTCCCATGCAGCAGCAACTCTGGGCCATTGTTCTCTAGGACATTTTTCTGACATGTCCTAGGATGCATACTGTACCTTGGCCACCTTCAAGAGTTTCTTCATTTCCCTGATGGCATCATTAACTTCTTGACTTGGAGGAAGTGACTGAGAATTGCTGGCACCCAGGGAAAATCCTCCATACCTAAAAGAACAGCCTGACATTAAAACACAGACAATGTGGTACACAATACCAGTCACTCAGCAGAAGACACCACCTGAGCATGTGCATGCTTCATTTAGATAAACTGCTTACTTAAAGTAGGACTGAAGTCAGAGAATATTACAGCTTGGCCTCCTCCAGTGGATTCTGACAATCTCTTAACTCTTCTGGTTAGAATTAAGAGAGGTCCTCCCAAGTGGGAGGGACCTGGGTCTAAGTACACATAAAGTATGACATCTGAGACACTGCGGAGAGAACAGTCCATCTCACAGATGCTCCTCCCACTTTGTGACTCACACCTGCAGTGGGTCTTGAGGCAAGCAGATGGGGAATCAGGACGAATGATGGGGGACACTGATCAGGGTAGGCTAGGGAAGGCTTATCCATAGGCCTTGGCTCTTTCCTAGTAAGAGGGCCACTCTAGGGTTCTGCATCTGCTCTGCTCAGAGTCCTGTGGGTGCTGGCCCTTGGGGAAAAGGCCAAGAGGAAAGGTGGAAAACAGTGACAGAGCTAAGTTTTGAGGCAGCCATTTAAGGTCTCATTTTTCATGAAATATTGAGTGACTTCAAGGATTCTTCCTTTTCTTCCCCAGTCCCACCTGTTCCTTCAAAACACAGAAGGATAAATGAGTTCAAATACAGTGAAAATATATGGCTTTGGTGCCTTTCATTTCATCCAAGACCTTCTTGGTCTCATTCCAAAGGCTTGAAAAATTATACTTGAGTCTCTAGGACCCCTTGGGAATCTGATTTGGGAGAAAAGTGGAAATAGCATAGATATTCTCTCACAGCATAGTGCTTCCTGGTAAATCCCTAGAGACACCTAAGAAACTGCTGAACTTCCTCAAGGAACTCAGTATACCAAATATTTTAAAGGCCTCTGAACTTGACAACTGGGCACTGAACAGAAACACTAAGGGCAAAATAATCCACAAACCAGTAACTTCCCCAGATTCAAGATACCTGCATTAAAATCATCCTCCTGACTGAACTATTCAAGATACCTGCATTTCTTGACTGAACTACCACAGCCAAGAAAACTAGAAGAAAGCACAAAAAGAGATCAACTCACCTAAACTCATTCACCCAGATCTTGTTCTTTAAGCTGGAAAAGCCAAAGAAACCAAATATCAGTTCACAGAAACATGGATCCTATTCCTGATGATACAAAAAGGAGTACCTATCTACCTGAGGACACTACAAAGGGACAAAAATAATTCAATGATCAGGCAGGTCTGGCAGGGTTGTGCCAATGGAAAGAAGCCCTACTCAACAGGCTTTCCCCCATCTTAAAACCTTATTTATATGAAAATCATGCTTTGGATGAAACCATTCAAAAACCACCTTATGTACAAAGATGAGATGGAACTAGAAACTTCTTTCAATTCAAAGTAATGCTTCAACTATGAATGACATGGAGAGTCTATGTCTCTTTCTTGGAAATTCATGGTAATTGCCATTTAAGCATACCCTTGTCATTTAAAGTCACAGAGGACTCCTAACTGAGAGGCACAAGCAGCCGAAAGGACACCGGAGCAAACAGTGCCAGGGCTTAAACCAAGTATCCAACACTGCAGTGATGACCCAGGAAGCTACATGGCTCTTCCAGGGCTCCACAGCCAAGTTCTGAGCTAGCCCAGACTCTCTTCATAATGCCACAGAGTATCATGCATTCCTCCCACAAGAGGCACTTTATTACATTTATCATTTCATTTAATTCTCCCAACAAACTGGTAAGAGCAACATTATCATCACATTTTTTATGAACTAAGTCTTCTTAAAGGACAACTGGTTACCTTGGTAAAGCAGATAGTTAAGTGGCAGAATCCAAATCTGAATCCAGATTTCTTTATATTTATTAGGATATAAATGGCATGTAACATTATTTAAGATTAAGGCATGCACATTGATTTAATATATTTGTATACTATGATTATCATGGTGCCATTAGCTAACACCTCCATCACGTCCCATTATCCTCTCTTTTTTGTGGTGAGAACATTTAAGATAGAGTTTCTTAGCAAATTGGAAGCAAATAATAGTGTTGTCAACTACAGTCACAATGCTGTGCATTATTAGATTGCCAGAATTTATCTAATTCACAGAACTGTGATTATTCCAGGCAGTCCCAACTTGATGCTGACAGCTGAATGTCCACAGTACTTATCTTCTCTAATTTGGGAGAGTATCAGGCCAAAATTTCCCCCACCATTCAGTCTACTATTTTTAAGCCTTTAATTTCTCTAATCAGGATTGATAAAGCAAGGGGCAAGTTTAATAAGTAATGACCTTTTGGCTATGATCTGCACATAAGTCTTCACCAGATAATCTGAAATGTTTCTTCCTGTCAGGTTCTGAAGGATGTCCACAGTTTTCTGTTTTCTCTGTTATCACAGAAAAACAAAGCACAAGTGTCTTTATGGACCATAATTGGGGCAGAAAACAAATCTAGGACTACAATGACATATGTCCCTCAAAGATGGACCACAGTGAGACCAGATCCTGCCCATAGGGCCAAGGCACGGCCATCAGCCAGCACCAAGGCCTGGTTCACTCTGTACTGGCCATCACCTATGCTAAGCCAAGATCATCCCCAGGAAGTTATTGTGAACAACTAAACATAGACAACAGAATACGATTCTGCATACTCACAAAGGCCTAGGGAGCAGCATCACTGACTATACCTAGTGAATTCTTTAATTTGCTAGAGTTATGCTGATAATTCCCCTAGCTGTTATTTTAAGGAGAGATAACTAGAACCTCTTTAAGTTCTCACACCCATTTAAAATTATGGTCCTCACCCTGAAACCTGGATGCTGATAAAGCAGCAGAGAAGTATTACAAGCAAGCCTCTTCCTCAAGCTGCTCTCAGAGAAAACAGCTCAGAACTGCCTCCCACACTCAGAGTCTCAGAGAATGTCAGAGTTTTAAGAACCTCCAAAATCTTATGAGCCAGCCTCCCTAATTCAGGGGTGAGGAAACAGGCCCACTCTGAGTGGTCTATCCAAAGTCACCAGCTCATCTGTGGCAGAGCAGGGATGGAAGTGGGCCTGTCATGGTCTCCTGTGGCACCATCTCTGCAGAAGAGGCCACAGTGTGTCTCCCACAGCCACTGATCCAGGGTATTGTGCTCTGGTTTTGACTCACACAAGTTAGTAGCCTAGGCTAACTTTTCCAACTAGAGTCACAGGCTGAGCTCCCTCAGATAGAAGCACAATGTGGTCCAAACCCCTTCCCCTCCATGCTTTTCCCTATGACAAGAATGATGATCAAGACTGAAAGAGCCCCCCTCACGTGGTAAGTCATCCATTCCTTCTTCCCAAGCAGAAGTTTCCCAGCCCCCCATGACCCCCCCACCTGCTTGCACACACAGTGACTCACTTGTGGAGGAGGCAGACCCCCTGCCCCCAGTGGACACACGGGCAGCATCTTCTTGATTTTGTCACTGCTGCACTGGCAGGTAGGTGAGGGGTTCTCCATTGTCCAGTTCCCATTTTGGAACAGGTCCGTGATGGTCTGTGGAACTGGGGCAGTGGTCCAGTCCTCCTCCCCCACTGAGCAGGGCATGTCTCTGCAAAGGGAGGACAGCAAGGGTAGGATCACTTGAGAGGGCCTGGCCTTTCCTGTTACCTTGGGAGCACAGATAAGCAACATCAACTGCAAGCAAGCATCTGTCCCCTCAGCATTTCGTTATTTGATCCCCCACAGACTTGTAAGATGCAAACTCACTTTACAGAGGAGGAGGATGGAATGCAAAATGGGCCTAAATGCTCGCATACTGAACTCCATTCAGCTGAGTCCACCAGCATGGGGTCATTCACCCATGTCTTCACTCAACAAATATTCACTGAGCATGTGTGTGTACATTCTGGGGTGACCGGGACAAAGTCCCTGCCGTTACAGAGTTTATGTTCCCACGGAAAGCTGGACAACAAATAATATAATCTTTGACACCCCACAATGAAGCAAAACAAAGGGAGAGTGACAAGTGGGAAAGATCCACCCAAAGAGGTGATACTTCAGCCAAAAATGTAAAAAATGAGAGAGAACGACCAGGCAGCGATTTGGGGTGAAAGAATGTCATGAGCAGGTGTGAAGGCCCCGAGCTTCGTCTCAGGAACCGCGGGAAGGCACTGCGGCTGGACTGCTGACGAGCAGGGAGCAAGAGAGGGAGGCAGGCGCTGGGTGACGCGGGCCTGCGGAGGGATCTGCATTTTCCGCTCAATGTGCTGAAAACCTGCGGGGAACGTCAGGGTTCACTTCATGTTTCAAAATGAGAAGAGAACTGCGGAAGTAGAGGATAGGGCTGACATTGTTTGGTACACGAAGAACTAGGTTGTTTGCAAGCAGTGACAAAAGACAAGGCCTTTATGCCCGACTTGAGCTCTTGAATCACTGTGAGACCATCGACAAGAGGGGCTTATTTTCTCCACTAAGTAAAATAAAAGTACAAAATGACTTGTTTCATCTGCTCATCTCTAATGTCCCTTCCAATTCCAAAATTCTGTAATTTCAAGCAGAGGAAGAGTCTTTATGTTATTCTTGTTTCAAATAACACTTTTGTGGATTCCCTGTAGTTCTCTCTAAAGCACCCTGACTTGATAGAAAAATCAAAGGCATGGTGCTCCTGGAGCTCACACTCTAAAACCTTCACAAAATGATTGGCCTGAGACCAAGTTAGATGCCACAGGTAAATGTCCCAGTCAAACTTCTCTCAGTTTTACTACTTTTTGTAAAAGCTAAAACATGAATTCAGAAGAAGCTGCCAGACTGGGGCCCTTCCATCAGACCACCCCCAAGCCATGTTCAGCAGTGTTCTGCCTCCGCACTGTGGGGCCTCTGGTGTCAGGGGCCGTGCCCCTTGTCTCGGTCTGCAAGCTGAGTCCAGAGCAGGCTCCTACACATCCTTCCCCGGCCAGCATCTATCTGTGAGTCAATACTGTTCAGCTGACATATGATGAATCCACTTGACCTTATCATCATCTCATCTCATTCTTCCAGCTCACCTATAAAACTTATAAGTGGAATCTCATCAAAAGCCTTGTGTCCAGACACGATGTTTCTGTGTCCTTTTCCACCTGGGTCATCTTGTTCTTTAGGAACCAATATTGGCTGCTGGGATTTACTGCCCACTGGGTGTTAAAAGAGTACTAACATTTACTAAGCATCCAATTACTAATAAAACATAGCAAGTGCACAGTCTCTATAATCAACTCTAAAACCTTGCATGCACAGGTATTGCACTTAGTCTGTCATTTACAAGGTTGGTATCTTCCCTTTAAAACCTGGAATTCAAGTTAGTCCTTCTCCAATCTTCCTATACCTTCCCATACTCTCTATAATTTCCTGAGTCTGTGGTGTAACAGCTTTAATAGCAAATTCTGCCTCGAAGCCTGAACTCATCTCTGCCATCGTTTGGCTCTCTCTGACTCTCTCTGAAGAGCCACACCTCTCTTCACTATCTTCCCTTACAAACATCGCCAACATACGTCCTGCCATACCCACTGAGAGACATGTAGATACATCACTGAATTAATTCATACACTGCCCACTTTCTTAAAGAGTACTTTGAAGAAAAGATAAAAATATGAAACTCTAAAAGAAAATGTCCATTTTTATAGAAATGAATACATCATCATTTCAGGTTTGTAAAGGAAGAAGCTAATAAGCAAAACTGCAAATTATATATAATGGCAGCCTGTCTCTGCCTTCAGGTACAGGAGCTGGAAGGAAGAAGGGAAAATCATTTAATCAGAAAGTATAAAGTGTTATTTAAATTAAATATTAATTTCTAAAGCAGTAAACAGACATGTTTGGCGATTTTCTTTGCAGGATATTAAAAAACTCTCCTAATCTGTTTGTTCCAAGATGGTTTGATTAGGTTACTCTATTAACTTCTTAAAAATAAAAAATGGTTCAAAGGACACATGACAGTAGTCACTATGGTGCACTTATCATAGCTGATAAATGGGTATATTAGAGATCAAACCAGATGACAAGCATAAGAAGCCAGCCATGGAGAGTCTCCTAGCTCAAGTGACACTCACGGAATTGGGTTTCCTTCCATACATCGGGTCCCGAAGCCAGGGTCTTTAGTGAGGGCATTCAAAAGTTCCTGGGTGCCCACATCCTCAGGAGCGTCATTACTGTGGGAACATGAGAGGCAGCCAGTTCAGTGATTCATTAAAACCAGGACTGGGAGTTTGAAATGCTTTTCTACATTAAACACTCAAGGTACTTCCTGTGTGCCAAGCTTTTAAAACAGAAATGAATAAAACATAGAACCTACCCTAGAGGAGCTCAGGCTCTAACTACATATTTGGTATAAGGTAACATAGCATTCTGAAGTGGAGCTTGTGTGAATAAGTTCATGTATGGTATGCACAAACATGCATATATACATTTACATATCTATTTTAATATGAAGAAATTCATTAGGATGAGTATTTCAAAAATACTTTCACAATCATCCATTAGGCACAGACAACCAGGATTTTCTAGAAAGGGCAGGCAGATTTTATTGGCTGAATGTTTACATGAACAACTAGAAAGCACAATAATGTGCACAGGTTACAAATACAAAACAAATCCTTGTTCCATAGCCCTGGGCAGTACAGGGTCAGCAGCTAGGGAAAGAAAGAATAAGGTAAACCTGAATTCAGTAGTAAGGAAACATAGAGTTAGAGAAAAAGACTGATTCACATAGGATTTTTCATGTTTTTGTTTGTTTTTAAGCTTCCCTTTTATATCACTCACATAATCCTCCACACCCCACCCCACCATCTAACAAACTATAAATACTACAAGACTGAAGAACACTCCTGTGTAATGAGACAGAGAGGTTCCTTTTGTCCCTTTGTTTGAAGCACTGTATTGTTACAGAGTAGCTGGCACTTTGGTCTAAAGAAAAAACACCAGCTAATATCTACAACTAAATATGTACAACTAATTATGCTGTACAGAAACAAGAGCCTGGGTGGTACAATGCTTTGACAGTGTATGGAAACCCTGTAATTAAACTACAAAATTAAAACATAGCTATAAAAATCCAAATTTATTAGAGCTTGATCACAGATATTTTTGCAAGGGCAGATGACATACATAAGACTCATATGACAGTTTCTGACAATAGCAGGATAAACAGGAAGAAGCTTAAGTGGGACAACGGGGGACTGGTCTGGTATTTCGGGTTCAGCTCCCTGCTGTTCTTTGCACCCATATTAGTTCATGCAAGGCTTCAGCCAGAGCTGATAAAATCCATTCCACTGTGTAATTCTTGAATTCACCTCTTCTTGGCCCTCAGTGCAGTAAACACCCTTGGTCTACCGGAGCTCTCCTCTCTCCTTGGGCCCAGAAGGCACACACTTACCTGACAAATGTGTACTGTTCATTGTACATCCAGGGCTGAAGTTCCAGGCTGGGGTACTTGCCGAAGGGTGGCACAATCAAGCTGAATACCAATGCAATGCAGACAAACACGGCTGGCAGGACAATCTAGAACCAGGGGTGGATGGGGAAGGGAAATCACAGAATGGCAGGTGTTAGAAAGAAAAGGCCAGGAGGCAAGCCCCAATGAGTCCACCCAGTCTCCCAGACCAGCCAGAATACAAATGGGGAGTACAGGGCCCATAGCTGAGCTCCACCGAGGCATTCTTGGTGGGCTGGAAGCAGGGAGCCCAAGAACCTTTCTTCCTCTCCCTCTAGGGACTTTCTGGCAGCTGGCAGTACCAGAAGCTGTGGCAACCTGGCAAGGAAGTGAGCTGAGCACTTCACAGAGTAAACATGGCAGGGTGGCTCAGAACACTGGGTCCTACTCTCTTCCCTCTGAAAACCAAGGATCACATAGGGCCAGGAGCCCAGCTCAGCTCATCTCAACTCAGAGGAAGGCTAAGAGAACAAGCCAGAAGCCAGAGGCCAGGAGCCAGAAGACCCAAAGCTGGTTCTGTCTCTACTACATGTGGAGTCACCTCCCCTCTGGCTTCAGTGCTCTCATTTAACCTGCAGACTAAGACTAGATGACCCATTCTCTGATAAAACTATCCCATAACAATGTTTCCAGTGAAAGAGATTGGCAGCCATTGTCTCCTTTGATGGATGGACTCAAAAAACATAATTATCTAAACTCTTCTTGAATATCCTCAAACTTTACAGCTGTACCTTCTCTGAAAACAATGACTTGTGCCTACTATCTAAGTAAACTCTAAGCTCCTTCCAATTATTCCTGAGGCATACATCCTTTAAAACTTAAAGATACAAATGATGCCCCTGGTTCCTATGTTCTAGGGTTTTAATGCAGAAAGTTATCACCAAGTGATTACTACATGGGAAAATACTGTATAACAATGACCCCATTTAATTATCTTCACAACCCTAAGTAGTATCATTATCATCAATCAACAAACAAGGTAACTGAACTCAGAAAAGCTAAGCCCAAAGTCACACAGCCAATAAGTAGCAGAACTGGAATTCAAATCCAGATTTGAATGCTACAAATTCATGCTCTCTGCATTACCCACACGGTCTGTGGGAAAGTCTCTACAGGTTCTTTCTCTATATTTCTTGATTACAGAGAGGAATAATTTATCCCTCCTAACCAAGTAAGTTAGCATGCAAAGCAGACAACAGTGTCTTGAATCTTCTGTTTACCAATATTTTTCTGTCCTAATTATCTTTTCTATCACTTTGCAGCTTAACATCAAGTTAGAGAAAAATCAACTTTCCAGTTAGTTCATATGTCACGTGCATCTGGGCAAATCACTTCTCAGGTTTTTAAATTTAAAAAAAAATTAATTTGCCCAGCCAGGGCTAATTCCTCTACAATAAAATTGATATCAAAAAGAAAAAAAAGGTAATTACAACTACAAGGCCCATTCTAAGCACTTACTCATTTTAATCCTCAGAACAATCCATGTCATAGGTACATTATCATTTTAAATATGAAGAGAGGAAAGCACAGAGAAATAACTTGTCCTCAAGTAATGTGGCAAGAAGAAGAACTAGGTCTGAAATACAGATCATCTGGCTCCAGCATCCATCCCATAACCATGACTCTATCCTGCCTTCACTGGTCATGGAGCCTGTAGCCCACTCATGAAGCCAGTTGCTGGCCTGGAACAGCTCTTCTCTTCTCACCTGAGCAAAGAATCCCTTCCGACTCCGCCTGGCAATCAGCAGCCTCTTCCACAAAAGGGCCACAAACTGTTGCTGTGTGAGCTTCCAGCCCTTCACTTGGTAGGAACCTTTGCCATCCATCCCACTGAGCAGGTCTGTTTCTCTGGATTCTGTAAGAAGCCAACACTGAAGGTCACCTATAGGTTAGGCATTTTTTTATATCACTGTGTTCCTCTTTCCAGCATCTTCAGCAACCATCTTGGAGGTTTGTGCTTGGAAGTTACTCAGAAGTACACAGGACTTTCAGGATAAATCCACATCCAAGCAGAGTTAGGACTTCAAATATCCAACAGTAGTAGTTTCTGCCTTTCAGTTCTTATCTGATTAAGTGCAGGAAAGGAAGGTACCCTGAAACAGCTGAAGAGATGTGTTCACACATCACTGTGTGTTACAGCAAGTCATTTAGATGAACCAAGTCATCCTCAATTTTTTATAGAATATTCTATAAAATGGGCCATGTATTTAGGCTGCCATACTTGAGAACAAAGATGGCAATTTGTCTTTCAACTGTTATATTTTGAGTAAAGGGGACACATCCAAATGAATTAAGTACTGACAACATATGAAATCAGGCACAGCATAAGCACCACACATTCACATGAGCAAGGACTGGGGGAGCCAGAAAGGTTTCTGTTCCTAGAAATTTTATAGAAATCCTTGTCTTAAACTAATGATTCCTAAATAAGGTGTTTGACATCCTCCCAGTATTTGCTTGATTTCTCGCCTCCCCTTCTCCATCCCAGTCAAATCCACAGGATTTAAGTGTATGGGTGCAATTAAGTCTAAAAGCTGACCCATTCAAAATCATTCATCAATTCAAAGAATATTTTTCAACAATTAAATAATATATCAAGGAACTGAGACTCTACAGAAAAGACAATAAATGGATTTAGAGTACGGAGGGACCATCTCTATATGTCTCATGAGAGAAAGACCTCACTGAAATGAAGGAAGTGATGAGGCTAGGATCTTTCAGGTTTGATCACAGGCACAGCACTGAAAAAGGAAAAGCAGCTTTTCTCATCTCCCTACCTCCCTTTGGACCCTGTAGGCATCTATCATCCTCACTCAAAGACATCAAAAGAGAACTCCAGAGAAGAACATGAGAGAAATTCACTTTCTAACAATGGAACACAGACCTTGCCCAAACAGACCTGGGTCTATGTCGGAATCATTCGGATCAATGGCATCATCTTCAGTGAATGGGCGAAGACAGCTCTGCTTGTCCCCAAAGGCCCGTCTGTTTCGTCTGGCTGGCAAAGTGCCATCTGAAGGCAAAGAAAAGGAATACTGCATTTTATTTTATTTTGTAACAAAACAAACCCTCCACATTTCTAACAAACTTATACACTAAAAATAAGAATGCAATAAAAAAATTTCAAAAGAAAAGGCACAATATTGGTGAGCTAAGACAGCATGCAGAAGGCATTTCTCAGAGAGTGTGTAGCCCCTACCCCTACCACCCCTGAAAGGCTACCTGAGGTCTCAGCATCTACTCCACTCTCTTCAGCAACTTTGAGAAATATCTGAAAAATAAAGAGTAAATGAGGATATTTTAAACACCATGTTATGTCAGCAACCATCACTGCCATGATTATTACATTACTGAATGGCTTCTTAGCCCCTAAAGACAAAAAATAAAAGCCTCATTTATTAATAACACTTTGTCAGAGTTACTTGCAAGCAAAGCTCTTCTTAACCAGAGAATACTTCCTCAGTGTTAAGAGCTATCAATCCAGACAATCATTTTCAAATTAAGCTACAACATAAGGACGCTGCAGCAGAAGAAATTTGTTCTGAATCAACAGGGAACAAGTCAAGTGGCTTCTTCTAGGTCTCAGGCCCCAAATCTTTGAGTAGGCTAGCACGGTTATCCAAGACAGAGTGATCAGGAGATGATGGATTGCCCTCACTAGAAATGTTACGGCAGGAATTCAGCATCAGAAGAGTATCTAGACAAATGATTTTCAAATTCTCAACTACAGACCACTGTCTAGGAAGCATGTAATAAAAGCATAGACATCAAAGCCTTATCCCCAGAAATTATAATTCAAAGACTCTGTAGCTGAGACTTAGAATTTTTATTGTCAGTAATATCCCCACATGATTCTGCTGCAACTGAGCTTGGGGACCACCGGGTCAGACAACTTTTATATCCCTTCCAGTCCTCAAGGTCTGTGATGCTGCATCTCTAAAAGGAGGCAGTGCTCCTACACAGTAAAGACAGTATGGGCTTTAAAACCCCAAACCCCTGATTATGAATCCTAGCTTAGCACCCCTGAGTGTCCACTTTCTCATTTTATGAGGATTAAATGCAGCTACAGTAATTAAATAAAAAAACAAAACACCAATCTCAGCAGCACCTGGCAAAAGTAAATTTTCCATAAATGCTGGCCACTTCCTATTCATGGCCATTACATAGTCACACCAAGGAGCAATCCAAATACATCCTTCTTGCTATCTGCCACTACAACTTTAAAGGGTTAACTGAAGCCAACCTTTTCCTGATGTCAAAAACTTAAGGGCACATTGCCTAGCTCCATGGTAACGCTGTCCTCAGGCGGAATGCGGCTGCCTGTCTAGCCCTGGGATTGCTGGGATTGTTGGTCCTGATGTATTCTGGCAGTCAGTAACTTAACTTACTTCTTCCAGGGTAGTCTCAGAGATGCCATAACTAGAGATACCCAGGTCAGACAGCCGGTCATCAATCTCATGGAAGAGCTCCACAAAGGCTCCCTCTTTGGCAGCTTCATAGGGCAACACATAGGTCAGCTCATGTCCAATGTCTTCTACCAGCCGGGCCTCAGCCACATGCTTCCTGATGAGGTTAGAGATGGCAGAGACATCTGTAGGAACCAAAGGAAAAAGATAACTCAGCCAGATCAGAGGCCCCACAGTAAGGGCCAGCCAACCCCTACCTTCTCCCTTTGTCTACTCCTCAGAAGCCAGCGGCCCATATATGACATTTTTCCCAGATACTTAAGTCATTCCACATGTTTATCTCTGACCTGAGAGTTCCTAGGGATAAGGACTATGTCTTATTCACCTTTGTTTCACCACAGCCAGTCACACACAAAGCCTGTAGGCTCTCAGTGCATGGTGGGTGGGTGGGTAGGTGGATGGAAGGAAGGATGGATGACTTTCTGTGGTTGAAAGCCTGTTGTCTATTGCCTAAATTCTAGGATTTTTTTAATGGGAAACGAGTAAAGGAACCTTAAAGATTCTTCACCCTTCTCTCACATTTTAAATGAGGCACCTTCTATTTACCTCAAAAGAGGGCTAATCATATAATTCATGGAAGAAGTCTTCCTCGAAAAACCCAGTTTGAGGCCTAGGCAGAGATGGCCAGGGTAAGGCTTCTGCTCTACCTGTGCTATTGGGAGCACTGGCCTCCTGAGGAAACCCAGGGCCAGGCTCTTCTGATCTCCCAATCTCTTGACCCTTAGGACTGAGCTCCAGTCCTTCCCCACTGGCTTAACTCTCAGTTCCTCACCCTGGTCTCAGGTCCAGCCAGATCCACTCCCCTAAGGGGGGGTCCCCCACCCCAATCATCTCAGTTCTCTGGGACAGTGCCCTGTCAGCTCCCAGACCAAACCCCAGGATCCCCAGCAAGTTAAGCCAATCGGCCACTGAGCTGCACCCTCTCCCCTCCCATGGCCGCCCAGCCCCAGCCCAGCAGCAAACCTTGAGTCAGCGCCACCAGCCTCTGCACCTCTCCTCCTCTGCCTCCACTCTGCCCAGCTCGGGGAAGCCCAGGCACCACCTGAATAAGAAACCCCAGAGTCCTTACCGATGGTCAGCGTGTCACTTTCATGGTCACTGCCCAGGCCAGCATCAGAACTGCTCTGAGAAACACTGTCCTCCTGATGGCAAAGAAGGAGGTGAGAATGGGTCAGGGACCAAATAAGGTACAACCACCACCACCTTTGCCAGGGAGGGTTTCCATGAGGCTCTAGTGTATGAGAACTAGAAAAGCTCCTCCTGGGAAGCATGCAACTGGGCAGCCACGGCTTCTGAGGCCACTGTCTGACACTATGTGTTATGTGGTCAGGAGGTCAGGAAGCAAGCTGTCAACAGAACTGTGGCCTGCCAATGAATGCTGTATCCAGGCATTCACCGATCTTTTCAGGCATGGGTTTTACCTGGCTATACTTGTCTAGTTCAATGCTTCTCAGCCAATTGAGTTTAATCACTCAAGGAACTTGTTAAAATGCACATTCTGATTTAGTAAGTCTGAGTTGAGCCCATGTTTCTACATTTCTAATAAGCTCCCAAGTGATCCCAGTGCTGCTGGTCCTCAGACCACACTTGGAGTAACCAGGTATTAGTTAAAAGGTAAGTAAGTGAACAGGGGCTCAAGGTTGGGATATAAATGTTTCAAGTGCTACTCGTTTCAACATACAAATCTCAGGCATATGCTGTGGTACAGAGAAAAATGCACCTGTTTATTGGGTTCTGGTCCCATCTGTGTTTTATTTAACTGCTGGGTGACCTTGAATAAACTACCAAATCTCTACAAGCCTCACTTCCCTCATCTGGGATAATAATTACAATGCCTCCTTTCCAGGGCTGCTCTGCATTTTGAGGTGACAGATGTTAAAAAAAAAAAGTTTGCAAATGATAACAATACTACAAAGAATTAACTATTATCATTATTTTCTTTTATGCCCAGAGTCTGCTAGAGTGACTGTCTAACATGAAATCAGTGCTCAATAAATATGTGCTGTTTTACAGTTAAAAGGTCAATAAGATGTAAAAGTAATGAGCAGGAACAGAAGAGCATTCTCCAGACAAGGCTCTTAACTCTTGGCAAGTCTCATCTCTTTAACATAACAAAGTTCTCTAAGGACCTTTTCCATCATTCACTGTGCTTCCACAGGAAGAAGGAAATGGGCTTCAACAGAGGTTTCCATGTCTGAAGTATGATGTGATTCCAAAAGGACCCCGAACCATGGAGATGGTGACTCCAATGCGGCAGAGTCAGGCATAGGTGGACCAGCCGTTCACGGCCAACCAGTCCTGATCCCCAGACCCAGCACCAGCCCGGCACTAAGCCTGCAACTCACCTTTTTCAGATACGACACAGTGCTACTGCTATTTCTGCAGGAACTGAGGGAGGATTCTACATCCTTCTTCACCAGAGTCAGGTAGTAGCCTGTTCCCAGCTGGTTCTTCAAAAACAGGGAGGAGCCCACACAGCACAGCCTCCCATGGGAAATTATGGCAATCCTGTCCCCCAGGATGTCCGCTTCATCCATGTGGTGTGTGGAGAGAATAATGGTGCGGCCTGCCAAGTGGAAACACATGTGGGCAGGTGAGAGCTGTCAGTTCTCAATGATCACAGGGGCTGGAACTACAGAAATATTTGTTGGGGTAAGTATGGGAGAAAGCCTTGGATGCCTATGTGGCCATGGCCTCTAAGATAGCAAAACTGTGAATACAGCTACTGTACCCTCACAGAAATAAGAACAGGAATATTTACTTGGGAACTTACCACATGCACATCAGACAATATGCTATGTATTCTGTATGTATTCCTATTTGACTTAATCCTCTTTGAAGCAAGCACCACTATTATTATAGGTAAAGAAACTGAGGCAACTTAAATCACTTTTCCAAGGTCTCAGGGCCAGCCCAAGCTGGCTCCACAGTCCACTCTTCTCACACCCTAAGGTGGTTCCTTAATACACACTCTGTGTCTCTAAGCAGATTGCCAATGCTCCCGCACCTCGCCCATTCCATTCATTTACATATCCACTCTTTCAACAAACATAAATTTAGTGTACCATGTTGGGGATAGAGATGAACAAAGATGCAGCCCTTGCTCTCAAGACTCTCAGTCTATAGGGGAATATAGTTATAATATACATGTGTAAAATTCTATGTCAGAGGTAGCACTAGGGGCCCTGCTCTTTATCTCCAATTCTCTTTATCTTGCAGGACCCTAGGTAATGAAGCATAAACTTTAAGTGTCTTATAAACCTGGCCTCCCACCTCCGTATCAGGGATGAGCAGAGCTTTAAGAAAGGAAGTGTGTGTGCTCCTTCAGAAGCAATTCTGTTGCTCTAGCAGGAACACCCATATTTCTCAAGAGCCTCTTCATCCTTTTCTCCAACTCCATAATGCAAAATCAATACACATCAGTTACCTTGTCGGTATTTCAGTAGCAGCTCCCATATTCCCCTGCGGGAGTAAGGGTCCACGCCAGCTGTAGGCTCATCCAGAATGACAACCTTGGATCCCCCAACAAAGGCCAAGGCCACAGACAGCTTTCTCTTCATTCCACCTGTAAGAAAGGGAGAAGTTTCCAGGACTGGCCCCAGACAGCAAAGGCAGAGGCAGTGAGAGACGATGGAGGCAGGCACCCACCTGAGGACAAGCCAGGGACACGTTTCTGACCCACTCACCGCCCAGCCAGGGACACTGGGACAGCGGTTGCTTCTCCCTTGTGTGTGTTTGTGTGGCTGGAGGAAGAGGGGAAAGGGAAGGGGGAGCACCAGCCTTACCAGACAGCTGACTTGTTTTGCTTTTCAGTTTGCTGGGTGGCAAACCAACATCCAGGGCCATCTGCTCCATCTCTGCTTTTACATGCTTCTCTGAGAGCCCTTTTAGGCGGGCATAGAACCAGATGTGTTCTTCAACAGTCAGCCTGGGAACAGAGGGAAAGGTCAGATCTGTGGCTCACAAGATTCCAGAATACAGTGCCTCCTGACCCAGAACAGAAGAGAATGGGCACATTCCACACACCTTTTTTTTTTAACTTTATCAACTTTGGAAAAATAATACTCATGAAGGATCAAGACAGAATGTCCACATGAGCTGCTCAAGAAGCCAAAGCTGAAATGTGACAGGTCACTTCCACCTATTCCCAGCAGACCTGGCCACCATGCATCAGGTGGTTGCAACTTTAAAATCTCAGAATCCTCCCTGTAAACCCATCAGCCAAGAAGCTGGGTCAGCACTTATCTGATGCAGCCCTCCTGAACCTCAGAGGACCTCAAATCATATGAAAAGGGAGAATATGAGCCTGAGCTGCTCACTTTAGGTAAGAAGAAATTGGGGCCCAGAAGGGGAGAAGTCTTTGCCCAAGGTCATAGAGCTCAGGTCTTTCTCTGCTCCACCACAAGGTCTCCCTGGGGGCTCTACTTGCTGAGGAGAAACTTGAATGAAAGCAAATGTCTTGAACAGGAAATGCTGGGCCATTGTAATAGAGGCCCTGAGGTGCTGCCAGGTCTGAAGGTTAGAGCTGCAGCTGGCATTAGGGAGGGGTGTGACAGGATTGAGGATGAGCTGATTGGCCCTTGAGAATGACAATAATAGGGAGCATCATTTCCCCAGCCCCATCTACTAACATCTTCCACCCAACAATACAATTCTGACTTTTCCTAAAATTAAAGGATAACCAGAGGCACATCTAGGGAGGCGAGGTCTGCTGTCCCCAGAGAAGGTAAGATGCTTTAAGACCCCTCCACCCCACCTCACAACAGACATATCCAGAGAGGGTCTGCAGTTCAAGTGCAGCTGGTACTCACATGTCAAACAGCACATTATGCTGGGGACAGACTCCCAGGTTCTGCCGGATGGTGCTCATCTCAGAGCGAATGTCTTTCCCCAGAATGTAGGCAGTGCCCGAGGTGGGAGGAAACAAGCCAGTCAGAATTGACCTGAGGACAAAAATTTTAAAGTACAGGAGTCAGTGTTAAGCACCCTGCCCTGGACATGCCCCAGCCCAGGCTACAGAGCCAGGGCAGATAGAGCAGAGGCACCAGCCCTCGCACCCCTATTCCTTCCTCATGGACCCCAACATACCCTTACAAATTAAAGACATTTTTGCTTTAGTGAATAAGGAGGAGTGGGCCTAGGTGTAGGAAATGGCAATTTCAGTACAAGTATTTTTTAAATGAAGTTTACAATTTGCAGTGGAACATAACACTTGAAAACATATTTTTCTATGCCTAAAATCATGTCCATATAAAATGGACAAATCAGAACAAATTATTCAAAGATAAAAATGATTTTTGTGTTAGGCAGTAAAATTTCTGTACACCTTTAAAAATTTTTCTACAATTTTCATAATACATTGAATTTGCATTAACAACAAAAAGGGATAAAAGAAAAACAGGAAATGGTCATCACCCCCAAGACTGCAACGATTGAGGGACCGCACTGAAAACTACTGAGGCTAACTCTGGTGTTTTCATGGCCTGTGCTCCCTTCTGAACCTCCCCATTATAAGGATCTTAAAGGTCCCAGAGAGGGCAATCATATAGCCAGCTTATTCAGCCATTTCTCACATCTGTTAAGAGACAGAGTTACTGGAAATTACTATCTCTCTTCAAAATATATTTCTTTAAACATTCTTGCTTCACAGTTTTGACCAAATCAGCTCAAAAGGAGACCTTTCTCAGAGCTGTCATGAGCTCAGTTTCTAAGAACACTGCAGACTTCTGAGAAATAAATGGAAAAGGTCATCAAAAGACCCCCAGCCTGTTTTAGAAATAATATGTAGCAAAACCAGTGCTTGTAAAGTACTCCTGTGATAACATTTTACACTCTTCAGCTCCTCATGCGCCTCAGCAACCAGCACACCATCTGTAGGCATGGTTTCTAACTGCACTACAGACCCTTGCGGTTGATTATGAGAGAGCTATACCCTCTTCTTACATGGTGGTGGTCTTCCCAGCTCCATTGTGGCCCAGGAAGGAGGTGATCTGGCCTTCATAGAAGTTCAGAGCCAGGCCATCGACTGCCACCTTCATGCCATCTCGGTAAACCTTCATCAGGTTCTGAATAGACACACCCAGCTTCAGGTGTGTGGGCTCCTCCTCCATGCAGACTGTGTGACAGGATAAGACAGAAACAAAAGTGAACCCACAGAGCAAGTGGGAGGTACAGACCAGGGGGCTATGCTTGTATTTGAGAACTATCCTCTGTCCATGGCTACTTCTGGTTTCTCAGGCAGGCAGGCTACAAACGTTTATTTAAGGCCTGTTTAGCGTTGGTGATGAGAATTCTGTGATGAAGGGGCATTCACAGTTTTTCTGAGGAAAAAGACTTACCAAGCAATTAAAACACAGGGCACTAAAAGGTGTTTAAAAAAACACATCTAAAATGGTACAGGACTGTGGTACAGCCATCCCATGAACTACTCAACAACAAAAAGGAATGAACTACTAATATACACACCTGAGATCCTTGGATAGATCTCAAGGGAATTATGTTGAGTGAAAAAAGCCAGTCTCAAAAGGTTACATATCGTATGGTTCCACTTATATGGCATTCTGGAAATAATAAAATGTGGAAGTGGAGAATAGATTAGTGGTTGACAGATGGCAGGGATTGGGAAGGAAAAGGGACGTGGCTGTGCCTTCTAAGTGCTAGAATAAGGGAGTCTGTATTGATGAACAGTTCTTCATCTTGATTATACAAATGTGCATGTACAAATGTGAATGTGCGATAAAACTGCACAGAACTAAATACACAGACATGAATGAGTACATGTAGAACTTGGGAAATCTGAGGAAGGTCTGTGAATTGTACCAATGTCAATTTTATGGTTTTGATATTGTACTATAATATGTAAGGTATTACCACTGGGGAAAACTGGGTGAAAGGCACAAGGGAACCCCTGATAAAACTTTCTGCAACTTCCTGTGAATCTGTAATTATTTTAAATAAAAAGGGTTTTTTGTTTGTTTTTAATGTCTCAGAGGAAGAAGTGACTGACTACCTGGAACTCTAGAAGCTCTACTCAGGGGAAGGGATACTGAACTAGATCTTGAAAACTGAGTAGGAATTTTGAAGGCAGGCAAGCTGGCAGAGAGGGTTCTCCTGCCAGAGTACACAGTTAAGACACAAAGATGCTGGAAAACAGCCACTGTGAACAGTTCTAGGTGACTGATACTAGGCAACTCTAGAGGTTAGGTGGAGAGGGGAAGTTGAACAAGGAGAGAAGGAACAGCAGGAGAAGCAGCTGGAATAGCAGGCAAGGACCAGTTGCAATAAGAGTAGAGTGCAAGCTAAGGAGCATAATACTGGCAACCAGGGGAAGACACAGAAGAGATCAGCAGAAGAGGGACTTACATTAACTACCTAGGAAGCCACACTGAACATAAAGATATTATTTCCCTCCAAGAACCTGAGCACACAGCCCAGAAAGCAGAACCTTTGCTGAACTGTGGGCATCTTTACCTATACTTGGGAGCCAGGAGAGGATCAGAGTTCTGGGTAATGAAGGGTGAGAACATTTAAGAAGCAAAGCCTGAGCTCTGGGGCAGCCACTTGGTGTCAGCCAACACAGGCTCAGTCATCTATCACTATGACAGGGCAGGCAGTGAGGTTATGGCTCCTCAATCACAATAGTCTTTACCTCTTCCTTCCAACTGTTAGGATATCATGAAAAGTATATGTGTGGAGGGGAGTGGGAGGTGAAGGTACAGAGATTAACAACCACTTTCCTGAAAAACAAGAAAAAAAAGGAAATACCCCTAAGGGGCCCAAACATAGACCTCTCAATGAATCAATAGCAGAGGACACAAACGGCATGGGAGAATTTGGAAAGGGGCATCGCATGTGATTTCTCTGCCCCTAGGGTAGATAGGCTCTATTAAAGGGCAAAGCCATCTGTGCCCCCTTGTCAGTGAGGGCAGCTGCACTCCAGCCAAGGGAGGGCAAGTCAGCAGCACTTACTTTCTGATATTCCCTTCTGGCTGGAACCAGGGTGACTCTTCTCATCACTTTCCTCCCCAAACCAATAGGACCTGGTGCAAGGGAAACACCAGGGTCTGGGAATTCCATACTGGCCTGAAAGCAAAGCACAGATATGAGCCATGCTTGCCAACATCCCAGCATTCCCGAGGTATCCCAGCCAGAACCATTCCTGACACAGACTTTGAAGACAGGACAGACCAGATGGCGGTGGGCGAAGACGAAGCTAACATTCCCTGAAACCTACTACAGGTCACCCTGCCATTAAGTGAAGAACTCAGAATTTGAATCCGAATCTGTATAATACAAGATTGCACATTCAATGCAGGAAATTCAGGTAGGGGTAATAAATATTTCACACACTCGCTTAGAGGAAAATCGGGAGAAAATTAAACCTTAACTCTCTCAGAATTCAATTTGTATGAAAATGTATCCAACACATGTCTTGGTAAGGAGATTTATTAAGACAAGTATCAAAATAAATTTTTATGAATACTAATTCAATTAAATCACAGGCAAGTGCTTAGAGCCAATATATTGTATTATTCACAAGCTGTACATAGAAAACAGGACCTCCACTAGAGGTAATTCTGGGGATACAAAGCTAGAGAATTGGGTCAGCATTGGCAGGAGTCTCCTGGACTAGTTGACCCAGTGTGACCCAGCTGGTTTACCTCCAAGCACCACTACCGCCATGTGTCCCACAAGCAAGTTATTTAACTTCTCTTAGTCATAGTTCTCTCATTTGCAGAAACTGGTCATAACAGTAACTCCCGCAGAGTAGTTTTATAAGGATTAAATGAGCCAAAGTGTACAAAACACTACATAGTGCCTGGCACACAGTGTACAAGCAATGAGAGCTACATTAGCAGTAAGAGTTGTACTTTAAGCATTAGCTGCTTCTCCTTGGACTGTTTGTTTGCCATAGGTCTAAAGGCCCAAGCTGCTCTCCAAGAAATCCCAGGCCCTGAAGAAATTCCAGCACAAAAGGAGGAAAGCTCTGCAGCTGTAAATCACATTTCCTTAGCAGATGGCTAAAGCCCTGCGGAAGCTCAGTGTACCTGGAAACACAGCCTCGATGTACCACGTCATCACCCCATAGATGAAGGCATCAAACAGCATCATAGAGACGGAGGTGGTGAGGTTGAAGCCATCTTCCTCCACAGGGCTTTCAAAGAGGTTGTCCCACTGTACCCCAATGCCCTGCTCCTCAAAAAGGGCAAAGTATTCACAGCCAAACCCAAAAGCCACAGGAGACAGCAGGCTCTGTGAGAAAGAGGCAAAGTCACTGTTCTATATCCTTATCTTTCTCATTTTTCTATCATCTCGAATGTAAATTCCACCTGGAGAAATTTTAATTTGTAAAATGGATCAATTACAAGATATGGAAGTATTCACCTACAGAGTCCCTTGAAGGAAGTGGGCTCCCTGGCAGTATATGAAATTATTCTATTTATAACCACTCATTATTTGCACACATTTCATAAATGTATGTATGGAGTATTAAACTTTTAGAATTTTATGCTTCCTAAGATGTCCCCAAGGGCTCAGCAATCTTGTACCTACACCTACACACATACTCAAGGCCCCCCCCCAGCTCCCTGCTCAGCCAGCAACGCCTCAGGGTCAGAGGAGTTTGTCTGGGACTGCTGATGTCTAAGGGGTGCAGACTGAGGCACCTGGAGCATCCTGTGGGTGAATCAGAGGAAAGCAGGCTATTCCCTTGTATAGAAGCTTATACACCCTCAAAGTCCTCTCCTCTGTATAAAGAAGAGGGTGTTGAAGTCAGAGATTTGTGGAGGGATGGGACACCTGCTTCTCAGTCTTTTGTAATGAGAAAACATTACTCAAGCACAATCCCATTCTGGACACAAGGAAGATAAGAGTCAAGAAGAAACCATCTGTGCTCAGGAGTGTTCAGTTCTATCTGTGACTGTGACTTTGAGGCAAGCTTAACACGGCCAGCAGAGCTGGGTAATACAAGGTGGGGATGAAATCTATTGTCCAAAGGCATTTCCCAATGCCACTCTTCCCCAACCCAGTTTATGCTGCAGTCTGACTCTGAAAAATTGCATTCAACTCAATTCAACCAGCATTCACTGAGAGGACTAAAAATAACAACATACAACACAACAATCCCTGCCTTCAAGGAACTAAGAAGCTAGAACTGAGGTTGAAGTCCCACCAGAATGAGATTCTCTCTCTTTCTTTTCTCAGCTTGGACTACAAAGGAGAGGTGAAGCCCCAGGGGTGGCCGTGACTGCAGCTACTGCAGGAGGGCCAGAGTTACTCACAGCAAAGACCTTGAGTGTGAAGCCCACATGATCTTGCCAAGCCACGCACAGGACGTAGGGCAGGTACAGTGTGAAGTAGATGATGCCCCCACAGGCTGCCGCCAGGTTGGCTCTGGAGAAGAGGGTGCTGATCAGGAAGCACTGTAGGATGGTCACCACAGCGAACACCGACAGAAAGACAAACACCACGCTGGGGTCACTGTAGGGCAGCAGGTTTCCTAACTGGGAAGGAAGAGACACATTAAATAGTGTTTGGCAATCAGCAAGTACTCATTTGTAATGAATAGGAGCAAGTATTAAGTGTCGGTTCCTATCCCTTTACACTCCCCACCCCGTTTAACAACAGTTATTTTTCCATGTTGTATGCTTAAATGAAATGACTGGGGAGAAAGAAAATTAACATATAAACCTACTCATGTATGGGGTACACACAGAACCCCAATACCCAGAGTTCCTTTCAAGGGGGACTTGTTGCCTGGACGTCAGCAGACAGCTCAAGGTGTCAACTCCTCTGGGTTTGTCACAGCTTCAGAGAGCCACCTGACCCTGGGGCACACACCTCCACTGACTGACTGAGGGGGCTGGCATATTGTTCTTCAGGGAAGAAGGCTTTGGGGAACCTAAAGGGCCAGATATTTAGTTCATTGTCAGCTCAATTCAACAAGCTGTATATGCTCCAGAGTACCCATGGGGTTGGCCCTGCATCAGAGATCCTCCTCTGCTCAATCCTGTATCCTCCCCTTCTCTTTCACAGATGTTGATCCCTAATGACTCTGTCTCAGCCTCTGCTTCCAGAAAAACCTAACCTGCAACAATATGTATCCCTCTGATTATGGTTTTTAGAAATTTAAGCAGAATCACCACCCAATACACTTAAGCACATGAACAGCACTCAGAAGCTACCACGAACCGCTGCTGACCAGACAGCAAAGTGTATTTAGGTGTGGGCTTAACAGGGAAGCAAGAGCCTAGGTTCTTGTCCTGCTTAGCTGCTGCTAGATAGCTGGGTTGACCCTGAGCTAGTCACTACTCCTCTCTGGGCCTCACTTCCCCAACTATAAATGAGGGAATTACAGGCAATGACAGGTATGAGCCCTTTCCTCCTCAAGAATCTTTGCTTTTCTTCTCCTTACATAGCTAATGCTGGGCTATTTAGGAACTCCCTGCCAGGGAAGGGCCAGTGAGGCAGTCTTACTTTCAGGATGACCACAAGCAGGCCGGCGCTCATCAGCAGGGGGATGAGGCTACTGATGAACCAGCTAAACCAGAGGATGCCGTTGTCCAGGCCCATGATGCGCATGGTCTCCTTCAGCCTCGCCTCCTTCTCATACACGATGCCCTTGATGATCACAGCCACAGAGTAAATCCAGGCCAACGTCATGAAAAGAGGCATTGATCGGCTCATCACCCGCAGGAAGCTGGAGGCCCAAGGAAGGGCAAGCAATGGAAGGAAAATTAAAGATGAGTGTAAGCCAGGCTCATGGGCCAAAATCCCCAAGCCTGCATGCAAGAGAAAGCACCGCAACTGAGTCAAAGATGGGCAGGCCCTCTGGACTCTGAAATATACAGGTTGTCAGATGCTTCTAGAACAATGCAAGTTAGTGACAGAAATTAGACTAACAAAGTGTTGTTAAGTAAAATTTCTTTGGGGCCTGCTTTAGTAACTAGGTACCTGAAGTATCATTAAGCTAAGTTTGGGCTATTTTAAAATACTAAAACAAAACAAAAAAACACAACTCCTCTCATGGAAGTTCAACATTGCCAAGGTCATTTGACTCTCCTTGTGTAACTCTTATCACAGATAGTGCAGAAACACACTTCAGGCAGCTCTTGCCAGTAATATTTCAGATTCCACACTAGAGTAGGAAATGTGCTGTGAAGTAAAATGGACACAAAATTTGGACTCTGGAACTCAAGGTTTGAGTACTAGTTTTAGTACTTTTGCACTTACTGAATATGTGACAACAGGCAAAGGCCCTCAATGCCCCCCACTCCCATCATGTTCCTATCTTAAGACATCATTTCTAAAATAAATCTTGGCTGACAGGGTCCTTGGAAGAGTCTTCCTTTAGAAAATTCTGCCTAATCCTTGTGAAAGGTGAAAAACAAGATAAATGCAGGTGACCTGGAAAAGTTAGAGAGAGCCATGCAAGGAAATAGCTGTTCAGTGCAAAGCAGAGAGCAAATACAAGGAGGAGCTCTGCTCCTTCTGCACTGATCCCCCCCCCCACACACACACACACTCATACACACATACAATCACAATGGAGAGTAAGAGAACTTTCAGAATGTGGAAAAAAGACATTCCATATTTCAGATGCCTACGATAACACCACCTCTGCCCATTCTCTCTTACAAGAAATTATTAGATTCAAAGGCACAGTTTCTACAGTGAGAACTTGGCAGCTAATTAGTGCCTAACCACCAAAAGATTATATAAAAAGTCTAAGATAAAAACACATTGTTCAAATTCATGTGGATTGTTCAAAATGTGGTTTATCACTTATAGACAGGAAGTGGACAAATTTATGTGAACTCAGTTTTTATAGGTCTAGACTGCTATTTCTGTGTTTCAGGGATGTGTGCATATGTGTATGTGTTTGCATGTGTTCATCATTACACATTTTTAAACTTTAAGATTGAAGAAACTGTAACCAAAAGGGTAGAGTATAAAAAATGTAGGTGCTGGAACATGGATAAAAAAGGAGGGAGAATTACTGGTATGCATACCTGTGTGTCTGTGATGGGGCTGAAACAGTCAACTCACTACATCTGGCATCTTCCTGAAATCTTTACAGAATTTCAAAAACAACTTTTTGACAGTATTGATACACAGGTAAAATAAATAAGGCATTTTTGTCCCCTCCCCTGGCACATGTATGTTTGCATGTGTCTGTCTGTATATACACTCCATCTGGGGACCATTTTAAACAGATAAAGATGGTGATTTACTGGTTACTTACATGTCATCGACATAACAGGGGTAGGGCATCTGTTGCACATAGACACCAGTTTTCTTCTCGATGCCCGTCAGCACCCTGATGATGGCCTGCTCCACTACATCCTGCAAGTAGGTGAAGCCCCCCCAGACATAACGCAAATCCTCAAAGGGGTCAGCCCGAGGACCTGGGTCCCAGTACCTAAAACCAAACCACAAGTGATCAAACATTCCTTAGAACCATACAATTACAAAGAAAATCCAATCAACCATAGTCCCACCATGACAGAGCCGCTGAAATTATTTTTGTAATTGCCTTACTTTCTGGCTAGTTGACATGTACACATATTTTTAAATAGATACAGTAAGAATAAGCATATCACTTGTTGATGTGCTTTTTCTCCTCCACTGGCTCTCTAACATTACATCAAGTGGACATACCAAATGTCCTTAATCATTCTTGTTTATATTGGCTGTTAGCTCCTTTCTGTAAAAATGAATAATACCAACATAGGGAACCTAAAGTCACTTTTCTTTTTTTTCTTTTCCAGTGATATAATTCCTTGGGACTAATTCCCTTGAGTGGAAATGCTAAATCAAAAGATTGTTTTTTTATGACCTTTGAAATAATTATCTCTAGTAATGAATGTGTGGGTTTCATGAAAATTATGCCACCAATTTGAGTTATTTTTTGGTGAAGTTTCTACCAAATTTTAGTTAAAACAAAGTACTTCTAGTCATATCAGCTGCTCTTGACTTCCCCAGGATCACTGGTGTGACTGGATTCAACTTACCCATCCTTGATTTTATTTGTCCTCTCCACATTGTCAATGTCCATTCGGATCTTGTACTTGACATGAGAGGGCAGCTCAACACTGCCAGGAGTAATTCCAGTGAACACTATACCAGCCCAGAACTTTCTCTCATTCAGCAGCTCCATGGACTTGTTGATGAGCCGAACTTCTGTTGCTACCGGTTCAAGCTTGTTCAGGTTGACACACTGATGGAAGAAGAGCCTGGTGAGAATTCAGGGGGCCAGGAGAACAAGTAGTGGCCAAAGCAAACTCTATCCTAAGACAGAAGTGTTAACTGCATGATTGTTTTATCCTCAATCTCTACTCCTCTCTAGAGTGATTTTCCAATCCTCGACCAAGAATGGATCATTTTTTTAACTGCAGTTTAAGAGAACTACTAGAATTATTTAGAGATAAGTTACTCATATTGATTTTTGTGGCAAGGAAGAGATTAAAACAATGATCATACCTCATTTTTCTCTCTGCTTTCTTAGCAACTAACCTAACTAACAGACCCCAAACACCTTTTATTTGTCCCTATTAAATCATGTAATTTTTAGGACTAAATTTTTTAAGTGTTATCTGTCCTATTAGATTTTAGGTAAGTTTCTTAAGTAATGCCTTTTTAAGCAAATGCTTTGGTGCCATTAGTTATTGGGATAAAACAGAGGAAAACCTGAAAGACAATGGGTAGAAACACTCTTAAGTCAGAAAGAATAAAACTGGCATTAGGTCTGTTCATTTGCTGATTCAACTAACATTTATTGAGTGCCTTTGTACACCAAGCCATGTGTTAGGTTTGAGGGATACTATATGTTACTTTGAACTCTCCTCCAATCCAAATCTTACTGCATCATCTCAGAGAAAAGAAGCCAAAGTCTTTTCTAAATGATCCACAGAACAGATTCTCACCTCCATGAAGCGAGATATGGTCTGGATTGCCTGGCTGGTCTCATTGAAGGCTTCTCTCCAGGTATACACAGAGCCATTTGTAGACCAGACATCCTCTGGATGCTTGGCCAGAAATGCCACAATATCTTTGGCTGTCCAACCTAAGCCATCCAATTGCTGTTCCCAAAAGTGGTCATTGCTGCGGCTGTCCAACAGTATCTGCCATCCCAATAAGAAAAGACAGGTAGTAAATACCAACTGAATCTTGATAAGCACTATATGATTGACAAAACTCTTTCACATACATTACATCTTTATCTTCACAGAAAACAGTGAGGTAGATAATAGGGTTCCATATAATACTTTGACAGTCTGTGTTTCCAGCCTAGCTTAACAGTATTAACTACTGTAACAATAATCATACTTACTCTGTGCAATTACTATACTGAATTATTTAAATGCTTTACCTGACACAACTACATGAGAAGGCATCTTTAATAGTTCCCATTTTACAGATAGGAAAACAGGTTCAGAGGGCTCAAGTTCCTAACATAAGGCTACACAGCTAAGGAGTAGAAAAGCCAGGATATGAAACATGCACTCTATGATTCTACTGCATCTTCCTACTGCATTATATCATCTTCCTCTTTTGAGCCCCAGGCTGATGATACCTCACATACACTATCTCTAGACTGAATTAGTAACACAAGCCTACTTTTGCTATGTAGTTTGGGAAAATAATGCCACTGTTAAACCAAGTAAAATGTGACCTTTCCTAATAGTAAAATGCCTGGATCATGATGCAGAGGAGGCCTGTCTTCTATTTCTTGTTCCTTAGATATTGATTCCCCACGTGGGTCAACACAGAAGAGCAGGACAAACCAATCTGGTACCCAATCAGGAGGTCCAGAGGGCTGGGCAGAGGCCTGCACAGATGTGCTGCCAGAAAAATGGATCAGCTTCCAATTCAATTCATGGAGAAGAAGAAACTCTAACTCCTGTCACACCTTCAAGACAGAAGATGAAACGTTGGTTCTACTGAAGTGGAATCTCTAAGGGGCCAAAAACAGCTACTTTTTAAGTCAGTCTTATTTTCACTATCAAGTTTTTTCCTCCATGTGGCTTCATGTTTATTATTTTAATGGGAACCTAATGGTTTTATAAAGTATATATACTATAACTTCATTAACTATTCCCATATTGCTCAGCAGTTAGTCTATTTCTAATTTCTCACAATAACAGTTATTATAGCAATAATGTTTTCTCTCCAACTGTGATTTCCTTAAAATCTTTTCTAGGATATATCCCTGAGAGTATATGGAATGGAGGTACACAGGATAGCACATTTTTTATGGTTCTTGCAATTTTCATTCCAAATTGCTTTCCTTAGGGAATAACAATTTATATCGTCATCAGTAAGATATGTAACTATTTTTGTCAACATAACAGATACAAAATTGTACTTCACAAAAGTTCATAGGAGTTTGGGTTAGCAATTCAGAAATGACTTCAAGTAGAGACTTGAACCGCACAAATAAGAGCTGAGCGAAAACATGTGGCATCTGGGGTGACACCTGCCATGCTCAGTGTGGCTTCCAAGTAATATGGCCAAGGCAGGCAGCCAGACCAAAGAGATGTGCCTAGGGAGATCACTGGTCACATAGCCATTCTGGGGCCCAGTAGATGTAAGATCACCCTTAGGCGTGGTAGCAGGGGGAAAAGCAGGGCCTTGAGATGGAGGTGGCAAAAAGCAGCTCAGAAAGGAGGACGGATTAGTGTCAGTGGCTCCTGTGACTGAACAGAGAAGCGCCCCCAGTCTGTGGAGTGATGCAGTGGGTGTAAACAGAGAGAGCAGAAAGATAAAAGCCATCAGAATGGAAAGGTGGTAGCCCAGGGCTATTTGGGTGGAATGGGGGAAATAGGGGGGGGTCAAAGGGCAAAAAGTTTAAGTTATGCAATATAAATAAGTTCTGGCCATCTAGTATACAGCACGGTGACTACAATTAATAATACTGGACTTATACTTCAAATTGGCTAAGAGGCAACTATATAAAGTGATGGATATGTTAATTAGCTTCATTGTGTTGATCACTTCACAATGTGTGTGTATATATATATATATATATCAAAACAGCAAATTGTACACTTTGAATGTACATAATTTTGCCAATTACACCTCAGGAAAGCTGGAAAGCATAAAGAAAGAACAGATAAGAGCCACCCCAACAGAAGCAGAAGCCTCAGGCATTGTGTCACACACCAAAGGTGAGGCTGAAGGGGATGCAGAGGACTAGGAGCCCAAGCCTGTGGAGTCAAACACTCTTTAACAGAGGAAAGAAAGCAGTTGGAGGAGGCTCCTTCGGCTTCTGCCACCCGATGAGCCCCTTGCTGGTGTCTCTAGCCTGACCAACCCTGCACTACAGGCCCCATCTCCCCGCTCCTGTATAACATCCCCACCTCCTACCGATCAGAGGTCAGGAATCACCCTAACGTCTCCCACTCTTTCACCCTTCCTCAATCAAATAGTCACCAGGCTTTACCTCCTACTGATCTCTTGGCCACCCACTTGGATAGCCTCCACCTGGTTCTCTGCCTTTCACCTTTCCCCTCTTTAGTCTACCTGTCATATCAGAGAAAAGTACCTACAGATACCCTTTCTTAAAACCTTTTAGTGGTCCCCCAGGGCTTAAATGTCTTTGGCTTGACACACAAGGCCCTCCAGACCACATTGCCATGCCTTTCTCCCCACTCACAGCTCCTACATTTCCTGTCTTACATCCTGGGTTCCCCCAGCAGGATTCCTAATGAATGCCACGGCCATGGTTAGAAGGGCCAAAGAACAGGGAGCCTATGAGCTTCTGATGCTTCCAAGCCAAAGTCCCCATTTAAGATTGGGGTAAGCATCTGTATGTTTACAGACCAAAACTCATGAAGTCTCTTTAACAGGGCCCCTCATCATCGTCTATGACTCAGAAGGAAAGAAATCTAACAAGTAGAAATGTGGATTCCAAGGAGAAGACCAGGAAGAAGAGGCCTGAGACCACATCTCAGTCTGTGGTTCTGCCCATGGCTAGGAACCCCTTGCAGAGGAGAGACTGGAGCCCAATAAAGACCCATACTTGAAGGGTAAGAGTTGTTAGTCAGTAATTATTTGGTATATCCATATAAAATATTGTTCATGTTTTTCTCACTGAAGTCCCTTGGTTATTAAAGTCCCCAGTTTAAGAATCTGCATATATAATAGGACTAGTGTTAAAGATGATTCCAACTTTCCTGTTATTGGAAGGCCCCCAGAATAATGTCCACCCTAGGGCATCAGGGGACAGTCTTAAGCCCAGGAGAGTACCTTCCAGGTAGGTACCATCTCTAAAACCCAGCTGCCCCTTTGATCAATGAGGTGTCAAAAGAAGAAAGATGGCAAAATCCATTCCTGCTTCTTAATGGCAGCAGAAACAAAAGAGGCCTCCTTCATCATGGAGACAAGAAATAGTCTAATGATTCTCTGACTCAGCCCAAGGCAGGGATGATGTGATTGAATGGCACTCAGTCTCAAGCAAAGGAGACCTTCTGTTCTCATATAGCCTCCTCCACTTTTGAATCCTGCCTCTACTTATCCCTTTCAAATGGTTTTAAGCACCAAATGCAATTCCCCTCCATATGGTAACAGTGTTTCCTCACTGACACAGTGCCTTGGGAGGAAATATCTCAGACTGGTCTACAGGTCAGATCGCCTTTCCTCCCAACCTCTGTCCAAGACCTACCAAGATATAGAAAGGTCAAGTAAGATGCTGTGGTTGGCTAAAGGTGCTACAATCACCAAACTCTTGCTCCAAATACCAGCCCTCACTAAGTTTCTTAGAAAAATGATTTTTGACCATCAGACAGACACATTGATGCTGATGTGTGTGAAAAGTGTTATCTGTGCCCCATCTCCTGTAACTCTGCAAAGGTGACAGCCCTGGGCTTCAACCTATGTCTAGTATGTCTATACCAGTTAAATGTAATAAATAATTCTCATCTCAGTCACTGGGAAAGTGACTAGAACTCACCTTTCTAGCATCAAACAGGCACACAGTGAACAGTGGGACACTCACCCGAACAAGGTCCATTTCTGAGCTGCTCTCCATGAAGGTCCAGATCTTGGGGCTGAGCTCTTCCCACATCCCTTCCAGATCATGAAACACAGCCAGTTCCTGGAAGGTCTTATTCACCTGTAGTCAGGTGGGAAGTCAGATGCAACAGAAAAAAGGAGGAGATGCAGAGACATGAGAAATTCAGATGCACCCTGAGAAGATGCTCCATCATAGCAGCTCTTTTCCAGTCCTTCCCATTTCCAGAGAGTACCTATCTGTAGCTACAACCCAGAGGTCAGCTCTGGCCTGGGTCAGACTAGGTTCTTACTCTTTGGAAATCCAAGAAGAGCCATGAGTATACTTAATACACACCATCTAAAGCCACCTTTACTTTTTTGCCCATAATCCCAGTAGATTCTAAAGAGGAACTCTTGGGCCAGGGTAGCTTACCTCAGCCATCACCTGTCTTGTGGCAGGAGTGTCAGGTGTATACAGTATCTTCCCAACAAGCAGAGGCTTGAGAGCTTTCCATATGATGCGGGAAAGAGGACTGGACTCCAAATTTTTCATCAAATCGTTGCAGTATGGAGCTACAAAGAAGATGAAACATTCATATGCATAGGCATATACTTTTGGGAACAAAGGCTTTGTGGCCAACCAGCCTGTCATGGGTTTAAATCCCAGCTCTACCACTTAAGAGCTATGTAACAAATAATGTTACTTGTCTGAGCCTCAGATTGCTCCTCTATAAAAATAAAGTTAACAAAATCTACTTGGCAGACATGTGAGGAGGAATAACAGATGTTATCTATAGACCTCCAAGAAAAATGCTCAAAAAATAACCAGAGATTGTAACACTGATGATGGATAACTCACAACTGAGACAATCAAGAAAAATGTTCTTACTAGGCACAAGCCTGCAGAACTCTAGGTCCATACCACTGTGCCAGACCTTGCCACTTCATTTTCACTGAAAACAGAAGGCTGAATTCAGACTTTAGTATTTCAGTAAAAATTAAATTTTCTTTTAATTAATAGGTTTCATCAGAAGTATATGCAATAAATGTAATAAAAATCCCAAATGAAAAATTCAAAGTTAAACAGACAGGGTTTGATTACCCAGAAAAATTCCTGAATTTTTAAAAAATTTCATTCTGGTTCTTTTAGATACCAAATCTATCTACTCTACAAGCTGCACAGATAACACAATTTTTTTATAAGGAGAGTTTGTTCACAATTGTATGTGTTGTGCAAATGCAGGCTCCCTTGGGCTGACTTGCAAAGCAAGGGAGCGGAGGGGATGGCATTTCCTAAAACTGCCCATCATTCCATCCCCTTTGGCTTGCAAAGCAACCTGCAATGTCTGCGGTGCTTTACTCCAGAGAAGAATAAAATGTTCTTGTGTTACAGTAATGCACAAAAAGCTGCCTCACTCAGGATCTGAAAGACACACCTACAGCTGAAAATGGAGAAAGGCTTACTTGCATAATGTTTTCAAGGAAAAGGATGCCATTGTCTAAAACTGTAACACTGGCTCCTCGCTGCTACCAGGTAAGGACACACATCCCCACAAAAGTACCTAGTGTGGACAGTGAATATAGAGTTACAGGTTCTTTAACACCACCTTGCGACTAAGAACCAAAAACAAACAGCAGATCAAATGTCCAAATCTGACTGTACACACGCCACTATTAACAGGCCATGCGGTTTACTGGAAAACAGCATGGAGCCAGGTGGATCTGAGCTTAATCCAGCTCTTGTGGATTAGTTACGGTGGGGCTCTGCCCAAGCCATTTAACCTCTCCGAGCCTACATAATGTGGAGTTGTAAGACCTTCTTTGCAGGGTTATTTTAAGGGTTAAAGGAGATAAATAGAATGTACAGTACACAGGAAATGTTCCTGACATTTAGCTTTTATTACTGTTATTAATACCATTATTTTAAGTTTTTATCATAAAGCATACATCGAGTTGGGGAGTGCAGAAAGGGGACAGAGGAAGAAGAAAAAGATCCTTGATTACTCTGGGAACCACCCTCCTACACACCCCAGGCAACTGGAGAGATTGGCTCTCAATCATTCATTCATTTGATAAACACACTGGGCACCTGAGATGTATCAGGCCCCATTCAAAGAAGTGGGGACAGTTAAGGAGCTCAATATGGCGGGCAAACAGACACGTAAATGTCCAATGCTGCCACAGAGGATAACAGCAAGCAGGAGGTGACATAGGCCAAGTCTAGACAAGGTGGGCTGGGGCCCGGGCTTCAGTCTGCAGACACTCACTTGTGGAATTGTCATAGAATGTGTCAGCATCTTCTTCAGTGGTGTTGCCTCCAAAGAGGGCTTTGTAGTTGTTGTCCTCATACCAGTTGAGAGATTTGATCTTCAGGCCCCCACCCTCGGGGTGGCCACAGACAATGCGGGACACAGCCTGGTATATCTGGGTGGAGGAGCTAGAGCTGTTCACGTTGGTCAGAAAGATCACCTCCTGCCGCATGTCACTCCAGCTCCTCATGCTGAACAGCTGGTGTCAGGTATCAGGAGGAAAACAAGAGGGAAGAGGATAAAGGGGTAGGTAGAGCAAGGGTTAGAACAGCGAAGAGAAAGAAACACCTCATTTTCTTGACTTCCACAAAGCCATATCCCAGACCATGCCATGTCTGACAACATCTCCTCTTAGTCTTGTGATGGGACAGCCAGAACCTGTGACTCCACCTGTGAGTGGCGCCAGCAGCACCAGCAGTTTGGGAGAGGCTGTTTGAAACACAAATTCTAATCTATCTAGCTACAGCTCAAATCTTCATTTTCACAAGATGTCCAGGCGATTCCTATGCACATTAAAGACTGAGAAGCACAGCCTGGATATTAGAGGAGCCCGTGGTGATGTGCTTTACTTCAGTTGGATTGTTTTCTGGTTTGTAAGAGAATGCTCTCTCTGAACAGCTCTATGTTCATATACATACCTCAGGACCTGCTCACACCCTCAAAATCACCAACTCATTTCTAAAACACATCAAACTTTAATGTGGAAACTAAGGAGCCCCCTGACCCTTTGGAGAAAAGGTACCATGTGTGAAGCCGCCATCCTTGTCTTAGTTACTGTCAGGCAATGGAAAAAGCATAAGGTGGAAGACCTGAGTTTGAACCGCAGTTATGTCTCTCATTAGCTTAAGCCTTAGGAAAGTTGCTTCTCTAAGGGTCCAACTTCTCATCAAGGCTTTGAAGCTAAAATAGTGTCGTGGGGAGTAAGCCACAAACCATATGAGAGAGGGCGCTGCAAGGATGAATCAGACATACCAGCAGTCAGGGGCTGGGTCTCACATACAAATGTACTCCAGCACCTTGTGGAGTTCTTGGCCCAACTACTCTTACAATTAAATATTTATAGAACACTTTGTATTTCCACAAGTTTCACAATAAATCATTAATAAACCCTTGCCCACACCCTGGAGAAGGCCCAGATTCCAGCTCCTTGCATGCAGTCTTCTGTCTCACAGAGCCTGCTGGTTCCTATGAGTGACACGATAATGGATTCTGTAGGTCCTGACTTTGCCTTCTGTTTCCTGAGGGCAACCAGAGACCCCAGGGGTGGGTCAGATGTCACAGAGTTCTCCCTCTAGGGTGGAATACCTGACACACCCCACGAAAACACAGTGGTGGTCAGCTTTTATCTTTTCATAACCTGTATGAATATATGACAGGGAGAGGAGAGGTAGCCAGACCACCTTTCCTTTTGTTGGTGCATAGAAACAACCCTGGAGACTTTTAAGTGACAGTGAGAAAAAGCCACTCCTCTTTCCACAGGCCACCTCACCACCAGCATCCCACCAATCCCCAACCAAAAGAACAAACTTCTTCCCACATAAAACCAGTACATTTTTGGATACAGGTACCAAAAGGAGTGAGTTATTCCACACTGCTGGCTGTTCCCAGCACCTGTCTTAGGGGCAAACTGCTGCTCATTCTTCTGCACCTCAGCTTTTGGCCCACACTTCCTGTGATGCACTCCTACTCACAAGGAAGGGTAGCCAGTCGTCCTGCAGCCCTGAAAGGCAGTTTGTGGTAATCATCTGTGGCTGAGTGAACTGCTGACTTACGGCTTTCCCAATCTGCTTTAACAGCCTCCTCCTTCCTTTACCCCCAGCAGTCTCTTCTCCGTTTAAAAGCCAGAATGCAAACAGACTCTAGGCTTGCAGACTCTAGGTTATATCATATGCCCCGCTGCTCCAAACCCTCCACTGGCTTCCCGCTCCCCTCAGCCTAAGTCTGGCCTTACCAAGCCTTCACAGCACTCGCCTACTTCTCTGATCACATTGCCAACCACCCTCTCGGCCGCTCACTTTGTTCTGGCCCAC
The DNA here is from genome assembly GCF_040802235.1 of Manis javanica. Taxonomy (NCBI): domain Eukaryota; kingdom Metazoa; phylum Chordata; class Mammalia; order Pholidota; family Manidae; genus Manis; species Manis javanica. Next base: position 26,286,088 of record NC_133157.1, on the reverse strand, counting down.
CAGCCTCCTTCCTGGCCTTGAAACACATTCCTTAATCATGCCCTGTTCCAGGGTCTTTGTATTTTCAGTTCTTCCTGCTTGGAGTGGCAGACATACGGTCATTTCCTTCAGGTTCAATTGTCACCTTATCAGAGAGGATTTCTCTAATGACCCCTTTTAAAACACCACCTCCTCACCTACTATCCCTCTTACCCTGCTTTATTTTTCTTCATTGCAAGTATGTCTGCTGTCACATTACATGCTCACCTGTGCATTTCTTTCTCCCACCCCACACAAGCCCCATGAGAATGGGGAAGTTAGAGTGCTCACAGGTGAATCCCCACCATCTCACAGTGCCAGGCACCTGGTAGGTGCTAGACAAATAACTGCCCAGCCTTCCCCATCTCATCAGGCGTATCTTCCCTACCCACCAGATGTGAAGCTCATGTCAGCTTTGTCTCATCTAGCTCCTAAAGTCCCCATTTCCACCTAACTGCCAGGCCATTAATCCATATTTTCTTCTCTGAAGTGTTTCCTTTTTTAGTCTATTACAGTTATCACCATTGTTCATTAGACAAAAAATGGGCTATCGCGGCAAAAACATAGGCTTTGGAGTCTAACGCTCCTGGGTTCAAATCTCAGTTTTGCCAGTTAACTAACTAGGTGACTGTGCGTTAAGCTGTCTAACTTTTCTGAGCCTCAGTGTCTTCTGTGAAACAGATACCATAAGAGCTACTCACATCTGTCGTATGGATTAGAGGAAAACTGGGTAGAACCTCATGAACCAGGGGCAGTCCCCAGAAAGTAATAGCTCCCTGCTTCCTTTCCCTTTTTTCTTTCAAGCGTTGTGCTTTGGTCAAAACAACCAATTTCATTCTAAACACTGAACAGATAAACGAATACATTTATTTATCTTCCCCCATTTGTCCCAGAGAAATAACAAGTTAGCCAATAAGTAACTCTTGGTCAGAGCAATTTATAGGTGTTCCACTGAGAGGAGCAGGCGGCCTGGCTCGCCCTGAACCAGGTAGCAAGCAGGGCACAAGGAAGCAGCCACCATGAAAAATATATATTGCTCAGCTGGAGAGCTTCCGCCACAAGCTTCCGCCACATCAGCAATGGGAGCATCACATGCTTTCAATTCTTTTATTTATTTTTTACCCCAGACAAAAGGCTGGCCAGTGATGTAAAAGGAAACAGCTGTAACCAGACCCTGAGTTAGAGGCAGCTTCCTATGCTCCAGTCATTGCTCTGCTGTCGCTAAAGCTGGGAGGGGACCTGCAAGGGCAGTACAGGGCATGTCAGTGTCAGCTAACAGGAGCCGAGAGAAATGCCTATGGCCTTGCAGGGCAGTTTCTGTTTTCTTTCCGCTTCCTGGAAGAACCCTGGTGACCCAGCTTCTCCACCTACAGTAAGGTCACCAGCGTTCAGAACTGGAGTAACAAAGGCAGGCTGGAAGAGGACTTCCCCTGAAAGGGACCCAAAAACCAAGCCTCTTCAGTCAGACACACATAAGCAAAATTAAAAGAAAAAAGAGAACTGAACCAAAAGCAATACACTAAAGGGTCAACAGTGTTTAATTTTCATGTTTTCTGTATCTTCCAAATGTTCTGCACTTTCCATAATAAACATGCAATACTTTCACTCACAGAAAACATACATTTAGATATTTGAGAAAAATAATACAAGCACCAAAAAAATGAGTTAGAGAAGCAACTCAAAATAAGGCTGGAACAAGTCTGAGAAAATTTTCCCACAAATTATTAATATGCAATGTCCTATAAATTAAGGCCAGTGTTGTTTCTGACCACTGCCCCTGGCTCGGCTCCTTATACTGGACTCCGGAAAGTTCCTGTTTTCCAAGTCAAATTTGAAACAAGGCTAGGTGCCAGGAAGATGAAGCAGATGCTGGATGGGAGGCAGAGGAAAGCTTAACTGTTTTTGCAGGCAACTACAGGCCCTCTGGTTCCTATGAATGAATATAAGGTTATTGGATAAATTTGTCAACATGTGGACCTGAAAGGCAAACTTAACAATGTTCACAGAAGTACTGCATATCCAAAGTTGAATCTCAGAGACCATATTTCTAAGTGAAAGATCTGAATAAGGGGGTACCATTTATTTCCTTTAGTTAGCAAATATTTTGTAAAAAGATCACCTGGCCTTGCTACTGAATAAGAAATATGGAGAAGTTGCTAGTAAAACAGATGCAGGATGTAGGGGAATGAGAGGGAATTATCCTCTTTACAAGTAAGTTATTGACTAGAAGCGAAAAGTAACAATGCGAGGAAATTCTAGACTGGATATCAGGCCTTTAGCCACTAATTAATTAGCTCTGAGACATCTATTAGACTCCATTTCCTCACCTATAAAGTAAGGAGATCAATCCAGATAACTTTTAAGATCACTGGTGCTTCGAAAATTGATTTCACATTTAACATAATACTCAAACCAAAACGACCTTCTCTTAACCAAACTCAGGGTCAAAAAAAGTGTTAGCAGATTGTCTGTGTTCTGGTGCTAGAATGACAACTTACCTCTTGGGTCAGTGACCCCAGACTATCCAGCAAAGTTCTTGTGGCTTCAGACAATTCCTTACTCAGGAAGGCAGATGTAGAGTTTAGTTCTGTCTGGAAGGAGAAAAAATACTTTGTTACTAAGCTCAAATGTAAACTGAGATCTTACTAAAAATAAACAATTAAAACTTCATAATCTTGAGATTAAAAACAACAAAAAGCCCATCCCTAACCAAAATAAGACACTAAAATTATTCTAACTGTATTTTTGCAGGTTATTTCAGAGAATTACTAATTCTTTTTAATGGTGTAGGAATATACATTTAGAACTAGTTGAAATGCAAAAGATAAAATTATCTCATATTGGATTAGAGTCCAAAGCAACTCTGAACACAAATTCCAAACTCTTTCTGTGGTTCTGTAGGACAGACATTGTGGGAATGGCCTTGAGAAACAAGTTTGTAAAGGCTCACAGAAAGGAAAAAAATACAAATGTAAAGGTGCCAAAAGCATGGGAAGAAGGAATTCTCTGTCATTTGCTCAAGTCAACATTATTTCTAACACTGGAAATTTAATACAGACCACTTATTTTTAGGTCTACTTTTAATCAAACCTTTAAATTACTCATTTATACAGTTAATTGTTGTTCTATGCCACCTAGCCTCACAGCACATGTAAGAAAATAATTAGGCCCGAGGAAAAGATAAGGTAGGGCTGAAAGTCTAAGGCAGAGAAGAAAAAACAATGATACAGAGACTCTGAGGCCAGAAGTACTACAGATGAGGGGACTCAAATTTGGTTCTGAGTTTCTCTTCCAAAGAGTGAAAGATAGAGAGAGGGTCAGTTTCATCATTCTTTGTCAAATAGGGAAGAAAAAGTCTTCAGGGAAAACTCAGCTTTCCTTGGCACTTCTATCGACATTTTATGCAATATCCGATACCTATGAAATCTCAAGAATGCTTGTGCTATTTTGATATTTGTCTCATGTCTCATGATAATTGTTGTGAAATTATAATGCAGACTGCATGGAAAATGGCTGAAAGTGGATGAAGCTCATCATTACCTCTGAGAATAGAAGGCTGGGATGTTTTCTTTTAAAAAGAACTCCAAATGCAGGAGATTAAGTTAGTGTCATCCCAATCGATCATCATAATATCCAAGCATAATCCTGAATGTATTTCTAACAAAATCTGTCCAAAGGTGAAATGAAAGAATTTGTCCAGCCTGATTCATTAGCTCTTCCAAAATGGCTTACTCACCAGAGCCAAGTTTTCCCACTTTCCCAGTCCTCTGACTGACCTATGGTTTCCCCCGTAAATGCGATACTCAGGTAGGTCTCTGTGGTATGACCCACAGGTTATGTTAATGATCATTCTTTCCATGAAGTAATTCATGAGCAAAAACAGGAATTTAAAAAAAAATTTTCTCTCTTCAGTTTCACATTATAACTAAAGGTTACCACACTAAAAGTTGAACCCAGAGAGCTGACAGCAAGGAAACCCTTTACAGATGAGAAGTCTTAATTGGAAGACCGAGGAGAGATAAACTGTTTCCATGCCTACCACGAGGCCCACAAGATGACACATGTTCAGGATTGTAGTGACAAAAAATGCCAAATTAAGTTAATGTAAATATTTAAAACTTAAAACTTCTTAGATAATTTTTTCTTTTATCAAGTCTGAATAGAAATAAGATTCTTGTGATTTTTGTCACTTTGCTCCCTCTTCTTTGGTTAGTGGGAACCTGCAATAGCTACAGAATCTTGGGAAAATGGCTCCAGTTCCTCCACGCCATTCCCTCAACTGCACAGCAGACTCAATAATGATGTGCACAAGTCACAGCATTTTCATGAGTGTTAGAGTGCCTGGCACATAATATGCCCCTCACAATTATAAACAATTTCATCCCTCCCTTTCTCTTCCCTTCCATGAAAGTTTACTACCAACACTAAAGAGCTCACCTCTGCAAACAGGGCTTTCTAGTTCTTAAAAAGACATATATTCTCCTTTCTGTTTCTTGGCTAGTTCTCAGTGAACTTTTTCTCCTATTGAGGTGCCCTCCACTAAGCAGAGAGCTAGAGTTGTCATCTCAAAGCATGTCAGCCACATTCCTATGTGTTATTTCTAAAATTATAAATACTCCTCACTGCAGGGCTAAGACCTAATTTCTGAAGGCTTGAGGTAAAATTCTTCTTTCTCCCACTAACCCTTTTCTTTAACTCAGTGTTTGCTAAACTATGAAACAAAATATAATGTTAAACAGATGAACTACATACTTATATTAAAGAATGTTAAGCAGAAGAAATATAAATATATATATATATTATACTATGCATACATAAACTTGCCCCAAAGTTGACATTTAAATTGAAAAACCTGAAGGAAAAACCATAACGTATGATTATGTATATGTACATATCTATATATATATATATACAGACATGTATAAGTACATACACTTTATCTTAATGTATATTCACGTGTACCTTCTCTTCATACTGATAGTAATTATACCTTCAGAATAGTGATAGTTTCCTTTCTAATTAAACTTACTTATGCAAAAGAAGTGACTCTATTAAAAGGAAATATTAAATTAAAATGGTACCAATTGCACTTGAATACAACCAAATCGTGACAGAGACTGTGAATGACCAAGTTTCTTTAATACACAGCTCCCGCATCAGAACCACCTGTGGTGCTTGTTAAATATGCAGACTCCTAGCCCCTTGACACCTACTGATTCAGGAGCTAGGCATGTGATCCCGAAATACCCAGGGGACTTTTTTGCACATTGAAGTTTGAGAACTACATAAGACACAGCACCTAGACAACATTAGGCTTCTTTTGCACAATTCTCTGCATGGATGTGATTGGTTGTGCGTTCCATGTCTGGACTCACATGCTGTCTGCTTTGGTTTGTGGAGCACTGAAGAAAGAGCAATCAGTTCCCCTCGTCCCAAGTGGGATAGAAGATAAGGTCAAAGGCATCTGAGGCTAGGTACACAATCACATCAATTCAGTACACAAGCCACCAAACGCAAAAGACCCGGACTCTAAAACCCCAGACACAGCATCATTCCATTGTCACCGTTAGCAGTAATCTTTCCCTTAGAGGGTACAAATCAATGAGTTCCCCATCTGAATAAATTTAAATCTTCATGGGTAATGATATTTCCTTCAGATTTTTCGACTTACATATCTTAACCTTGGGGCAAGTTTATTCTTCTTTTAAAAGCTACACAATTCAGTAAAACTCCATGCACATAGCAGGGCCTACCACCTGACTGTTTAACCCATAGTTTACCATAGACATACATAGAAGGACCTCATTACATTTATTGTGGATATCAGACCTTTACATCTTCAAACACAGATGCAATATTGTACCTTACTATACAACTTGGTTGTCAATAGTCCGAGCTTTGGTTTGTTTACTTAACTGATATAATTTGAGTTTTGGTATCTAGGAGAAACATTGGCTAAATCCATAGAAAAGTAATAGATAGAACAATGTCATTACTGTCCTTTTTACACTAATGATTGTTTGAGATTAGGTGTTCAATATTCATTAACACAAATACTGGCAACATGAAGTCAATGCAAACAAAATTCCATTTTCAAAGGATTGTTGGAGTTACACACACAGATGTGGGTTGACATAACAGGGTTAAAAATGCACACATACACACAGAATTTAAATTCAACATTGAGTTCAAAGCTTAGATTTTCTGGATATTTTGCTCAAGACTTCGTTTTACTTCTCTGTGCTTGGACATTATAAAATACTGAGAATGGACTGATACAAGTCAGGAAATTTAATATTACAAATTTATGGGGAAAGGATGGGCTATTCAATTACTATTGCTGGGACAGCTAGTTGTTTATATAATAAATTTTCCATTTCACACTACTATACAAGATTGAAGATCTAAAAGTAAAATTGGTAAGTTTGAAACATACAGGAAAAAAGATACATATGAACTTGGTTAGGAAGTCCTTAAAATACAAAAAGTCCAACCAAAATTTTTTTTTAAAAAATGACTCCAACTTTTAAAAGTAAGAACTATGTACCAAAAGACACCATACACAATGTGAAAAAATGAGCCAAAGAATGGAAGAATGGATTTTTTTCCTTACATTTTAGTATTAAAACAGAATACCAGGCAATAAAGTGAACCACATTTATCAGCATTGATAAGTCTGAAAAAACATGTTGAGTGAAAAAGACAAGTTCCAGACCAATATGTACTTATAAAATGTGAACACATTCAAATCAATCCAGTATATTTTTATTACCAGATGCAAATATATATGGTATAAAGCATAAAAAAATGCAACTCCACGATAGTGGTTATCTCTGAGGAAAGAGATGGAGATACACAGATGGCACTAACTACAAGTACAATGTTTCATTTCTTAAGAAGAATCTAAAGCAAGCACAGTGAATGATATAGATACTGGTGCATGTTATTTTCTGCAACTTGTATGTTGGAACTATTTCATAATTTTCTTTTTAATTCAGTAAAAAGTAAGAGAGGGAGGGAGAAGGAAAGGAAGGAGATTGGGCAAGAATGAAAGAAAGGTAAACAATATAAACTGGCTTGAGTACATATAAGATCTGAAAAATGTCTAACTTCCTTGAATAAAATTAACCTCGGGAAACATGCCCAGGCCACAAACTGAAGTCTGAGAACCATGCGCTTGTATCTACTGTTAACTGTGTTTGCCTGCTTGTACTTGCCACACGCAGGCAAAACTTGCCAAATAGTATTTCCAAAGAACTCCAGTTAACAATTCACAGTTTGGAATCCCTACTATTGTTTTTCCTAACCAGAAACATTCCCTTGGCTATAAACTTATATAGGTCTCACTCAATAACTGGCCACTTAGACCATTTGTCTTTTCTCTCCCCATGTTTTAAAATCCCTGACCACAGAGGCAAGTGATTTTCTTTTATAAAGTAAAGTGGAGGATAGGAAGAGGTAAAATAAAACCTTTAGTTCAAGACTGTACATTTTGTGTTCAGCTAACAGGAATTCATGTATTATTCAATATTTTTAGATCATAACTAAATACTGTAATATCATTAGACAAGGAATAGACAATGCTTATTGTATTACTCAAAAGCTCCTACCCATTTCTGTAAAATGTATTAATCACAACATAGCAATATTTCCTAAAGGCATGATATTCTGGGGCCAGTGCCATTGTGCCTCATCCCTTCTGGATCCAACAGATGACTTAATGATATTCTTTCTAGCCTCACTAGCTTAACTAAATTGTAAAAGACTGAAATTTCAAAAAGGCAGTAATTTAACAAAGTCAATTTGACTTTAATTTCTGAGCTGGTATTTTAGCTCAACTCAATGTCCAGCACAGTTTCTGGCACATACTAACTATGCACCCAGTAAATATTTGTGGAAGAAAAGCCAAAAGCAAGGGAGAAGCACATTAGGAGGGTAAGAGACAGGCTGGTGTGAGTCCTGTTTCAAAGGTTATTCAAAATGACAGATACATGCATCTCGCTAAGTCACTCACCTCCTGGGTCTTGCTGTGGCTCCCCTTGCTCTGAGGATGAGGCCCAACAGCCTAACACGGCTCCTTGAAGTTTGTCCACCCCATTAGTGTCATATCTTACTGTTCTTTCTACAGTCAAACTTCCCATAGGTATATCTGTTCCACTCTGAATTACTCAATCATGTGCAGTTCCCCGTATTAACCACCTTCTTTTCTCTCTCCCCTGTGGACCCATGCACATGCCATGTCCTCTGCCTGAACCTTCTCCTGGTTTTTGACCTGGCTAACCTTTATTGTTTAGTTCTCAACTCAGAGTATGCTTCTTTCCTAATCCTCAAATACTGGGTTAGGAGGGGCCCATCAGGGCCTGCACAGTGCCCAGCAGAGGCTCTATCTGTCTGCATAGCAAGGGATATGCTATGCTTCTTTCCTGGTCCATCCCACCCACTGTCCCACCAGCAAAGAAACTCAAAGAGAGCTGTGCTTTGCTCACGAGTACTTCTCTGGCCCAGTGCATGGCACAGCTCAGGTCTCAATAAATACTTGCTGAATGAATGAATTTAAGTGTTTGTTTATAGATGATCACTATAGAAGACTAGGAGAGAATATTACTAATGCATTAGAAGTCACAGCCTAATATGAGACAGAACCTCTGAGAAGTTAAAATTTAATTGAAAACTCTCTTCAATTTACAAAAATTGTGTCCATACCCCAATTTTTTAGGAACTCTACTACTAACACCAAATAATGTGAGATGTGGGTATATTTATTTGAATAGTATTTTCAGTGTAATGCACAGTTTTGTTTTCCTGTGAATGCATGCTATAATGTATTCACTGGAACATTTCAAACTTTCCTTAAATACTCTCATAAAGTAAACTAAAAAGTCTACTTCACTTTGCCCACACTCAAAAAATCCAACTGAGGGCTAGGATTTATATGTTTTAGTTCAAATTGAAAATAAGCCATACACGAGGTACAAAGACTCTCCTCTTTCCAATATTTAGATGACAATAAAGTTTTCCTTTGAGAAACATTTATTATTTCTTCTTGAAGTAAAGAACTATAAAACACATCTGAGAAAGGTACTAATCTTTTAAAAAAATTCAACAATTTAAATAATAGCTTTTCAATTTGAAGTGTTTAATGCATAAAAATATTTTGCTGGGTTTTTTTTTTCATTTTTTGCTGTTTCTACACACTACTAAATATACCTATTACCACATAATTCAGGACAGCGTCCTCTCCAAAAAAAATTAAACCTTCATCTAAGAAATCAAAGAATTTCAGGAAGAAATGTGAGGCAAAAATGTCTGTAAATATGTAGTAGTAGTTAACACACTGCTATATTAACCAATTTATCCCAGCTCTGTGCTCCCCTTTTCCCATAATAATTAGGTGAACATGCATGAGGTATGTCACTCTACCATCAGCCAAATGATGAAGATTGCAACTGCTTGCCAGGCAAAAGCATATGTTGTAAACAGGTGGACAGTACAATCAAATAAAGCCAAACAAAATCTGATACTTTCCACAAATGCCTAAATTTCAGGCAGGAAGAGAGGAAAATCAAGTGTTTTCTCCTGCAAAAAAACCCACACATATGCTTTAAGTACTGCTTGTGACAAGTTCAAGTATCTATCCCCCCAGAAGCCACAAGCTAAGTCCCATCTGTAATCTAAGGATCCTTGTCTAAGAGTCAAGAAGATGCTGAACAAAGACCCTTCAAGTTGAGGGTAACTTTACTCACCCCTTCCTCATCTGTTCCTCCTATCTATACACAGACCAGTGAGATCACTGGTCTTCTGGGGACCTCAGGGCACCACTCATTTCACCTCTTTTGTCCCATGAACCAAGTCCCACCCTTTCAAGAATATGCTGCATGCATCAGAAGGTATGTGAACAGAGCTCTTTGTTTCAAAGAAACAACTTTCCCTTTCAGAGTAAAGGTACCATCAGAAGTCAAGACAATCTAATAACCACATGGTTGTGCAATATCCAAGTTGTTACTGAGACGGAAATAAATCTGTATGCCTGTCCTTCTTAACTCAAGAATTAAACACTTCTCACATCACTGAATCAATGGTGAGTCAGGATTATAGCCCAAGTCTACCAAACTCCACTACTTCTTTCCACTATGGCTCACAGTGTCCCATGTGGGCAAAGATTGCTGTCAAGGAGTTGTTAGATCATCGGTAAAACTGGTTTGAAAAGATAGCCCTCACTCTACAAACCCAGAACCTGTGAAGAATTCCTTATATTCCTAATCTCAGCCTTAAAGTTGGTTCTCAGTGACCACTAGAATGAGAGCTCCATGTGTACTTTGCTTGCCCTGTTCATGGTTAAAGGTTCAGTGGCTTAGAACACTGCCTGGTACAAAGCAGAAATACAGTAAACCTTTGTTGGTTTTATTGATGAATGTCTCATGGCTTGTTCAGAGATGCATTTGCTTCTCCAAAGTAATTGCTCTCTTTAGTTTGTGCATTAAAAGCCCTAATGGATGGTCTTTATGATTCTTTAAAGTCACTCTCAGAATATGGGCAAGAAAGTACACAGGACTGAAGAGGGACTAATAAAAAAGCCAAGGCACTGAGAAATCACTTCAAAGACATAATGAAATATACTTTCCAATTAAAAAGCATTTGTGGCAGGATGACTGTGTTCCCCAAAGCTGTCCACACTCCTAATCTCTAAAACATGAGTGTGCTGTATCACGTGAAAATGTACTTTACAGATGTAATAAAAGTTATGGACCTTAAAAAAAAAACAGGGAAATTACCCTGGATTAGATGAGTCCAATCTAGCCTGTAAAAGCAGAGAATATTTCTGACTGGAGACAGAGATGTAGCAGAAGGAGAAGTCAGAAATTTAAAGCATGAGAGGGACTCTCAGCCCACTGTGGCTGGAGAGGGGAAATATGAAAAGCATGAGAAGGAATGCCTGCCCGCAGCCTCTAGGAGCAAACACCAGCCTCTAGCTGACATCCAGGAAGGAAACAGGGACTTCAGTCCTACAACTGCTAGGAACTTAATTCATTTTAACTGGGTTGTGCACATTGTAACTGTTTAATGAGCAAACAAATGAAACAATGAATGAGCACCAGAATAAATTATATGTCTTCTAAAAACATCCATCTTGCCAAAATTCAAATCACTCTGGCTAAAAGGGTAAACATTTCTGTTCTATAAGAAGTATAGCAAAACAGCCAAAACAGCCCAAGAAAATGGTCTACCATTTGTAATAACCTTCGACTCTATGCAAAAAGTGTCAACAGGCTGCCAATGCCTGCACAAACAAGCTTAAGTGGACATTTAGAACAGTTACCTGGGGCTCCAAACATCCCCATGCAAAAATATATCTTATTTGAAATTATAGTATAGAAATACTAACCAAAAGAATCACAGACCATTGAACAAAACAACTCAGCTTTGTTGTTGTTTTTTTTCAAACTGAAACAGAAAATACTATTTCCAGAATAAAGCAAAAAGAGATATTAAGCCTGAGGCCCAAGTCCTTCACACTGACCGGCTCATCATTGACCCTGCCAACAGAAACACCCAGGAGCTCACAGTTTTCCTATTGCCTTTGACTCCTGCAGAAGCTGCATCATAACCAAACCAAGCAGGTTTCAGTTTAGGGTGTCAACTCGAGGATGTGTTCCTAAAGTTATGTTCTAGGGTGTGATCCAGGCACAGGCTCCGGAAACTGAACATTCTTAGTAGCCCTGCAAGGACTCACCTCTTTATAAAGAAATCATGCTGCACAAAGTCACAGAGGATTCCAAGTTCTTTTTATTATAATGAGGAACATCTCTTTCCAGGCATATCCTTCCAAGGCTCTTTTCCTACTTTTAAGAGAATCTACTGACAAACCAGAGTGCTCTCTGGTGTGTAAGAAGCCAGAACACTAATTCTAGATGCTAACTGATGGTACTGGAGAAGCGTTTTGAAGGACCTCTCAGAAAACCCAAAGAAATATGCCTGTTACAGAACTGTATACACAGCACTCTGATGGCCAGAATGTTCAGGTTCAACCATATTCTTTTAGAATGAACATTTACTCTCATGCACTGATTTTCTGCACTATTGATTCTTTGGTTAATCAGACTTTGCTGGCAATTTTTTTTCTGTGAATGCAATTTATTCAGATTAAGCTAATTTACCCACCCATCCAATTCCAAGGTTTTCCCACTGTGACAGTTCATAGTGTCTCCTTTCTGATGTGCTTCTAAAAATGACTAGATATACATCTTCCTATCAAAGGTTTTAGGCTTTTTTTAAATCTGAGAACTCTTTCTTCAAATGAATTTTATAATCTCAAATATTAAAAAAACATTTTAAAAAAAAGATCTCTTACTGAAACAGGCACAAGGAAACTCAGGCTTGGACTTAGAGCCACATTCAACTCATTCTTCCCCATTTACCCTTTGGTAGATAGCTCAAAAGTTTAAAAGAACAGTAAGAATAATAATTGAGCTAAATGATATTTCAAACTCCCAGCCAGTCCTATGTTTCTACAAAAACAAAGTCAGATTGTCCAAAGAAAAATTTCACATTCCAAAGGCATTAGTGCTTGAAGCTTCTCCACACAGCAAGCCTACTAACCATGATGGGCTTCAGGATGTCCATGTTGGAACGAAGTACTTGCTCTGCTGCATCCAATTTCTCCCTTGGCAAGCTGCAAAGCTTGAAAACTTCTTGGTCACTAAGCTGAATCGTCTCTTCTAGTTTTGATGCACTACACAGATTGGTCAAATGTAACTGGTAGCCTTGTAAAAATATCTGGAAGCATTTCATGCAAAGAGAGACAAGTAAAACTAGATTACAAAGATGGGAAGCTGGATCCTTGAAGCCTTTTGGGGGATTTCACATCAATACAGGTTTGAAGAATGAACACCACTGCAACAGTCCATTGCATTGGGTCTCTTTCCTCAACTTTGGAATATACTGAGCCACAATCTGACTAGGTATTTAAAACCTGATTGTTGTGTCTGATTCATTAGCTCCAACATTCTTGTGCTTATATAAAGGGAAATCCTGAGTCTGTCTCTTCTTCTCAAAAGTGGGACAAATGATTCAGTGAATAGGAATCTAGAGTCTGAACTACTGAAACCACTTTTATTAGAGAAAAACATTCTTACTATGTTGAAAACTTATATCTTATACTGGAGTTGGGCTGAATGCTTTTTAAAAGCATTTATACTATGTATTTGTAGTAGAGATATTTAACTGAAGCAAAGAACTATGTTTAAGTAATTGCAGAATTTAGACTCTTCATTTTACTTGACCCAGAAGAGAGTACCAGAACTCCAAGCCTCTTCTCATCTCATTGGTAAGGCATTTCTAAGTCACTCTTATCTATTCATTACAGCATACCCAGTAGAAAGCCTCTCCTTGGCCATATTTTGTTTAGTTAATTAGCTTTTCCAGGCCTAAATAAACTGTGCCTCTTCATATATGGTCCTTAGTGTCTACAGACAGCAAGTTCATTAAGATGAAAGGCCTTCCTTTTCTTGCTCATTTTGTGTCCACAGTGCTGGAACATTAGAGACAGCAATTATTTGTGGAATTAATAAATGGATGATCTACTTTTTACTACTCCGTTACTACCTGCCCTAGCAGTTTAAATTAGTGTAGCCTGACCTGCTTATATACAATCTAACAGGAATGATGGACCAAGATCTCTCAATACCTGTGCAGCTTTCTAACACTGAGGAGCATTTGGCCCGCCACTGTTTCCATTAAGTTTTCACATACTGCCAGATACTAAAGCCCACTTCAGTTTCACTCCTTTCTGTATCCATGCTGCCAGGCTGCCAGCCTACTTTGTGTTTAAAACTACACACAAACTCTCTCTACCATGCAAGGACTACCTCCTTACTTAGGATGCCCCTTATTTTAAATTGACTGGATATGACAGATATGAAACTGGCGGGGGGCAACAGAAATTGTGCTAAATACAACTATCTTCATAAGTCTGCTGCGTTTGGCCCATCTCCTAACCACATAATTAGTAAACACAAGACATATTCCCCTAGTTTAATAAGGGCAAGCAATAAGCACATTTTTCTAATTCTAAAAATTCTAGCAATATAACACAGAGAAAACAAGTAGTGATTCTATGGCATCTTATTATGCTGATGGACAGTGACTGTAATGGGGTATGTGGGGGGGGTTTGATAATGGGGAGAATCTAGTAAACACAATGTTGCTCATGTAATTGTATATTAATGACACCAAAAAGAAAAAAAGTAAAATAAATAAATAAATAAAAATTCTAGATACGGTAAAGCAAAGATCTTATTTTTAGGCATAAACATGTCTACTACTTCTGCTTACTGTAAAGACAAGCCAGTAAGCAGACATGAGCCAGGGTAAAGAAGCAGTTCTCCTTTCTACCAGAGAATAAATGTGAGAAACTTCTCTAAAAATCAATAAGCAAGCAACCTGGGTCTGCTAACCACTGCACAGGAGCTCTATGATATCTAATAATGCCAGAGGAATATTCGAAGAATCTAAGGTTAAAATTCTATGTAAACCCTAATATTATCTCCTGGTTTTATATATTAAGAAAAAACAAATATTTTCTCCTTATATGTTTTTTGTATCTATCTTTAAAGGAAGCATTAAATAAATCCCCTGTCTTAGATTTTATAGACAGAGCTGCTCCACATTAATAATCCTCAACCCTGGTTATTTTCTCAGAACTGTAGAATTGTAGAGAAAATGTTTAATTTCTCTTAACTTAAATTCATCCCCCTTATAGGGAGACGTTATGAACAAATTCCAGTTGATAGACAGGAAATAAGTTTTATTTCAACCAGCTGGCCCAGGACACCAGGTTGCATATTCCATCCTCTGGATGGTTTGGCAATGCCAGTAAAATAGGTGAAGCTGAATTTGAGCTAACAACTTCTTTCAGTGCCATTACAAAGAGGACTTTTCCATTTTTTTCCAGGCATTCTTGAACAATGTAATTGCTATCAGCCCTACCAAGGAAGCTGACGGTCACAGCTTACCTTGTGGAGACTGACATTAGCCTCCAGGATATTGTCCACAGTAGGCCTTGGCAGAGAGAGGTTGTGATTCAGGAATCCAGAGAAGGTTTCATTGTCCCCCAAGAAATCCTGAAGTTTCAAGCCTGCGGAGAAATAGTGTTTTGTTTTCATTTAGTAAGTAACTCCAAAAAGTATTGAAGTCAGTACAATGGGGCAGACTGAGAAAAACATCATAATATTGATTACTTCACTTTAAACCAATTGATAACCACAGGCTTCTGGCTTAAGCACAGAAAGAAATGAGGTTCAGGGAGCTGGGAGCTTCACCTTAGCAGAAGAGACATGAAAAGACTGCTTTTCCAAGACACGTGCTCCTAGACTCAAACACTGAGACAGCAACAGCGCTGCATGTACATGCACAGCCTTTCCTCACTTTTTGAAGGAAAAAAAAGACTTTTTATATGTTCTTGCCCATCCCCCTGAGAACTGTGACATCAATACCACTGCTCCTGCCTCCCCAATGCCATCCCAGATATCTAAAATCGGAGATACTTTAAGCCTAATTCCCACAAACTGCTGGGGCTGATTTCCTCTTGATGCAGAACAGTGGTTCTCAAACTTGAGTGGGCATCAGATCACTTGAAGGGCTTGTTAAGACAGATTGCTGGGTCCACCTCCAGACTTTCTGATACTAGTTTCTCCTTATCTGGGACCCACAGTTTGAGAAGCACTGGTACAGAGCATTATACATATCAAAGCATTTGTACACATGGTCTCACTTTAATACCAAATGTGTAAAAAATGATACGGAGCTCCAAAACCCAGGCCTGCCAAGCTTTAAGAAAACATGTCAACACACATTTAAAAATCAACCCTACTAAATGACTGGACTGCTGCTGGGTTTCATACAGAATCCCTTTAAATAATAAGCCTTTCAGGTACATTTAGAAAAGGTTCCAATCCAGTGTACTGAAGCAGAAAAAACACTAGACAGAAATCCAAAATTTTAATCCCTAAAGTTGGAGGCTGTGTCTGGCGGTGTCACTTGGGTATTTCCTAACATCTTTCTGAACCTCAGCCTCTTCATCTCCATAACAAGAGGTTTCTGACCAGGTAGAACCCCCTGACTCTAAACTGCTATCATTTTCTCTATTTCATTCCCTGTCCACTTCTTCTGCCCACCCTCTTAATGACCCAACTTCTTCTTTCAATAAGAAAGAAAACCAGAAATTCAGATGGCCAACATTGCTAGTCATCAGAGAGATGCAAATTAAAACCACAATGAGATATCACCTCACACCAGTAAGGATCGCCACCATCCAAAAGATTAACAACAAATGTTGGTGAGGTTGGAGAGAGGAGAACCCTCCTGCACTGCTGGTGGGAATGTAAACTAGTTCAACCATTGTGGAAAGCAGTATGGAGGTTCCTCACAAAACTAAAAATAGAAATACCATTTGACCCCAGAATCCCACTCCTTGGAATATACCCAAAGAATACAACTTCTCAGATTCAAAAAGACATATGCACCCCTATGTTTATCACAGCACTATTTACAATAGCCAAGAAATGGAAGCAACCTAAGTGTCTATCAGTAGATGAATGGATAAAGAAGATGTGGCACATATACACAATGGAATATTATTCAGCCATAAGAAGAAAACAAATCCTACCATTTGCAACAACATGGATGGAGCTAGAGGGTATTATGCTCAGTGAAATAAGCCAGGCGGAGAAAGACAAGTACCAAATGATTTCACTCATCTGTGGAATATAAGAACAAAGAAAAAAACAGCAGCAGACTCACAGAACCCAAGAATGGACTAACAGTTACCAAAGGGAAAGTGACTGGGAAGGATGAGTGGGAAGGGAGGGATAAGGGGAGGGGCAAAAAAAAAGAGGGCAACATGATTAGCATGTATAGTGTGGTGGGGGGGCACGGGGAGGGCTCTACAACACAGAGAAGACAAGTAGTGATTCTACAGCATCTTACTACGCTGATGGACAGTGATTGTAATGGGGTATGTTGGGGAGGACTTGGTGATGGGGGGAGTCTAGTAAACATAATGTTCCTCATGTAATTGTAGATTAATGATACCAAAAAAAAAAAGGCTTTAAAAAAAAAAAGAAAGAAAACCACCTCATCACGACCACATGACTTGGAAGTCTTCTTTGCAGACTGCAACCTACAGGCCCAGGCACTACCCAACCTCTAGGGGGCAAGCCTTGACAACCCAAATCATTGAACTGATGAGAATAGAGGTTTGGTTTTATTGTGGCTACTGTGTGGATGTGGGGCTTAAAGAGGACAAGAGTTAATTCTCAGAGCTAATGGGGTCATATGCAAAGATAAAGTAGAAGAAGGGCCCAAATGCCCAACCAGATTTGCATCAGCGCTGCCTGATTAAGGCAACTCTGCTTAAGCAAACTTTAATAATTCAGAATTATAGAAAGAAGAAACTAAGCATGATTCACATCTCTAGAGAAATTATTCTCTGACTACACCTTACTTGGCTAACTCCTAGATAATCCTCATGACACCTTCAAGAAACTGTTGCTTGCCCCTCATCAGAATAGGTGCTCCTGTAGATGGCCACCTACCTGGTGCTCCCCATCATGTATGACATCATACTTTTACCATAGTGCTCACTTCTGTAATTGTCAAACCTTAAGAGCAGCTAAGGTTCACTCATGGAGCATGCTAAAATGCAGTTTCTTGGGCCCAATTCCCAGAGATTCTGAACAGTGGATCTGGAGTGGGGCTTAAGAATCTGCATTTTAATAGTGCAGAGGATCTGGGAACTATACTTTTAGGGGTGGTGTTTTATTTGCATATTATCTCCAATAAACTATGCCTTTGGGACAGAGTATTTTATCTCTGAATCCCAGGGTCCGCCTCGGGGCCTGACAAAGAACTACTGTTCAGTGAATGAGGGCTGGATAACCAATAGTAAGAGATGGGATTAGGGCAGAAGATTCCAGAAGTATCTGAGCAGAACCACAGATCATCTTTCAGCTGAGCCGGTCCAAGAAGGGCCCAGAGATGTCAGAAGAATCCCTAGACTGCACCCCAGGAGTGAACAGGACTTCTAGTCATTAGTACTATATTCCCAGGGACACAAAGTGACACCCAAGGTGTGGCAGGACCGCTATCGTAGGGTTAAACAGGGAGGAAGGTGGGAAAGCTAGTAGCTTCAAGTGAAGCCTCACATGAAAAGCCAGACACTGACCACTAAGGAACAATGGAAAAAGTACCATACTTGAGGTCAGAAAACCTGGGTCTGTATCCATTCATTTGCCAGGTCATTTCATCCAGCTGTGTCTCCACTGCCTTACCTATGATGTGAAGGGTTTCAAAAAAAGACCTCTCTAAGTCCTGGACAAACAGAATATATACATGAAGTGATGCTCATTGACCTCCTGGGCCACAGATTCGTCCTGAGTGTGAAATGTCACAGCAGGACACCAACATCCTGCTACAGAACTTCAGAACAGCCTCGTCCCTCCAGAGGAGGGCTGTTGGAAGTGTGGAAGGTCAACTCAGGCTGCACTTGCAATGGGTCTAGGTCACGAGCAACACTCTGGAGACCAGCTTGTTTATAAGACTGTTTCATTATTTCAACAGGCTCTGAGGATGAGAACAGCTGGATGTGATCAAATTCCACCCGCCTATCAGTGTATCCTCTGAATGAGACATAAGAACCAAGAGGCTAATGAAATAGTCCACAAACCCAAGAGTGCACGTGCATGGGGTGGTGAGGTCGCTGGGTGGGGAAGCAACAGGAAGCACCAAAGATCCCTGGCTACAAAAAACTTGCAGTCTGATCACATGGATATCATCCTTGGCTCCTATTAGACTAAAATGGGGAGATTTACAAAATACCCATTGCTTGGGCCACACATCCTAACAGATAATCAGAACTTCTGGAGCTAACACCCGGCATCAGAATTTTATAAAGTTCCCCAAGTGATTCTAGCCAAACTTGAGAAACAATGCTGTGGCAGAAAAATCAGGGGTGTGGGACCAGAAAAACCTAACTTTGATGCTGGACTGTGCCATCAGTATTTAACTGTGTGGCTTTGAGAAATTTATTTTGCCTTCTGGAGCCCAAGTTTTCTTCCTGAGAGGTAAGGATAACAATATTCACTTTTTCAAAGATAAGAGGATTAGAGATATTCATATGTAAAGCATGAGTATTGAGCAACTGGCTCACGGTAGGTGCTCAATAAGTAGTAATAATTTTCTGATGACTGAATACATTGTTTTCACTCAACTTTACCAATATGCCACAATGAAGTACAGTGAAAAGGTAAGAGAGTTCCTGACTTCAAGAAACTTCCAAGGCTGATAAGGGAGATGAAGAGACAAATCAATAAAGCAAGAGGGATGAGAAAGCCAGAGGAAGGCAGTTTACGCAAGTGTTTGACCAAGAGAAGGCATACATGCAAGCGCTCTGGGGAGAAGAGTCAGAATGAAGCCATATTATGGAAAAGGACAGAGTCAAAAGTCTCTAGATCTAGAGGCTGTGGCATTTTAGGACAGGGTAAGGCAGGGACCAGGACACCCTGCAGTCATAGTGCCATGCACACATTAGGTTCTCAATAAATTTTTTTGAATGAATAAGTAAGTCCACAAGCAGATAAAGAGAGACGAGGTTCCTCAAAATCTAAGATTTGGGAAGCAGATTGGGGGAGGAACAGGAAGGAGTGTGATGTGAGGCCAAAGTGGGGCAGCAGCTTTGTATCTCTGGTCTCAGTTTTCTCCATTAAGTTGCTGGCAGGAAAATGAGTAGAGAAGCCAAGAATGCTAAGAAAGCCAGATGTCAGAAACAACCCTTTACTCCTCTTAGCCCAACTAACTCCACCTCTTTCTTTATGACTTGGCCCTTGAGTCATCTCCTCCAGGAAGCCTGCCCTCACTTTCCCACCATAGGGCTGGATAAGGTGTCCATCCTCTGTGCCCTAATAGCCTCCTATGCTTCCCTCAAGTAGCACACAGATTAACTTGCAGTTGCCTGAGCACAACGTTCCCACCAGAACACAAGTGCTTTGAGGGCCAGGACTTTGTAACTCCAAAGCACAGCAGTGCCTGGCACAGAGGAGACACTCCACAAATGGTGGAGGTATCTTCATGAGTGAATAAATTAATGAACTGAGGTGGTCTAGGAAAGAGCCAATTGTGGAAGAGTAAATTCACCTTGCTGTGGTTAGGGAAGAGTGGATCAGAACATGAATGTGAAATGCATGTGAAACAAACCAGGTCAAGGGAGCACTGGAGCTTCTCTAACCCACTCAGCTGCTTCAGCTCAAGTCAAGAAGATAGTCAGGAGGGTGGAAGCTGGAAACAGGAAGCAGAAAGTGTCAGTAACAGAAAAAATGGGGATGACGATGGCATTTACCTCATTGGGCTGAGCTGGGGTAAAATGAGAAAATGTACCAGAAGTCCTAGAATAACGCCTGGTACTGAGAAAAGTACTCAATAAAGGATGACTAATTCCGTCATCAATTTCAGGAAAGACTGATCTCATTAGCTCATTGCTACTTTGACCCTTAAGGCATATGTCTTTAGATAAGAGCACAGAAGTGACTTTGCCAACTAAGTCCATGTTAAACTTATGATCTGAGGTGTGTGTGTTATATACTTGCCTGGCTGAGTTCCTGAATTGGACAGAATTATTGACTTCTTTCTGCTGACACTGTCTATAAGATGAAGAAAATGTTGAAGCAAACTGACTTGCCTATTCAGAACTTTATAGAAGAATAAATGGATCTAGCATTTTACAGAGAATCAATGTGAATGATCACACCTACGGGGTCAGTGCAAGGATGGGCACAGGTGGGGGATGACCAGTAAGAAAGACCAGTTATTGGAAGCAAGGCAGGGAATACGTAGAAGAAATTATAGTCACTTCTTTAGCCATTTAACTTTTCCCATGAGGTAATATATGACCTGGATTTTCTTATGTAAAATGTGTGAATTATAGAGGATGATATCCATTTTTCTTATCCACAGTAGAGAAAGGTACACTTGGGATAAAAGGAAATTGACACTGGATTTAGCATCAGAAAATCCAAATTCAAGTCTCAGCTCTGCTGTTTCCTAATTGTATAACCATGAACCTCACTTTTCCCCTTTTCTTAGTCTCTCTGGGCCTCAGTTTTCTTTAGATGTAAAATGGAGCTAATAATATTCACAGACTGTTGTGAAAACCAAGATCAAGAATGTGAAAGTTGTCTTTCAGAGGCAAGAGTTAACAAGCCTCATGCCTGCAGGGGTTACTGAGAGGAAATAAATGCTGCCACAGAACAGAGCCACCAGGGAGCTGGGCTAGTCACTAATTAAACGTGAGTCCCTGCAGCCTGCAGAGAAGACTGAAAGTCACTACCCAGTAAAAGGCCAAGACAGCTTTCCTGCCGCAGTCTCTCCAATGTGGTCCAAAATACGTCATCCCATGCATTCAGCCTCCTTGGTTTTGCCTGGAGGAGCAAATGATCATTTTCTGAGAGCTTTGCTTTGGATGCAGGGAGGTGGGGCACAGGAAAGGGAGAAAAAATGTATCAGGAGCTTGGAATCTAAAGAACAAAACAAGTGAAATGCTTTTTTGTGGGCTGAGGAAGAACAGGACAGAATCCTCAGTTTCTCGCCAATCCTCTGGGCCAGGCCTCTCTGGCCAAGCTTAAGAAACACTTCCACAGCAGGCAGGCAGAGGGTGTAGCAGAGAGAGGCCCTGAACCGGGGGGGTCCTTTCAGGGCCACTTAGTGGTCCTTGGGCTTCTGCTGGAGCACAGTGAAGGAGGAGGAGGACAGAGACAGAAAGGGGCCGGAAGGCGGAGGAAGGAAGCCCTTGGCCAGAGCCAGCAGGGGTTACTCTCGGTCAGTGCCCTCAGGTCCCCAGCTTGGGTTTCAAGATTGCTGTCATCTCTTTTGTTCAACATGAAAAAGAACCACAGCACTCAGCCACTTGAGAAGTGGGTGGAGCAGGCAAATTAAAAGAAGAAGTGGAGAAAGAGATAGCCTCAGCATCCAAGGCCCAAATATTCTTCTTAAAAGGATACCAGGAGGGGTCCCTGCCCTCACCCAGTCAAATGGAAAATGGCCTGAGGTGGGGGTTGGGGGGGGCGGGTGCTCTGGTACAAATTCTAACTCATAGCTCTACTTAGCCTAAGCTTGTCTGGCCATATAAAAAGAAAAAAAAAAAAAAAAAAGCCATGGACCATTTCTCTCCTATAAAAGGGTGGGTAAGAAACACACACAGTTGTTTCCTAGGTGTTTGTTGTTTTGGTTTGTTATCCTGGTGCTAGGGCCCTACTTTCTTCTTCAAACAATAGCTTGTGCCTGCTTTGCTGAGATGGCTTGACCCTCTCTGGCAGGACCAGAGCCTCTCTGGAGGTTCAGGGATCTGGAGAAGGCAGTAAGGCAGGGTACACTGGCAGCTTCCTGGGATGATTCCTTAGAAAGTTAAGAGGAGACTGAGAGCCAAGGGTCCATACAGCTTCAGAATCTCCCTGCTGTGCATCAGGGCCTGGAGTTCCCAACCTCAGAGGGCTTGCAGAGGGATACCGAAGACATACCTAAATTATCTCAGGTGCTGGAGTCTGGCTTACCTGGTTCAAATGTCAGTCCATAGTTTTCCAGTTACGTGGCCTTAGAGATGTCATTTAAGCTCTCTGAGCCTCTAGTTTTCTATAAATGGAGATCTACCCTACTAGGTGTATGGATTAGGTAAGCACTAATGAAGTGAAGTCCATAAAATACTAAATACTGACTTACACATAGCTGCAAGAAAAAATACAAGCTGAAAACTAAAGAAGTTCAAAACAAATGTTGATATAGTTATGGATAACAATTATGTGATGGGTTTCCAAGAACAGCCAAATATTTAGAGTTATGCTTCCTGAACCCTTTGAGGTGATTATGAGGGAAGCCAGGATCCTCACTTGAGATTAATGGGAGTACTACCACTTTAGAAATTATACATTCCTTGAAGCATTTTACATGTAATGTGAACTTGCATCAATTCAACAAACTTTTAAATGAACCCAAAATACTAGTGCTATGGTTCATAGGAATAATACTCTTGGTGCTCTTAGAAGGCAGGAGTCTATAATAGAAGAGATGCTGTATTGTGTCTTTGCCTTCCAAGAGGAGATGGACAGAGGGTCAGGTAAGCAGAGTTGTAGGGCTCCAGCCCTCTCTGCCACTGCAGAATCAGTCATCATTGAAATCAAGGGATGGAAAGAGACATCTGCTAAGACAATAGCATACCCATGTCTTAGTGAAGAGTTGGCAAGGTGGGAGAGCTTGCTGGAAGACCCTGGAATGAGGACTGATGTCAGCTGATAAGAAGCTGAATGGTAACCATATCCCAAAGAACCAGTGGAGACCGTGGCCCCAGAGGAGAAGGGTGACCTGGTCAGACTAGCCAGAAGCACTCTTGATGCAATGGGGGTGACAGGCACAGTTGAGTTCTGGGTTTTGAAGCCCAGAAGGGAATAAAAGGTAACACTGAGGAGGTAACACTGGCCCAAATGAGTTCTGGAGAAACAAAGGAAGAGACAAAGGGCCAACATTAGAAAAAGCGAGTAGATAGCTGGACGAACTCTGCATGGACTCTGTAAGGGCCAGAGAGGTGGGAAGGTGAGAAAGGATGCCCAGAAAATGCACAGGATGGAGAGGAGGTAAAAGGTCAAAAGTATGAAGAAACACAAAGTCCAGATAAAGGAAAGATAGATCAAACAAAAAGAGCGGACAGAAAAAGAGATGGGAAGAAAGGAGTTTGAGGCACTCAGTTTTCACTGATGAGCTGGTCTCCAACTGAAAAAGAGACCAGACACTGCTAACACCATTTGATGTGGGATTAAAATTAGCCAGAGTGATGTTGAGAGGTCTAGGGAGCGCAGGAAAGGAAAGGAAGATGGGCATACAAGTCAGGGGCTGAGAAGGAATTCTTTCCAGGGCCAAACTAAAGAAAAATTGTTAATATATATAATGTATAAACAGCTTAGTTTTTTCTTTATTTTAAAATTAATAAAATGTGTTAATAAGGGACATGGTGGTGATCTGTAGTCAGAGGAAGATGATTACCATTTTTCAAGCATCAGAAATATCATATGTATGATTTTCTAGAATTCCTAAAACAAGCTTTTGAGAAACCTATTACTACCATTTTTCAAATAGACCCAGAGAGGTAAATCTCCTACTCAAGGTCACAGAACAAGCAAGTGGTAAATCTGAACCCAGACACCTTTGGCTACAATGTTTTCTACCAGACTGGGAATTAAGTGAATGGCTTTATTCTTTAAAAGTGCTTCATCATCATTTTTGGCCTCAAAAACTGATGACGCCACCCATGCTTCCAGGTACTGGAATAGGGCAACATGGCAGCATGGTATGGGGGAATAATGTTGGGAACTGGGGCATACAAAGACCCAGATTCAATTCACAGCTTTATTCTGTGATCTTGGGCAACAGACATAACCCTTTCAAGACTCAGTTTCCTCAGCAATAAAATGGGGATGATAATACCAGCCTGCTAGAGCCTTTGTAACCCTTAAATGTAACAATATATTAAAATGTAAAATAGCATCATTACCTGGTGCAACTTAGTCTGTTGGACAAAGTGTCACTCTAAGATTGCCTTTTTTTGCCTCAGTGCAACAACAATAACAGGGCCAGAAGTGGGAAGCTTTCAAGTGGAAACAACTAGACTCCCAAATTGCTCTTTGCCACCCACAGGGTAAATAAATCTAATACTGGAAAAGTAAGAGACAAAAAACACTGTTCTTGGTGTTAACAATTCAAACTTCTTAAGGGCAGTCTGATATTGTGGGGTACACACTGTCCTGTAATTATGTTTTCTATTCTTGTCTGGGTAAAGTCAACCTTTGGTTCAATTTAGTTCAAGGAATATTTCAACACAGCAGTGCGGCACTGCATTCACCTAACTGGGACCAGGCCCCTACTCTGGATAAAAATCAACACCCTAGGCTCTGGGCTCTGGGCTACCGCCTGGCTGTGACAGGTCTGGGAAAACTTTCTGGTATTAGGTACAAAGGTTTCAAAATATGAAACCTTAAGGCCCTAAATCAGAACTTTTAACAAGTGCATACAGAACATGAATTACAATCATACAAAGATTTCAATAAATTTTCAGTTTGATGACATAATGTTGACACATGTGTCATCAGATCTCCCAACAAGAAGACACATGGCAGGCTCACAAGGACAGGAAACAAAGTTTGGGGCTGCAACCTCAACTTCAGTGGTTGCCCAAATGGAATGAAGGGGTTCAGCCAGGGAAGAAGTAGCTATGAGTCACAGGATGTTCTTTCTAGACAGACCTTGGGGAATGTTCCACCCATGCCTGTTATCCATGGAGCCGGGAAGCAGAGGAAGTTTGGCATTTCTCTCTGAGGTCCTCTGTCTCCATTCTAATTCCAGCCCATCCATGCCCAGGATCCTGTGACCTTAGGGAAGTTTCTGGCTTTCCTACACTGCTCTCTTTAGGATGTAATAAAAACAGAGTACAAAAGACTGATGACCCTTTTCTTGCCCCTTGTCAGTTGTGCTTCCTTAGGCAGGTTACTTAGCCTCTCTGAACTTCAACCCCTGCATGTGCATAAAAATGAACCAAGCCCCCTCAACTCACCTGATAGTTGTAAAAATGTAGTTACTAAAGTACAAGCTTCCTATATAACAGGTACTGTACTGATTGCTTTACCCTTAATAATTCACTTATTCCCCACAATATTGCTGAGAGAGGTTTTACTAATATTTCCATTTTTAGGAAACTAAAACAGAGATGTTATGGAATTCTCTCTGGTCACAGAGCTGGTAGGCAGCAGAGCCAGGATTTGAACCAAAGAAGTGTGGCTGCCAAATCCATTGTCTTAACATGAAATTGTACTGCTCAGTGGATGTTTTCAAAATGAAATTTTACATTCCCTTCCCTCAACTCTGCCACAGCCAACTATGTCGCCATGTCACCAAAGCCTGCCCAGCCCTCTGGAGATCGTGTCTTTTTGATTTTCAAAGATCAAAACATAATCAAAAGTCCATACGTTGGCTCTTAGTATTACAAGTAAATCCAACAGCCAAAAAGTTATGACCCTTTTCCCTAAGTAAAGTTCGGCCTAACCCACAGGACTGACTTCACGGAACTCCTATAGAGCCACATCACCAAAGCCAAAAAATAAAAAGAAGAGATATGTGCCATGAATATGCAGATAAAGGCAGCCATGCCACTGACACACAAAAATCTAGCTTAAGGGATGGCAAAGCTTAAGACCTAAGTCAGGATGTCAGGATGCATGTGGTATAGCCCAGGATCTCTCCTCCAGCCCTTGTCCTTTACAGCCTTTGACCTCAAAAATGTGGGATACCCTCCAAAGGACATCTCCAGCTGAGTGACAAAATGCCTAAAGTTCTTCCTTGTTCTTTTCTGGCAAGGTCCTCATAAGCTTCAGAGGGTTCTACATCCTGGAGAAGGAGTACTTCAGAAGACCCTGAATCAGAGGCTGTGGGGGGTCTGTTGTAACCCTAGTACTCACTGCGGATAGCTGAGATAAAGTACTCCAGGCCATGGCTAAGGCGATGTAGGATGCACACTACCTAACGTCAAGGAGCACAGTTCTCATAGACCATGGCACACATGGCATCTGCAGAAATGTCTAATTTGGCAGCCCTACATAACAGTTTGAAAGTCATGCCCCAACTGTCCCACCCACCAGGCCTGGTCTAATTTAGCAGATCCAGAAAAGTATTTTCTGAATTCCCACAAAGCACCTATTGGGCTTCTGTTAAAAAGTATCAGTGTGGCTGTAATTTGGTACAAGACCTAACACCTGGAGAGCTAAGATCTTGGCTGAGGATGGAAGTTGATGAATCCCATACACAAAGAAGACTGGGGATCTGGCATCCAGTGACTCCACAGACCCACAGTCCTGTCTGCTGGGCCAGGCTGCAGCTGACAGAGACAACATCCATTTACCTAGGAAGTGTCCCTGGGCCAGCATAAGCAATGGTGAGGCAGAAGGAGGAGCCATGAGTTGCAGCAGCAGGCAAGAGCCTAGTTAACTCTGGAAATGGGGATGGGGGCAGAGTTGGGGAGCTTTTTATAGGGAATATGAACATGGCCCATTCCAGGAAGCCAAGAAGCCTCAGATCCAACTAGGAAGCCAACTAGGAAGCCCTGACCACACTCAACAAGGGCCTGGGCCCACAGGGCCACCTAGAAATGAAGGAGAGTCTACAGTCAAGATTCAAGGATCTGGGCAAGAACCAAAACTCTGGGGCAAAGTGGATGTCTTGGCAGAATGTTCAGCAGGAAGCAGACTAATGAACCTGTTAAGTATCACTAAGCAATGTGTTTTGGTAGCTTAAGAGAAAATAAGCAGAAAAGACAAAGAAAAAGCAAAGGGACATCATCCTTCTCCAGCCCAGCCCTCACCCAGACAGCACTAGCCAAGCAGGCAGACCTTGGCCTGGCTGGTCTGCTGGTCATCCCATCTTAAAATGTCAGGTTCACCAAAGAGTGGGAGGTGGGCTGGAAGGATGAAGAGAATGAGGGTGGGTGCAGGAGGCAGCTAAGGAAGGAGCAGTTCTTCTGTCTGGCAGGAGCAGATGTAGGTTTGGGGAAGCCTAAAGCTGACATAACCTGGGGAACTCTCCTTACAAAAAAACAGTATTTTAAAATATAATACTCTTGCAATTTTTGGTAGCTAAAATTCCTACCAGGGCTTTGGAAGAGGGCTATGAAAGCGAAACTTCCTCAGCTTCTCAGTAAATCCACTTCTGGCCTCTGGGTTCAAAACAGCCCTGCCAGTAGTTCTGGAAGGTAAACCTTGTAGAAGAAAGAGAGCCAAGACTGTTTTAAGAACTTTTGTTATTATTATTAATTAGAGCCCTGTTGACTAGGGTTCACACAAGGGTATCAACTCGAAAATTACATGTGCTGGGATTTTATACTTTTCAAAGTGCTTTCATTTGACCCTTGAAATGCTCTGTGAAGGAGAAAAGGTAGGTATTCTCTCTCACCTTCATTCCACAAATATTCACTGATTGGCTACAGTCCAGAAGACAGCCCATATCACTGGTTAGTCCCAAGAGATTCCCCATCCAAGTACTGGCCAAGTTTTCAAAATGAAACATTTTCAGGTTGTCATGCCGATGTTCCACTTTTGAGGCAAGGAAAGTTGAGGTCCAGAGACATTGGAACAAACTGGCAAAGCCAGTCAGCCAGAAACAGAAGGGGAGGTAAACCAACTCAGATTATTTTATCAACTATGTGCTATGCCCCACCATCAGTCATCTACAAATATCATCTAATTTGCTGCTCAACAACCCTCAGGGCAGCTAATCTCCATTTCCCAGGTAACCTGAGGGTCAGAAAGCATCTAATTGTGCCCAAGATTCACACATTATGAGGGACAGAGCCTGTTCCCAAAAGGAATCTTAATACAAACCTTGAACTCTTTATTATACAAGTGTTTTTCAATCTTCTAGCAGTTACAGATCACTCTCACAAGTTTTACCGTATTCATGTGAAACAATGTATTCTTAAATTTTTTTCTAATTAATATCCTCTTAGGCAACAAAACTGATGAAACTGCAATTTGATATGGGTTAAAAATTAAGTTATCATCTGTGTACTGCCTGAAATCATCTCAGATGCCACACAAAACTTACTCAGAGAAACACTCAGCCTTGTCAGTCTGCATCTAACAGAGACAGAACCTAGACCTGTCATTTTTTTCAAAAATTTCTGAGAACTTGTGCAATATTTGTATTTCCACTGGGTTGCAATCATGATAGGAACTTAAGAACAAATGCTCCTCATACTGATTCCCAAACAGCAATTTAACCACCACTCAACTTATGTGGTTGGAGGTTTAGGAAAAAATAATAAAATGTCAAAAAAGTTCTAGTGATGAGAACATGGAATAAGGCCCCTCTACAAGACTTCCTACAGGAGTTTCTCATTAGGGTGGTTTCAAGAATAATCAGATTTTTCAAAGATTTAATGCTTAAAACTAGAGGCCTTCTCAGTAGAAAGATTATTTAGAACAGCGCCAGACAGCACTATAGAAAGAGAACTGTATGCAGAGCAGCAGACATTTAGCTGTGTTCCATTCCTAGAATATCTCTCTGGTGGCTGTGCAAACTTGGGAAAGTCACTCGCCCAACCCTCTATGGATCAGATTCTTTTCTAGAATAGAAGTTCCATATGAACACAGGGCATATCTGTTTTATATATCTCTTCTTCCCAGCAGCTAGAACAGTGGCTGGCACATACTAGATGTTCAATAAATACTGGCTGAATGATTGAACCGATCAACCCATTTACCTATAAATGAACTAAATGGCCTTTACAGTCTTGTCCAGTAACTGGAAATAAGACAATGCCCTAGCCCAGGAAATCATGGGACTAGAAGAGAGTATTTGAGGAGAGATTGCCATATTCACAAATTATCTTTGGATAGTCTAATGGATGTAACAGACACAAGATGAAGAACAAAATAAGTTCTCCAACTAGATCACAGAAACTGGGCCTGGTGACCTAGCACAAATGACATCAGTGGATTTTTGAGAACTTGAGTGCTAGTGTCCAGAGGGGCTACTAGTCTCCAGTGGACTGATCCAAACTTCAAGCCTTATTGTCAGCAACTCCAATGAGAACAAAGAGAGCTATTTGTCATGTTCTTGCATGACAGGAAATGACAAGAAGCAACAGATATACTACATGGCACAATAAGAATCTAAAATGGTTTTGGTAGGATGAGATGACATAGGGAAACTAAACATGTAAAACAGAAAAGAGATATTTTCCCTTTAGGTTCAAAAAGTTGATAGCACAATTAAGAAATAAAGACTAAGTAACTTGCAATACTGTGTATTTATAAAACTGCAATTTTGGTTGGCTGCACATGATCACGATGCAACAGTGTGACTGGATGCCAAAGAGCCTAATGCAATCTCAGATGTCATCAACAGAAATACAGTGCTCAGAACAAGGGAGGCAAAAATCCCTTTCTGTTCTGTGCTAGAATACTGTCGTAATTTCTGAGAAACTTCAAGAAAGGCATAGTCACACTGAAACACAGCCAGAAAAGAGAGAGGCAGAAGTCAGGGAAAATAAACATTCCAGAAGGAAGGACGTTTAACCTAGAAAAATCAAAGACTTCAGGAGATGAGGGGGGAAAACACAAGAGCTATCTTTAAATATTTCAAGGGAAACAGAAGTAGCCTCATTCTCTAGAAGGTATAGCAGGGTAGTGAATATTTCCTCATCATTAGAACTGTCAGTATCTGAAATGAGTGACCCTGAGAGAGGTAGGTCCCCATCTCAGGAATCAGTGTGTGGTAGAGAACTTGACGAGGGCAGGACTCCGACCAAAAAGCCTTCCAATCCTGAGAGGGACAGTACAAGAGGGCTCAGCCCATCATGCTGTGAGTAGGGGCATCAGTGCAGATAAACACAGGTCTCTGAGTCAGGTTCTATACTGACATGCTCCAGTCTTGGATTCTCTCAGAAATCTGAAGTGCTATTCAAATTCAGCAAAAAGCTACTGATTTTTACCTGGAAGAAGCATCATTTCTATGCATTTCCCTTTAGACTAAGGCCTGGCTTAGTACTACAATACAGGCAAAGAAAGGTGAAATTGATTTAAGAAGTAACTGCAGGGCAGAAAAAGGAACACACTGGGTGAATGGAGAGAAGTGTAATGAGCACTGATATGATACAATCAATGTCAGAGGCGATCTCTCTTCAGAGCTGTACAGAGAAAGTTTTTTGAAAAGTAGGTTTGTCTTTTCATCCCCACTTGTCATGTCTCCAGGTGCTCTAAGAAGAAAATCAGTTCTGTGTCTAAGAAAGCTCCCACTAAGATCAGAAATGAAACTCTGTTTAACAGCTTACCCCCATCAACCAATCCACTTCTCCAGCTGTGATTCACTGACACACAAGAATAACATTGGCTCACGTTTATTGAACATCTACTGTGTGCCAGAAACTGTGTTAGGTTTTACGTTTTACACTGCAAGTTACCTATTATTTAATAGCTGAGGAATTTAAGGCTCCGAGAGGTTAAATGGTTTGGCCAAGATGTCACCACTCCAAAATAATCCTAGTTCATATTCACTGACTGCTTCCTATGTGCAAAATGCTGTTTTTAAGCAATTAAATGTTTTATCCCATTTATTCCTCAAAACTATCCTATCAGATAGATTCTCCTATTGCTCCTATTTTACAGATGAGAAGAGTGGCCCAAAAGGGACTAAATGACTTTCCACGAAGTCAGAAACCTACAAAGTAATATATCCTATTATTCTTTTCCTCTGTAGAATAACCCTGGCTCTGCCTCCGGTCTAACGGGCAGGGGCCTCCAGTAGATCAGGAAGGATGGATGCTTTGATTGGTGGTTGCTGCCTCTCTGTGTCCTGCCATGGGCCAGAAACGTGTGCATGACCAAGTACCTACAGGGCAAGGAAACAGCATCCAGATGACCTGGACACACACTGGGAGTGGTCTGGCTGAGAGCTCCTCAAAATTGAGCCAGGAGCCTAAGCAGTCACACGGTGCTTTCTGATGAGAAGTGACACCTCCTCTGTGCCCCCACACACAGTGTTGCCCCCTTTGTCATCAGGCCCCACATTACCCACTGCCTCTTTCTCTGCCCAGGGAAAGCGAAGTACTGTCTTCCCCAGAAAAAGCTCCAATACAAGTCTGGTTTAAACCCCAGCACTTTATACCATTTCTTCTTTTGTCAAGTGGATCACAAACTGAGAGGCCTTTCAGCAAAAGCCTCCCCAAACACCAAACTGAATAAAAAGTATTTTCCTGGAGCTGTGGCAGCAGTTGGCCCATGATCAAGAGTCACTTATCACTGATATTGTTTAGAACCACGAGTGCATGAGATGATAAGAAGATCATTATTGCTTTCAAGTTCTCTACAGACCATGCCCACCATCATTGCTTGACACCCAGGGACTGCTCCCATTGCCCACTGCCCTCTTGGTAGGCCACTACTTGGGAGGCTGCCCCATGACTTCTGCAGTCAATGTCTCGGTCATCAGACTGCCTGATCCACAGACACTTCCTCAATGGCATGCAATAAACTGCCTGGGACTTACCACAACAGAGATAAAGATTTCACTTTTTAAGGTCAGAGTTCAAATGCCTATCAGACTAAATCAAATGACTAGGGGAAAGATGCATTGCATTTTCCTTTTAGAAATAAATGGTTAACTTTCACTTATCCACATGAAGTTGCAACTTTAAAAGCTCTTGCATGCACAGAAGTATCCCTTGTATAAGAATTTGCCCATTCACTATAACCCACATGGCCAAATGCAAAAAAATGAAATTGGCAGCAACTGCACCCCTAATTGTCCTAAGTTTGGGCTGTGACATTGATCTCTGGGGATTTTTCTCATGTCTTCCCAGAGGAAGCCAGTGTACTCACTGTCTTCCTAGTTTCTGCTCAAATACCTCCTGTAGAGAGCCCTCAAAGCCCAGCCACTGAGGAGAACAACCCTACAGGAAAAACTAAAAGAAACAAGCTCTCAGCTGCCTGGGCTGCTATCTCTCCCGGGTGCAGGTCAATTTCCAATTATGAACCAATACACAGAAGGCTTTTGCTTACTTGAGCTGGAACTTTCAATCTGCCGCAGTGTTCTCAGAACTTTGTGTATGTCTTTTATGCTGGTGTCTTTCTGGCTATATAAAAGAAGCCGCTGAGCATCTGAGAACAGGCGAGACACACTGCAGGAAGTGCAAGAAAAGCCCCAGTTAGGCCAGCTGCCTTTCCAGCTTGAACAAAGCATTTTCCAGGAACACAAGCCCCAGCCTGGCTGCCACGTCCTTCATGGGCTGCCCCTGGCCCACTCCTACTGCTCCCACACGCAGTTTCACTTCTACCTAGTGCTCCCAACTACCCACCCATCATCCCTGCCCCAAATACTCTTCCCCATGTGTCTTACCACCATTCAATGCCCAGCCCATATGCCTCCTCTCCAGGAAGGCCCTCCATACACACATACACATCTTTGTACCCTCTTTGCCCAGCTCTTACACCCCCAGTTTCAGACGCACAGTAAATGCTTGCTGAAAATGTTGGCTAATTAACAGATACAGCTGATGTGCTATGTCTCCTGACTTACCAGCCAGTTTTGGGGGAACAGTCCCCAACTACATGACTTGTAGCTACACAGCATTACTCCTAAAATGTACCAAAGTAAGGTCCCAGAGTCTTCAATCCCAGGAACAATTCTCCCTGCCCTCATTCTGTGGACTTTATCACACAAACCCTTACAAAAACAACTTCACTCAAATCCAATCATTCAAAATTCTCCAGCAGTTGAGAAGGGAAGAAAAATATTAACAATCTGGGAAAGAAAACATGATCTGATACTTACATGGATTTGTTAAAGTTTCCAATAACCCCAGGAGCCTCACCAGGAGTTGGATAACGGAAACAGGGGTTATTGGCATTACAGATAATCCCCTGAATCCAAGGAAGTGTTCCTGCAGAGGGCATGGCTTTGTTTGGGAAATGGCCTGTTGAGATCCAGGAGAAGAAAAACACAAGAAGAAACATTAATTCTTCAAATCAATTTTGAGACTTGATAGGAACCTTTATTGCTTTTGATTTATTTCCCCATCTCAATCTGTCTATCTCCTTCCCCACATCCCAGGACCTGCCATCTCTGGAGTAATCCAACACTGAGCTGGAAACTTGGCATTAGAAAGCAATTCTTAACCTATGTGGCATCTCCGTAGAGTGTGATTCATGACAGCACCCTTGGGAAAGTGGTAAGAGGGGTAGATCAGACCACAGACAGAAAGCACCTGGTGCACGGCAAGTCCTCCATCATTGCTAGTGCACCTCCCACCACCAGCCTCACCTTTCAGAGACATAAAGGGGCCTTGGGATGACCCAATCCAAGTCCTTTACACTAAGGAGGAAACTACGGCAAAATAGAGTGGGTGATGTAGAACACTCAAGAAGTCAGTGGGCAGGACCCACATGTCTGAGAGCCCAGTCCACGCTCCTTCCCTTAAACCCATGGCCCCATTATATCCTAGCTCTCCTGAAGCCCCTCTGGTACTGTCCTCTGTTGGCCAAGTATGTGAGTTTCCCCTCCTCTGACAGCCCACAAGCTCCTTAAAGGCACCACATAAATGTGCTGACTTGGGGCTGGCTGTCATCTGTGAAGCTACAGTTGCTCATTGTTGCTGCCCTGTCTCTTATCAAAACAATGAGCCCATTTAACTGGTCATCTCCTCACTACCCTTCCCCTGCCTTGTGGAGGAGCTTCCTGCAAACAGATGACTTTGGTGTATTTGGGCTGGTTTTAGGCATCAGAGGCACAGCCTTGTGTGTGACACTCAGCTTATGAGAAGCAAAATAAATGTGCCCTGGAATCAGGGGCTCTTTACCTAAGAACCAAGCATGTGTGTATTCCTCTGGACAGAAAAGGCCATGGCTGCAGCTTTCATCATATTCTCAGGGTTATCTGTGATCACAGAAGACTTAACCATATTAAGACCCATAGTGGTAGGTGGTGAACAGCCATGTAGCTTCATAGGATTTCGGGTCAGGCCAACTGGGATTCATATCCAGTCCTTCCAACTTGCTAAGCAGCAACTCTGGCCAGGTCACTGAACCCTAGCCCTGAACCCTAACCCTCAGTTTCTTCATCTGTAAAATGGTGACAAAAATACACTCTACTTCACAGGCAAATAATGTAGCAGAGTACCTGGCTCAATGAATGGGCCTGTGAAGATTATCAAGTCACTTTGTTGGTGAGCCTACAGTAGTCCTTACTCTGCTATTATCCAGCTGGAAACATTCTATCTCATGGCTACCACCATCACCCAAAGCATCAACCCTGTTTAATACATCTTACTCTTTACATGCAAATGTGCTAACAGAGTCTCCCCAGAAGTTAACCCATAGCCAGGATTTGCTACATTTTACATTTCAATATTGGGCTCCTTCTGTCTTTTTCTTATATCCATATTCCAACCACAGGCAACATCCAGAGCAAGGATGTAACAAGATCTGACCACTGTGGCCACCCTCTGCAGGGACTCTGGCCTGTTGACCATTTACTCAATTAACCTCCTTATCTCCCTGTTAACAGTTCAAGGAAAACCAAATAAGGTCCCTTGCCTAAGTCAGCTACTCCTCATTCAGGGGAGATTTATGTAACCCACCTAAATACTTGAAGGACCAGGGGATTCTCTCCTTTAACTACCCAGTGGAGACACTGGCACCAAAGACAGGGTGGTGTTGGTACAGGCAGCAGGCTATCCCTCGGTGGGTACAGGCAGCAGGCTATCCCTCGGTGGGTAAAGCAAAAACTCTTCCTGTATGTTGTGTCCCACATTATTTTCAAACAACAGCAGGAGGAGGATTTGGCACTGAGTAAACAGGATGATAATCAAATGAAGTAATGGGCTCCCAGGACCCAGAGAGGTGATTAGGACCTTGACGGCTCTGGGCCAAATTGAGAAAGATTATACAGCAAAGTGGGAGAAAATTATACACCAATCATTCATTCAGAGACAAGAAACCTCTGCAAGCTTTACCTTAGCTCTCTGCCCTTCTAAGCTGTGTCCCTAGAAAGTGGTAAGAACAAGAGGTAAGTTGTAGGAAGTGTACAAACTCAGAGCAAGTCTTACCTGCCTCTATAGGTTAGGAATTTCACAACATTTCTGAGAGTCTGTGGTCTAGATTCAGAGGGATCTGGGTTAAAATTCAACAACTTGCCCAAGATCACATGTTCGGAAGTGGCAGAGCCACAATCCAAACCCCAACTGTCTCATGCTAAGGTGTATGCTATTTCCACTATACCACCTTGCCTTCTTGTGATCATTCCAGAGAGAGAATAGCCTAGAAGACGAAAAAGATGAGTTTTCCCTAAAACGTGTACTTCAGTGGAGCTTAGGATACTGCTTAAATAAAATAAAATGTGCACTTGTCTGTCAATCTTTGGGGCTCTGAAAAAGAAAGCACAATTACCTCATAGGCCCAAAGACTAAGTATATTTTTACTTTATACTATTTTTCTTTTTGTAAAATCATAATATCATCATGTCTGTCAGAATGTTCTTGAGCTTTTATGGGGCTTCTTAGACCCTAAACACATATAATGTGTACTAGTAAACTAGCAGGTAAATAAATACCTGCTATGTGCAGACAGAGAGACGGGACCAGACAAGGACACAATTAAAAGGTGACCCTAGTCCCATCTCTTCCCTAAGGAACAGCATTCTGCAAGCCTGTGGGGCTGTGGGGTGTGAGTGGAGCTGGTTATGGTAGGAAGAGTCACTGGGGCAATGGAACAGAGGTCCTGGCTAAACCTCCCATACAAATATTTCTGCAGTGTCAATCCATCCAGCAAGCCAGCCAGGAAAGACTGATTGTGCAATAACACTCACAACAACCCTACAGAGTAGGGATTACTGTTCCCCTTTGACAGTGATGCAGAAACTCAGGTATCAAAGTCACCTGCCCAAAATGATATATCTAGTAAATGTTGAAGATAAATCACCTGCCCAAGGTGATATATCTAGTTGGTGTTGAAGACAGGATTCAAACCCAGGTAACCTGACACCTGGGGCTTATGTTCTTAGCCACTACTGTATTTTTAACATTCACTATTAGGCCATCATCAAAACACAAGTGGAAGTCAGATGACCTAAGCTTTATTTCATCTCTGTCACTTATGAGATGTGGGACCTGAGCAAGTTCCTGCACTCTCTGTGCCTCAATTTATTTATCAAGAAATTAAAGCAAATGATAACAATAATAAAGTCTACTATACAAGGTTTTTATGAGACTCAAATAAAATATTATTAGCCAATCTGAGTTCCATAGAAATGCTGCTTAAAATCATATGCTCCATGATTTGCAACTGTGTAATAAAGAAATAATGCGTGTGAAAAAGACTGGCAGGGACCAGCTGATAGTGATTAAGGCACTGCCTGTGGGCTTTTTTTCCACCACTTTATGAACTATCAGTAAGGTTATTTTACTTTCATGATATAAAATGTATGAAACAGATGTTGACTATTATTATAATTACTATTATCACCATTCACTAGGACTGAAAATAATTTCCTGAGGTCATGCCTTATCAAAAAATTGAAAGCATTTCTGTTCCAAATTATTTGCGGTGTTTCCTAAAGACAGCGTCTTGGGAAAGGTCAAATTTAGCCCATGTCCACTGCCTGGATTTGGTTTGTCAGTGGTTAAGTCTCAGGCAGGATGCTCAGATACTCACATTCATGTTGTTCATAGGGTGGGTAGTTCAGCCGAACTGAGATCAAGATCAGGAAGATAAATAATGGCCAGGCCACCTCCAGCAACAGCTGAAACTGAGGAGGAAATAAGACAGAGCACTGTGAATTAAAAAAAATAACACGGCTGTCTAATGCTACTAGGATCTAGGAAATCCACAGAAAAATTAAACAATTGATCAATTTGTCCAGCCTCTCCCACCACTCTCTTAATTTTTTTTTTTTTTTGGTTTTTTTATTTTGGTATCATCCACTCTCTAAGTTTTAACCACTAAATTGTTTGCAGTTCTCACCTTATAACATACTATTCCATACCTCTGTATTTTCCTTAAGAAAGGGAAGATGCTTCCCATCCTGTTTCATCTGGCTCACTACTACTTATTCTTCAAGACTTAACCAAGTATATAATTGACAAAATCTCAGGCTGAGCCAGACCCCCTTCTGTGCTCCCACAGAAACCCAAGCCTACACCTTTCAGAGCATTTTTCTTGAGCCCCTGAAACCATCTGTTTCTATCACTAGCTTTCTCACTGCAAATTAGCACCCTAAAGGCAAGCATCAGATGCTAGTCATCTCTGCATTCCCAGCCTGAGCCAGTGCCAGGTACATCCATCTGTTGAAAAGAGAGGCCCAGGGCATCCTGCTGTGAAAAAAGACTGGATGCTCCTTTATATGAACACAAAGTTTCCCTCCAAGGGGTTGAGGGGTGAGAAGACAGCTCCAAAGGACAATAGGAATCCACACACAGTTCCAGATCAACCTGTGTGTACCCAGGACTGGCAAGAGCTTGAAGGAGTGCACACACAGTTCTTTCCTGCATCAGGGTCTGGTCACCATCTTCTCCTATGTGTTAGAAGATCATTAATCTTATAAGTAAGCATGGTCCACTGTTTAAAGCAATGAGGTTTCTCTAAAGGAAAATGCTGCTTCAGTGAGTTATCGTGGGATAAACAAGCACAGGGACAGGATGCAAATCATTAGACATAACTGAATCATGGTGTTCAGACAAGTTACACTACCCAAAGTCTCTCACCTTTTTCATTCTTTTAATTTTTGTACTCAAACATTCTAATTAAGATGAACACCAAGAATCTAGAAGAGCCATGAGGCCATGTGGTTGAGAGTAATTACAACTGTGGCTTCAGAGCCAAAAAGCCAAAAGAACAATGGCATGAAATCCCCCCTTTTCTTTAAATTGAATTTTCTTCTTTGGTCTCAAGTCCATATATTGCTATTGTGGAAATTTTGAAATTAATAAAAAATACAGAAAAATAGAAAAAGGTAAATATAAATCACCCTTAATCCTACTTCCCAGAGATAGGCCAGTAAATTGAGCTAACAATGGTCCTCTTAATATTTGTATTTTTTTGTATGCATAAATATTTTTTTCTCTATAAAACTGAGATTATACAGCATATATAATTCCTGTTTCTGTGTTTTTCATTAACCATCATACTGGAAGAGTTTTCCATGACATGAAAGATTATCTTAAAATATGGATTCTGATGGCCATTTGATATTCCACATTGTGAGTTGATCATAATTAATTAAACCTTTCTGCTATTGCGGGTGCTTCAGACTGTTTTTGGCTTTTAAATTCTTGTTTGTTGTTAGATTTCTGATATATTAAATAATCCACTTTTAACTTCCAAAGACGTTTGATATGGAAATCAAAATCTTCTTTTTGAAAAGAAATACAAACATTGTTAACAGTGGATATACTGGGATAAGAACATGCGTGATTTTTTTTCTTTAAATACTTCCCTGTGCTTCCTAAATTTTCCACAACAAGCATGTATTACTTTTTTAATGGGACATAAAAAACACTGTTACCATAGAACTATGAAGAATAGGTCTCCATCAAGAGCACAACAGGAAAAAGAAAGACAAGCAGGCCTCTCTTTGGAAGAAACCATGCTGTCAATGGGATCTCCAAGACCAAAGATGGAGCTAAATATTTCTGTAAATGATCCCAAAGAGGCAACAAACTGAAATCTCGAAGCTTTCAGATGACATTCAGCCTCTTCTACCAAGTTGGAAGTCCCTCTTTGGAATCCCCTAGGCATTCTGTGCCTTTCTCAGCACTGGGCACAGAAGGGGCCCTACTTGTATAGGTACTTTTCCCCTAGTTGCTGTTTCTTCTTACTAGGGCTGCCATATGATAAGGGCTTAAAAAAACGTTTGTTGAGTAAGAGAATGAACTGAAATTTACAAAATAATGAAGTTGGAAAACACAAATCAGTTGAGCCCTTTAAAAAATCAATTTTGCCATATGTATTCAAAAGATATGCTTATGCCTTTGACCAAGTAATACTCCTAAGAATTCATCCTACAGAACTAAATTTAAAATATCAAAAAGCTACATACATGAAGTTATCCATTCACTGAAACACTGTAACCATAAAACATTGGGAATAAGTTAATTGCACAGCAACAGGGAAATTAATAAATTATGGTATATCTACTGGACAATAGATTATGCAGTCACTACAACATTTATGAAACACAGTGTCACATATAACATTAAGTGAAAAAAGCAGAACACAAAAGTGTATGCCTTCTAACTTACAACTAAATAAAATCACTTACAAATAATTGACAGGAAAAAAAACTTTAAAAATGGCAAAACTGAAGAATTCAGAAAAGAATTTTGAACTCGGAAAAAAAAATTCAAATGAAGAGTATGAGTAAGATAAGTAGTCATCAACCTTGAAGCTCTGAAGCTACTTTTAGGATAAAGATTAGCTACCGTTTATTTATTTTGAGTCCAATATGTAATAGGCACATTCTATATGGATTATTTCATCTAATCCCCTAAACAAGCCTGTCATGTAGGGACCATTACTGTCTCCATTTTATATGTGACAGGGCTCAAGGAAGGGTAAGTCACTGAGATGCCAGTGGTGAGCTGAGATGAGCAGCTCCTTCTGCCCAACTCTAGAAGCCACGTGCACGTGCATCTCTGTAACATAGCACATGGCCCAGATGGGAAATAACCCCACTAGGTGGCATGGTCAAAAAAAAAAAAAACAACAGGTTCCAGACAGGTAAAACGAACTCACAGCCTATAGATATATAAGATTTATAATAGTTACAGTCAATAGTGAGCATCTACTGTGTATCAGGGGTATTTATACATCTCATCTCTAATATTTAATTTGTACAATAACTCTGAAGTAGGTTGTATCATTACCACTTCAAAAGTGAAGAAACTAAGGTTTGGACAGCTTATGAACCATAACCTGTAGAGTGTACCAGTATATGAACCAGACCTACTGAACCTTATGTGCTTTGGACCCATCATGCTGCCACTCACAGCGCCATGGTTAGGACACATACCTTTTAAGATGGCCACTTTAAGGACTCTAGCACTCACTAGCCTCCATGAGCACTGATTTGATACAACAAATCAAGCCCTATGTTCCTGGTCATTTCTGCAGCCGCTACATCTAGGACCCTGCAGGGAAGCAGATGCTCAAAATACACTGGTTGACTGAAAAAAATGAATATATCTTCCCCAAGGCACCGATAGCAAAGGGCACAAAGAAAATCTTACAAATCATTTTCAGCAACTGAAGCCAATGGGTATAAACAGATTAGGGAAGAGGTAAGAAAAAGACTGGCAATAATAATAATAGCTAACACTAAAATAGGTCTTACTATGACTATGTATCAGTGTTTTAAGTGCTTTACATATATTAACTCATTTAATCTTCAAATAGCCCTGTTAGTACTGCTATAATACCTATTTTATAGATGAGGAAACTGAGGCTCAAAGAGTTATTAATCAATTGCCCAGTGATACAAGCATGGTAAACAGCAGAGCCAGAATTCAAAGCCAGTCTGACTCAAGGGTCGCTGCTCTTAGCTACAATACACCACAACCTTCTTACACCCCTGCCCTATTACCAGAGTATTGATATTGTTAATCTTTCAAAGCCCTTACTGAGCCGAGATATTAACATGCATGAAGAATGAAGTTCACACCACCCAGAGAACTCATGAGAGAAAAAATTTCATCTGCGCTTTTTTATTCTGTACCCATAAAATTATTTCTGTTATTGAACACAGAATTAGCCTTCCAAACTTAGGGGGATATTCCTCTCTTTTTTTTCCTAATAGCCTCCCAATAGAAACCTAATTTGATTTCTGCCAGGAATGCTATTCTGGCTCCACTCATCAAATTCAGATTTCTCTCCCATCTCTAAGTTTAGCACTTTTCCTTCAAATAGGCCCTACATAGGGCCTGTTATACATGTATAGTATAATACATAATTTATGTATTATACATACATAAATACATAGCTAGGAAGTAAGACTGATGCTTCACTGCTATAAACTCCAATAGAAAACTCTTCTAAACCTTACTTTGACACCTACTCACTCACCTCCTTTGACGCTACTCACCCAAGTCAGAAACTCAGAAGCCTTTCTTTGATGTTGGGTTTAAAATAATAATTCTGATATGTAAGAAAAATGCTTTAGGAAATACCAAAGCATCACTCTGCTCTTTCCATCTCACTATTCCTCAGCTTATATTCTTTATAACATGGGGAAAGCATAAACAAGCATTTCCAGAGCACGGTTTCTCTAAAGCAGGGTGTCTCAATATTGACATTTGGGGCCAGATAATTGTTGTGAGGGATTCTCCTATGAATTATAGGAGGTTTACCATCTATATTCCTGGCCTGTACCCACTAGTTACCAGCAGCATTAACCACCCCTGCCCAGGATTATGACAACCAAAAAATGTCTCCAGATATTATTAAGTGTCTATAAGGCATTCAAATAGTGACGAGATACTTTTTAAAACTTAATAAGGTAGTAAGATTCAATAAGGGAAAATAAATAGATGAAAATATCAAAGAATATTCTAAGAAGCAAAAAAGAAAGTGTGAGACAATGGGCTCCCCCAAGATTCCAGAATGTTCATCAAAGTAATAGCACATTCAGAGCTATATTGGCATCAAAATAAAAAATACTTATCAAATGACCAAATAAATAACCCCAAAACAGCCCCCTACCCAGATAAGATTCTAATAAATGTCTCAAACATAACCAGAAAAGGAATCACTGTTTGATAAAAGCTTCTTGGGTGACATTATTTGAATGTGTTTAGGTCCATCCCTAATGCCATACACTCAATTAGGTGTGAGCACATTAGAATGAAATCTTAAAGATCTAATCAGAGAAATGTTACAGGGTAAAACAGTTTTTAAAACCAGGTCCACCCTCTGAGAACTGTAAAGCCTCTACACTGACAGTGGCTTTTTAAGTTGGTTTGATCCTTTGGAAGGACATTTGACCATATAGTTCATTGGCCATTTCCCTTTGACCCCAGTGATCCTAATCCTGAGATTCTGGCCTAAGGAACTAATACAAAAGGAAGAAAAGGCTACATGTCTAAAATTTTTATAGTAGTTTATTTATAGCAGCAAACACTGGAAATATTTAAATGTTGGCAATCGGGTATGAACCTATAAAATAAAAACTACAAGGAAAGTCAATGGCATTGTTCCATGGTAGATTTGGGATGAAAAGATCCAGTCCCTCCTCTTACTAACTTCCAGTACCTTCTTCACCTGTGAAACAGAAATTGTAATGCATACCTCTCAGAATTGCTGTGAAAATCAAGAAGGTAAGGGATATAAAAGTACTTTCAAAACTACAAAATGCAGCCTACACATCAAGAATCATTATTAACA
This sequence comes from Manis javanica, assembly GCF_040802235.1. NCBI lineage: Eukaryota > Metazoa > Chordata > Mammalia > Pholidota > Manidae > Manis > Manis javanica. The sequence goes on along the minus strand of NC_133157.1, from coordinate 26,243,069 downwards.
AGCAGGACGCTTTTTGGAAATAAAGGGACATATACTCCAAAGAATGTTTAATGGAAGAAAACAGAGCATAAAATGGCATATATGTATGTAATGATTGCAACTGTCTCCTTGGGCTGTCTCCATTCAAGTGCCCTCAGTACCAAGGACCACACAACGTGACTATCATAGATGACCCATCTACCGCAGCGACTCCTGCTGCACATAAAATTCAATGCCTTTCCCCCAGCTCCAAAGCCCTGCATGATCTGGCCTTGCCGATTCCCAACTCATCCTCAGCCAGTCTTCATTCACTCCACCAGTGCCACTGGCTGTTTTGTTCCTTGATTTAGGAACTGCATTCAGCCCCATGGCTGTTACATCCTCTGTCTCTTGGCCTGGAATACACTGCCCCTGATGCTGAGCTACTGATCTTCCCCTGGCTGAATACTGCTTGAACTTCAGGACTCTCAGCTTAAATGTCCTATGTTCCAGTCTAAGTTAAGTCCCTATCCACAGACTGGTAGTATCTAACACACTGCCTCAGTTTATCTGTTTTTTTAATTCATTACAATCATCACAGTTGTAATGAATATAATATACACAATGTAATACAAAACATATTTCACTTATGTGATAATGTGTTTTATATCTGCTTCCCTCACTGAACTATAAGCTCTATGAGGGCAGGGATCATTCTGTTTCACCACTGTACATCCAGCCAGTGTACACCCAGGACAACGTACACCGTTCCACATGTAATGGATGCTCAATGACTATTTATCCAAATGAAACAATAAGGGGCTATTTTTTCTTTCTTCATTCCATAGAAGGGGAAACAAACTCCAAAAAAATGAGTTTCCCCTAAGCCACTGAGGCACATTGTGGCCAACCTGTAATCAGAATTGAATTAGAATTATTATCTGGATTTGAACCATGACTGCCAGGCAGGACTAAGAACAAGGAAGAAATGTGTCAAGCGAAATTGGAAGCAGGGAGGAGATGTGGAGAGTTTCCATCTACCCTATAAAATTCTCTAATGTCTCTTAAATAGGAACTTTAATTTTTATTTGTTTGATCAAATAATGTCATTAAACAATATCCAAATATTGATGCTCTAACTTAAGCAACAGTTAGAATTATCTGTTTGCCCACCCACATGGCAAGTCAGATCTAATTGAGAAAATCAGTAGCAAAAGCAAAAAAGGGAGGCCCCATGGCCACATTTTGCCCCGTCTGTTCCCTGGGGACCTTGGCCTCTGGCTCAGCCTAAAACCAGCTGAAGATCCTGAGAACTCTAAAGCCCCTCGCCCTTCTGTTCCAAGCTCTGTTTATGCTGAATGCCTGCCACCCACACAAGTTAACTGTTACTTTGGACCCAAACTGAGCTTTGCACCCAGCTTTCGCAACTAAATTTCAATGTATTCTTTGCTCAACAGGAAGAGCAGAAAGCTACCCCAGCTGATGGTCTCCGTGAGTCTGTACAATGGGGACACAAGAGAGAGGTCCCCATGATTCACTAGCAAACAAGGACACAGAGTGAAAGGGAAATGGCTGCCTTTCAACCGGGCTATGCTGTTCAGCTACCAATTTTTATACAGTCTTTCTTTTCTTCCTGGAAGCAGCACACGGGGCCCCTATAGCAGGGAAGCCTCCTTGAGACTTGCAAACTAATGGCCCATTTAATGCATTTACCACTCGTTCATCAAATATTTATTAAGTATATCCCAGATGCCAGGCTCTGGAGCCAAGTATGCACACTACAGAATCTCAGAAAGGAAACAATGATTTTCCATATGTTATGAGAAAGAACCATCATGGAGCTACTAACTTCTTCCCCTGCCTAATGGGCTCAGTTGGTTCTGACTATATGAACTAACAAAGTGACACTAAAACCCTTAACAGCAAGGTTCCATTGTCTAAACAATACAATCTCCACATCTAAGCCAGGTGCATCGGGGAGTAGCTGTAAGTAAGCACTAAGATCCATGGGCATTAAACCTTTAGTACAAATAAAGCAAATCCTGCTAAAAAAGGATGTGTGACTGCAGGGCCACAAGGAAATTGGTTCTGGTGCTACTTCCATCACTGCCCATTCTGGATCTCTGCCCCCTTCCCCAAACCCCAGTTTCATCAACAACACAAGAGGCAAGCCAGATCTTTCCAGCTCTGACAAGCTAAGCATCTGTAACCTGAAATAAACCACTTTTCCTTCTAGTTCAGCAAAATACATTTCCTTTAGAAATCAGGAGGGGAAGTAAGGAGGACAAGCTATCAGGCAGTGATGTATCATCCAGAAAAGCCCTTGTGTGTCAAGATGCTCTCTACTTCCTCCTTCAACAAGAACTCTGCCACAAAGCTAAGAATTGCCTTTGACTAAACCTGCCTATTCCTCTAATCTTAATTCCTTAAACCATTAAGCAATATTAAGCAAGAAGCAAGGAGCTCAAAACCAGTGGAAACTGGCCCAGGCTGGATGGTCCAACTCCACAGTTTGTTCCAGCACCTGTGCCCCTGATTTCTTGGTTGATCTTGAGGAAATCTCTTCCCTGCTTTCTGCCCCAGTGTTCTCATCTGTAAACTGAGACGTCTGTACTGGACTACCGTTGATAGCCCCTTTCAGTGCTAAGATGATAAAATTCTGTCTACTACTCACTGGCTAATAAACACACCATGACAGAAACAGTTTCCCATCACGCAGACTGCTGCTACCAGGATGAGAAGAGGCAGAGGACCTGGACCACACAGAAGTTAAGAAATGCAGACAGGAGATGAACATGCTGGACTTGGAAACACCAGGACCTGGGAACAGCTATGGAAATGGGGGCAAAGGCAAGGAAGAGGTCAGAAACTTCAAGATTTTAAGACTGAGGACAGAAAAAATCATGATACTACTAAAAAACATCTGACATAGTGGTTTAGAGTACCAGCTCTAGAGTTAGATTATCTACATTTGAATCAACACATTCTCCTGACTAGCGATGTGACACTCAGACAAATAACTCATGAACTATCTATAACTCTCACAACTATAAGGAAATAATAGTATTTCATGGGGTCTTAAAAGGATTGATACAGTTAATAACCCACTTTAGTGCCTAGCACATTCTAAGTGTTTGCTTTTATTATATTATATAATATATGTTATATTTTAGTACTAGTATTACCAAGTTATAGAATCTAGTTCCTACTCTCTCACTAGTAACCTAGAGATTCACGTACCACTTATAATGTGAGGAGCTAAAATATCAGTGTTTCTCAAACTAGGACATATATATATATAATCCCTCATATATATATATATATATATAGACACATATATTCATGAGGGATTATATATGAGTTCTCTGTGAGGATTTTAGGCATTTTGTTTTTTCATTTAGTGGTCATCTAAACAAATTCAAATAAACATATCTGGATTTTCTGAATGCCTACTTTACAACCAAGTTCTGGCACAAGACTTCAAAGCCTAAGTTTATATTTGTGGCTGTGATTATGCTGTCACCAATATAACTGTAGCAGGCTAAAGATAAAGGAACAGATACAGATGTAATTTATGAATGAGATGGGGTCGGACCAAATGAAAGCCAAATGACATCAAATGAAGGTTACTGGGAAAGTGGTTGGCGATTTGAACCATTAACACATAATAATATAGACTGTCCAAACTCACAAGGATCAGTACCACAGCACTCACTACCATATTTGTATTACTACTTATAATTTTATTTCAGCTAAACAATGTCAGCTGTCATATTTTATTAACAGTGTTAATTTCAATTTCAGTAGTGGTTTTGTCATTTTGTTTGCATTTAATTTGTAAGTATGTATGTGTCACATGGTTGTATAATAGCCTATATTTTAGTATAAGGGGTTTATATCTAGTTTCACATATTTACATATTAAAGTAGCATTATAATAAAAAAGAAAGTTAATGAACACAAGGGGACCTTGACATTTTTTTCTTTCAAAGAAGGTCTATGCATTATTTTAGTTTGAAAAACACTGAATTGAATTCTCTCCAAGGTCCCTTATAGCTCTTTGAGTCTAAGAAATATGATCATTTTGATTATAGCCATGTCAAGCTTCAAGAAAGCCAAGTGAGAATGCTGGTTTAGAATTCAGGGAAAAAGGCAGGGGAGGAAACAGGGATTTAGAAGCTAAATGCAGAGAGGTGAAGCTAAACCCAAGAGACTAGATGGGATTTATATGAGTGTCCAGAGATAGAAAAGCAGAGCTGACATCTGAACTTCAGGGATTTCAGCATGCCTTATAGCCTTCACCTTCCTCTGTGGAACAATACCATTTACCTGTGCATTAAAGATGATCTTCTCAGCATTACTTAGAGAATTGTTGTCCCATCTGGGAAATTACTGACTTAGAACCCTTCACAGAAATAAAACAAGTTTTATATTCCTCTTGGCTTGCAGTCACAGATGAAAGGACACAGTCCACACTGAAAGCTCTACACTCTGATCTCTAACAGCTAGGCCATGATCTTACTTCACACCCACCTCCCAGAAATACTGGGGCTGGTTAGGTGCTATTGCAGAAAGAACCAAGGTGGCCCCCAGGGCTGCAGTTAAGATGAAAGAGGAAGATAGCTGGGGGCAATTCTGTGCCAGATTCCAGGTCAGAACTGATGGCCAGGCACTAACACAAACCAAAGCCAACATTTCTGCCTGGTTGCAAATCTGCTCTCCACAGTGAACCACAGGGCTCTATCAGGACCACACAGTTGGAGTCCACCAGGGCCAGATTCAATCAAACACTTTCAGAAAACCAAGATGACTCCTTGTCCTCCCTCCTCCAATCTATAACTCAAAACCATGAAGAAAAGCATGGGAGAACCCCCCTGAAAAACCCAAGCTTACTGTTTGTCTTCTTCTGAAAGTAATGTTCTTCCATAACAGCAACCTCAACTGAGGCCAATAAGCCATGTTACTTCAGCTGGCACCCACAGCAGCCTGTGTGTGGCTCGGAGCCCGGAGAGGCAGAGGCTGGAGCTCACAGCAGGGACGCTGTGGCTGGTCATTAACTGAAAGATAAAGCAGGAGGGGAGAGTACTGTGAGTTATTGCTGCAAAGCCATATGCCAGTGAGGGCTGTTGCTCCAGCCCCCTCACCTGAGACCTCAACACTCAGATCTGTGTCATGACTGCTCCCCTGCAGGTCATGAGTCCCCAGCTTCTGGCCTTGGGGTTCTCTAGGAAACAAGAGATTCTGGAGGTTTTCTAGCAATGACCTGGGAGCTAGTCATTATAATCCTAATCATCTTAGCTCCAATGGTGTGATCATTTGGGAATGAAAAATGCACTTAGGAACACAGACTTAAGTGAGCAATCAAAGGTAGCCAAAACACTGAAGCTGGAAATGGCATATTTGGAACCCAGACACCTGCCTCTAAGAAAATGCCTCCCTCACATAAAATGTCAGCAGCATTTATACATTTTGCCTTCAATATGGAGTAATTTATGTTATTTCTTAAAATTTGCTACAGACTACATTTTCATCTGAGCCACAAAGTTGAGTCCTTCAAATGATAAATGGCACCATCAATAAAGAAGTTTCCCAGTCAGGAAAGCCACAGCATGTCTCAGATGACTGTGAGTAAACACCAAAGAAATGCAGTGACACCTGGCTCCCAAGCAATGAAGACAATCCTAGTGCTGTGTGTCTGTGGAAAGAAAACAATACCCCATGGAGAAACAAGTCAGCTGAGACAGGCCAAGAGCATTGCTGTTAAACTGACAAGCTCTCACTGTCCAGACATATGCACGCTTCTGGTCTTGCTCTACCTGCATGCAGGGCGCTACTACTCCTAGTTAGGTGCCTCTGTGGGGGACCGTTTTACCAAGCTGGGGGGAAGGGCAGCTTTTCATAAATAACCCAGGGGATACAACATCTTGTGTGTCCCAGCTGCCCACTCAACAACTGTACTTATTTAATGCTGGAATAACCCCAAGAGTCACACTAAAATTAAAATTGGGGAAGGGGCAGACAATGAAATGTGAAAGAAGTGAGGGATACACAGGTCAAAAATCTAGGCCCTGGGCACACTTTGTTGTCATGAACTCTTAAAAGAAACTGGAAACCAGCTTTATTTCTAAAATGGCTCAGTTAATCATTGTGGCCTCTAGTGAAGTAGTGGGGATGTGACATAGGCTTGAGGTACAAACAGGGAAAAAGGCTAAGAATATAGTGACCATTTGTGGATACTGGACTAAAAATGCTAAAATACTGGACTAAATATCTACAAGTCCAAATCAGATCTCAATGCAAAAGGCAACCTCTAGGAGGATTTTACCCTTTTGATGCCCATCTGACAAAAACTTGGATTAAAAACTTCTGGAGAAGACAAGAAAGTAGAGGGAGTTTGCAGTGTCTGAGAAGGAATGACCCTACTATTATGTACTTCAGTATATTCATTGACAATCCCCAAATCACGAATTCCTCTAAAACATTCAAGCTTTAGGACCTATTTCTTTCTTTATCATTTGCTCAGCAAACCTTTAGAAGGACACAGACTCCCAAAAGTTTTCACCCCAAAATGGAGAAGAGGTAAGCCAGTACTGTGACAGTTTACAATTTGTTGTTTAAAGATGTGAACTGGCCTCTAAGCACTAAGAATGCAATTGTGAGACACATACTTATACTCCCAAACTGCTTTGTAAGTGACCTAGGACAGGGCTTGCATTCCAGAAACACTGAAATAAATAATTAGCTAGGTTTTTCTCATACAAAAGCTGTTCTCCAGGAATCACTTGAGTTAATTTAGAAGCTACATGAATTTTTTCAGATCCCCAAGCTAAAATGAGAAGCCTGAAACACAAGTTTGTAATTTTAAAAGGAAAATTAACCTAAGTAGAAAGAACCCAGATAAGAATTAGCCCCAGCTTCTACGTGCCCTTGGTCAAGCCTTTATGCCCTCTTAAGTATCAATTTCCTCATTATAAAACAGGGATGACAAAACCTACCTTGCATGATGATCGAAGGATTAAATGAGTTAATATAAAGTTCCTGACACAGTATATGGCACATTATAAGTGTCAAATAAATGTGTTCCCTTCTCCCCACTTACCATTCTCTGTACTATCAGTACCTTCTAACAGAGAAATAGTTATATCCTGTCCAAACATTCTTTTCTATTCCACTATTTTTAGCAAATCTAGGGGTTGTGGGAAGGTAGGTCGGAAGATGGGTTTCTAGAAAAGTAGGAAGGGCAAAGTAGGAATGGTGAAATCTGAATAGCCTGGCATCAGACCACCAACCAGGGCCAAACCATAGCATAGCATCCCCTAAACCTTAGTGGAGAATCTCAGAGGAAAAGACACCTCAGTAGAATGTTCATCAAACAAGAAAGGCCAGTAGTTTTTATGGAGAGTATTTTCCTAAAAGTAGAGTTTCTTGGTCTCCAGACATGGGTTCTGCTCCCAGGGGCCCTCCAGGAGACATGCACAGAAAGTTAGCAAGAAGTAGCAAAGAGCAGCAATATAAGGTCGTTCTGCTCTGGTTTTGCTTGGTAGAAAGAGGCAGTCTTCTTGCCCCAATTCCCCCACCCACCTTGCCATGGCCCTGGCTTCCTTCACAATTCCCTCCTCACATGTCAGACCCTCCCCCACTTAACACCTTCAGTGACCACTGCTGGGAGCAATGCCCAAAATCCTCTGCTCAGGTAACTGTAGCCAAAGGGACATTTCTACATCAGTTTTTCAAGGAAGCGAACAAACAAACCAAAACCAAAAAGAAGGCAGGACTATGTACTAAATTTCCCAATGTTTCAAAGCTAGTAGCTTCTGCTCTAATGCACATTTCCAGTTACTAGCTGGAAAGGGTCCTACTTCACAATCACTGCCCGTCAATAAGCCACTCCTATCCCAGTCCAGGGTGACTACCACGATGACTTCACTGGTCTCCCTTCCTCCAGTTTTGCCCCACTCCTATCCATTTACCCAAAAGCAACCAAAATTATTCGACTAAACCAAATGCCTAAATATGCCACTTCCCCACATTAAAGCCTTTTGTCAGCTCCCCACCACCTTGAAGATAAAGTCCAGGGCTCGCCATGAGTTTGTTGGCTCCCTGAAGACTCCAGCCCCTTCTCTTACCCTTCCCCACCTCCTAAACCATGGTCCTGGACTGGGGGAGGAATGGACCTGCCTGGTATGCTCCCTGGCTGGCAGTACTTGTTCACAGCACTGTCAGACTGGCTGGCTCTTCTCCAACCTGAAGTCTCCATTTAGCTGTCATATGCTCAGGATCCTGTCCTGATAGACACCCTCCTAGGTGCTCCCAGGGCAGCATCTGCTTTCCCTTGCAGCATTTTTCCCACCTTCCGAGTCTCCAGGGACCATTCCTGTTTTCTTCATCACTAAAATTCTCTAGTATGCAAAACGGCACCTGGCATGTAGTAAGCACTCAGGGAATGTTTGCTTAATTAAGAGATGGATGTGAGAAATAGGGTTTCAAAATATAAGTGTGCTGGCATTCCTGGGCCTGTGGTAACTGATTTCTCACGCTTGATTAACTGATTTAGGTAAACTGTCCCCAGAGAAAGAGCTTTACGTTTAACAGGCTTCCACACACACTCATAATGGCCACAAAGGACTGTTGAGCTTCCCAGGTGACTCCAGGGGCATCCGGGAAAATGTAATTGAATCTAAGCCTGCTTCCTACAAACACCCGGTTTAGCTAAGAACCAAGCAGGCCCTCCCAAGGCCAGCAGAGCCATGAAATCTGCTTTCTGCCACTCTTCATGCTCAAGTCCTGGGTGTACTCTCTCCGTGTCTCATCATCGGTTACCAGATAGATCACCCTGTGCCAAAATTTAACAGTTTCCACACTCTTATCCTTCTTTTATACAGTTTGGACTGAATGGAAGTGAGTGCTCAAGGCTCTGAGCAATTTTTGTAAGAAAGTTTGCCTTCAAAAGCCACTGATACTCTAAGATACTAATATCTAGAGAATACAACAGACTACTGAAACATGACCTTCTCAAATAAGCAGAGATGCCCAACATCACTAGTTGCAGAGAAATGCAAATTAAAACCACAATGAGATGCCACTACACTCTACTAGAACTACTAAAATTTTTTAAATGTGAAAGTGTTAGCAAGTATGTGGGGCAACTAAAACTCTTACACAGTGCTTGTAGGAATGTAGAAGGGAAAAGCCACTTTGTAAAACAGTTTCGCAATTTCTCGTAAAGTTACACACAGACTTATAACACAGCCCAGCCATCCCATCTTAGGTATTTACCCTAAAGAAATAAGAGAATACGCTCACACAAAGACCTATGTGTAAATATTTATAGAAATCTTATTCAGAATAGCCCAAACTGTAAACAACCTACATGTCCATCAACTAATTAATTTTAAAAAAGTGGAAAACACTACTTAGCAATAAAAAAGAAAAAGACTACTGATATATGCAACAGCATGGTTGCAAAGCCTTATGCTAATAGAAATAAACCAGATATAAAGACTACATACTGTAAGACTCCATTTCCCTTCTTTTGGGAAACAAGAAACTATGGGGACAGAAATTAGATTAGCAGTTGCCAGTGGATATGGGTGTGGGGGAGGAGAGACTGCAAAAGCATTGAGTGATGGAAATATTACAAATCAAATTGTGGTAATGATGATATAACTATATGCACTTATTGAAACTCATCAAAATGTACACTTAAAAAAAAGGTAAATTTAACTGTATGTAAATTATGTATCAATAACCTGACTGTTTCCCAAAAAAGTTGCCATCTATTATAATAATTAACACATTCCATAAATCAAGTCAATCCCTGGAAGACCTAAAAAACACACAGTGTAAAGCTTGGTTGTTGTGGATTCCCTAGGAAGTTGAACAGTGGATAAAATATGCACCGCTTATTCATTCAACAAACAGTGGCAGCCTTAACTCTGCAAGGCTCCCATTAGCCACAACAAATACTTATTGAGTGGCCATTATGTGCCATGCACTGTTCCAGACACTGGAACAGACACAGCCGTGAACAAAAGAGGCAAAGTTCCTGCTCTCATGGAATTTCTATTCTAGCAAGGAGGTGAAAAATAGACAAACAACCATGGGCTTAAGGCAGTGGGTGATAGGAATAATGACGAAAAATGAAGCAGAGTAAGGAAACAGAAAGTAATGGCAGGGTAGGTAACTTCTTTCTGAAGAAGCACTTTTAGGACAGTGAAATGAGAGAGTGAGCCATATGCTACTTGTAAAAGGGTCACCAAGTGACACTTGTGATTGTGAATTCCTTTAACTTTTCCCTAAACCAAACCTGAAATGCTGGACAGAGTCCTTGATGCTGATAAAAGGAAAAAATACAGTTCACAGGAAGCTTGATGTGAAAAGGTAAATAGATGACCCCATTTAGTTCCCACCACACTATTCATTCAACAAACAGTGGCAACCTTAACTCTGCAAGGCTCCCATTAGCCACAACAAATACTTATTGAGTGGCCATTATATGCCATGCACTGTTCCAGACACTGAAACAGATACTCCCCTTCCTCACCCAAACCTTTGGCCTTTTTAAACATCACCTTTAAGTTTTAATGAGGAATGAGAAATATAAAGAAGAAAGGAGGAGTAAGGAAGAAGGAAGTTATGTTAATAAAAAAATAAAAGGGTTTTTTCCTACTTGCTGAAGTCAAAAGAAAAACAGGAACTACTTCCCGTGACTGCTTTCTACCCTTCTGAAGCATTAAATCTGTCTACGGAAATGTAATAAGGGGGGAAAAATGTTTGCAATGCTACCAAAAATTCTTAGTTTGCGCAGTAACAAAAGGTCAGTTGGTCTTTTAACCTCTTGCAAGAACACTGAGCATGTGAGGCCATGCCTCATAGCTTTAGAGCCAAGCTTCCATCGAAGGGTGAGGTCAACTCCTTGGCCAGCGCATGCTCCAGAAGAGGCGCCTCCTAGTAGGAACCACACAACTGACACTGCTCACTGAGGCACAGGAGCTGGCCCCTCCAGGCAGAAGAGGACAACCTTTCACAAAGTCCTAAGCCTGCTGATTATTGTTACCAACAGATAAGAAGAGTTGAGTGGGTTTTGGAGACCTACTTCCACCCATCCCTGCCCCAATCTTGTACAGAAGATGAGGCTCCCCAAAAGGAAGTAACTTGCCCAGATTTACCCCTCAGTAAGAGCTGACTCCCAGGTTTATCAAAAAAGAGCTTTTTCAACAATTGTTGTATGTCCTTTCCCACTACAATATTTCTTCTACATTTTATGTTATTCTAAACATATTTTTCTTACGAGTTCTATCTGAATAGTTCATATGCCCAAATTGTGCAGTCAGCAACTAATTTCCATCCTTCAAAAACAGTGGTTTTATGAGACTATTTCTCTAAATTTTGATTTATTAAATTTGTGTGTGTGTATGTGTTCTGCTTTGTTAGACAATTTTCTACATATTTACCAGAAGTGAGCGAGAAGTTGAAATTTGTGACAACAGCTATAGGCATCATTCCTGATGAACCTGTTTTCTAAATGTCTTCTAGCAGTGTATTGATATAACCTACAGTGTACTGATATAACCTACAAAACAGGAGGTACATTTAAGGCAGGATTTAACTATATCACATATGAATTGAAAATGTGTTGGCGCTAAAGCTCAAATGATTGCCTATTCATGATGTGTTGATGCAAAAGCAAAAATCACAGATGTTTATGCATCTCATCTTCAGAGAGATGTGGAGAGTCCTGAAAATTAGGATATGAAACCTATAAGCCCAAGAGAGCAAGCTTGCTTTGGAAAAGGTCTGTTCTTTAATTGCCTCTCTAAGCATATGTCTCTGAATCAGTAGCCACATTCAGGCAAGAGGCTAATGGGATTACTGACAGTCAAAAAACCAGGCTGGAACAGCTCACTGCACCCATGATTGAAGGCAGGATGTGGCTACTGTGGTAGAAGGAAGGGATTTTGAATAATTCCATGATGTCTCCCAAGTTAAGCTAGGGAAACTTTACTAAGCCTGAAGTTAATTTGACAACTTATGTCTTAACTATTCCAGCCTCCAGACGCCACTGAGTTATCCAGTTTTAAGGCCATCCTTGCTAAACTTTAAATTCCACCCCCTCACACTCCCTAACCATCCTGAAGACCCACAAATTCAGGGAAAATGCTGTTAGTTGCTATTAGGCCCTTGAAAGTCTGCAGAAAGGCCATGGGCTGTCACTCAGCCACCCTTTAAACTGTGTTTCTACGTAAACCACAGCTTTTTTTAAATTTATTTTTTTATTGAAGTATCACTGACATACAATGTTATATTGCTTTCAAATGTACAACACAGTGGCTCAACAGGTACCAATATTTTAAATCCTTACCCTAAATAGTGCAGTTACTATCTGTCAACATAAGAAGATGTTACAGAATCACTGACTACATTCTCCATTTTGTATTACTATCCCCATGACCAACTTCTGTTACGATTGAGAATTTTTGTGCTCCTTTATCTCTCTCACCCTTCCCACCACCCACCCCAGCTCCTCCCCCAGGGTTAACCATCATTCACTTTTCAGTGCCTATGAGTTTACTCCTATTTTGTTCATTCTTAAACCATAACATTTTAATACTCAAATTTGAGGAGAAAAAAGGGTATAAGAAATCCTCTAAAGTAAAAGTCAAGGATAAAAGGAAGCCATCTATCATTCTAGAAGATTGCTATCATTCTAGAAGAGGCTCAGCTATCACATTACCCATTTTAAAAATACAGATCCAGTGAATTTTATCAATTCCAATAATCTATAAGTTACTTGGGAACTATTTTTAGAAGTACCAAATGCATCATGTTACTTGTTTATTAGAAACAATTAAGTTTAGAGATAAATGCACATTCTTCTTTTACTCTGGAATACAGGTTCAGTTTCTTGGAAAAAAGTATTTGCTAATAGCTAATTTTCAAAATGAAGGATATGAAATGAATACATAAATAATGAAAGGAGATCTATGAATACTGTACAAATCTGTAACTAGGCTTTGAGAAGCATAATTCTTCATGCTGTCAACAATTCTATTTTAAAGGAGACTCAAAAGGTTTAAATCTACTCCCATCATGTCACTGGTATTTGGACAACCAAAGATCCTATTTATCACTCTCGACATTCTAGCTGTTACCAGCTAAAAAAGTCTCATGACTTCTAAAACTGTCAAGAGCCAAGGTTTCAGAAAGCAAATCTGTCCTATACTGAAGTTATTTCATCGCTGTAGGATTATGGAGAAATTAACAAAATGTTTGAGACAGCCCTTCTTCCCCTGCTGATTTCCACTAAGTAAATAGAGTAACCTTCAAAAGAAGACTTTAGCAAACAATACAACTATTTGCTTTTTCCTTGGTTGGGGGTATGTAGCGCACAGGAAAAAAGAACCTTTCCCCTAAAAAAAAAATTCAACCTGTCAACATATGTCATAGGAAAAGAAATCAAATTTTTCAACCACAATCATAATGCCAAAATAAGAGAGACCCACAGGGAAGGAACTGCTAAAGTCTTCAACATCCTGAGCTATAGAAACACAACCAAGCAAGTCTCCGTGAGCAATCCTTTATTCAGCCCCCTTGATAAGCAGAAAAACTAGATTGGATAATGTTCCCTGTTGTTGTAAGAGGGTTTTCCAAAAGAATTTTAGGATAAAAGGCTTAGGGACCGTATCAGCAAAAAACTGTTTGTTTGACTTACATCTTGGAAGGGTCAACATCTTTAGATGGTCATCCTCCTCCCAGCTACAGGGTTTATTTTTATAAAAGTGCTCAGAGGACTCGGGAACAGACAAACCCAGATCCCTTCATGCCTTCCTCTCCCTCTGGGCCTATGCCACTAGGCATCAAACTCCCTCAAACATTCTTAACTCTCACTGAGTTAACTGGCCCAGTAGAAAGAAAGGAGGTTTTAGAGTCAGAGAAAGCTAGGTCTGAATCCTTATTCTGGTATTTACCAGCTCTGCAACCCTAGGGACTCTGAGCCCCTCTATCCTGTCCATAAAATAGAGCTACTAATGTATACAAAACATTAAGCCAGTTCCTGGAACAAAGTAAATATCCAGTAAATGGTAGCTATTATAAAGATTAGTGATGCTGACTTCACAGGGTAAAGTATTCATCAAGGGTGGGGCACAGAGTGGGCAGTTTATTAAAGGAATCTCTCTTCTCTCTTCTTTATCCACAGAAGATGCTATTTCCCCCAAAGACCTTTGCAGAACATCTTTCTAGTGCCCAACTCAGTGGGAGATATGAAAGGGTTAGTCTAGTACTCTGGTGCCACTTCCGCCATTGTTTTACCATAAAATCCCCTTTTTGAGGGCCCTCACCACTCATTATTCTCTCCATGCTCCTGGCAGCCAGCTCTTATTTTCCTTACAGGCACACTATCACTTTCCTCCAAGTCTTCAGCACCTGGCTCTGTTTCTCTCTCCACCCTACGTCCTCCAGTTCTCTATGTCAATTACCTGAATGCAATGTGGACCCAATTCCTCCCTCTTATCAGCTCTCCCAACAATCTTCTCCATTTAACCAAATTTTCAGGGTGTCCCTAGTAAATTGTAAGCCTTGTACAGCAAGCTACTCTGTCTCAACATCTTCTTATTCTCTGCCACACTGAACCCAGTGCCCAAGATGACTCAGTACTCCATAAGCATTTGTAGAATGAAGGCCTCTGAAGTCAGACCTCAGGGAAGAGAAAAAAATAGTTAAAGCAGGCTCACTACATTAACAAATCAGAAACTTCACTGAAAGTAAAGGTTTGCATAGTGCAAAACCATGACAGAATTTCCAGCTCTGTTCAAAGAAATACAAGTTCAAGTAGGAATGCTTTTAATTTGGTTTTCCTCAAAGCTGCTCTAATTTGTTGGGTAGGACATTCATTTTCATTGGCTTCATGAGAGCAAAGGAGAATCTGTAATTTGCCAGACTGAGGCTCTAGAACACCTGTAAACATGCCAGCTAACAAGAATGCCTCCTCCAGGGACACGATCCCAAATACAAAATTGTGAACACTGGTAAGCAGCCTTGAACTCTAAACTCACAGGCTCAAGTCAAAACTCTCTCCCTGAAGCATATCAACACCTGGATACAATTTTTACCCCTCAACACTGTATTCCTTTACTTTTGCCAAAAACAGTTACCTAATCCCAGGCACTTGTCCAGTTCTAACTCACAGAGTATGTAACCAAAGGCAGCTACCTAGTCTGGAACATCTTCTTTCACCAGCCAACTCTTAAGGCAATGCAGGGGCATATGTCAGGTGTCCAATACACCTCTGTTTTTGTGGCCTGGCAAGGCCCAGATAATCAGGTAAGTGAGAATTTATTCAAGGTTCCGGGTCAGACACAGAGGCACAGGGTCTAAGCTCTGCCCTCCCAACTTTATAACTAAACTCCTCTACAATAACCAAACAAACCATTTTGCCGGCTGCCTCGCTAAATTGAGAAGAGGAATAAGATCACAAGTTTAAATCCACATACTTGTAATTGTGAAAAACAAAAACTGAAGGATGTTAGCCTTTTTTAAAAAAATACCAGCAATGTGAACTCTACTATTTGAGGTCTGGGAGGATCCTCCAAGAGGAAATAGGTCTGTATTACTCCAATATTATGATTATTTTTAGTATTTCTTCTAGAAAGTGCTACTGTCATTAAGAATGTCACAAATCAAACATTTTATGTGTCAGATTTAAAACGTGCCCAGGGAAAGATGAACTAAACAATTTGGTCAAACTCCTGCTAGCCTCCTTTCTTCAACTGTGGTTTTATAGTGACATTTAAACCCTCACACAATCTAATCTCCTGAGTGACAATGTGCTCAGTATTGATACCACAGTCCCCAAACGGAGCTCCACCAAACAAAAGAGTGTCTTGCTAGTCCCTGCAGCCTCCAGAGTCATGTCCACTCCCTTTAATGGAGGCCATTTGAACCAAGTGTCAGTCAGCCCCTCCATTTGCTCAGCAGAGGAGAAAGCCACGCTATGATCCTGTGAAATGTGACTAGAGTTGGAAGCTGGAAAAGGGCATTAATTCCACTCAATTTGCAAATCCTGCAGCAGGACTGACAACTGAATACATATTACTTGACCAAAGTCTTTCTTTTTCTTGAATTCAAAGTTCTTACTGCAATTAACACAATCATTAATGTAAAAAAAAAAGTCCTGTCTCGAAGAATCACAATTAATCTTAGCTAGCCAAATAGTCCCTAAGAAAGACTCAATATTCAAGACTTTTTGCAGAGATTTCCTTCCAATTCTAACTTACAACCAAAGAGTAATTTTTATTTTTAAGAGAAAAAAAAATCCAGTGGAAAAAAACTTAAGATTCAAATTGAACCAACAGACAGAATAAATCAGGTCAGTCTGATATTCATGGATTCCCTGTCCATTTTAAGCTGAAAAGGATAGACTTCTACAGACACTTTCTTTTTTCTCTCCTAAAAGGACATTGTAAATATTACCCTCAAGTCTGGTATAGTAGTGAGAAGCCTGGATCAAAGAGGTAAGAGGTCACTATTTTAATTTCCAGTTAATAACAGTGAATTTAGGCAAGCCATTCTACCACTTGAAGCCACAGAACAGAAAACAAATCTTTACGAAGAGGCTGAAATAGACCTTCTGAGTCTAAGAAAACTGCCTGGAACTTGGGTATCAGACTTGAGTTTGAATTCCCAGCTCTGACATCAGCGAAATGTGTGAACCAGTTACTTAACCACTCTGTATCAAGTGCACCATCTGAAAAATGGGGCAACCTCAATAATTCCCAAACACAGAAGAGTTATACAAGATGAATTTAAGCAGTACTTAATTTCCGCTTAGAGGACCTTAGGAGATGGGCAGGCATAGTATTAAATAGTAAATCACACAATGAGAAAATCCATTCTTTTCAGCACTTCTTTAGCCTTTATTAAAATTTTATTACATCAAGCAGAAAGTTTTTGTTTGCTCTTCTCTTCAAGACCTCTTTAACACATTCTAATTTCCCTTTTTAACAAAGTAAGACCAAGTCTCAATCCTCTAATGCCTCTGGAAAGCAAGTCTCTCTTGTAGACTGTTTTAATTTAAAAATCATTTTAATTATTTTTTAAATTACCTTCTATGTGAGAAAACTGATACTGGTTTTCAATTTAGAGAACCAATATACTTTTTAAAATACATTGATCACTATGAGAATTTGAGTCAATTTAAACAAATTACATGGCTTATACTTCCTATTTCAGTGTTACAATAAAGATTACATGAGGTTACATAGGGCAAAGCTTAGCCCACACCACACTCTATCCATGGTCCATGGGTAAAATTTCAGTCGGTGAGGAAGATGAGTAGAGGGTACAGAACAAATAAAAACAACCATGGAGGATAGATGTGAGATTCCATAATGATGAGGAGTCAAAAAATAGGAAAAGGATAGTTATAGTAGAATCCAGAGAAGAGAGCAAAAACTGTAGAGGGAGATTAGATTCAGTTAACAAATAGTTATTGAGTCATGCTATGCGCTAATCACTGGTAAGAAAGGCAGATGTAGTTCCTTTGAGTATGTGCCTTATAATCTATGACAAAGCTGTCAAAATAGGTCAGAGTCTTGTTTTAAAGAGCCTTGAATGTCAAGCTAAATATCACTATAGCGGCAGATTCTTAAGTCTTTGACATTTGTTCAGCACCTAGTCCTTTACATGGTTTTTGAAGAATATATGCTGAACAAATGAATTTCAGTTTAATGGTATTTTTATACAAAATAAATTAATGTATTTAATTTACATATAATATGTATCTTCCTCTTTCCTCCCTCTTCCAAATCACACCTCCCCTCAGCTAAGATAACTGCCACCTCCTTCCCAAGGAACAGGCCTCTGGGAGTGGAGAAGGGTCTAAAGGTAAATCTAAATTCATTAGTCTGTGCAAGTCTGTGTCTTCACCTCCCTGCCTTTCCAAGAAGTCGTGTTTCCATCTATGTTGCCTCTATGTCAAACTTGGATCATCTAAA
Source organism: Manis javanica (assembly GCF_040802235.1). NCBI lineage: Eukaryota > Metazoa > Chordata > Mammalia > Pholidota > Manidae > Manis > Manis javanica. Next base: position 26,225,119 of record NC_133157.1, on the reverse strand, counting down.
TACCAGATCCAATCGATTTCAAGGGGCCATGCCCATAGGGACTTGCTTCTGCAAGAAAACAAGCTTAGTTTGACTCTTGGCAAAAACAATTATTCTCAACCAGGCATCCTACAGGAATTTTGCAAAGCAAATGTAAATAAAGCTACAAAACCCCAACAACTTCTTAGCAGCTCCTTTCCTCCTCCCATACCCCACCCCAATCCAGAAACCTCTTCTTTTTCCTCACCTCTTCCTTCTAGTTCTAATCTATTATTATCTTGGAAACAAATTCAAGGCAGTGCTTTAAAAAGTTTTGTTTTTTGCCCACCTACCCCCACTGAGAGTTTTCCAAGGTATTTAGAAATATCCTTTATGGCTAGTCCAATTCTCATCCTAGGATAGGCATTGGTACTCCTTTCTTGGAAGATGAGTTAAGTCTTGGGGGCTGGTTAGCTTTTCTTTTCATCACATATTGTATTAACAGAACTGCAACAAAAAGCAAAACCTAGACACAAAATGGTGATGTCCAAGATGGAGAGTCCAAGTGAATATTTTACTTCAGAGAGATCCTCCACATCATGTGTTGAAGATGAGAACAATGACTCACTGTGTCTCACTGAATCATGTTTGCTCTACTGAAATTTACTGAGATGAACCAACTCTTCCTTCTTTTGTATTTCAGATGCGAATCCCCTTTTGGTTCTGTGATACAAGTCTTTGTCCACCTAATGGTGAGAATTTTAATTTCAGGAAATTTCAAGAACTTTCTCTGGTCTGTCTTCCTCTCTACCCATCATCTTCCTTTCTTCCATCACTCTCATCAGGAATACTCATATGCATTCCTTGGGTGTTTCCTCTCTACCTCAAAATCCACATGATCTGTTACACTAATCTGATGTTCTCAGGACATAACCTCTGGGCAGCTCCAATTAAAGGATCATCTTTTCCCCTACATATAGACTTAGTAGACATAAAAGCTTGAAGGGCTCTTTAAAAGTCATGCACTTCAGCTTCTTTCATTTTATAAACCAGGAACCTTAATCTCAGAAGCGACTTGCCCAAGGTCACAAAACTCCTTAGTAGGGTTTCTGGAATTATATACGAAATATATATTTTATCATATGTAAAATCTAGAATGTACATTTTATCATATGTAAAATCTGGAATGTACATGCCTTTGCATATTTTTTCTGAAGAGAGAATCTATAATTTTCATCATTTCAATATAATGATTCATAAGAAATACATATTTGGTCATTCAGAAGACCAAATATATTTATTTCCCAGATATATCTGGTCTTCATCCACAGCTCCTGAAAACACTGCAGGGCCTTGAAATGGGTTGTCTTATCATGTTGCTTAGAGACCTTTTGTACCCCCACCCAAGGGCAGAGGCTGGAGATTGAACCAGTCAATGACCTGTAATTTAGTCAACCAAGACTATGTATGCAATGAAGCCCTCACAAAAGAGCACACTACTGTCTTGGATCCTGCTTCTCTAACAGAGAATGCTTCCACGTGCCACCGAGCCAGGCCCCAAGCTCCGTAAGGACAGAAGCTCCGGGGAGGTCAGTAGAACCTCCAATCTGTAGCCGGCTGGTGAGAAGCACAGATAACTGCCTGGTGCTTACAAAGGGCAGTCTTATAGGATGGAGCCCTTAACCTGGGGAATCTGGTGTTGTCTCCTGGCAGATGGTATCAGAATTGACTTGAGTTCTCAGACACCCTCCTGACCCTGCTGGTGTTTGGGAATTGGTTGGTGTTTTGCATGTGGGAAACACACACACACACACACACACACCAGGTCCAGGAATTGGTTGGTGTTTTGTATGTGGGAAACACACACACACACACACACACACCAGGTCCAGGAATTGGTTGGTGTTTTGTATGTGGGAAACACACACACACACACACACACACACACACACACACACACACACACACACCAGGTCCAGGAATTGGTTGGTGTTTTGTATGTGGGAGAAACACACACACACACACACACACACACCAGGTCCAGGAACCCGAAAGGAGTTATACTACTGCAGTGTATACTACTGCTGTATGTAAAAAAAAAACACAATCATATTCTCCAGATAGTAAAAAAATCATCCTCTCCCAGTAAGTGATAACCATGAATTGGTGCTATATATATATATATATATATATATATATATATATATATATGTCTATATATTCTTCCTAGGAAATTTCCCATACCAAACACCAGTTATCATAAAACATTTTGACTTCAAGACTAGCCAGATAAAATACTTTGACTTTCAAATGCTTCTTGGAAGTTGAGTTTGGCATAGAAAATGTTGCACAGTTTTAAACAAATGCACAATACACACAAAAAGAATGAATAAAAGAATAAATCCTATGCATAAAAGATTATTTTGTTTTTAGAAAGTACTTAAGTTCTAAATTATTTAGTGAATTATCTCATTCTCTTATTTTAAAAAAATAATGTTCAAAGTATTCAATGTGAAATGTCACAAGCTATATATACTGTTTTCTCAAATCACAGCTTCTCAGAAAGGGAAATGAAACTGACTGGCACCAGGATTTTTTGTGCTACAAAAAGTAAACTGGCCTTATTAAATTACAGGTACATACTAAAATCTCTCAGTCTTTCATAAACCTAACCTGAAATATAGTTATTTATTTCTCATATAAATCTACTTCAAATGCTTTTTCCTGTGGTTATCCCGTCATTTTAATTCATCTATTTGAATATAGGTAAGAAACACTAGTTTCCCATTCTCTTTGTTCATGACTTGTTCAAGTCCCCACTTACTGAATCCCTTCCACACCAAGGGGGTTGATTTAAGGACTAGGGAGAATGTATTGAAGACATCCATCCATCTGGAGAAGCACACACTCAAAAGGAAGACTAATAAATGCTAACCAAAACAAAAATCACAGTTACATACATAAATAGTGCCATAATCCATTCCTATGGGAGCAAAAAAAAAAGGGGGGAGATAATTAACTTTAAGGCAGTGTTGGCAAGGAGGAGTGAATCTGGGAGAGCTCATGAGAAGAATGACATTTAAATCAGGTCTTAAAAGTTTTCAAAATAGAAATAAAAAGGATTTTAACCATTATTTTGTTCTAGGAACAAAGTCTGATATACCTCCATTTGTTGATAGAGTAAAATGCTCTTTACTTAATATGGTTTATCATCTCACCTCAGCAGAATATAGAATAACTAAAGGCTCTATTTGAAAGTGATTTTACATGTGAAATTTTCATTCTCTGGCTTCAAATATTTCTAAAATGTACCTCTCTAACAACATCAATGCTGGTTACCTATCCAAGGAAATATTTTCAGATGAAAATTCAAATGAAAAGGGAGAATCATTCTTTGCCTTTTGCTAGTATTTCATTTGTCATTTGACAAGTCCTTACCCTGACAATGGTAAATCCATAGAAACCAAACTGCCTGGGATGCAGCCTCAGCTCCATTACTTACAAACTCCATAATCAGACTAGTTAATACCTCAGTTTCTCCATCTGTAAAGATGAAGATAATAATAGTACCACCTCACGTGGTTCTTAGGAGAATGTACTGAATTATTACATGTAAGATGCTTAAAACAACATTCAGAATACAGTAAATCAACAACATAACTTTTTACCAAGTAGAAATGTTTTCTATGAGTTTTTTTCTAATTTGCCACACCAAGTTAATAAGAAAAAGTTTTCCCTTGTATTTCACTTTTATAAACAGACTTTGAAACTGTATTTACTTTCAAAGAAAGATGCCTTCAGAAAAGGCTAAGCATGATTTCTAGATAGTAATGGAAGTAATGGAGAAATCGCTTATTTCAAAAGATTCGCAATGTAATTAGGGATAGAACAAGCAGAAATCATATTGTATCATACCAATAAAACAAAAATCACCAAAGTTAGGTTGCCAGCTAAACTAATAGCTCCCTTCTGCTTTTTTTCCTTATACTTTTACAGTCAAATACTCCGTCATTCCATTTTCCATGTATTGCACAGAAAATCATTTTGAGATCACAGATTTCTCACAAATATTTGACAGAAGCAACAGTAAATCTTTCATTTTAAACCAAATAAAGAATTAGAGTTGAGTAAATTTCATTGTCTGTTCTTTTCCACAGTGTTGCAATCCCTATGCAATCAATGTCCCAACAAGCTGAAGAGAACTTAGGTGGCCCACCCACAGAAACAAGGGAAATATGATACAGGCTGTAGACACTCTGATAAGGACTATAGCAGATGAATGTACCAGAACACAGTGAGCATCCTTGGAAAGTCCTCTGATCATAGTACTGAAATTGTACCACTTCACTGGGAGTTAAAGAACTCTAGGGCTTAATGGTTGAGTTCAAATCTTAGCTCTGCCACTTGCAAGGTCTGTGGCCAGGGGCAAGTTAACCTCTAAGTTTTTTAACCTGAAAAACAGACATAATAAATGAGTTTGTTGTAAAGATTAAATTAGTTATTTGAGAAGCATCTGGAATAGTACTTGGTACATAATGATATTTAATAGTCTATCAAATAAATATTGCAGTAACATGGCATTTATAATTATTTCCACATGCAGATATGAAGAGGGTTTTTAGTGTAGGACCTCTCCCAAATAAAACAAATTTTCAGAAAGATCTTTTAAAATTTGATGCTAGAGTAACTGACCAGAAGGAGCATTATGCTTGAAGTATTTTACTATCCAGATAGTAAGTAAAAATGTATTTGAATCTGAAAGCATTTTAGAAATGCCAAATCATATATATTGGTATTTTCTAGATATCCAAAAGGTTCATAATCAAAGTCTAAGGCAACATCCATTTAATTATTTTAGGAGGTAAAAATTGAAGTAGTGAAGCATTAACAATTTGCAGTCATTATAAACATAGCATAAGCAACTTGGTTTATGGGAATGAAGATTCCCTCAAAGAAAAAATTTAATCGAAAAATACTCCAACTTCTCTCCATGTAAGGTAAATAACAGTAGATAACAACAAGCCATGTCCCTCAGTTTCATTAGGTGTCATTCATTTTTAGTAACATAAGCATAGAGACTTCCCAGAGCAGAGATTAGGCAAAACCAGGCTCTAATCACCCTTTTCCAGTCCTAGACTAACCATTCTCATATGAACTGTAAATACACTCTAAGTCAAAATGCACCCAGGGTCCATTATAGGCCTCTACCTAGATGTAAACCAAAATACCTACAAAGGTCGAGATTTCAAATACTCATCTGAAAGGGAGACACACATATTACTGGTGTCCCCTTTACAATCAGATACGTCATTGAGGAACACAGGCCTGTCCTTGCAAAGGGGCTCATGCATTACTCTGACCACAGTAGCTGTTCTTGTCCCTTACATGGACTATGATCCTACTGCTCCTCAGGTCTCTCTGATTGTAGTGCTTTTACTCAAGTAGATACCAATTTGCTCTGTGAATCCAGTGTTTTCCAAAATCTCCCTATTGTGAAGTATTTTAATGCTTGATAGGAGCATTAAATATTTTGGGAAGAGGCCGGCCTAGCAATGGAAACATTCTTGAAAATTACTATACTATCTGAAGAGGTTCTACTCCATGCTTTCACACTTTCTTTGATTTGGGAGAAGAATCTCGGGAGAATGACATGAATAACAGAAAGCCTCCATTATGTCTGTGGTTGATATGAGAAAAATGGGCTGAAATGAAAGAGAAAATGAGAAATTAAGTACTTTTTTAGTTGGGATTTAAATTTTGTCTGGAAAGAAGGTCAAAACATAGGTCTGGGTCCCAAACTACTGTTAAAAGAACCAGTAAAACTCTTAATTTTGAACTCATAAAATTTTATGAGGTGTTCTTTGGGGAGTGAGAGGGATCTGACCTTAGAAAGTAACTTGCTGATTTTCATTACCAAGGAAAATTTTCTAAATATCGAATTTGTCCTCTATTATGTGAATGCATATACCACCCACTCACTTTGTAAAGTGTCACTGAAAAGTTGATGACATCAATGCTGCAAAAGAAGGGTCAACTACCTCCAGGGCCAGATGGTTGTTTTTTTCTCTCCCTCTCTCTCCCTACCCGCACCCCCACCTCCCCACCACTTTTAGAATCTCGTTTATTTTCTTCTTTGTGTTAGTTCTGAAAGAGAGGTACCTACATCTACACACAACCCTGGCACTGGCCCATGCTCCAAGAACCTTCCCATTTAGCAACGGTCTGTTAGTCGGAAATCATTCTAACAAAAAAAACAACCAGCCAGGCTTTCCCGCGATCTTCCTCCCAGTCTGCAACCACCCGTCTTCACCGGATCTTGGTCGGTACCCGAAAGCGACAACGCCTTGTAAAACCCAGCCCCGCTCCGGCCACGGGCCGATTCCCAGGCCACCCGGCCAGGAGGCGCTGCGGGCCAGTCCCGCAGGGTCACCGGCGGCCCACGCACAGCCCGCCCTGCCCCCAACGCGGAGCCCTGCCCAGCTGCTGAGCTCGGAGTTCTGCGCCGCCCGCCGGGGTTACTCCCGGTCATTCCCCAGCACGTCTCGCCCCAGCTTCCCCATCCGTGCCTGGCCTGAAGCTGTCCGCCAGAAACAAGCAGCAAAGGGCAGAAAGATGGGGGAACTGGGGAATGGGCACCTCAGTTCCAGGTTTCCGCAGACTCTCTGTCTTAAGTCTGTTTCTGAAAGAAACAAAACTCGTCCCCAAGCTGCACCAAGGATACCGCTTCGGGTGAGCGCAGAGACCGCAGGCAGGATCCCCCAGATCAAACAAAGCCCCCAGGCCTCAGGTTAACAATAACGCTACGGACCTCACTTGGGACACCTCCCAGGTCCAGTTCTTTAGAATCAAGAACGCGTTGCTCCAGACTGGGGGCGCATGGAGTCGATTAAATTAGTTATTTGAGAATAACTAATTTAATAACTCAGACCAGCTTCTTACGAACGGAGTGGGAACACAGTGTTGGCATTTGTCCCGGTGGGCGCCCACCGACCAGCAGACAGAAAGGTTTCCAGCCGGCTCAGGCAATTCCGAACAAAGAGAAGCGCTCGGTACAGAACTGCCACTTGCCCCAATGCGGCAGCATCGTCCCCGGCACAATCAGAAGCCCCTGATCCCACTGCCCCCGAGGAACTGCGAACGAGTCTCCGCTCCCAGCTCCCAGGGATGCTCCCCGCGGTCCACCGCCTGGCGAGCAGCGACAGCAACAGCGCTGCGCCTTCTGTTCGCCAAAGCTAGTCTTAGGACGTCCTCCCCACACTTAGAATTGCCAGAGGTGAGGCTGTGGGGGGGTGGGATCAAAAACCCGGAAACCGAGCGCTTCCCAAAGCCTCGGCCGCGAAACAAAATAACAACCCCCAGGTCACTGGAGAGCCTACCTGTTTTCCACTTTTGTGTTTGCGTCTCTTTCCCGCACCCCTTGAAGAACCTTCGGAAAAAGGGGGGGGAGGAGCTAACCGCCCCCAGAAATTGGCTATAAGGGCTCTGGTCCTGAGCGCCCCCTCCCTGCTCTGCCCACCTGCGCCCGGAGAGAGGTGTAGGTCCCTGTACCACTCTCTCTCTCCCTCAGAATTACCGGGTTTTTGCCGGGACTAGTTCCTTTTATAGATTCGGCTGAACGCAGGGGTTACTATCGGTCAAAGCCTGCTCTCTCCCTCCTTCCCCGCCCCCCTTCCCGGCCTCTGTTTATGTAGTTCAGTCACTCAGCAGAAAGCACGTGGAGCCGCGCCCCGCCCCTTAAACGGGCGACGTCCGGCAGCTCCAGGCAGCCTTGCGGGCCAGAGGGAGAGGGGTGGGGGTGTTGCGGGTATCGTCGGGCCCAGGATCGGCGCCCTCTGTCCCACCCTGTCCTGCCAGCCTAGAGCGGCCGGGAAACGCGGGGGGCTGCGCGGGAGACTCGTCCACGTTCCGGGCAGCTAATAGCACTAGTGAGAATCGCTTCCTCTAAACTCGTGTTTTCAGCAATTTTTTTTTTCCTTTGTCATTTTAGTCACCCAGAAAGAGTGAGGGAGAGAAAAATTCTAGGCTGAAACCCCTCAGGACGCCAACCGTTTAGGCCTTCTTTCCTTTCAAATGCCTAGAATGTGGGGGAAGGTGGACAGTCCTCTGGATAATTGGGTGTTTTGTTTGCTCCACAAACCCTGACTTAGGTATTCAGTAGGCGACTTAACTGCCTTTGGGATTCCCATCCTGGGTCTCCCAGGTCCTGGGAGGGCACATGAAAAGCTCTTGTTCCTTCTCTTTGCAAACTGAGGCAGGGAAGGTGGCTGAAAATGATGGAACAATGTGAACCAGCTTCCTTTTTATTTTCATTATATCAATGTACCATTGATATATACAGAGAGCTTGTATTTGGCTTCTACAGATTTGCAAAGTGAGCTAAAGATGAGCAGTTGTGTAAAATTATATAACCATTCCAGTTTCCAGCTTCTTCCTCTGACTTTGGCTTTGACAGTCAGGAGCAGGATGGCCCACATAACATTTGGGGAATAGAGGTGACAGTACAAACGGAGGCCCACATGCTTAAGTCTAAATATTAAGTCGTATATCAAGTCAACAAATTTTAAAATAAATGTCTACTACCTTGATAAAGATACCTGTGAGGCAACCCAGAAGGGCAGATTCACATTCAGACTCTGAGCTCACAGTTTATTTTACCTGAGTTTTGGCAAGAATGTGGTGGAAAAGGAGAGCTGGCCCCCAAGCCCCTTCTCTTCTTACTCCCAGCTCCATCATATTCCAGAAAAACTTCCACCGTGTGCATTGCAGACCCTCAGGGACCAAGCCCCCTCCACCCTACAGTAAAGACCACAACTTGAGCCCAGGTCCATATCAGTGGTTCTGGTAACACCAGGACAAATCTGGTGAGGAGTTTCATACAGGCCCTGGAAGAGCACGTAGGGGCCTTAGGACAAGGAATTCTGCGGCTCCATGTACTCATAACTCTGGTGGTATGGCTCCTTGGCCTTGTAAACTCACCTGTAGGAAGTGCTGAAGCCTGAGGAGGGCTGGAGCCCAGCTTTCTGCAGCTCAGGGCCAGGGACAGAGGTCACTCTTATCTGGGTCAAACAACAGTCCTGGCCAAGAGACTGGGTTCTGGGGTCAAACTTGACCAAACCACATGATCTGAAACTTTATGCCTCCATTTTTTCATCTGTAAAATGGAGAGAATCTGTATGATCTCCCTTCCTCACAGGGGTTTCTGAAAGTGAATTATGTTCATTTGAGCACTTTGTAAGAATGTCATTATAAACAAAGAGAGTGTTAGATGACTCTTAATGTCATTTTCAGGTACCAGCCATGGCCTATAAATTTTTTCCCATGCTAAACTTTTAAAACTCCAGGACTAGCAAAAAGTTAAAAGTAATCTCTGACCTTCTAGATATAAAGGATAGCTCCTAGAGGAGGTGTTGCCATTCCAAGTGTGATATTTGGGAGTGATGAGGTCTTCCTGACTCTCCATTTCCCCACCTCATCCCAAAACCATCCAACACTGTGCTTAAAATTGTACTACCAATCAATTTTTTTGTAATTTTGAAGGCTATGATTCCAAAGCGCAGCCCTATTAAGGTAACCCCTTAGGTTGTTCTACCAGGGAATAAGTGGCAGTAAGTCCTGTACAAGTAAGACAACAAGGATGATGGAAAAAGGAAGTGAGCCTAAGAAGAAAATGGAAGCCCGAGATAGGACAGCCATTGATTCTAAATATATAAGTCTACGGTCCCAATGCCAAACTTAATCATTTTTAACTGAGAACAACCTATGAGAATCTGCTCACCCCCCTACAATGAATACATGAACACAGTGAAATGTTTGAAACATGGTTATCAGTCTCATTGGTTTTACCAGTCAAACAGCCCAAGCCCCCAAAGAGGCAAAGTGATTTGGCCTGGTGACACAAGGGAGTAAGTCTACTGACACCAAGCCTATGCTTTGCAAATGTGACAGGTTCATATTACAGAAATGCTGAATTCCAAAAGTTAGGGCCTAAGAGAATGTATCCCTTGAGAAAGTTTGTAAGTGGGAATTCTCTTCCTTGAATGTCATATATTGATCTGTTTCAGAGTATGCTTCAGTGAGCTTTCTCCAAGTCTTTTGATTCCCCCAAACATTAACACAAAAACTCCAAGTACCCAACTAAGTGACCCTTTCCAAATAAATAAGAAGACCCTTCTTTGTTGCTGTTGTTCTGGGGAAGCTGATTCTAGAAATCTAGCCTGGGCAGCTTGAGGTTCTATTCTGAGATGACCCTGGCATCTTCTAATTACAGAATTGCCCTTCAGGCAGCTGTGGCCTTTGAGACCCTGCTAGAGGTCATGGAGCTACAGAAAAGCTCAATTTTGTCATTCACTTTCAAGTTAGGAATTACCTAAAAGGCCTTGCTTAGGTCAGTGACAAATAAAAAAAGTATTCTAAAAATAACTTTTCAATCTGTGTTTGTCAGTTAAGAAGACCTGTTAGCTAGATTTTTTTAATAGAATTCCTGGATAATGAGAGGGGCCTCAAAATTAAAACAAAAAATAATCCTTTTGTCATATAAGGATGGATTTATAGTTCATATTTGAGTCAGTTTAATTCCAATACATGGTTAGACACAGAAAAAAGCATTAGGTAACCAATGTTCAAATGAAAAAGGTACAAGGAAGCACCATTATATGTAGAATAAACCATGTTATCACATAGGTTCTCAATACCTCCATATGTAATTTAAATGGACCAGTATAATCCCCTTCTGTATTAATGTGACTCCTATTGACATGTAAGCAAGATTCAAAACCATTACCGCTTATGGACTTAAGATGTTTGTTCTGCCTGTCACTGGGATCAGCAAGTTAGCCTGGATCATAGACAGATATGTTCTCCTGAGTTACTTGTTGATCAGTGAGTTACAATTCTTTTTAAAAGCCATCCTTCCAACCTGCCTCCTACAAGCCCTCCTTCCCTTAAAATCCAAACTCCTGATAAGATTTCATCTGTATTCCCTCCCTTTCATTCACTCTCCCATCCATTTTAGGCAAACTCTTGTCCCTACCACTCTGAATTTGTTCTGTCTAAACTCATTAATGACCTACTTAAAAAGAGAGAAGGGGGAAAATGTACTTTCTTTCTTATCATTATAAAATATTTTTAATGTAGAAAAATAGAAAAATATCTCAAGCACAGAAAGACTGCTTAATTGGTAAGGCTGATGACCTCTTAAGTCCTTAGGCCACCTGATCGCTGGTATTTGACACTATTGACTACAACTTTCTTCCTGAAACTAGTTCTTCGCTTGTATTTCATGAATGTTTCTTTTCTGACTCTCCTGCCTCTTTAACTGCTCTTAATTGCTCTTTTCTTATATATAGGTCTCCTATAGAGGTTTCCTCTTTTTATTTCTAAAGGCTCCACTCCCTTGGCTTCACCTAAATCCTGTATCATCAGCTCTTACCTCTATGCTGAGCTCCTGATTTTCCTCCCTAATGCACTGAAGAGTATCCAGCAGGGCCAATGGTGTGCTAGAATTGGCTCACTCCCACTCAGAGCTGACTATGTGTATCTCTACCCAACTCTGCAATACATGTCTTCCACAGGACCAGCTTAAAATCAGACAGTGGTGCAAACATTTACACTAGTGGAAATGTAAAACAATCAGAGTTTTCCTTTCTTTTCGTTTTTGGAAAGCCAGTTAACATTTACCAGTACAACACTGAACAGGACATTCTGCAAATAAACCCAAAACCAATTTTTTATAATATTCTCTTTAATTCTCCCTCCTTTTTAAATCTCTCTCCTGCCTGCATTTTATTTTTTATTTCATTTAATGGCACCATCATCCACACATTGAGTATAGGAAATCATAGTCATACTGAACTTTCCATCTCTCTGTCTCTTTTCATTCTAAAAAGCACCAAAGTCAGGTCACTTGAACCTCCTAAATATCTCTTAAATCTGTCCTTTCCTCTCTGTCTCCATGCATGAGTCCAAGCCAAAGATTTGGGTTTCTGTATTGCAATAACCCTTCAAACTGCTATTTCTGACTAGTTTCTTCCCCTTCCTATTTATTTTCCCTTCCACAATAGAATGAGTTTTACTTGGGGGGGAATAAAGCTAAGTAAACCAACATGAAACCCAAAGACTATCTAAACAATATCTTCCCCTCCACCCCTACCTGCCTCAAAACTTCCTATGGTTCTCATTGCTTACAAAGAAAAAAATACCCTCAAAAATTCCTTAACAAAACCTACAAAGACCTTTGCAAACATCTGAAGGCCTTTGAAGCCTAACTGTACACTTTGCTTCCTTCTCAATCCTACCATCCCTATCTTACCTCTACCCACCCCCCATTTCACAGACTTCCTGTGTTTCTGCTCATGTAGTTTCCCCTTGCTTGGAAATCCTTCTCATCTCCACCCCTTTCCTTCTGTGTAAGAGTACATATTGAAGGAAATGTATTGGATTAAATAACTGATTGTTGGGCTATTATTCTAGAAGCAAGAGGAAAAAGGGAGAGAGAAAAGAAAGGAAAAAAAAGGAAAAAGGAAAGTTTCACTGCCTGTAAACTGCCTCAATTTTGATGAAATTAAACCTAGCAGAGAGTCTTTTTGCTATATAGCTGAATGCTCATCTCAGCTTTGATAAGGATGGCATCTTTCCTTGAAGACAGTAACTTTGAGTTTTGACTTTACTAGTTTAGATTTGATTTTTTTAAGGCACACTTTAATGATTGTAGCTGAACACAACTTGAGTTACAATAGGACTGTTTTGCATCTTAATTTGGTGATGGTTGTATGACTATGCAATTTTTTAAAACTTGTAGCACTATACACTAAAAAGGGTGAATTCTGCTGTATACAAAAATTAATAAAGTAAAATTTTAAGTTGCTATGCATGTAGGTGGAAGACCATTAGACTGGGATTCAAGGCAATAAAAGGCATTACTGCCTCTAACAAAAGCAACACCACTTCCTCACACATCTCACCCTTTACTAGTATCAAAGGCCTAGTGAAATCAGCAGGAAAGAGTCAAAGGTCAGAAACAACATTCTTGGCAACTAAATATGAGACCAAAGAACACATCCACACCCACAAGAGCCTGAGATAGATCCAAGCCACTTTGTCTATTTGAATTAAACTCGGAATAGACAAAAGAAGCAAAATAAAAAATTCAGCACTCCACTGGGGGTGGTCAATAAATAGGAGAAGAGATGGATCAGAAAAACATGTGGGCAGCTAGAGAGACAAAAGCATTCCCAGATGGATCTTCAGTGTGTGGGGGAGAGTTTTGAATGACCTGAGATTCAATGAGATAATGACAATTACTTCTTCTGCAGACAATTTGTCACCTCATGTTTTTATGAAATGCCCAGTGTGTCATATAAAATATAATATAATGAAAACTACATTTGCAGTTTCACACACTCTTCCTTTCCTGAAAACCATGTGAAGGCAAACAGAAATATGAGACTGTGCGATTTCAAGGAAACTGTAGAGTCATAGTAATTTGATTCTAAAAACAGAAGCTTGACAAGAAGTTATATTTAAGTCAACCATCAATCTATCAGAACATAATTTCTAAATTTAGTAACAGATAACCTTTCCATTTTATCCTCCCAATCACCATATGCACAGAATCACCCTTTATACTAAACAAGGTGCATTACTTGATTTTTAACCATACAAACACCTTGAGGTTATGTTCCTTCAGAATTACATTTTAAGTAACAAAGACAACTCCTCAAAAATGAAGAAGAGTGTTAGTAACCCACATATATTCGGGAGGTGAAAAGTTAAACAGTAGAAATAATATTGCTGGTATCAGCAGTCCTAAAAATATGCAGCTAAGTGCTCTTTTTTATAGTATATTTGGTCAGGATACTTTTGTGGAGTATATGATATTTGAATGTATCTGTTTTGACTTGGTGTGGGTAAAATTGCAGTATTTCCAGAATCTCTCTCCTGGCTTTAGTGCATCTGCATATCAATAGGTGTTTCAAAAGGGTGGAGAGAAATAGTCCATCTCCACATCAATAGGAAATTAGGGAGGACAGAGAGGGTTTATCTGAACGGGAGAAGTTGGGTGGAGCTCTCTCTTCTGCAGTCTGGTCAAGAGAGAGACAGCGGGACAACTGCTTCTAAGAAATAAATGGGTTTCGTAAACTTTATTTCTCCCTTTGACTAATTTCAGTTTCAAAGGTATTTTGCCCCGAAATTTTCTCCTGGAGTTATGCTTGGGAAAATTTTATCATAGTCTAAAACTCAAAACCTCAAACTTTGAATGGGTTTTGTAAAAATCAAAATAATTTTTAAAAATATATAAGTAATACATGCTCATTTTCCTTTTTTCATTCATTCATCCATTGAAGGATATTCTCTACACACACACACACACGCCCAGGTTTTTGGCAGTTATGAATGTAAGTCTTCATTTCTCTAGCATAAATACCCAGGAGTGAGATTGCTAGGTTAAATGGCAGATATATGTTTAACTTTGTAGGATCTGAAAAATCAAAAGTTAGCATAAGTGCATAAGTACAGCCATCTTAAAGGGTTAAACACCACCCTCTAGCCTAGGAGATTCCTTCTATCTCAACAAAGAAAGTCCATTACCTTAGACAGAAAATGGCTCCTCTCTGACCTGCCCATTCCCAAAACCAAGACAAAAATCCTTTCCTTTCTAGGCCCTTTCTAAGCCTAGCTAGATATTTTAGAACGTAGATCCCTAACTTCTCCCTGCACCCCGTTGGCAAGACCCCTATACAACCTCAGCAAGAGCCCCCCTAAAAAACCATTATCCTCCTCACCCCGACACTCCTTCATTAAGCTCCGTCAAGCCCTTGTAGAAGCGCCAGCTCTCCATCTTCCTGATTTGTCGAAGCCCTTCTCATTATACATTCATGAGAGGTCCAGTCAAGCTCTAGGAGTCCTAGGCCAATATTATGGCCCATCCTTTGCCCCAGTAGCTTATCTCTCCAAGCAATTAGACCCCACAGTTCAGGGATGGGCCCCCTGCCTACGAGCATTAGCCACTAGACAGCTCTTGCAGAAAGAAGCTCATAAACTGACATTCAGAGCGCCCCTTACCATTCTGTCCCCACATCACCTAAAAGATCTCTTAACCTACAAAAGTTTACAGACTCTCCCTCCCTCCAGACTCCTGACCTTACTGTCCTCTTTCCTCCAAAATCCTGTTCACCCCCTTTGCCATCCATACCCGAATCATGACTTTTTCCTCCTTTACTGCTCTCTTGCTTTTTTCCTCATTCCTATTGTCTTCCCCACCACCCCAGCCTCCTTTGTATGGCGATTCAAAGTCAGAGAGACTTACACACAGCATCAAACAAAAGTTACTGTCCTCATTGCCACACCAGACTGCCCTCTGAAAAGCTGCTCTGAGCCTTTATACCTCCACTTTCCTCCCTCCACCGAAGTGTTCACTAGCAGCTACCCTTATTCTCCCTACCTCTGCTTCCTCTATGACCAAAAACAAGCCTGTTGCAGGTGATAGCCAGACACCTACAGGAGATGTCCCTACTAGTCTTGCACCATTCACTACATGAGTAACTTCCAGTACCCACAGTATTACTCCTCCAACCATTTCATGAAATATCCCAACGGCTCATTCTCCTTATCAATCCCAGATCCCTGGGACTCTCGATGGGCTGCCAGAGTCACAGCCTCAGTTTACTACGGGGGGTCCTCGACCCTCCACAGTACCCTTCATATCTCTCGAAAGTATGTTCCCTCTCATTCCCAGATCTCTCAAGTTGCATCAGATAGCAGACATTCCGAAAAAGTCATTATCCAAACTCTTGATAGTGCCTCTTCATCTTCTTATCCCCACCCCTCTTCCCATTTCTCCTACTCTTCATTACAGCTCATTCAGGACACCACCATCTTTTTCAACCACACCCTTAACACAGACAATTGTTTCTTGTGCGCATCACTACAGCGCCCACTGCTGGCCGCCGTGCCCCTTAATATTTCCAACTACTCCTTCCATGCAGAAAGACAACCCCTCTGCCCCCTGGCAGACATACCCCTATGAGAACCAGAATACGCAGATAATCTCACCATCCACCACTGTGTAAACCCAACTCCACCCCCCTCCAGCACACTTCACTGCCTCTCTATCTACACCCCTACCTCCGGCTCTAAGACTTTTACGCAACCGGGACACTTCTTTTAGTGTAATGGCAGTCTTTTCAACTCACTGCCTCTCAACTCCGATACACCCTGCATTCTCGTCACCCTAATCCCACAGTTAACACTTTACAGCATGGCAGAATTCCTTGAGCTCCAACCTCCTTTGCCCTCATGCACAAAAAGAGCTGCTTTCCTTCCCATCACAGTCAGTAGCTCTTGGACCACCTCAGCCATTGGGGCAGGGTTTTCGGGAGAAGCCTTGGGTCACTCTCTATAGGCAGTTAGAGATCTCAACGCCAAACTTGAGGGAGCCCTGACATCCACTGCCGATTCTCTAACCTCTCTCCAAAGACATCACTTCGCTAGCTAAAGTCACCCTTCAAAACCGGCGGGCCCTAGATCTGCTTACAGCCGAGAAGGGAGGCACCTGCGTCTTCCTCTGGGAAGAGTGCTGCTATTACATCAACGAATCCGGCATTGTAGAAACTGACATTACCAAACTCACCGACCTTGCCTCCAGTCTCCACTCTGCTTCCAATTCCAACCCATTCTCGTCAATACTAACAAACCCCCTCCTCACCTGGCTCTGGCCCATTGCAGGCCCCATAATAATCATTCTTCTCGCCTGTCTCTTCTTACCCTGTATAATAAAGTTCATCAAATCCCAAGTCAGAAAAATCTCTAATCAAGCTTTCAACCAGCTTTTACTCAGGAACTACCAGCTTCTGGCCACAGAAGATCCCTCACCCTCACGTGACCTCCTCACCACACGCTGAGATGGACCCCTCCCTCCACTGGAAACTGTTCCTGGAAACAATAGCGCAGACGCCTGGCTCCTGACACCCATATCCTCTTGGCCAACCTATGGTTACAGGGAACCTTCATTGATTTCCAAACCTGAAGAAGTCCACATCTACTCGTCCTTACTGCGGGGAGTCCTATCAACCCTTTCCTCCCAATCCTCAAGCCCTCACTCCCTTCTCCGCCCTGTTCAGCAGGAAGCAGCCAGAGAGAAAGCAACGTCCACAAACCCATAGAGGAGAAAGGGGGGAATGAAGGGTCCCCACCAGTAAGATGGCAAACTTCCGGCTTCTCTTCGGGGTCCTCAGTTCCCGCCGGCGCCACCTGAAGCCCAATCACCTCTCGCCCCCCTCCCAATCCCAGCACCTAGCCAACAGCCACCAGCCCCGTAGAAGTGATACCTCAATCAATTCATGCCCCCTCCTATATAACCCAGCACCTTTCCCTAATAAAGCGGAACTCTCCGGTGAATTGCTGCTATGTGTCGCTCCTTTCCTTTCAGTGATGGAGAGGGCATTTCTCTATGCTGGAAGATGTATGTTTTAATAAGAAAAAGTATAAAGAATGAAAACTCTTCTGCATGCTAAAGAATGTGTTTTGTGATAAAAGAAAGTAACTTTGTTCTAAAGTACAGCTATTTATTTAAAAAGAGACAAAGAGAGAAAACAGCGTGGTGCCTTTTGTTGTGGAAGATCCGCTCAGCCTGTTGCTTTGGGGGGAGGGTTAGGATGTTTAGAGATAAAGTGAGATAAACCCAGTCAAACCGCAGGCAAACCCAGGCATAATTCTCACCGGTTTATGTGCTTGGGACCATGGGGCAAATGAAGAATAAATTACTATATTCTTACAGATATAGTCGTGCCTAGTGAAATTAAAGCAAGTGAGTCTTGATATCAAGTGCACAGCAAAATTAGAATCTCGTTTCCAGTTAAACAGTTTTCTTTAACTGTTAGTCTGCTCTTAATGTTGAAAGATCAAAGCAGTTTCTCATGCTTAAAGTCTCAGTGAGTTGCCATGAAATCGTAATATTAAAAAGACTAAAAGCTAAAGTTTGTTAACAACTGTATAACCTTTATTTGCCTTCGAAATATTTTGTTATTGAAAATGATTGCATGGCCTGAAAAATTGAATTCCTAAGCAGAATGGTAACAAAGCTTTTTTCAGCTGATTAAATGCACTTAGTTAACAAACCAAAATTTATTAAACTGTAGAATCTGGACAAGATTATGTTTCTCCCAGAAAAACAGGTTTCACTGTAAAGGTTTAGATAGACGAACGTGTGACCACTTTTGAGAAAAGTTGTAATAGATTTTTTGAGAACCACCAGGTCTTCTTGTTTAATTTATATGCTGTATGTTTAAAAAAAACATGGGGGACTCTCCATATTTTTTAATGCAAATGATCTTAGAGCTTTTAATAGAATTTGCATAGCAGCTTATATCTACTATTAAAGAGTAAAACATTCTTGAAGCTTTCAGGGAAGACCTGTAGACTTAAGCACTTTCTCTGCTTTTTTGTATCTGGTCTTAGACACTTATGCTGAGTTATGTTCTTATTATTTTCACTGTTTGTAAGCTATTGATTGTAAGCCAAAGGTCATCATTTCTCAGTCCCTAAATGAAGAAGTAAAATGCCTGGTCTCTTTCATCTCAAAGCATATTTCTGGTCATATCTGAATATCTGTGTGAAAGAAAGAGACATTTAAATTTGAGATTCTGCTTAAACTTTTAAGTTGAATTTGACTATAGCCATATTCATTCTTTGTATGTATCTCTAACAGGTCTTTTGTATGCCTGGTGATATTATACTCTGCCTTGAGTTTAGACAGTTCTTTCAGCTAAATATGAATTCTTATTGTAGCTTTTTTCCCTTCCTGAAGATGAAAGCAGAAGAATCTACCATCTGCTACCATTCTCTCAAGAATGCTTAGTAACCTAGAATTATTTTGACTTTCTGTATATTGTCTTTAAAAATTGACAGCAGCAGTCTCCCCTGCTGCCCCACCTTTTTAAGATATCTCGTTTACTGTGCTGAGTATATAGACAATAAATGTGTAATGATAGTTCTAAAAAAATTAAATGCAAAAAGGTGCTTTTACCTCTAGTTAACTCTGATATTTTCCAGAGGGCCTCTGGAACATGTCAGAAGAATTTTTTCTCATTAGAGAAAGTATTTGACTAATTTGGCTTATTTATCTGATATATATATATATAATATATATATTTATTTACCAGGAAAGCACTGTCAAAGAGAATGATGCTAAACTTTGTTACTGAATGTTTTGCATTACAGAAATATCAGAATTACCTTATGTCAACTGTTTTACAGTAAGCTCTCATCAGATCTTTAACCATTGTCATTTGTAAGTCTTTTGTCATTTATAGTATTATCCCTAAACTGGTAAAGAACTAGATTTCAGCAGAACAGGTATTAGTTACATAAGATTACATAAACTAAAGAAAATGATTTTGTGTCTTTTTGTTTCAAATGTTGCTGATAAAGTGTTTTAACCTTGTTCTCTTAAACTAACAACAGTTTAGTAAATGACTATCTTTATGAGCAGAATTGAAACATCCTTCTCTCTACTTGATCCCTCCAGAGTTTAAAAACTTTCAGTGACTGTTTTTGTATTCCATGGCAGTATGTTTATTTGCACGAGTTCAATAAGAATCTGCTTTCCTTGTAAGAAGACTACTTAAGAACACTGGTTACTACCAGGGCTTTGACTGGAATGTCATACCTGAGAGACATGTGTATGGACTCAGATGTGAACAACTTTAAAGAACTAAGATTGACTTTATAAAGCCAACAAAGCCCCTTGGAAGAACTGGCCTGGTACCTTGCTTACAGAGTTCCCAGCAGCCTTACCAGGTGAGTAAAGAAGGTCACTTCCTGGCAGGTGCAGAGACCTCGAGAAGAGAAGAATTCATCCAAATCTACAGGTACTGCAGGCAAAGCCTGATGGCAAGTCTAGCTTGGCTGTCTAGCCTCAAGAGGCTTTTAAAAGTTCAATCTGAAATTCCTTACAAAAAGTTCCAGCAAAGCATATTTAAAAGAGCCTGTGTAATCAATTGCTCTTCTTGCTGCGCCTGTGCAAATAATCAAGCCAGCTGTTAATTATTTTCTTAACCTAGTTACTTCTAGTAAAAATGAGAGTGATTTTAGAGAGAAGTATTGTTTCAATAATGCAGCCTCCTTCCAGAATAAAAAATCCAACTCCAGATGTTGCTACATAACCTAGTAACACAATTTGTTTTATCTTGCCTAGAAGCCACAAAACTGCAAATAGTAATAGAAATGAAACCCAGAATAAAAGTGCCAGCCTTCTGAAGCCCTCTCAACTGACCAGTGATAGAGACCTAGCTGCACCCTTTACTGCGCCCCCTTCTCAGCACGAAGCAGCCAGAGCGGTCATCGCCCCTTTTCCCTAGTAGCAGCTAGAGTCTCTATCTGTAAAAAAAAAAAAAAAAGAATGAGACCATACCCATAGCCTTCCCTGGTAAAAACAGGTATCTAGTCCCTCTTCCCGAGGGATGGTGGGCTTATAACACTGGAGTGACCCCATGTGTCTCTATTTCTGCCTTCAACTCTTCCCGTGATTTCTGTATCATAGTCCAGCTGGTGCCCAGGTTGATGTATTATGATGATGATCTCTCATTCGTAGCTGAATTTGAACCTAGGCATAGATATAAGAGAGAGCCGGTCTCGCTGACCTTAGCTGTGTTGTTAGGGATAGGTGTCGCAGCCGGAGTGGGAACGGGGGCAGCCGCTATTGTGCAAGGGAACCAACATTATGAAGGGCTAAGGACAGCTATTGATGAAGATCTAAGGACCATAGAGCAATCCATTACAAAACTTGAAGAATCTCTGACTTCCCTCTCTGAAGTAGTCTTGCAGAATAGACGAGGGCTGGATCTGCTGTTCCTAAAAGAAGGAAGACTGTGTGCAGCTTTAAAAGAAGAATGCTGCTTTTATGCAGACCATTCCGGAATAGTAAGAGATTCAATGTCAAAGCTTAGAGAAAAGCTAGGCCAGAGAAAGAAAGAACGAGAAGCCAGCCAAGGGCTATTTGAATCTTAGTTCACTAGATCCCCGTGGTTTACAACCCTGATATCCACTCTGGCTGGGCCCCTACTCATCCTTGTGTTGCTCCTCACTTTAGGACCCTGCATACTAAATCAGCTGATAACTTTGTTAGAGAAAGAGTGAGTGCTGTTCATGTACTAATGTTGAGGCAACAATGTCATTCACTCACCCCACAAGAAGATACAAACATTCCATGATTGGAATGTCCCTAAAGAGAAGTGGGGAAATGTAGGATCTGAAAAATCAAAAGTTAGCATAAGTGCATAAGTACAGCCATCTTAAAGGGTTAAACACCACCCTCTAGCCTAGGAGAAGGAAAATTATTAGAATCTTGAAAAAAAACAAATTAGTCAGCCAGTGTTAAATGTAGTGACCTTCAGTTAGCTAACCTCAAATCAGTTAATCATGAACACCAGGTGGTGGGCAGCTGCGGCCTTCAGACAGCTAACCTTGGTCGGATAGTCATGCATACCAAGCTTATCTTGCTAAAACACTGTGTAAGAAAATACTGTCTTTTTGAAAATGCTATGCTATAAAAACCTCTGGCTTTAACTGTTCGGGGTCCTTGTTGAGACCCGCTGCGACGGGTAACTTGGACCCCTGCTAGCTGGTTCCTGAATAAATTCCTCTTGCTTGTTGCATCAAGAGACGTCTTTCGTGAGTGATTTGGGGCGGCGTCCTCCTCTGGGAGAATCCAACAACTTCACAAGAAACTTCCAGATTCTTTTCCAGGTGTCTGTTCCATTCTCACCAGTAATTAATGAGAGTTCCAACTGCTCCACATCCTTGTCATCACTTAGTATTGCCAGTATTTTTTAATTTAGGCTTCTAATAGCTGTATATTAGTATCAGTATGTCTACTTTCCCTTCCTTTTATCAACATTCTTATTGGTTTTTAAATTATGTCTGATCCAACTTAATGTTTTGGTTTATATTTTCTTTAATTAGTAATAAGACTCCCCAATTATGGCACTGTGGAGATGGACTTTCCACTCTCAAAAGCAGAGACACCATGAAATCATACCTCCACTGAAGGTATTCCATTTAACTTTCTGAAACAACAATCTGCCAACTCTGTGGAGAGCAAAGATATTAAAAAGGTGAAAGCTATAAAGCATGGGAAAAAATCAGAGTCCAGCTGGGACTAAGCAGACCGCTCCAAGAGTACTTTCAGGTTCATTCCAAACTAACCACAAATGGGTGCAGTTAGTTGCCAGTTTGGCAAACTGTTTCATGCTCACATTTATGATCTACAATGTACTCAACAAAGATCGGTGGCTCAAGGACAATAAAGCATCAGTTTAAGAGTCATCTCTTCAACATTTAAGATACAGCCCCAGTGGATTTTCCCACAAAAGCTGTGGCTGACATACCTCTTCAGTTACAGTTTCTGACTGTAACCCGGCATTCTACTCAAGAGCATTGTAAGAGAAAGAAGATCCTAGGCCCACGGGCCACTTCTGAACTCCAAGGCAGGAGCCACACAACGGGACATCTCTAGGCCTCCATGTGTCCGGTAACACTTTCTAGAGAAAGAACTCTGGTTATCTTAATATTAAAAAGCACCTCAGCTTTCATCTTGCCCAATGAGGTCATTACAAGATGAAGGAAACTGAGGCACAGAGAAGTCAAGTGACTTGCCCAAGGTTATTGTTAGTGACAGAGCTAGAGCCCAGGATAATTGAATCCTAGGACTTTTGCTCAACATGTTGATTAAATCAAGTGGATACTAGGAACCTTATAGCAAGTATCACACAACTGAGTAGCCCAGTTTTCACCTGCCTGTGGGTACAAAATAGGTCACATGAACAAAAGCTCCTAAACTTTGTCAGCTCTGTGCCCCTTCCTGCTCATTCAGGAATTTATCCCTCTCCCAAAGGCTTCCCTACCCAGGGTCCTGTCTCCCATGAGGAGCTGGTGGGCTGCAGACTCTCTGTTAGTCCAGCTATCATTTCTTGGGTCTTCCCTCACTATGCTCTGCACATTTCCGTCTCTGAGTCAGGAAGCACTGTGGTCTGGAGGCCCCAGGGTGAGGGCCAAGGTGGCAACTCACTGTGTGCTACCTTTGGTTATCTTGGTCCTAAAGCACAACTAACTGCATGTGCCCCAAGCCTTCTTAGTCTTTCAGGAACACAGGCTCTGTTACTTTCCCTGACACTGTTCTCCAGAGGGCTCACAACCAGGCCCTGAGCAATGAGGCCAAAGTGAGGGAAAGTCTAGGCGATCATTCAGACAGTCCTTGCCTTCCCAGATGTCTCTCCACCACCACCAACAGGAGCAGCAACGTCCAACACCTCCTTCCTCAGTCACCCAAAGAGACAAAAAGTGCCCACATGCATGCATTTGAACTTGTACAAAGAGGCCTTTGGAAGGAAGTAGTTGTCTAACCCTGAGCACCATAAGTATCTAAGTCCCAGCACTGCCTCAGAGAAGATAAGCCTTTACAGTTATTGGAATCATATTAGAAACTAATCAGAAGCTTCAATAAATCACTTGTGGGTGGGGCTGGGAGAAGAAACATCATTTCTAAGGAACACCTGCCTTAGTTTAACTTCCCTAAGGAGTACAAGCTGAAAAGGAAACAGGCATAGGAGCCGTATTTAAAAGGCAATCCCAAGATGTACCAGTGAGAAAGTAGGGAAAGTGAGGAAAGGAAAGGAGAAACATAAATAAAGAGTATGTTAATAAGTAGGGTATTAACTATGAGCTACTGGGGAGCTACTCTATCTACATCTGGCTCTACCATATTACTTATACTTCTGTACCTGCTTGGTTCTTTCTTACTTTTCTCTACATGTACCTTTCTTTCCACAATGTTGGCACCATTTTCCTGACTAATCCCACCTCACTCCTCAGGAATTAGATTATATACAATTTCTTTTGGAAGCCTTTCCTGCCCCCCAGCATTGAGTTGGGTGTTACCCAGGCCAGGTTCTAGCCAGGCCCCAATGCTTACCCTTTCCACTTAGGACTCTTCCCATTGCATGGTAATTGTTTTCTTGTGGTAGTTTTAAAACATGTCTGCATATTGAAACTTGTCCAGTGAAGGGATGGTGTCTAATTCCCCTTTGTTTGAACACGAGTGGGCTTTTGTGACTGCCTGGAAAATCGAATGCACCAAAAGTGATACTGTTTGCCTTCTGAAGCAAAGTCAGAAAAGGCCATGCAGTTTTTGCTGGTTTTTTGGGGATACTCATTCTTGGAAGCCAGCCAACCACAAGCAGTGAAGAAGAGACAAGCCACATTTATGTGTTGTGGCCACAGCCCCAGCTAATAGGTCAGCCTATTGCCAGCATCAACCTCTAGATAGGTTAGTGAGCAAGCCCTCAGGTGATTCCAGCTCCCAGCCTTTGAACTTCCCCAGAAGAAATAGAACAAAGATAAACTGGTACTCTGAGCCATGCCAAAATTAGAGATTTGTGAGCAAAATAATTATTAGTTTTGTTTTCAGCATTGAGTGGCTTTTTAGAAAAATACTTTCTAGGAACATTTGTCCATTTTCCCAGCTCACTCCTGAAGAGAAGGACAATGCCTACTCGACTAATGTACCTGCAAAACCTATCATATAATACAAAACCTCTCTGTATACTGAATGTGCATGAAAGAAAAAAGTATGATTCCAGCTTTTGAAAAGCAAGTTTAGAAGAAGAATGAGCTTCACTGAAAAGATGGAGACCATCTTTGAGATTTGGAGTTTGTTTTTAGGAAAACAGGTACTATTAACTTAAGTTCCATAGCTAGTAATGGGTTTCTGCCTCCTGTACCACTTCATGTTCAGTAGAGAGGAAACAGTATATGCCCAGTCTATACCTGACTAAATGTTTGTCTCAGTGTCTTTAGCTATAGAACTCAGTTGGTCCAGAATGAGAAAAGTTACATCCTCCTGTAAAGTTCTGGTCTCTGAATGTACAGACATGAGTCTAAGGAACAATTTACAAAATACTCCATTTACTCTAGATAAAGATAGGGAACCCTAAAAGACTATAAAAAATTAAGAGTTATTAATTGGTCATCAAAAGCAGGATCCTTAACCATTCTCATAGCTATTTGGGGCCTTTATTTGCTTTCTTGGGATAATTTATAGCTATTGCCTGTCAGCTCCCTTCCAAGAACATCACCTGTCCCCTTCTTGGTCCATACATAAAATCTTGATTTCCATTCTTTACTAAAGACTCTTCCTGTAAATATGTCAGAGTGTGTGTGTGTGTATGAGTGAGTACATGCATGTGTGTATGTGTACTGGTAGCAGCTTTATGGGTTAACACTTAAGGTAAAACTGGAAAAAGCACCCTCCCCATGCACTATCTAGTTATGTGCCTATCTCACACCCCACAAACACCTTCCCTGAAGAGAATGATGACTTACAGGTTTCAGTCTGGCCAAGTCCAAGCCAGACAGTCATGGATCAGTTGGTTACTGAGTGCCTCTGAGAGTGTCTGAGTGCTGCCAGCCCACACTCAGAAAGAGCTACAGGAATTCTCAAGATTTTACATTTGCCTGAAAGTCTGACCAGAAAGAACAAGAAATGTTGCTAACTGGAATTCACAAGGGTAGCTGTTTAGTGAGTCAGTGCATCACAGAAAAAGAAGTTGCACAGCCTTCTGAGAAATATCTTTGGCAGAATTCTGTCATTATTTATGACTTAGACGCCAGGATTCATCACTAAGAAGGGACAGGAGACTGGGTATCCTCAGATGGAAGAGATGACATTGCTTAAGAGCCAAATGTTCAGCTCTTCTCCATCACCAATCTATATGTAATTTGATTGCTATAGTTAACCACTAATGCAGTATTTTATATATAGATAGATAGAGATATATTCAGGTTATTGAGAATTGAATAAGATTTCACAATCTTGTTTTCCATAATTGTTGGTCAGAGGATCTGCCCTGGATCCAATTAATACATTATTTTAATTTCTTCTTCATATATTCAGCAAACATTTGGAATGTCCATATGTGTCAGGCAGTGTCACCCACCTGAGAAACAAAAAAGAGTAGGGCAAAGTTCTTGCCCTCAGGGAGTCTGAAGTCTTATGAAAAAGTTAAAATGAGGGAAAATCTTAGGACAATTTTAGAAGCACATAGGATCTTTGCTTATTTGGTATTTCAATGAATCACTGCACAAACAGATTTCATAGTCTTTATAAGCACATAATAGGTACACAGTAAGAATATTTATTTAATTACTTCAAGCAAATCACAATATACTGTATCCTCCTGTGTGGGCTCAGAGTGTGGTTAAACACTTAGCAGCAGCCATAGTACCTGTTCATTAAGTTAATTCATGTATGGATAATGAACAAATGAAACAGGAAGAAATGAAGCAGCTCTGCTTGTAGTGTGAGTAGGGAAGAACCCAGACATTTTCTGATTCAATCGCCCCCTCACACACAGCAACCCCTGAGAAAGCTGTGCAAAAGCCCTAGCATTCCACCATACACTGTTTGAAAACTGCACCCTAAGCAGATGTCCCAAATCCCCTCCACCTCTGAAAACCAATGCAGATTACAGTCACTTCACTGATAACTGAGGGGCTCTAAACTCCTACCTTCAGTTCTCAGATTCTCAGTGGGCGACTGGCAGGCACAATGTCCATTTTCCTCCTCCAGACTGTGAGCTCATTTTGTGTAGAAACCGGATTTATTCAACCTTGTATCTCCAATTCCTACCACAAGGTCTGGCAGTAAGTAAATGAAAAGAGTAAACATGGAATGAGGAACAGATGTGTCTGAAGACAAATAAGATTCTCCTGGGGGAAACCACTGTGGGTGTAGGGGGAGCAGACGTGTACACTGTTATGGAATGATCTGTGCCACCCCAAAATTCTTACATTGAAATCCTAACCCCAGTGTGATGTATTAGCAGGTGGGGCCTTTGGGAGGTAATTAGGTCACGAGGGTGGAGCCTCATGAAGGGGACTGGTGCCTTATGAAAGAGGCTCCAGAGAGTTCTCTCATCTTCTCTCTACCATGTGAGGACACAAAAAAGAAGACAGCAGTCTGCAACTCAGAAGAGGGCCCTCCCCAGAACCCAACCATACGGGCACCCTGCTCACAAACCTCCAGCCTCCAGAACTGTGAGAAATACACTTCTGCTGTTTATAAGCCACCCAGTCTGTGGTGTTATGTTATAGCGGCTCAAACTGACTAAGGCATACACTCTGATCACCTCCTAACAACCTACTTGCCTGGACATCTGCACACACATACATACATGTGTGAATACACATGCAAGCACACACACATATACACACACACACACACACACATGCACATGCATGCAGGCATACACACACCCCTTACCCTCACTCAGGGCTAGATAGCAACAACTGTTGAATGCCCTCCTTGATTCTTTCCCTATTCTAGATAACTTGCATTCTGGGGCTACTTCCTACACATTGACTTATTATTGAAATCCCTAGAAAGCTGACCTGTTCTTATTTCATCCTCCTTTTTCTTCCAGCCTTTTCTCCTTCTCTCTTATGCACAGAGTAGACAGTCACTGCATGTTTGTGCTTTCCCCCTGTTCTTCCTGTGACAAGATCTTCAGACCCTTATCAACTCGGTTAGATACCCTGGATCTCCTCCAGTTGGTGTCTTTCCTAAATTCAGACACATGGTTCTAGAAACAGTACTATTTTTGGGTGTGACCACTAGAAAGTACAGTAGGATAGGCATTTCTATCTGATATAGATACCATTTGTCTATTATTCAACAACCATTTCATAGAGCTGACTGACATTACATTTGAAATTGACTAAAATATCCATGTCTTCTTCTCATGAACTAATAAGAGGTCAATTGTCCTCCATACTAGTGCATTTTTCAGGACATAGGCTTAACAATTTACATTTGTCTTCATTAAAAATCATTTATTAGTTTAGGGTGTTGTTTTAGTTTGCTTTTTTTCTTCTTAAAAAATAATGAATTTGATATTTATTTATTCTGTGTCTCTCAAAATGCTGTGTAAAGTATGTACAAGTTTCTTTCAAGTTACTGATAAAACGGAAACAATTAAAGAGTCCAATGACATGTCACTATATATCACCCTTCAGGTTGGCCTATTTGCCACTTATTTAACTAGCAACAAATCTACCATGTTATCAATCAAGTCAGTTTTCTCTATTTTGTCCTCATGAAAACATTTTAACGTTATTAAAATCAAGATATATTGATTTTAAGGAATTTCTCTTTTCCATCAGTATTAACCCTATCATAAACAGAAACAAGGTTTAGCGTCACTTGCTCTTAGTAAACTCATGCTGTTTTCTTTGCTATGTGCTTACAAACCATCTGTTTCACCATCTGATGTCAGGGATCAAACCTACCAGTTTCACAAATTTACTTTTTCCTATATTAAAAGTTAGATTTATTGCATGCAGAGCTGAATTTTGTTTTGTTTTTATTAATAAAATTAACAGATTAGTGTAAGACTTTGAATATAAGGCATTCACAAATAAAAATATAATTAATGTCTTTCCAGGGGCTGGATTTTATCACAAACTGACAGTTGAGAAAACTCAGGGATCTTATGTATATGTTGTCCCCGTGGGTCACCATGCTACTATTGCCATCATTGTGTTCATATAGTGTTTCCCCCTGGTGCCCTGCACTTCTCCTATGTCTAATACTAGTGAGAAGCACAATGGCAGAGCCCAAACCAGCAGGAATACACAGTGGTTTTACACAAATGATTTAACAGTTGGTGGGGAAAACAAAGTGACATAATAGAAAGAAGGTAGCTATACTAAGACAACAGCCGAACAGGAACTATCCTAATCCGGTATGGATGCACTATAAACACTGCCAGTTAAGAAGGAGAAGGCAGCAAGCTGCCTCTATTTTGCCCCATCCTTACCCCAACTAGGAAGTATTATCCATTCCATACTTCATGGAATGGAACAAAACAAGCCCACATTCCCAAATGCATTTCTAAAAATACAATAATACCTAAGGGAAATTCAAAGTAAAATCCAATTCTTGTGCTTTTCGTTTGTATAGGTAATGTGTGTGGATCATGAAAAGCAAGAGTAGAAAGGGTGGTGGAGAATATGGCCACCAACCCATACTGTACCTAGAACTGGTCTGCTTGCCTCACAGAGTTCGTGTTTGCACCCAAACAAACCCACAAGGGTTGGTTTTCCTTTGCATGCCTTGCAATTGTATGTTTCAGGAATTTTATGTTCCTTTATGTAGGAAATTGACCTTCAAAAATGAGAGCCCCTCAGAGCTTTTCAAATTTTTATGTGCGTAGCTCTGCTTCCCACATCCTTCTCGTTTGTTCTTTTAGGAAAATCCTAATTGAACTCCATAGAAGGAGTTCTCCTCTTTAGATCAGAATTTATTTATAAAATTTCTAGAAAAACACAACATTGCCACTCTCCCACACAGAATATTACAAAGCAAGTCTCCTCTGTACAAATTCAGTATCATTGCCAAACAGGAAACAATTGCAAAGCTACTCCCAAAATTCTTAAGCAACTGAGAGTGAGGACCAAGAGAAAGAGAAACAGAAGTTGCTTCAATCAGGAAAAAAATTTGAGAAGCATCAGGAAGATGTGAGGAGTCTTGGCACAGTAAATTTTATTTAACTGAATATTTAGGGAATGGGTTCTGTTTTTGTTGTTTTTGTTTACTTGCTTGTTTTTGTTTTAAATCCCCTAATTAAAATATTGCTGTGTTACCTGCATAACTCATGTAAATAATCCAGAAAATGCAAGACTAAAGGAAGAGAAGCTAGATTACTGGTTTCCAGGAGTTAAAGGTTGGGGGGGAGGGCTGACTACAAAAGGGCAGCACAGGATACTTTTGGGGACAATAGGATTGTTTTGCATCTTAATTTGGTGATGGTTGTATGACTATGCAATTTTTTAAAACTTGTAGCACTATACACTAAAAAGGGTGAATTCTGCTGTATACAAAAATTAATAAAGTAAAATTTTAAGTTGCTATGCATGTAGGTGGAAGACCATTAGACTGGGATTCAAGTGACCTACATTCCATTTCTGTTGGCGCCATTCCCCTTTCTAGCACTAAGGCCAAAAGTTATTTTTTCTTCTTACTAGAAATATCTCTAATATTACCCTAGGGCACAGAACATTTGGGGAAAAAATGTCACCTTTCTTTGGCATGTTTCAATGTCTTTGAGACGCCTGTGCTACATACTGAACACACAGAAGGTAACCATGAGTGTAGCACCACAGCTCTTCCTAGTCAAATATTCTCCCTTCCCCGTCCGCCTCTGCTGTTTGCACCTCAACAAGCCAAAATATTTTAATAAATTTTACGAAAGTATTAATGACTTTATTCATACATTTAATTATATACAAAATTAATAGTTATCTTCTTAGATGCACTTAATGAGTTTTAATAATCAGGCTCTTGAGAAAGCAATATATGGTTGTTTGTGATTAGATTCAGCAACATAGAGAAGTATGTCCATACTGAGTTATTCTCTGCAGCTTTTGGCTCTGCCTGTATACCCTGTAAAAGCTCTTGTGATAGAGTAGGTGTCTCAAACAGCAGGTCTGTAGAAGTTCTCCTATCATGACAATCTTTAGTGTATATATATATATATATATATATTTTTTTAATTTTGGTATCATTAATCTACAATTGCATGAGGAACATTGTTTACTAGGTTCCCCCCTTCACCAAGTCCACCCCACAACCCCCATTACAGTCACTGTCCATCAGCATAGTAAGATGCTGTAGAATCACTACTTGTCTTCTCTGTGTTGCACAGCCCTCCCTGCCCCACCCCCCACATTATACATGCTAATTGTAATGCCCCCTTTCTTCCCCCCGACTTATCCCTCCCTTCCTACCCATCATTCCCAGTACCTTTCCCTTTGGTAACTGTTAGTTCATTCTTGGGTTCTGTGATTCTGCTGCTGTTTTGTTCCTTCAGTTTTGTCTTTGTTCTTATACTCCACATGTGAGTGAAATCATTTGGTACTTGTCTTTCTCCGCCTGGCTTATTTCACTGAGCATAATCCCCTCTAGCTCCATCCATGTTGTTACAAATGGTAGGATTTGTTTTCTTCTTATGGCTGAATAATATTCCATTGTTTATATGTAGCACATCTTCTTTATCCATTCATCTACTGATGGACACATAGGTTGCTTCCATTTCTTGGCTATTGTAAAGAGTGCTGTGATAAACATAGGGGTGCATCTGTCTTTTTCCAACTGGGCTCCTGCCTTCTTAGGGTAGATTCCTAGGAGTGGAATTCCTGGGTCAAATGGTATTTCTATTTTGAGCTTTTTGAGGAACCTCCGTACTGCTTTCCACAATGCATGAACTAGTTTACATTCCCACCAGCAGTGTAGGAGGGTACTCCTTTCTCCACAACCTTGCCATCATTTGTTGTTGTTTGTCTTTTGGATGGTGGAGATCCTTACTGTTGTAAGGTGATATATCATTGTGGTGTTAATTTGCATTTCTCTGATGACTAGCGATGTGGAGCATCTTTTCATGTGTCTGTTGGCCATCTCAATTTCTTCCTTGGAGAACTGTCTGTTCAGCTCCTCTGCCCATTTTTTAATTGGATTATTTGCTTATTGTTTGTTGAAGTGTGTGAGCTCTTTATATATTTTGAATGTCAACCCTTTATTGGATCTGTCATTATGAATATATTCTCCCATACTGTAGGATGCCTTTTTATTCAATTGGTGGTATCCTTTGCTGTACAGAAGCTTTTCAGCTTGATATAGTCCCATTTGTTCATTTTTGTTTTTGTTTCCCTTGCCTGGAGAGATATGTTCATGAAGAAGTCACTCATGTTTATGTCCAAGAGATTTTTGCCTATGTATTTTTCTAAGAGCTTTATGGTTTCATGACTTACATTCAGGTCTTTGATCCATTTTGAATTTACTTTTGTGTATGGGGTTAGATAGTGATCCAGTTTCATTTTCTTACATGTAGCTGTCCAGTTTTGCCAACAGCAGCTGTTAAAAAGGCTGTCATTTCCCCATTGTATGTCCATGGCCATCTTTTCCTTTTAACAGACACTTTCAAGAAATGAAGAAGGAAAATGTTACAGACACACTTGAAGTTTCCTCCAATTTTATTTCCTTCCTTCCCCTTAAATTTGGTGTTAACTTCTATATATGTTTTATACTTTCTCTATATGTGGCAGTTGGCTTTTTACCTTCTCAGCTGGTTTTAAACATGTGGTTTTCTATGGATAAATAGCCAGATATACCATTTTCTATATTTTTCATACTCTCTATATACTTTCTCTCTACAGTGTCCATAATCAATAACTAGTATTATTTTGTATGTTCCAAACCTTATGTAAATGGTATCATACTGGCATTGTACACATCATGTAACTTATTCTTCTAGCAGAAATTATGCTTATGAGATTTACACATGTTGATGAAGCAGTTCTAATTAATTCACTCATTTCACTGCTTTATAGTATTCTATTGAATGAACTGACTCATTTATCCACTCTTCTCTTGCGGGACATTTTCACTGTTTTCTATTTTTAGCTATCATCATCATCATCATTGCTCCTATGAATATTTTCCAATGTATCACTTTACGCATACATACAAGAGTTTCTCTAGAATATGTGCTCATAGTGGACTTGCTTTGTAATCTTGACTTTCATGAGATTGCTAAACTAAACCAAGCTACCCTGACATCAGCAGTAGGTGAGTTTTCTGTTGTTTAACATCTTAATTTTTCCAATTGGATAATTGTGATATGATATCTTGTTGTTTTAATTAGTATTTCCCTGATTTCCAGGAGGTTGAGCATCTTCACTATCTATTAACCATTCAGTTTTCCTTTCCTGGATACTGCCAAGTCATATCTTTGCTCATTATTATATTGTATCATTTGTCTGTTTTATTGATTTGTAGTCATTACATGTCCTGAGTACTAATTTTTTGTCTGAGTTGTAAATGCCTTCCCCGTGTGTGCCTCGCCTTTTCACTTGTGTTTTCTAGTGCACAAAAGCTTTGTTTGTTTGCTTGCTTGCTTGCTTGTTTCTAATGTACTCAGATTTACCTATCTTTTCATTCATGGCTTGAATTTTTTGTGGCTTGTTTAAAAAATCTTTTCTCCAAGTTTATAAAGTTATATAGAAAAACATCTAAAAGTTTTAAAGTTTTGCTCTTTATATTTAAGTCTCTAATTTACCTAGAATTTATTTATTCTATTTTTTTGTATGTTGAGAGATTGAGATCTTTTTTTTTTAGTGTGGTTAACCAATTATTCCAAACACCATTTATTGAACAGTCCGCCTTCTCCCAGTGATCTATCAAATAAGTCCTCCATATGCACAGGCCCTGCCTGTTCTGTTCTCTGCTTGCCTATTCCAGCAACAATATCACATGTTGTTACTAGAGTTTTATAAGATGTCTTAACATCTAGTAAGGCAAACTCTTGAAACCTAGTAGGAGCCCCACCTTATTCTTTAAAAAATATGTTATTCATGAACCATTGATGTTCCACATAAATTTTAGAAAATCCTTGTCAAGTCACACATATGATCTCCATATATGCTAAATATTTATTTTATGTATGTAAATGTACATACACTAAAACATTATTGAGAATTTGACTCAGGTTGCATTAAATGATTTGAGGAGAATTGATAGCCTTACAAAAATAGAGTCCTTTCATCCATGAACATAATGTACCCATCCAGTTGCTTAAATGCTTTCTTAATGTTTTTTAAAAACTTTTATATTCCCTCCATTAAAATGCTGCATATCTTTTTTTTAGATTTATTATAGGTTCCTGATGTTTTTTGTTGCACCTGTAAGTGGTATCTTTTATCAGACTGATGTTTGTCCTTTGTTGGTACTGATAGGAGTAAATTTTTTTTTTTGAGAGGGCATCTCTCATATTTATTGATCAAATGGTTGTTAACTACAATAAAATTCAGTATAGGGGGGTCAATGCTCAATGTACAATCATTAATCCATCTCAAGTCTAATTCTCGTCAGTCTCCAATCTTCTGAAGCATAACGAACAAGTTCTTACATGGTGAACGAATTCTTACGTAGTGAATAAATTCTTACATGGTGAACAGTACAAGGGCATTCATCACAGAAACTTTCGGTTTTGATCGCACATTATGACCTATAAACAATCAGGTCAAATATGAATATTCGTTTGATTTTTGTACTTGATTTATATGTTGATCCCACATTTCTCCCTTTATTATTATTATTTTTATTTTTAATAAAATGCTTAAGTGGTAGGTAGATGCAAGATAAAGGTAGAAAACATGGTTTAGTGCTGTAAGAGGGCAAATGTAGATGATCAGATGATCAGGTGTGTGCCTATGGACTAAGTATTAATCCAGGCTAGACAAGGGCAGCAAGACATCCACGGATGCAGAAGATTTCTCTGATAGGAGTAAATTTGATCACTACATACTGCATTTATTTCCAGCTGCCTTCTCTTTAAAGTATTAATCATTTGTAAGTTCTCTTGAAATTTTCTTGTAAACACATTTTATATCTTATACTTTCTTGTCTTATTCTGCTAAGACTTGGTAAACTGAATGTTTAATAGAAGAGTTGATAGAAAACTTGTTCTGTTCGTGACTATAAAGAGAACACTTGAACATTTGGGGAAAATTTAAATATTACCAAATATCACAAGTATTGCTTTCTCCCCTGTTTAATGTTTCAGAATGTATGGAGGGTTTGTTTAGAGCACAATAGCCGCTGTAGTCATCTCAAACATCACTCTACATCAAGTATCATTTCCATTTTTCAATATGCCTATTGCTGGGCTCCCCCATACAAAGAAAAAATAAAAAAATTACACATCTTGTTAATTTTTGGCAAAGTTGGCCAATTTCATGAAATCCACAAATGTCACACTAAACAGACTGAACGCATGTACAGTCATAAAGTTCAGCAAGCTGAAGTTGAAGATGCCCAAAAACAAAGAAAAAAAACGAACTCTTAAACTATTTGGCATTTAAGTTCTGAATTGATTCCTTTTGAGGCCATTAAAATGTACTTGTTTGCAAAAACAAAAGGAGTTCTTTGTTAGCATGTGGAGGTGGTTTATTAGTGGCTCTAAGAAATCAGCGTTAGGACTTGAGGTAGAAATAGAGTAGGGAACTTTTAATGCCTTAAGCCAATAAAATTTTTAATCAGTCTTAACACAGTAACTATTCCATTCAAGAAACCCATGGTAGTCATGAGGACCTAGGCTCCCAATAGCACTATTCTGACAGCTATTCTTCATGTTATCAAAGAACTGTCATTTTTTGCCTCCCTACAGCAAGAAGTTAAAAATAGCATGTTCACCCCTCCTACATCCTATTAAAAGATTAGGTTATGATTATAAATAAATTTTAAAATCTGCACCTTAAAACAGGATTTCAAGTGTGCTACATTTTAAAGACACCTCATTACAAAACTTAAAACTCAGAAAATTAAAATAGAAAATTGACTAAATCAGCAAATAAGCTTTCACTTTTTCAGTATAATTTACTACATGATTTTTTAAAATAGACTTCCCTCTTATTCATTGTGTTGAGTCTTTAGAGAAAATAAGTAAGACTAAACATCAGCCACTGACTGCTACCTGAAATATTGGAAAAGAAAATAAAGTTACTCTTACATGGTAGGGACAAGAATTCATCTTACAGAAATTTAACACACAAGCTATTTTTCAGGTTCTCATTCGCTAAATCACAGTTCATAATCTGTGAAGCAGAAGAGCTGCGGAATTCGAGAGAAGCTTCTAAACGCGTTTGGCTCTTGTCTTGTGGGGTTTGCTAGTTCACGTACCAACAGGGAAAAACGGAAGGACACTACCGTGCCCCCCCACCCCGCCCAACTGAACAGAAAGCAGCGGCTCCGAGCCTAGCAGTCGCAGCCGCCTGGGAATCTCGCCGCTTTAAGCCGCGGGGGTGGGGGGGGGGGCTCAGCCCTCCCATCCCACAGAAGGCGGGGCGGGCGCGGGGTCTGCTAGGAGTTGTAGTTCTAGACCCTACTGCCTCTAGACTGGTTTCTTCCCGCCCCCACAATTCCCCAGCCGCCTACGGACTCTGAAGTTGCTGTGGACTGAGCACCGAGCATACGGAGACACAGTAGGGAGAAGACCTGGACGCCGCTCAGAAGCTTCTAGAGTTTGGCAACGGCGCGAGCAGCACGCTTGAGCGGGCGGCTGGGCGGCCCCTGCTGCATCCGCACGTCTCAGGACGCGCTGGGGGTACGCGCGTAGTGCGCCACTCAAGTTTGAGGTAATAGGGTTTTGGGGTGGCGTTTGTTAGCGGCAAGTTGGAGGGAGCTGTCCGATAATCAGGGATTCTTCTCGTCCTGGCCCATCTGCCCTTCGGGACTCTCCCACCTCTTACCCCTTACTGATTTGCAGAATTGCCGTCCGCATCCCTCCTCCTCCCTCCCCTGACTTTTCGTGGCAAGTCTTTTCCTTCTGTGTTGTGAAATCCGCTAGAGCTTCTCAGCCAAGGCCTTTTAGGAATTCAGACCGCCCCCTCCCTGCCAAATCCATGTCATGTGAGGCAGCAAAAGGCTTGATGTACAGGCCCCACAAAGCGATGCCATCGTCAGTTCTCTTAAATTTATGATTACCGCGCCCTCCTTTCCTGCAAAGCTGGGACCAGCTAGGCCATACATTACATGTATGGATAGATAGATAGATTAGAAAGATAGATGATAGATTCATAGATACACAGATACATAAATGATAGATATAGATAGACAGATAGATAGATAATGACCTGAGATTCACGAAGGGCTTTCATAGCTTCCTGAGCTTTGGGAGGTGGCAACAGTAAAGGGCAGTGAAAGAGTTCATGAATGTAGTCGGTGACAAAGACCCATGACCACAGTCTGTAGGAGTTCTAAATCTACTTTTTTCCACTACTTCAGATGTCTCTGAAAGAGCTAAAGGAGATAAGCAGCTAGGCCTGATGCAGCTGGCTTTCTGAATAGTCAGGCCCTGGTTCACCACAGCCACTCTTAAATTAGTGAGCAATTGTCCTCAGTGAGTGAGCCATCCAACAACCACAGAGGATTTTGCCTAGGGAAATGT
Organism: Manis javanica; assembly: GCF_040802235.1. Classification (NCBI taxonomy): domain Eukaryota; kingdom Metazoa; phylum Chordata; class Mammalia; order Pholidota; family Manidae; genus Manis; species Manis javanica. The sequence continues at coordinate 26,188,109 of NC_133157.1, read as the reverse complement.
TTAAGATTGGGCACATACTTTGTGCTGGGCCATAGATAGATATACATCACATCTTAGCTTTTTAAAAGGCGCCTTTCCCCAAAGGGTGAGGTTGGACTGTAAAGCACCCTGTATTTCCCAGAGCACCCTTTGTCATGTGATTTCTTGCTTGACTGCCTTTCTTTAAAGTCTGAAGCATTATTTTGTTCACTCCTATATCTGCAGTGCTAACACACAATGGCCTCTTAGTAGATGTCAAATGATGAAATTCATGAATCCAGTGTCCACTCTTCAGGTCTGTACTCATATTCTACTGGAAGAGGTAGAGATAAAAATAAGATGTAGGTTTATACAAGCCTTGCGGCAGAATAGAAGCAGCGCATAACTTCCTGGAGTGGTCCCTAAAGCCTAAAGGAGCAAGAGTTATGTGCTAAGCTTTGGAATTCTCCCTCCCTGAATTAGCAGGAAGTTATCACACCAAAGCCTCCATATGAGCTTTGCCTGAGAGGTAAAGGGATTGATTGTTTAAGAGCAGACCAGGACTGGAACAGATGCTGTCCTCCTTCAGGTGGTCATATGGAGAAGCTGCACTTTCCAGGGACCCTGGCTTTCTTCAAACATCTTTGGAATGCTCTTTGTGGAAATGCCTTTGAGCTTACAGCATATTCTTTTTTGCCTCCTCAGCCCTGGAACATCTCGTTCCTTCAGAGATTTGATATTTGGGAAAAGCCAGAAGTCTTTTTAGATGCAGGTCTAGACGGTGGGGAAGGCAGTCATACAGCATTATAGTTCCTGTTGAAATTTGAAAGAAGGTATTTGTTTCCATAGGGCTGTGATTCTCACCCTGGAGTGTGTGGAAGTTTTGAGTGTATTTGTATTCCTGAGGGAGCATATCTTCAGCTTTTATCAGATTCCCCAAGGACTCCGCGATTCAGTAAAGATAACCACCACTGCTCTAGAGTTATGAGATCACTTCTTATGTAGATTTTAAGCTGGCTCTGAAGGAGAGTCACTGAAGAGTTTCTGAAGGACAGTAGTAGGGAAGCAGAGGGCAGGTTTCAGCCTCTCCTGTAATTAGATGCATGTTCTCTGTGGTGTCCTAAGTTCCAAAGTCTCAGTGTTTCCACAGACAAAATGGAAGGCAGAACCAGGGGTGGGCGTGAGGGGAAGTCTAGGGTCCTGTCTTGCTCTGTTACTCCATGAAATTACAACAGAGGAACTTCAGAAAAGTTCCTGAACAATAGCATCCCTGGACTCATCAGGTAATGCAACCTTTCTAGGTGACTTTCTCAAATGACAGCCATGCTTAGGATGTGTGGTAGTGCTAATGTCCTTGTTCAGAGAAATCAGCCTCTTGATGTCAGAACCAGGGATCTAGTAGCATCAGACCAAACCAGAAGGAGAAGGCAGAAGCTCAAAAATCTGCTGAGAATAGTATAAATGGTCAGGGAAGGGCTCCTCCAGGAGGGGAGGCCTGGAAAAAGAGAAGAGGAAGCTGAGGCATCAGCCCAGATAGACAACATAAGAGGCCAAAACAAGGATTCTGTCCTAAGAGTGAAGATTCTGGTAGATTATTCAATCTCCAGGAGGGCTAACAGGAGTAAACAGAATTCAAGCAAGCCCATTATTTGGCACAGACTGTATCTCAGGGCAGCAGGAGACCCCTTCTAGAAACAGGGTGACTTGCAATGAGGCAAGGAGCCACAACCCTCAGGTTTGGTCCCAAGTCCTGTAGTGAAAGACACTGACTCCAGCTGAGGGGGCAGACTGGAGGCAGAGCAAAGCTGAGGAGCCAGTCACTGGGAATCACTACCAACCACAGGTCTATTCTTCCCTCCCACTCTTCCTCTATCCTTCCTACCCTTCATTCTTCCTAGTCTGAGATGGAAGAGATTTAAAAAATAATAATAATAATGCTCTCCAACCTTAAGGAATTTGCAGACCTGAGATGGATTTACCACTTAGAAGTAAATGACTAAGTATTTAGTCAGGTGATAGAAAATAAAAATCCTACAAGGGTAAGGAAGGTGAAATGAGTGTGTGTGGTACAAGGGATATTAATAGTTATTCCCTGCTTTTCACATTCTACAACAAGAAGGGAATTTCCATGTCACTCCCCCAAAAAGGAAAAGTATGCAGGAACTCTGAGTTTCTCCCCACCCCAAGAGAAGGGATAACGTACCTGAGTGGTGAACCTGCCCCTGCCTTTTCTCTCTCTATCCTTTTACAGCTAGCTTCTCCACAGGACACTTGCATTCTGGGCTGCCTTGTGGTGAGCCTGGACAAGCAGGCTTTGCCCTACATCGTGAGAAGCTTGCAGCTTTGCAGAATAAGCAAATCAGAGGGGCATTTCAGGAAACTCATTTGGCCACAAGTCAAGCCACACTGTTCAGGTCAGCTTTATGAGTAAATGAAGCTGATATTTTGATCAGTGGTCTGCCTCCTGGTGTTACTACTCAGTTCGTTTCAAGCTCTAAAGTAGAGAACAGGCATATTCTTTTTTGACCTCCCCAACCCCCAACGAAGGACAGAGACCTTGGTATGAGTCAGTCTGGAAGAAGGAGCTGGGCTCAGGGGTCACTTTGGCATTGAAGCCTCAGGGTCCTTTTTGTCACAGGGCCCTTAAGCAATGTAGCAGTCACTGTTGATCTGGAGGCCTTAAAAACAGGTTTTGTCTCCTAACTTCAAAAATACATTGAATACCCAAGACCCACCCATGGTAAAGAGAAAGAAGTAGATAGAGGACATCCCTGTTATGTTAATTTGTATGAGGGTCAGAGTCAGGCTAGACACCTAGAGGGAACTGAGCTTAGAAACACAAGAAAAGCTGCTTCCATAGATTTTCACTACTCTTCAGTTATATATGTGTGTGAGCTTTCTGCCTTTGGCTCAAGCTGCTTCTCTTTCTGGAATTCCTTTCCTCCGTTATTTATACCTGTCATAATCCAAGAAAAGGGAACATCTTTTCTCCTAACTGAATGCTTTTTTTGGTTTCCTAACAAGTTCCTACGCATCGTTTCAGACTACAGGACACCTGCCCATGGTGATCCTTCCCCTGACATTCCCTCCTTGCCCTCCTGGGCTCAGTTATTCACTGGGTCCTTGAGAAGTCACTGCACCCTCACATTCCATTCTTTCAGCTTCAAGGTTTAAAAGCCCCCCACTATCTGTCTTCACATCTCCAAGACATCTCTATACTCTTGCTTCTTATTTTAGATGTGCAGTACAACCTGCCTCAAACACTCTTTCTCCCACCTCTCAACAACCACGTGGCAGTCTTTCATCCTCTAATACCCCTTCCATTTTGTTTCACTCAGAAACCTTCCTGACCCCAGAATTAACTGTCCTTTCACCCTCCACCTTGTGACTTCATAATTTTTCAACATACCTATCATGGCACCTAACATACTGTATTGAAATTTTTTGTTCACACCCCTATCTCCTGAACTAATCTATGGGTTCTTTTACCTCAAGGGCCATGTTTATTTAATTATTGAGCTCTGAACTTAACAGGCACTCAATAAATGTTGAATAAATGAATGAATAGGTGAATGATAACAGTTTACATATCTGTTCCTCCTACTTTATTATTAAGTCTTTGTGGCTAGGTAATTGACTCATTTATCTCTTATTTTTATTAGCTAGTTTAATGCCTTGCATATAATAGGCACCCAATATATATTTTTTATTGAATGAATAAATAAAGCCTTTTGTAATATCCCCAACCTGATACATCCTTTTCCTTTTTTGAAACCTTGAACACTTTTCCTTGTATTTCTCCTGTGGCATTTTCTTCAGTTTATAATTTTCTCAGTGTCTAATCCCCCAACTCAGTGGTCAGCTCCTTAAGGGCAAGAGGTGAACCTTACTTCCCTCAGTGTCCCCTGCAATGTCTACTGCAGTGCCAGGCATACAGCAGGTGCTTAAAGTGGAGTTTTCTGAGAAAGATAAGAGTACCTGTTCCAGATCCCCTGTTCCAGCAACGAGATGCCCAAGTAAATGAGATACATATACTGAGTCTCCGACCCTACCCCTTTGCCTTCTACATGGTTAATCTTGCCAAATAGGAAGCAAAATTGAAAATACCATATTATTTCATATTTGTGTTAGCTGTAATGCTCTGTACTAATAAATGCCCAGTAAATACAACTTTCAGATTAATAAAGGATATGAAATCCATCCAGAATGAGTGAGCCCAAAGATAAAAAGAACAATTGAAAGATGAAAATCCTATCAGCTGATAAGGAAAAATGGAAAAGCAGGTCTGTGCATTCCCCCTCAGGGAAACAGTGTAAAAAGAATTGGAAAGCATGTTCTTCTCCAAAAAAGACAGACTGCAATATATGTACTTCAAATGTGAAAGTCTCTCTAATTTGGCCATAGGTAAATAGAGAAGAGCAATCCTCAAGATTAGAATCTGTTAACAGTTGTGGTGATTTTTCATATGTTCACTTTCTATGAGAGCATTCCCTCCTCTGCCTTCCTCTATTTTCCTTTCTTTCTTTTAACATATCTTTATTGAGCACTAATGATGTGCTAGGCGCTCATTCTTCTAAGTGCTTTATGTCCATAATTTCCCACAACACTCATGACAACTCTATGATGTAGGTAGCAGTATCTTCACTTAAAATGTGACAAAACTGGGACTCAGATTCAGCAAGTTGCCTAGGGCCTCACAGCCAGTAAGTCCTAGGATCATTATTTGAACCCAGGTCTCATAACTCTGAAGCTTATATGTTGCTTAATTTCTACATTATAATGCTTCTTTAAACAGTTCAATGGTTTTGCTCACACATGGCTTACAAACAACAGATAAGACAGAAAGTAAAAGTATATTAAGTACAGGGTCAAAAATTAGCAAAGGATTAACCCTGAAATAGAGAAAGCCATCTATATTGGGGTGCGAGTAAGAGGGTCAGCAATGGCTTCCTGGGGGAGGGGTCACTTGAATTGAGATATAAAGGGTAAGTAGATTTTCCTAGATCAAGCCAGAGGCATCATCTGGACAGACAGACCGCAAATGCATGAGCCTGGGAAATGGAAAGCAGGATGGAAATTCCTACACATTCAAGGAACTGTAAGTATTTCTTTGGGTAAACATCTTAGTCATTCTGTTTTCAAGGCTTTTTTCTTGTATAGCTCACAGTGGCTAATTGTCTTTGCTTTTGTCTCAAAGTGCTGAAGTGTAAGGGTGAGTGATTATTGAAATGAATTAGGGTTTTCATGTTGATTTCAGATCCTCAAGGGGACCACTGTACTCTGATGCCCAAACAACATACTGAAGTGGCCAACACCATGTACCCCTCCTGTTCCAGTGAAACCAGATAGCTCTGAAAGTAAACTAGTATCCTTTAGGGACTGAAAAGTACAAAATGTGAAGGCTTGTATTATGCCCTTTAAAAAAGGAATTATCATTTATCATTTATACAGGTTATATTAAGTATAAATCTTTTTATTTTTTTGAGAGGGCATCTCTCATATTTATTGATCATAGTTGTTAACAACAATAAAATTCTGTATAGGGGACTCAATGCATAATCATTAATCAACCCCAAGCCTAATTCTCAACAGTCTCCAATCTTCTGAAGCATAACGAACAAGTTTTTACATGGTGGACAAGTTCTTACATAGTGAATAAGTTCTTACATGGTGAACAGTGCAAGGGCAGTCATCACAGAAACTTTCGGTTTTGATCACGCATCATGAACTATAAACAGTCAGGTCAATTATGATTATTCGTTTGATTTTTATACTTGATTTACATGTGAATCCCACATTTCTCCCTTATTATTATTGTTGTTATTATTTTTAATAAAATGCTGAAGTGGTAGGTAGATGCAAGATAAAGGTAGAAAACATAGTTTAATGCTGCAAGAGGGCAAATGTAGATGATCAGGTGTGTGCCTATAGACTAAGTATTAATCCAAGCTAGACAAGGGCAACAAAACATCCACGGATGCAGAAGATTTCTCTCAAAACAGGGGGCATGAGGTTCTAGGCCTCACCTCTGTTGATCCCCAATTTCTCACCTGATGGCCCCCCTGCAACTGTGCCTGTCTTAGGTTGTTCCTCCCTTGAGGAATCTTACCCGTCTCTGGCTAACCAGTCATCTTCTGGGGCCATACAGGGAAATGTAAAGTTGGCAAGTGAGAGAGAAGCAATATTGTTTGAAAAGGTTAGTTTTTTACTTTTTTGCAGATTTATGCCCTGTGGCTTCTATGCCCAGCATTTGTCTTGAGGTATCTTTACCACTTGGAAGAATTATGATACTCGGTAATTTCGATATGAGGCACGAATTCTACTTAGGGGTTCTAAGTATGAAGGAAGAAGAGAAGCTATAGAAGGAGCAGACGGAAGAAAACATGGGAAGATTGATTATTTCTTTGACATATCTTCTTGTAGTGTAACATAAGCATGTACAGGTTTTAAATTACTAATTAAATTGCATGCACACATTAACATAATAGGAATACAGCTACATAACCAAAGCAGACCTACAATTACCAGCCATATCCAGTGAAACCAAGAAAACCAGTTAGGCACGCTAGGCATTTGTGAAAACTTATCAGTGATATGATGGATATTGTCTAACTGAGTTTGAATAGTTTGAGAAAAATCAGACAAATTAAAACAACACATTCATGGGAACTGTTCACATCCCATATGTTCTTTTAACAGTAGATAGTCTATAGTCACAAGATTTTGGAGCGCTGCAACTTGCACTTCTCCTAATTCTTGGTTGAGTTCCGACAGTATAGATCCAGTTAAATTTGTTGTTTTACTGTATGCACAGGCCAGCTTAGATATCTCCTTCTTCATTCCAATGGCAAGTCCAGGAACCGGTGGGACGAATGCAGCTACAACTGCAACAGCACCAGGATCTTTGTTTTTTGATGATCATCTTCTGGAATGACTCTTCCAGGAAAGGTTGATGTTGGAAGTTCTTCTTCATATCGTATCTTAATTTGTTTTCTGGGTAGCCAAATTAGGCTTTGATCCTCTGTATAAACACAAACAAACCCTTTGCCCACACTTTGATATGCCCTTTATACCATTGTGAAGAACTTATTGGAGATCACCACACAGGAACTGCTTTTTTTTTTAAGAGAAAGGAATATTATCAGAAAAATATACATCCATAGCTGATCATCTGACACCCTTTAAGTGATCAAAATTAAGGATATTTAAAGCATGCATTAATTGGTGATTTGCAGTTAGTTTTATCCTATCAGAGAGTAATCCCGCTTTTCTTTCTTTTTTTTCTTCTTTTTTTTATCATTAATCTACAATTACATGAAGAACATTATGTTTACTAGGCTCTCCCCTATACCAGGTCCTCCCCACAAATCCCCTTATAGTCACTGTCCATCAGCATAGCAAAATGTTGTATAATCACTACTTGTCTTCTCTGTGTTGTACAGCCCTCCCCTTTCTCCCACCCCCCCATTATGCATGCTAATCATAATACCCCCTTTATTCTCCCCCCCCTTATCCCTCCCTACCCACCCATCCTCCCCAGCCCCATTCCCTTTGGTACCTGCTAGTCCATTCTTGGGTTCTGTGATTCTGCTGCTGTTTTGTTCCTTCAGTTTTTTCTTTGTTCTTATACTCCACATGTGAGTGAAATAATTTGGTACTTGTCTTTCTCCGCCTGGCTTATTTCACTGAGCATAATCCCCTCTAGCTCCATCCATGTTGTTGCAAATGGTAGGATTTGTTTTCTTCTTATGGCTGAATAATATTCCATTGTATATATGTAGCACATCTTCTTTATCCATTCATCTACTGATGGACACTTAGGTTGCTTCCATTTCTTGGCTATTGTAAAGAGTGCTGTGATAAACATAGGGGTGCATCTGTCTTTTTCCAACTGGGCTCCTGCATTCTTAGGGTAAATTCCTAGGAGTGGAATTCCTGGGTCAAATGGTAAGTCTATTTTGAGCATTTTGAGGAACCTCCATACTGCTTTCCACAATGGTTGAACTAATTTACATTCCCACCAGCAGTGTAGGAGGGTTCCCCTTTCTCCACAACCTCACCAACATTTGTTGTTGTTTGTCTTTTGGATGGTAGCCATCCTTACTGGTGTGAGGTGATACCTCATTGTGGTTTTAATTTGCATTTCTCTGATAATTAGCGATGTGGAGCATCTTTTCATGTGTCTGTTGGCCATCTGTATTTCTTTTTTGGAGAACTGTCTGTTCAGTTCCACTGCCCATTTTTTAATTAGGTTAGTATAAATCTTTTTATTCTTATGTCAGTAGTGAAATATGAAGTCAATTTAAAAGTAAATGATTTCACTAGTCATGCCAAACACTCAAATGATACTAAAAATCTATGGTGGCAGGTCCGTGGGGATTCATTATACTATTCTAATTTTGCATATGTTTGAACTATTCTACAATAGGTTTTAAAAAATTTTACTAGACTTCATTTTTAGAGCAGTTTAGGTTCACAGCAAACTTAATTGAAAGTATAGAGTTCTAATATCCTCCCTGCCCCCTCCAACAACCTCTCCCACCATCAGTACCCTGTGCCATAATGTTTTTTTTTTAATCCAGTCTTTAAATCAGATTTAGATGATAGATGTTTTGGTTATCTATCAAGCATATAGTGTGTAATTTCACCATTTGTTTGGCATTTTGCTAAGTCTCAAGGCTATATAGCAAAATAGACACAGTCCCTGCCCTTATGTTTATAGTTTAGTGGGAGAGAGAGCTATTAAATAAATGATCTTACAAAAAGCCTATTTACAAACTGTGAGGAGGAAAAGCAGAACATACTACAAGTATGTTTACTAAGAGAACTGCCTTAGTGTGGGAGGTCAGGATTTCCCAGAGGAAACCAGCAGGTAAACTGCGATCTGAAGGATAATCAGGAATGAACTAGGCAAAGTGACAGAGGAAAGCGTTTTAGATAATGTTTTCAAAGGTTTTAAGGCAAGAAAGAACCTGACATACTTCAGGAGCTGAAAGGTGGTGGACAAAGAGAGAGAGAGACGAGGCTAGAGACAGGTAGGTCAGTACACATGGGTGCTGTAAGCTGTGTTAAAGTATTATCTTTGTCTTTACCCTGTGATGGGAGATGGGATGGGTTTTACATAGGAGGAGACATGAATGGATTTTGTTTTAAAAGGGCCTGACTGCATGATGGGGAATGGATGGAAGTGAAGTAAGAGCAGAACTGGGGACACTTGCTAGGAAACTACTGGAATAGACCCAGAGGTGATGGTTGTATAACAGAGAAGTGGATGGGCACCACTACCATTCATGAGGTGAAAGCAGTAAGATTTGGTGTTTGCTTTGAAAAGGTAGGAGAATGCTATGTTTCTAGGCTTGCAAAACTGGATAAATTATGGTGCATTTACTGAGATGGGAGTAGGGGTGAAGAAAAGATCAGGATTTTACAAGGGCTTTATTGCTATTTTTTTCTACTCCAAATAATAACTACCCTGTGCTAGGCACCATGCTAGGTGATTTACGTTCAGTATTCTAGAAGTCCTTTTATCTGAAGCAATAGGGATTGGCATCCAGCAGGTTGATTCCTGTACTACCACAGCTCAATGTACCTTAAGAGACTATATTTACTGTCCTCTGTTATCATTTCAAGTGCACATTGTATATTACCTATGCATAGCCCACTAGCATATGGATATCTGAAGCTCTAAGTATCATTTCCAATTTTCTTCCCAATTATTTTCTCAGGTGACTCACTGGGCAACTCCCAAACCTTCTTCTTCTCTCAATGCTATAACTGCTCCATGGTAACTTGTTTAACAGGTATGTTTAGGCATCTTTCTCCTCCCCCTCCATAGTCAGTTTAAAGTCCTCTTGATCAGAGCAGGTGGTCACTGGAAAACATGTTCTCAAACCATACATGGTGGAAGTTCATCTCTGATTCATTATCTCAAATCCTCCATCCCATTGAGCATTACAGTTGTATCCCTCCCTGGCCTCACTTCTCTTCCTAAGGCACTGCAGTGATTTGCCAACTGTTACAGGGAGCAATCCCCAAATTTTCACCTTCCATCTCAAAGCCCTTATTGGAATAGACTATGGCATTATTTATATCTTCTCCTTATTCTAGACTGCCTCTTCTATTTCTCTGAGGCCCTTCTGTTATTGGTTCTCTTTAATAGCAATCAAGAGTATACAGGATGTCTTTAGATATATATATATGGTTGTGTATGTTGCCATACATGTTGTTTCTTATATGTTGCTCTTTAATCCCCAAAACACCTCTCCCATGCCTGTCCTATAGTAGTCATCTAAATATTTGTTGAATTAATGAATGAACTGTGTTGCTGGGAAAGCAAAGAATGCCTTATTTGGAGGGAGTTCAGGCCATACTTTATTTTTTAAGATGAATTTTAAATGTTTTTTGAATTTTCATTAGTAGTAGCTCATCTATAACCTATTACTATTAAACTATTGATTCATTTATTAGTGTAACTCATTCTGTATGAATGACTGCACTATAAATATGAACCTGACACTCTCAAGTGAAGTATTGTTTAACTCAGAGGTAAAGTTATATCAAAACACCACTAAAAAATAACAATTAAAAATTAAAATTATCTATCATCTCAAGGTGCTTCCAAAACACAATCCAGATTTTTAGCTTTGGTGTCCATTGAGCATAGCTAGATGAGTACTGTGTAATACTTTGATGCCTCCTTTAGAGTTGCATTGATGGCATGTTTCAGCCTAGATGATGCCATATTAATGTTCTGTGTATTTTCATAGCACTTTTATATTTGCAAAGTGCATGAGATTCATGCTCATTAGTATTTCTGCAAAGCCCTCCTGTGAGGTAGCTCAGCATTACTGAAGCCAAGCATAAAAGTGTGCATTTACCAGGAAGATGCTTGCTTATAGGAGCCAAATGAAATGTCAGTGAACACTAATGCATCATATTCAAAATGGTACAGTTTGGATACATTTCAGCAGAACTATCAACACCTCTTTCCATATCATTTTAATTTCCAACCCTAGAAATGACCACTAATTTTGAAGGAAATAGGTGAATATTATATACAGTCTTACTGTAAATGTTAGGTTTATGTTACTATTTAAAACTTAAATACACAGAAGTCTAAGTTTATGAAGGCAGTGTTTAAATCAGTATTTCACATATGATTACTAATTTACATTCTTGGCCAAAGCCATTTTCTAACAGATTAAGGTAAAAATTAGTCCCTATGGCACTGAATCTGAATAATTCAATTTGGATTATTCAAATGGATTTGGCATGGCCTCAAATTCCCTATCACCATTCCCATTCTCCTATCACCATTTATATGCAGACCACCCCAAGAATCTGTTCTAATCTCTCTAAAAAGAGAGATCAGTCCATAAAGGACTGAAAGAAAGCAAACACCAATAAATGAAGTGAAATCTTAGTATCAGTTAGGGACTGTATCTGTCTGCACAGAACACAAACGAGATTACAAACACTTAATCAAACACAGGTTTCTTTCTCCTGTGTAACCAGGAGCCTTAGAGGTGGGCACTTGGGGTTGTATGCAGGCTCCCCAATGCCATCAAGTATTCAGGTTCCTCCTATCTTTTTACTTCACCAGATTCCACACATGGCCTCAGTCTCATGGTTCAAGGTGGGGCTATACCTCCAGCCTCTCACCCTGTTACATACAAGAGGAAAAGGAGGAGGAAGGGGACAGCACAGGTTTCAATAAAATAGGACTTTTCAGTAACTGCCCAACAGACTCCCCAGCAGATTTCCATGTAGTCTCACTGGCCAGAGTCTCCTACCCCCAACCCTCCCATGTCCCTGCCTAGCTACATGGGAGATAGAGAGTAGTGTGATTGTTTTTTAAAACTGGGCATATCCCTAACAAAACTGATGTTTTGGTAATAATAAAAAAAGGACAAGGGGATATCAGTTGGGAAATAGCAATATCCACCATAACCAGATGTTATCAATGTGCACTATAGAGACACATGAATATATGGTACAGAGAAAGAACATGCAAATTTGTGACAAGAACAATTGGAGGAAGAAGAGCTGCTGCTAGAAAGGCTTTGCAAAGGTTATCATTCCTTCATACAGCTTCTCAGGGCTGTTGTAATATTTCAAGGTAGAACCGTGTGTGTAATAATTGTGATGAAGGTGGTATAATTTATGAAGACCTGTATAATTGTGATAATGGTAGTGAACTTTTATATAGAGTACATTTTAAATTTCCCCAAGTATGCACAAGGACCTGTATTCAAGAATGTTTGTTTCAAAGTTTTTTGTTAATGGCCAAAGCTTGGAAAAAACATAGATGTCCATCAACAGAAGAACAGGTAAACTTTGATTTATTCATATAGTGTGGAATACTTTACAGCAGTTAAGTAAAATTTGAGAAAGCTACAATATAGATACTAAGATTTGTTATATTACTCATTTTATTTTTCTGTAAGATTGATTTCATAATGTTATAAATTAGCAAAATATGACGCAACAAAACTTGAGCAGTGTTTCTCAGTATTTGGTCCACAAACCGTTTACATCACAATCACTGAAGATACATCCTAAAATGCAGACTCCTGGGCTTCCTCCCAGGCCTGCTACTAGAAACTCTCAGCAAACTGCATTTCAAACAAGGCCACAAGGTGATTCCTAGAGGAGCACTGACATAGGGTTTTGGAGGAAATGGGTTTAGTGGAAAATGGAAATCGAGTAGACCTCTGGCTGAAACTATCCTATATCTCAGAGGCTAGGATGGAGAACATGAGCTACTGCTGCTTGACACAGGCAAAAAGGGGAGTTTAGTGGTGAACACTAATCCTATGAAGATTAAACTGTGAGAATAGAGAACCCAAACATCAGTGGCTAACACAAGCAAGCCTTGCATTTCCATTTATATGGAAGACTGGTGGTAGTCAGGACAGTGCAGGTGCAGCTCTGCATGGTGTCAGGAACTTAGGTTTCTTATGTGCTGTTGTTGTGCAGTGCTAGGCATGCCAGCCTGCCTCTTGGCCTAAGATATCTGTTGAACTTTGGCCACCAGGACTACACTGCAATGAATAGGAAGGCAGGAAGGAGGAAGGGGGGAAAAGGGGTATATTCCTTCCTCTTTTTAAAAAAATTTTTTACTAAAGTATCATTAATATACAGTCATATTTGTTTCAAGTATACAACACAGTGATTCAACAGTTACCATATTAAGTCCTCATCCCCATTAGTGCAGTTACTATCTGTCAACATAGGAAGATGTTACAGAATTATTGACTATATTCTCCATGTGTACTACCATCCCCGTGACCAACTTATATTATGACTGGGAATTTTTGTGCCCCTTTATGCTCCTCACACTCCGCTCTACCTACCCCAATCCCTTCCCCATGGTAACCACCAGGCACTTCTTAGTGTCTATGCATCTACTGTGATTTTGTTCATTTTGTTTTTTATATTCCACAAATAAGTGAAATCATATGGTATTTGTCTTTCTCTGCCTGGATTGTATCACTGAGCATAATATCCTATAGATCCATCTATGTTGTTGCAAATGGCAGGGTTTTTTTAAGGCTGAGTAATAATCCATTGTGTATATGTACCACATCTTCTTTATCCATACATCTACTGATGGACACTTCGGTCGCTTCCATAACTTGGCTATTGTAAATAATGTGATAATAAACATAGTGGTGCATATATCTTTCTGAATCAGGGACTCCATTTTCTTTGGGTAAATTTCTAGAAGTGGAATCACTGAATCATATGGCATTTCTGTTTTTAGTTCTTTGAGGAACCTCCATACTGCTTTCCACAGTGGCTGCACCAATTTACATTTCCACCAACAGTGTAGGAAGGTTCCCTTTTCTCCACCTACTTGCCAACACTTGTTATTTCTTGTCTTTTGGATAGTGGACTTCTGACTGGTGAGAGGTGATATCTCATTATGGTTTTTATTTCCATTTCTCTAATGATTAGTGATGGGGAGCATCTTTTCATGTGCCTATTGGCCATCAGTACTTCTTTGGAAAAATGTTCAGATCCTCTGCCCATTTTTAATTGGGTTATTTGTTTTTTTGGTTCTTGAGGCATATGAGTTCTTATTATATTTTGGATGTTAACCTCTTATTGGATGAATCATTTACAAATATATTCTCCCATATTGTAGGCTGACTTTTTTGTTCTGCTGGTGTCTTTTGCTGTACAGAAGCTTTTTAATTTCATATAGTCCCACTTGTTCATTTTTTATTTTTTTCTCTTGCCTGAGTAAATGTGTCCAGGAAAGAATTGCTCATGGTTATGTTCAAGAGATTTTTGCCTGTTTTCTTCTAAGAGTTTTATGGTTTCATGACTTACATTCAGATCTTCAATCCATTCCAAGTTTACTTTTGTGTATGGAGTTAGACAATAATCCAGTTTCATTCTCTTACATGTAGTGGTCCAGTTTTCCCAACAATAGTTATTGAAGAGGCTATCTTTTCCCACTCATGGCTCCTTTGTCATATATTAATTGACCATATATGTGTGGGTTTACATCTGGGCTGTCTATTCTGTTCCATTGATCAATGGATCTGTTCTTGTGCCAGTACCATACTGTATTGATTACTGTAGCTTTGTAGTATAGCTTGAAGTTGGGAGCATATTTCCAGGTTTGTTGTTCTTTCTCTGGATTACTTTGGCTATTTTGTGTCTTTTGTGGTTCCATATGAATTTTAGGATTATTTGCTCTCATTCATTGAAAAATGCCACTGGTATTTTGATAGGGATTGCATTGAATCTGTAAATTGCTTTGAGCAGGATGGCCACTTTCAAAATATTAATTCTTCCTATCCATGAACATAGGATAGATTTCCACCTATTTGTGTTGTCTTTCACCTCCTTGGTTAGGTTTATTCTAGGTATTTTATTCTTTTTGATGCAATTATAAATGGAATTGTTTTCGTGATTTCTCTTTCTGCTAGTTTGTTGTTAGTATATAGGAAGGCAACAGATTTCTGTGTATTAACTTTGTATCCTGCAACTTTGCTGAATCTAGTTATTCTAATAGCTTTTTGATAGAGTATGGGGTTCATGGGACCTGAATTTAATTGTTTGAGAGTCTAGCCCTGTGAAATACATAGAGTAGACCCGCTAATGTAACTGATATTATTATTATAATTATTAATTTTGTTTTAGAGTACAGTAATATTATAAAAGTAGCTTATTGGAGTGAGGAGTACAGTAATCAGATATGGAGGGGAAATTTGAAGGTATTATGTCAGCAATAAGGGAAGGAATTCTAAATAATGCTACAAAGCATGGACTTTGGAGCCAGACAAGTTGTGTCTACTTGCCAGCTCTGCTACCTATTAACATAGCAATGTTGGGCAAATTCTTAACATCCTCCCCTTACTTCCACTTCCTCATTTTCAAGATTGAAATACTTTATTGGGTAATATATATAAGGTTTAAGTGAGATAAGGTATATAAGATGATAAACCCAATGCTCAGAAGAAGATAAGTGTTCAGTAATTATAGCTATTATTGAATCTTGTTATGGATGAAAGAGTGGAGTAAGGTGGAAATTAAGGCAGTAATACACTCAGGTGCTCACTAAAGAATAAAATAACCTACATTAACTACTTTGATTGTTTATCAGTTTATACACTTTACTTGTATCAACTTTAAAAAGGATAATCCTTCTTCCTCAGGCCCACAGACTTTACACACTGATCATAATTAATTTTGCCTTCTAATGATGCTGCATTCATGAGTGATGCTTCCAAGTTGTGTATTTTTTAAATTCCCGTATATCTCACAAATGTATTTGGTAACTCTGAATCTAGAAAATGGATACAAAATAAATAGTCATAGCTCTTTACCTTAAATGTTCATGAAGTGAAAGAAGTCAAGGGAAAATGCCAACAAACTCTTAATGTCTCATTTATGAGAAGCTTTGGCACAGCATATGAAGGTGACAGATGTTCTGCTTCCTAGAACCTTTTTGTTCCACCCTGAAAATCTATATTCTCCTTTAGTACATTGATTTCTTGTTACAGAGCAGGAATGGCTATTTAATATCTTTATTTGGGAACTGGTGGCCAGGGTCGGTGGGGGGCAAAATGTATGAGAGAAAATGCATCAATACTTAAAGGAGAGTTGATGGGATGGGTGGAGGACTCGAGAGAAGGTTGTCTATATCTGGGAGATTAATTGCAATTTGACTGAAGGACAGAAAGACTTGCCAGAGGAAGAAAAGGGGGAGCAAATGAAAAAAGTATACGATCACAGGTTAACACTTTGATGGCTGAAGAAGATATTTAAAAGATGAGAGAGCACTTCCCCCAGTGGCCAGCTGGCTCACCTCTTCTCTCTTTTGGCTTGTAGCACAGTGGAAAGATTCAGTGTAACAAATTATGGAATATATGACAGTGAACCAGCTGATACAAACTAATAACAAACTGAAATGTTCTTCTTTTCTGTTTTAATCTGGGGCTACTGATTTCTCTTTTGTGTGAGGTGAGATCTATATTACCAAAATATAGATGGAAATTGAGTTGACTGGTTATGAACAATGTCATGATTATGGCATCACTGCTTAGCAATACAAATAACATTTCTGTAGTATATTTAGTTTCAAAGCATGCTCACTTGCATTATCTCATTTTATTATATACATAATCCTGTGAGGTAAGTATCACTATTCTCATTTTATACTTGAGAAAACTGAGGTTTAGAGAAGGTAATGAACAACAGAATCCACACCAAGGTCTGTTTTACCATACTGCATATTTTTGTCTCTTCCAATAAATGTCAGTCTATAGCCACAGTTACTACAAAAGGCTTCTTTGGAGACCCACCTCTGCTAAGCATACCCCAAGTTTAAATCATATTTTTCCCTCCAGGGAAATTCCATGGCTCTTGACTTCTCTCAAGGGACTTAAGAGCCTACTTGGGATCACTTGGGGTCACCTGGGGCACCTGGAATAAAGGTGGATGCTAGGAGTGGGACAGAGAGATACAGTCCTACCATCAACTAAGCTACAGCTTCCCTGGGCTTCCAAGGACCCTGTGTCCTTGGCACCTTGCTTTCCTCTGCAGCTTGCATCTCCTACAGTACCCTCTCATATGTCCCCTAGCACCCCTGGGCTTCCCTCCAGCTGTCATAAGTATCCCATTCTTCAAAAGTCTCTCTTATTTCTGTCTCCTTCAGGACATCTCAGCCAACAGTTAGGAAAATGACTTTTTGAAAATTACTCTCTCCTTGAGAGAATTTCCAACATGGGGAACAAACAGGCAGGGGAGAGGGAGTCTTCCTTAATCACACCAGATGTGCTGCTTCATCCATGGGCAGAAAGCCTCCAGACTTGAAGCTACTTCTCCATTTCCTCCTCCTCTGATAATCCTGGTCTAGGAGAAGCTGTTCTATCATCAGTGGTCAATGAGCCAAAATTGTGATTACACACAGGATAGGGAATAGCCTTGCCTCAGTTTGACAGTATGAAATAATGCCAGTAACAGATAGAACACAGTATTCCTAGCTAGTCTACAGATTTGCCTGTATTTGAATCAGGCTGCAGCACTTGCTAACTGTAACCTTGGGCATATTGTTTACCTTCTCTGTGACTCAGTGTATGCATCTTTAAATAGAGTATTATTAGTACATAGGAAGTGGTAATGAGGATTAAACTTGCTATATATTTAAAGTGCTTAGAACAGTTCCTAGTGCACAGAAAACTATGTAAGAATTAGATAAACTGAATTTTAAAAATTTCTTCCCTTTAAAAGTATTTGTTCTACACTAGGTTCTTTATTACATCTGAGATTCAGATGACAGACGGAGTTATCCTGACCCTTCAGATGCAGAGAGTAAGTGGTTTGGATCTCCCTTTCCATGGATTATGAAAAACCCAATAATGTCCCCAAGAGTTCTTTGAATTCCCAAGAGTACATTTCTTGATTAGCTCAGTTGCTAAACACCAGCTTCTTCAGAATTACTCTGTTTGAGGACTGTTTGGTTGTTCTGCACATATTGTTCCACAAATGTTCAGGTCAAATTAATATCTACACAAAACTTATCAAGGTATTCACATAAGTAGCAATCTTTGAGGAAAGGGAAGATTTACATTATAATAGCCTAATCAATTTTAAGCTCAGTATCAGTCATCCTTATTCCTTATAAGGTCTTTGTGTCCACATCCAGCCTCCTACCAGGTTCTTAATCCTCCTCTCTCTTCCTTTTCCCTACTTGAGCCTTCACTTCCAGATTGCCTGCTACTCCAAATTCTTTTTGTTCCATTACACAGACAAATCCATTAAACTCTCTCCAGCCTTCTACTTTTTAAAAAAACCTAATTAAACCCCTAAAGGCTACCACTTTAGCCACATAAAGATCTTGTTGAAAATTTGAAATTATCCTTTTTAAGGACTTCATTAAATTATTGTCTAAAAATTAAACTCATCATTGCTGTCTGTCTGTATGGTAGTAGTAAACATACATTATCTCAATTAGTTATCACAGCAATGCTGCAAGATAGGTCTGATTCTCCCCCATTTTATAACTGGGAAAACTGAGGCTCAGAGAGGTTAAAGAGTATCCCCAAAGTCATCTAGCTGGGAAGAGATTAGCAGAGTCAAGACCATGTGGATCTGGTTCGGAATCTCCTGCTGTTTCATGACACCACCTCATGTAGCCTCATATGTTGTGCTTGGCCTTGGAAATCCAAAGTTTCCCAAGGCAATGGCAGAGATCAGAGGAGCCAAATGTAGCTCCTCCCTGGGCCATTCATCCTGGACAAACCCCAGCTGTGCTCCTGTCTTCATTTATGGCACCTGGACCTGAGCCCAGCCTTCCAGGTGAGATGTTACCTGCACATAGAAGAACAGGACCCTCCATTTCATTCTTTACCCTAGATTTCTAGTCATGCAGTCTGAGTCCCTTTGGCTCCTTGAACCCACATTTCACTGCTGATTCATCCTGAGTTTTCAGCCAACAGAAACCCCTAAAACAAGGGTCCTCCTAGAGCTCTGGAGTCAGTCCCAGGGTGAATCCTTGATTTACCACTTTCTGTGAGAATTTGGACAACTCACCTCTCTTTTTTTAGGCTCCAGTTTCCTTTGCTGCTCTAAAAGAAACAATACTATTATTTACCTTATAAGGTTGTTAGAAGAATTAAATGAATTAATGTATACAGGGTGCTAACCCAGTATTTGGAACATTGTAAAGTTCAATAAATATTAGCTATAACAATAATTACTATAAATGCCTATCCTGTCTCCCATTGCCAGATCTCTCCACTTCTCCATCTCCCCCACATCCTATAAGCTTGCACATGCACACACACAAGGGCACACAAAGCTCTTATTGGAAGATACTCTCCTAAAGCAGAAAGCCTGGCCGTAGAATCCCTGGATTTAGTTTTATCACATGCTAGCTGTGTCTCCAGATGTTCAACCTCTCTGAGCTGTACTTTCTTCCTGTGCAAAATGAAAACCATAATTTTGTACTCACTTAACTCACAGTATTATAAGGATTATGTAAGGTAGAAATGTAAAGAAGCTCCATATTTATTGGTACCTTATTTCCATTCCCCTCATAAAATAAAAAAAAAAGATTCTTTTTAAATTAAGTGCAGGACTTTTTACTAATCTCTGTTAAAACATATAGACTCATTTAAGATTTACCAGATTAACACTGTTTCAAGTGGTTTCTCTATGCTCAGCCTTCACATTTTTTTCTTGTGGTGTATTTATATGCTCCTAAGTTTTAAAAAATATATTCATATTAAAATGAAAGCAAAGGAGCCCTATACTCTCTAGTCACAAAGTTTCTTTTATCATTAAGAATGAATCTGTACCAAATGACTGCATTATATACTGGGCTGGGAGCAATGGCAGAGTCAAAGAAATATAATTTGGGGTGGGCTCCCTCCAGTCTATCAGTAATTAGGAAATGTCCTACTTACTTAACCTTAAATGTTGTATCTTGAGACTGCTACAAATTCTTTCAAAGAAACCTAGAAAACCTCAAAATGCCCAATCAAGGAACAATCTTGTAACCTTGATGGTAATTTCCTTTTAACAGCATTCCCTGCTGGCCCTGTCAGAAATGGAGGAGACTTGAGTTTAAGGAATTGAAAAATCTTAGGATTCGTCACCAAACTTTAATGCTGAAAAGCCTGGAGTGTCATCTGGACTAACCCCGGCATCTTACAGGTGAAGAGATTGATTCTGGAGAGGGAAAAGGACTTAACCCAAATCTCTCCAGTTGGTGGCAAAGCCTGTACAAACCGAGCGCTGCCTTCACTCATTTGCTGTTATTAGTAGACTGGAGGAACAAAAGGTAAGGAAGAGAGGGGCACAGGCCACAGGAAGAAGTGTATTTTGTACACATCTGGTTTTAGTCCTCATCCTAGACCGTGTTCCCCGCCCCTAAACTGGTGGAATGTTGTCAGGAAAGGGAGGACCCCTGGGACAGATGAGATAAGTAGGACCACTGAAAACCGTCGCTGGAGGTTGTGTGGTTGGAACTCAAAACTTCGCCAGACGATTAAAAGCGTTTCTACGATTGTGGTTTCTGAGGGCGTGGAAGGCTTTCCCTCCCCGAGCTCCGCGGCGGCGCAGGCCCCGCCCGGTGCCCGGCAGTAACCCCGAGGCGCGCTGCAGCCTCGGCTATCTTCCACGCAGCCTTTAGAGAAGAGTAAAAAACAGAATGTGCGGCTTGTATACTTCAAACCTGGTAGTTAGGTCAGCAGCCCTCCCCAGCAGAAATGGGAACATTAACTTTGTACCCACGTGGCTTTTCCGCGGGCGTGTGCTCCGTTGGGGAGCCCGGGATTCCTTTCTTAACAGCCTTTTGGGGGAAGAAATGTGGGGAGATGCAGAACTAGATAGGGGCCAGCTGGGGGAGAAAAACAGATGGGTACGAGGAAATGATGAGAGGACCAAGGCAGGAATATACGTGGGGTGTGATGGCTCAGGAGGCCACGGTGCTCCGCCAGACCCAGAACTGGGCACATCCGCAAAACCCACACCCGTCAATTCAGAAGAGAATGGAAACCACCAAAAAACAAACGCTCTGGACGCTCCACCACAGCCTGAGAGTGGGGGTTGGGGATGGAAGCGAGCTTCGCGCAGGCGCACAGAGCCCCGCGTCTGCCCTAGAGTTACCCCGAGCGGCGAGCCGGGCGAACTAGGTGAAAGGTAACTAGCAGGCGCTACCCCGGGCGAGGGCCTAGACTCGCGAGCACAGCCAGACAGGCGCGGCGGGCCCAATAGTTCCTTCTTTCCCAAGTTTCTCCTAGCCTGCACTTCATCGAACTGTGGGTGTGGCTGGGAACGGAACAGGAGGCGATGGGGTGGGGGTTGGGGATTTCGAGCAGACGGAAAAATCTTGTCACTCAATCCTCCCAGAGGAAATGAGGTCCAGGAGTGGTGCAGGGGAGAGAATCACTTATTGAACCTCATTTGTGTGCCTGACAAGGTCCTGGACCTGTCGCTGCATTATTATAATTGCCGCAATGCTTTTAAGAGGAAACAGGCGCGAAAAATTCATGTAACTTGCCCAAGGACAGCCAATCAATAAAAGGCAGTTTCCGCAAATTTCCCTGATTTGAGGTTGTTTTTGTTTGGTAAGTTTTGCCCTAGTGCTAGTAACTGACAGGTGTAGCACACTTTACATGGCACCCTTTACATTACTCACTGGATCCTTACCTGAAACCTACAGATATGTACTGTTTTGTAGATGCCGGGAGAAACAGACTGAAGAAATTGTTCTGAGACCACACAGAAATTAGCAAATTTGAGATTCTGTACATTATGGAGAGATAAAAAGTTCAAAGATCAAGATGAGATTCCCACCCTCCATCAGGCAGACCTATGAAGAACATGAGAGTTTCAAGCACTACTGGATGAGGGTCTCAGGCCATGAGGAAAACAAGGGAGTTCTCATCACTGGAGGTTTCCTTTGATTGCAGGTTTCATTGCAGAATTAAAGAGTGAGCACCCATTCTGGGAGATATTTGGATGTTTAGCTATCTCTTTGAAGGCAGGAACAGAGTCCACTGCTCATGGTTTGCTTCAGTGGGTTTTCGATGGGTGAGTTTATAACTGAATGAACACATTTTCAATCCCAGGCTACCCCAGAGGGAAGCTGCAGTTCTGTCTGGCAATGGATGAAGTGACTACTTTCTTGTGACTTTTCTCAGATGAAGGCTCTTGCACTCATTCAGCAAACACACTTAGCACCTACTCTGCTGTGCACACAGCTAGGAGACAGGATGGGAACTTCAGAGGGCAGAAATGCTCTGCTTCTCCTGAAAATTCCAGGCTAAGTCTTAGACATCTGGGAGTTTGTCCACATCCATGCTCGTGGAAGCCACAGGGTTTCCTGTGAGGGGCATAGGATCAAATCACAGTTCTCCCACTTGTGGGTGCCCCAGATGTTCCTCAGAATCACAAAACAAAAGCAGCTCTGCTCTTCTCCTAAAGAGGCCTTGGAAACAGGCAACTACCAAAAGGGAAATGCAAGCAAAGCAGAAAAAAGCTTCAGAGCAGCCAATCAACCCCCTCCCACCCTCATCTCTTTCCACAAATCCCTCCCCTTGAGTGTCCAGTCAGGGAATTGGAATGTCACTGCCTTGTGCCCCAAGACTGTGTTACTGCTCAGGCTGATTAAGACAAAGACAGCAATTGGACTGAATTTGCCCTAACATAACCCTGCCTTGCAGCCACCCTGAAGTGACCGGGCGAGATCATGTGCTGCCTGGTGCTGTCAAGATACTTCTGTGATTGCCTGCCTGGTGGTGTTGAAAGGAAGAAAGCTGCTTAAGGATTACACCATCATTCTGTTGAGAGTCTTGTGTGCTAAAAACTTCAGCCACACTGGTCTCTTTGCTAGATACTTTAACTTGAATCTATCCATATTATTCTCTACAGCCCAAGGCAGTAAGTGGTGTGATACCCATTTTGCAACTGAGGCCTATAAGGGGGTAAGTGATTTCCCCGCATAATACACCCAATAAAAGGCATGGGTGGAACTCAACTCCATTCACTGCTCTAGGCATTTGGACCTAACACCCCAGTGGGGCAGGTACTTGGAGCTGGCTGGGAAAACTGTCCTAGGTTTCTCACTTTCTTCCCTATTTATCTCAGAAATATTTCAATAAAAGTATAGAAAAGAAAAACTCCATGCCTTACACATGGTTAAATAGTAAGTGACTTAATAGAGGAATGAATGAATAGGATGAATGAAGATGGAGAATGAGATATCAGAGTCCAGCCTCCTTGGGGTGAAGATACAAAGGGCTGTGATCTTAAAATCTACCTATAGAGGACAAACTCTGGTCACTCTGGAAAGTTGTAAATAATTAGCGTGAACCCTGTTTCTTTCCCTAGCCTCATGGCAATTCTGAAGAAATAATAGAGAGGAAACCAAGTCTCTGAGACATTTCCCGAATAATCCAAAAATGCTCAAGTGTCAAGGAATTTCCCACACAGCATCCAAGTCTAACCCATTCTGCTCTTTGTCCTTCGCACTTGAATACACTGTAATGGCTACACAGAACATTTCAATTCCCAAAGTTTTTTTTTTTTTCTCCCAGTGTTGTCTGGGAAAAACTGTAAAAAAGAAACAAGAAGCTTAAATTCATACTAAACCTTCCTAAATCATTTCATGAACCTTGGGGGAACCAGAAGTTAGTAATTCTGAGAGCACTGAAGAGGAGCCAGGTGACTGGGTCCTAATCCTGTTTCTACCTTGGAGCATTAGCTAAGTCATTTCCTTCTCTGAGCCTCTGGTTCTGCCCCTGTAAACTTAGAGGTTTGGATTAGTTGATCCTTGGGTTCCTTTTTAATTATCAACCACCTCTAGTATGTATTTGGAGTTATGCCACGTGCCCCCAAAGCAGGAAGAATTTTGAAGCCAATATTTTAGAAACCTCAGCAAAAGACCTGTAAAACACTGACACTTGTCAAAATTCAGGCACAAATGTCAATTACAATCCAATAATAAAGCCAAATTCAGGAAAATATGTACTTGAGAACAATGAAATCATCATCTAGTTCTTTGACAAAAGTTACTATATTTAACTTTTTTGTGCTTTATTTATTTTATAGATTTTGCTGTGTGTTGAATACTTTTTTAAGGGAGCAAGCATATTTTATTAAAATACTGTGCTTTTATTAGTTGGAGAAACAATGAATTTGCATGCCTTTCTGCATATAAATGCATATTAGATAATAAGGACTTTTAGAGTCAATAGCTAGGAAGAATAACAAGTATATTTATGAATGAACTTTTTTTATATGAATGAACTAGGAAATGGCTGAGATGGTACCGTCTATCACCCAGCTTCTGTGAGTGTTCATGTTAATGGCTCACAGAAATTGCCCTCTGCAGAATGGGGAGTTCACTCTCTCAGGAGGTTATGTTTCCCTCACCCTCAGACTGTAGCCAAAAACTGATTGATAAGGGACTAAAATATCTGGCACCTCACCTCAGGATGGGACCAACTCTGCAGTGTGACTTACGCTCCACAGTTCCTCTTGGGTCAGGCCGAGGCTACACTTTACCTGAAGTAACATCTTTACCGACTGCTTGCCCTTCCCTTCTGTTTCCTCATTTCCTTACAAGTTTCTTTGGTGAGCACTCCCACAAAAAAATCACTCATACCCAAATCCCTATCTCAGGCTGTTTCTAGGACACTTAAGACAATAATGTGCTGTTTTTATGAGTGGCCAGTAATGAAAACTCCATTTAAGTTTCTCTCATTCATCCATCCCATCAATATTTATTGAATTACATAGTATGCATCTGTCTTGCCAATGGGTTTTCAGTCCCAGGCAACTTCACTAAGGATTCAGTGTGACCAAAGAAATGACAGTAGAACATTCTTAGGGTGAACGGGTTATACCCAACTTTATTTCCACAGTGGCAGGTCAATCACTAAAATCTCGTCCACTCAGAGCGAGTCTGCATGCAGCAAGCCGGTCTCTACCTCTGGGCCTCCATCCCCTGGGCCTCCAGCCTCTGCTCTGCTCTCCCACAGCCATGCCACCATGTCACCCAGAGCACTGGGCAGAGCTCTTTATTTATAGAGTCAACAGCAACATATTCCCCACGTGTTTAATGAGCCAGCCAACCAGGGCCAGGTGAGAATCCTGGTCACAGGAACTTTCATTTTATCCACAGCATCAGACACTGTTTCAGATATTAAAAGTCTCGCCTGAGGGTTTCAACCCTGGGTAAGTTTACTCTGGATTTGGAGAGACTGAAAAATGACAACAGAATGTTGAGGGCAAAAGGATTTATCCCGTTTTATTGTGGTGGCAGGTCAAGCACTAGAATCCCATCCGCCTCAGGGCAAGTCTGTGTACAGCAAGCCTGTCTCTTGCCTCCGGGCCTCTCCACCACCTCGCAGCCCCAGAGCACCGGGAGAAGCTCTTTATATAGAGTCAATAACAACTCATTGCCCACATGTGTGCAAGCATGCACTTGTACTCATTGCACATGCACAGTGGGAAAGCACACCAGGGTCAGGTGAAAATCCTGGCCATGGAACTTCCATTTTCCCTACACTAAAGATACTTAAAATGGGTAAGATAGATATTGCCCCTTCAATAAACAACAATAAATGCTGTTTATTTTATAATGTGCAGACACATCATGATAATAAACAAAGCAAAATAATCATTAAAAATTAAGATATTTAGGGTTTTTTTTAAAACTATGTTTCTGGATCATGTTCTATGATCATTAAATAAATGTTTAAAATTCTAATATGTATTTTTTATGTTGTGTAAGCCTTTGACTCAATGATTCTGTATAAAGAATTCACTGTACAGATAAACCCACACCTATGCTTAAAGACATAGACAAGGCTGTTTATAGTAGCATTGTTTGTAACAGCAAAAGATAGGAAACAGATTAAATGTTCATCAACAGAGGACTGACTAAACAATTATGTCCATCCACACTAGGGAATACTATGTAGCCATTAAAAAAGAATGAGGTAGCTGTATATTAATATGGAATGGTCTGCAGAAGTACTGCTAAATGAAAAAGTGAAGTATAAAGCAGTGTTTTTAGTTTTCTTCTATTTGTGAAGGAATGAATGTGAATACACACACAAACACCATACACACAATTCCTACACTATAGAATCTCTAGAATGATGCAAAAAAAAACTATTAATAGTGTTTCTATGCAGAGGAACTAGACCTGGATTTCTTTTCATTCCACATTTAGTTTTATAAACACATGCATTACTATTGAATAAAACCAGTTGATTTAAAATGCACTACATACTTAGTTTAGAAACCATGAAATACACACAAAAATAAAAATCACTTATAATCTCACCTCTAATATATACCATTCTATATATTTTGGTGTATTTCCTTTCTGTCTTCCTTGTATTTGAAGACATAATTTTTTTTCTTATAAATGGGACCATAATGTGCATATATATAGGTTTGTAATCTGATTTTTTGACTCAGTATTATATCCTAAATATTTTCCCATATCAATAAATTTTATTCTTATCATTGGTAATGGCTGTTTAGTTTTGCAATGTATAAACATAAAGTAATTTTTAATCAGTTCTCTACTGATGGCCATTGATATTATTTCCTACATTTTGCTATTGTGTAATGCTGTGAATACCTCTTTGTTCAAGTGTCTCTAATTGTTCCCTTAAAATAGATATCTAGATGTGGATTTACCCATCAAAGGAAATGGAAATTTTTTGAACTTATAATAATGAAATAGTAAATTTTCCTCCCCAAAGTATGTAACCCCTTAGAGTCCTCCCAACAGTAATATATGATTATTAAATGAGCCCTCACCAGCACTGAGCATAATAGACTCTTGGCATTCTTAGGTTTGTCATTCTCAATTTTCCACTCCTCAGGAGCCTCACAGAGGTTCATGACAGGTAGTAATTGGTAATTGGTAGACAGGACTGGAGAACTGTCAGAACTGGTTAAGAAGGTCACTTAGCATCCAGTAAGTCTAGTCTGCACTCAGTGTAGGAACTCTAAGCAGGGCCTTGCTGACTGCATCCTGTAGTGTGTCGACCTCTGACTACTGCTCCATCCATCAGTGCATTACCAGGAAGCAGTGGTCATTGGCACCCACCATCATCCCTGAATTTTTGCACATTCAGGAAAGCTTATGATTTGCTTTGTTTTATAATGATGTCATAATACAGTGTCAAGTTTATTTCTGAGGTAGAATTTATTTTAAAAGCCTTATCAGTTACTTTAATATTTTATTAGACTTTATCAAGGGTCTTATGGGGTTACTTTAATTTCTCAGTCATTCTTTAATGCATTTTTCTGGAGGAAGTTATATGCTACAGTTACATTTAACAATTTGGAATCTCCAAATTCTGGAGAATTCCTTTCAGATGTCAAGGACCTTCTGTTATTCCAAAGGAAATGAAATTTCAATATTTCGTTGCTTTCAGTGTGCATGGAACCCATGATAGTAAGTGCTTCTAATGTTCCCATCATATATGCTTCTACTGTCCCCATCCTATGCCTGTTTCATATCACATGATCTGGGTGGTACATCTGTGACTTTTATGAACAGGCTTCTAATGAGCCTGATAAATGCACAGTCCTACAGTCTGGAAGGTCCAGGCTCTAGTGCTGGTCCTGGCTCTGACTAGATAGGAATCCTCAGGCAACTCATTTCTCTGATTTCAATTTCCTCATCTTTAAAAGAAAGTTTATTCTCAAACAGCACTTCCATCATGGGATTCTAGAACCTCAGTGAAGTCATGAAAGGCAGTAGTGAGCATTCACAAGCTAAAATATTTCTAATATTTTATTCAGAAACCTAATTTATATAGAAACCCTTAAGGTTTCACAGGATAATGAAGAGGCCCCTTTTCTTTGTTTGGGCTGTGATAATGCAGGAATCCTCACAGTTCTGTGAGTTATGTACTATTGTTATCATTCATTTACAGATGAGGAAATTGAGACAGAGAATTAAGGAACTTGCTCAGTGATGCATAGTTAGTGATTCAGGGAAGATTCAAACCCAGGTAATTTGATTCCAGAATCCAGAGCCACCCTGCCTACTGCTAAATCTAATTATCTCACACTAATTGGAAACTCTAATTGGCAGTAATGTTCTTAATGAAGATCAGAAAATTCAATATTAGTAATTCATAATTAAGTACAGTTTGGTATACCAAAATTTTCTAGAACTTCAGTTCTTCAGAAAAGAAGCATTTCAAATGTTATGAAAAGAATAAAAATGACCAGCATTTGGATTAAATGGTATTCAAGTTCCTTTCTAGTTCAAATGTCCGTGAGGTTAAGGAGGAAACATGGACATTAAAGAAAAATAACTCTATGAAATACTACTTAGAGTGGAGCATTTATACTCCAACAGTAATCAAAATACTATTTCTTTGTTAAACGGTACAAACAAGTTTAGTTTTAAAAACAATGACCAAATTAAGAGTCAGTGGATTTGACTACTAAGAAATCTCAAAGTCAAAAGCAAAGGGTCTTTGAAATGCAATTTCATGGTTGATTTTTAACACATTAATATTGTACTGAAGAATAATCACATAGAATTCTTACATAGTTCCTATCAAAACATCTGAACTCCTTTATAAACATTCTCTTCATTCCCCATAGTAATTCTACAAGTTTTCTGATCAGGATAAATACAGTCAACTTGATTATTTAATAGCAATAAAGAGAAAA
The DNA here is from genome assembly GCF_040802235.1 of Manis javanica. NCBI lineage: Eukaryota > Metazoa > Chordata > Mammalia > Pholidota > Manidae > Manis > Manis javanica. The sequence continues at coordinate 26,159,468 of NC_133157.1, read as the reverse complement.
GAGAGGGCAGGGTCTGTCTTATTTACCTATCAGCCATTTCTAGCATAGAGCTGGCATGTAATAGAATCTCAGTAAACATTTGTTCAATGGATGAAAGCACCAAGGTGCTACTGGACCCAGCAAAAAATCTCTGTTCAGCTGTCCTCCATCCATAATGTAAGTTCAGTATAATGTAATGCCAACCAATGCAATTAATCATAAATGCCATATGTAGTAGTGCAATATGATTGCTGCTAAAGTCAGACAACTTTTTTTTAAAACTCTGTGACAGGAACTATAATCCTGGCATTGCATTCTGACTTCATCTTCACATCAGTTCTAATAATCCTTGTCCTGCTCAGACTCTGCATTATATTTTGCATATGTACAATGATTCAGACTCTTATCCTGACATTCTCAGTAAGACAGGCCTGGATTTGGAACCAAATTGTGAATTAATGTTTTTTTATTCAGAGGTAGATGAATGCCTTCTAGTAACCCTGACTGATTTTAACACTGGGAGCAGCCCTACCCTCCAACTCATTGTGCAATGGGGGAAGTGGTTTGCTGAGCAAGCCTACACAAAAGAGGCAAAAATTGTATTGGACATTAAATGTATGAATCATATCTCTTGTTTCTTGCTCAAAAAGAATTGTATCTTAAACAAATGATAGAATGCATGGGTCAGACACTGCTGGGGTTTCAGAGATGAGTAAGATGCAGTTCCAGCCATCCTGTGACTGGGGCACTGCATGAGGGGGTGGGAGAGTAAATTAAAAAAATAAAGTTCACAAATAAATACTCAAGGCAGGACACGATCAGAGAGCACTCAGTTCCCACCGGAGAGAAAAATTATTTCTAATTAAAGGATCAGAAGATTTCATAAGCAAATTGTCATTGGAACTGGAATTCCCCACTTTCTGTTAGCACTTGTTGAGCTCTGTTGTTCCCCAGACTCTGTGCCAGGCACTGGGAATTCAGATATAAAAGTGACAATTTGTGCTCATGGAAAAACTGTGAGCCTAGCCAGGAAAGAGAAACTTAGAAAAATCTCAACCCACCCTGGCAAACGCTGTTTTTGGAAAAACAGGAAAAAAGCCACTGGAGCACAGAGGATTAAGCAGCTAGTTCTGCCTGGGGACTGTGTGGCATCACAAAAAAAGAGGAAAATAAGAGTTTGTGAAAGAATCAACATTTGACCTATTCAGCAAAGCAGGTGCTTTGCTTGAGGCCTTACATGCATCACTCTCCTCAATTCTCACAATAACCTCTCGAGGCATTTAATATTTTCTCCACTTTATGGATGGAAAAACTACAGCTTAGAGTTTCAATAACTTGAAAATTGCTTAAAGTTGTACAGCTAGTAAGCAAAAAAGCAATGGTAATTGAATTCTACGTTCTATCGCCTATCTCCAATTTCCCAAAAGCAAAGGCAAGAAAGCTAGAAGAAAGGAATTTGTTCTAATGGCTTGATCACAGCCAGGAAGTAGGACAGCCAAGCTCTTTTTGAGAAATAACACACAGTACAGATTTTCCAGAGTGTAGACTACCTAATAGTTCAGAATTTGGTCTATCATTCTATATGTAATCCCTCCTGGAGACTGGATGTTTGTTTCCAACATTTTGCCATTAAAAAGAACTAACACTACTAACACGGGGAAGATGAGGGTGACTATTTAGACATTAAGACCTCCCTTTGAAGAGGTCAATGGGCATTTAAAGTCATGGGGCTTTATTCTGAGTATGGTCAAAAGACAGAACATTTTGAAAAAAGAAATTTTATAATAACACCTAACGTAAATGGGAGACATAACCACTGGTAATACTTTGTTGTGTTTCTTCTCAGTTTTTTCCTATGTAAATAAGGTAAATAAATACATTTTTAATGTTTTACTCTTTCAAACATGACCATACTGTACAGGGCTTTGTACCCTATTTTTATAACCTTTTATTTTAATATAATTTCAAATGTTTCTACAGAAAAGTTGCAGTAGTACAAAGAACCCTCATACGCTCTTTTCCAGATTCACAAAAGCATTTTACCTCATCTGTTTTATCATTCTATCCGTATATGTGTATTTATATTATGCATATTATCTGGTATGAACCATTCACTATTAAGTCGCTATTAAGTCAGAGATATCTAAGAATGGAGACATGGATTCTCTTATATAGCCATCATACAAGTATCAAGAGCAGGAAATTTAACATTGATACAATTCATAGTCCACAATCTATATTCAAATTTCATCAGCTGTCCCATAAATGTCCTTTATAGATTATTTTTACTTGGCCTAAGATCAAATCTTAGCTGCATTTAATTGCCACAACTTTTAATCTACTTTAATTTGAAACAGTTCTTCAACTTTTTTGTGTGTTTCTTGACTTTGACATTTTTGAAGAGTACAGCCACTTAGTTTGTACAATGTCCTTTGATTTGGATTTGTCTAATCAGATTCAGGTTTTGCCTTTTTGGCAGGAATACCACTAAATAATACTGTATCCTTCTCAGTGAATCTCACCAGGAGACGAATGATATTGGTTTGTTAACTTTGATCATTTTGTTTTGTGACTATTTTTCCTTTTAAAATTAGTTAAGTGTTTTATGAGGAAATACTTTGAGAAGATATAAATATTCCATTCCTCACTAAACCTTCACTCACTCATTTTAGCATTCATTAATGACTCTCTATGTCCTCATCCCATATTTGTTAGTTGGCATCCCACTAAAAGAATACTCCTCCTTTCTCATTTTTCATGTATTTACTCATTTATTCATAGATTTTAATTTTATTTACTGGGTTATAATCCATTACTAGCATTATTTATTTTGATGTACAAGTTGTCCCATATTTGGCCGGTGGGAGCTCTTCAAGTTGGCTTCCATGTCCTTTTGAAATGTTCCTTAAGAAATTCCTTACTTTTTTGTACAAGATAATTCAGATTCATCTTGTGCTTCCCTGAACCAGTCCTGGAATCAGCTAATTCTCCAAGGATTCTTAGTTCCTTTTATTGGAAACTGGTACTTAGAAACCAATTTTTGGATTCTAGGTGTGCTTATTGTTACAACTTAGTCATTTCTTCTAGGCTCACTCAGCAGACAAAGCTAGAAAATATCTACATGTAATTATTTATATATCTAGTTACAATTTTTCTATATCTATACGTATGTTAAATACATATATTTAAAAACATGAATTCAAACGAATACCTCCAGTTCCACTGCAACACTTCGGAGACTACTCTCAACTTCCACCTAGTCACGTTTGTAACTCCCTTCTTCAACAGTGAAAAAACTAGCCTCCAATATCTTCATTATACCTACTCAGTTGCCTAAGCCCAAATACACAAAAAGTTAGTTTCAGATTGTTAACTCATACCACTACAAAAAGCAAATGTATTGACTAGAGTTTGATATTTGTTTATAATTTTTTTGTTTTTTTGAGATATATTCAGTGTGACATAAACAGTTAAGTGCAGAAATCTTGCATGTACAATGTGATGGGTTCTGACAACTCATATACTATTTTCAACCTGATATGAGCAATTTCTCATGTCATTAAAGGCTTTTTCAAAAGTATGAATTTTTAAGGTGGTTATTATTCTATAGTATGAATATATTGTAATTGATTTTGCCATTCCTTATAAGTAGATCATTAATTTTCAATGTTTTCTATTAGGAGCAGTGCTACAATCAATATCCTATTGACACTGTTAAAAAGACAATGTAATATCACTATGTAAACTATAGTTATACTGCTGTTCCTGTACTGAAAGAGATGCTGTTGAATGAATTAATCAAACTTTGAAGATTCGAAGATACTCCAACAGTTAGTCCTACAACTAAATTGGTCTGATCCAGTGTATTAATTTCCTAGGATTACTAAATCAAATTACCACAAATTAGGTGGGTTAAAACACTATACATTTACACATTTATTCTTTCACAGTTCAAGAGCTCAGAAGTCCAAAATCAAGATGTCTTCAGGGTTTGTTTCTTCTGGAGGCTCTGAGGGAGAAATTGCCCCACACTTACTTCCTAGTATCTGATAGTTGCTGACAATTCCTTGACATTCCTTGGCTTGTAGCTGCATTCACGCCAATCTCTGACTTCATTTCACATGGCCTTCCTCTCTGTGTGTCTTCATTTATAAGGACACCAATTCATCGGATTTAGGGCCAACCCAAATCCAGTATGACCTCATTTTAATTTAACTAATTACATCTGCAAAGACTTTATTTTCAAATAAAGTCACATTCTGAGGTTTCAGGTAGACATGGATTCTGGGAACACTATTCAATCCAACATGCCCAGTATGGCTGGTTCCCTTTGTAGCTCCATAAATCCCTTATCTTGGAATTAAATGATTTTAGATTTAGAATAAGATTTTAGAAAGGAAATACCAGGTATATACTATATTTTACAAAATACCCTACCTGCTGAGGTCTGGAGCAGCACCCCATAATCAAACACATTACTATTTTAGCAGTTAAGTGTACACATATTCACAAAAAGAAAGAGAAATAAAGACAGTAAATAGTTTCATATCACTTCATGTCTACCTCACTGCCAAATAAAATTTTTTTTAAAATTTTCAGGACCTTGAAGATTTCAGAATTGCAGATTCTGTGGTCCTAAATTTGATCCTCCTCAGGTGCCAGTGTTATAAGTCTACATCAAAAAGCCATCCACTGTAGTAGTATAAAGCAAATAGTTCAAGTACATCAACCTATGAGTTCAAAGGTGATCACATTACCATTCATACATGATATTCACCAGCTCCAAAGCCATTTCTAATCAAGTAGGATTGCCAATATATTAGAAAGCTCCCTACCTCTCAGGTGTTTCTGGAAATTCCCAGAGTGGGGAGTGAGTATCCACAGTGCCATTCTAAGCATTTGTTAGTATAGCAACTGAGTCAGGAATCTTCAGCTGAGAATGAACATGCAGAGGCCCTCCTCTGAGACATCCTCCTGCTGTCTTAATCTGCATCTGTTCTATGTTCCCAGAAACAAGATGGGGCATTGAGCCTATTCCCATCACCATCATCTCCCCCGTTTCCTCAGTGCCAGTCCCTGGCAATACACTCTAACAATGATTTTGTGAAATGAACAGGAAAATGTGACAGCTCCTGTGATAAGCTCAGTTATAGGTTGTCCCATAGGTGACTTCTAAAGTATTATACAGCTTACTGAAGGAATTTTTCCATTTTATTCTCACAATTCTTTTCCTCAACAAGCTGTAATCACAGTTCAGAATGGGTTGTTCAGTGCATTCCTTTCCTATTGTTGCTGTAAAACCAACCACAACTAAATGGCTTGAAACAACACAAACTCAGTATCTTACAGCTTTCAAAGTCAGAGATTGAAATGGGTCTTAGGAGCTAAAATCAAGGTGTCTACAGGGTTGTGTTCCCTTTCAGAGGCTCTAGGGAAGAATATTTCTTTGCTTTTTCTTTCTCCTAGAGGCTGCCCTCATTCCTTGGCTCATGGCTCCTTCCTCCATTTTCAAAGCACATCACTCCAACCTCTGCTGTCATGGTCACATCTCCTATTTGACTTAGACCTTCATGTCCCCCTCTTATAAGGATTCTTGTGATTACACTGTCCTCCCTTCCCCACACCCAATAATCTTCCCATGTCAATATCCTTAACTTAGTCATATCTACAAAGTCTCTTTTGCCATGTAAGGTAACATATTTGTAGGTGCTAAGGATTGTAAGTGGACATCTTTGGAAGGCCATTATTCTGTCTACCACATGATGTACTCAGAACCATCCTTCATGTCCCATGCAGTAGGCTGCCCCTCAGCAGCCCATCATGCACCCTGTATCTCATCTTTAGTTAGTCCACCTCTCTACCCCTCACCATCTCCAATTTATCAGAAATACATAGTTGAGAGAAAGGAGAACAGTGTCATTTCCTAAACAACTTTTTCCAAATATTAAGATCCTCTTCAAGCCTCCCTTGATGCATATAATATTCTCAGATTTGATGGACTGGATGAGGACTCTTGGCTCTATCAAACAACAATGCATAAAAACCACTTTTTATTGTCAAACACTTTCCAATTTACATTTGACCCTCACAAAAACCTAATTAAATATATAACAAGATTTTTATTCCCATTTTCATTTAAGGAAACTGAAGCTGTGAAACATTAAGTCCTTTGATCAAGTCCTTTTATATTATTAGCAAGAAGGTATCCCCTCCATCAAATCATAAAGAAGCCAAAGGAAAAAAGAAAGTGAAATCACCCAAAAAAGCCAAAATATGGAATTAATTATAATAAAATATGCACATGTGTGTTTACATGCGTATTGCACACGTAACACAGTCAGGACAGCCTTAAGACAATGGAGAAATTGGAGAAGTGTCATCTCAGGGCCCTCTTGCTTGCCTCAATTTGTCCTTCCTCCATCTAGTCCCTCAACCGTTTTGTAACCCTAGCACCTTGCCCTCATCTTGCCTTTTGATTACTAAGCCTTCTAGAACATCTCTGCCCAATAGTAATATTATGTGAACCACCACAATTTTAATTTTTCCTGTCTCATATTTTAAAAAGTAAAGAGTAAAAATTAATTTAAAAAATATATTTTATGTAACCTAATATATTCAAAATATTACCAATTCAATGTAATCAGTATTAAAAATTATTAATGAAATATTTTCATTCTAAATCTTCATTCAAAATCCAATGTATATTTTATAGTTATAGCACATGTCAATTTGAACCAGCTGCATTTCAAATGCTCAACAGCTCCATGTGGCTAACAGCTACAATATTGGATATTGCAGTTCTAGGACCCAACATATTCCAATTATGCCTCCTCTATTTCAACTTGACTCTTACATCTCATCTCTTCCAAGTTAAAATTCTAATTATCTTCTAAGACTATTTGTTAGTGGCTCTAACAAAAAGCTATTCAATAAAGGCATAAGTGTTTATAATTTTCTCTTTGGATAAAAGAGTCTGTGTTCTTTTCCATTTAGTTTCTCCCTCCCTCTTGACTAGGCCTGTTCCTGTGGTTTTAGATGCAGAATATCTACAATAGGTACAGATATTCAACTAAGAAGGAGAGAAAGAACTTAACATGATAACAAATTGAATTACATAAGACCTTGGGTATAGTGGGAAGAGGGGACATAGAAGAATATAGGCCTCAAGGACATTAAACTAAGTTAAATAAACCAGTCACAGAAGGACAAACTTTGCGTGAGTCCATTTATGAATTATCTGAAGTAGTCATACTCATAGAAAAGAGTAGAATAGTGATTGCCATGGGACAGGGAAGGGGGAAATGGGGAGTTATGGTTTAATGTGTATGAAGTTTGAGTTATAAATGATGAAAAAGTTCTAGAGATCTACTGTGCAACATTATGCTTATAGTTAAGAATAATGCACTATACATTTAAAATTCATAAAAGGGTAGATCTCATATTATGTGTGAGTATTTTTTTTTTTAATCACAACTAGGAGAAGGAGGAGGAGAAAATGGAGTCAGGGATAAGGGACGTATACAGGGAGTCGGCATATGAGAGACTCAAGAGCAGATTCAGGGTATAAGAGAATTGGGGATAGGAGGAAATTTTTCAGAAGTGCAGTTAAGGATTGGAAATTGGATCCCCTACAATATTCCATAACAGACTTGAATAAAATATAGAATTCATTTTTAATAAATTTTAGAAGAATCTTGTTTCTTCTTTAAATGTGACTATAGATAGAATTAGCTGCAAATACTTCAGAGGTTTAATAGGGTTACATGTATTATGTCTTAGTCTAGAATTAGCATGGTATAATGGAGAAAGGTTTAGGCTCTAAGTCAAGTTGTACAGGTTGTAAATGCTCTGTCTCTTACTAAGCTTTGTGACCTCGGGTAAGTATTTGGACCGTTTCTTCATCTGAAACCTGAGGGTCATACACCTCTACCACATAAAGCTGTTAGGAGTACTTCATATGAATGAGATTACATATGAGAAAGCAGCTATAGAGGATCGGATACTTAACAATAATTACAATTCCCTTTAGAATTAACACCAGGGAACCTGTTAGGTTTGCAAGAATCCAAATTTCAGAGATCATTCTAAAGCTTAAGGAAAAGGTCTATATTGACTGCTTCCCAAAAATGAGAGTAAGAGATAGCTAGTGTCTTAAATTTTGCATTTTCGCCCTATAGCTCAATCCCCTAAAGCTTTTTAAGTTTAAAAGCTCCTTTGTGCAAATTAAAATTCCAATGAATTACTATTTTTTCACCCATCAGATGGGCAAAGATTAAAAGATTAAATCATGTAGTCAAGAATATGGAAAATTGTGCACCTTCATACATTGCTATAGGCAGAACAAAACAGTCAACCTCTGTGTAGGGTAATTAGACAAGATCTATCAAAATTTTAAATGTATATATGCTTTTACTGGCAAGTTTATTTCTAGTAATGTACCTTATAGACATACTCCCACATGTTTAAATGATATATGTATAAGGATATTTATTGCAACATTGTTTGTAATATCAAAAGCTTGTAAACAACATATATGTTGGTCAAAATGAAACTGGCCGAAAATATATGACATCTAGACAATGGATTCTATGGAACATTTAATAGGAATGAGGCAGCTCTGTTTATATTAAGGTGGAAAAATATCCCAAAATATATTGCTTAAAAAAAGTCAAGCTATCATTTAAAGGGGTAGGAATGGGGAAATACGTATGTATGCATTTCAAAATGCACAGAAAATTTCTGAAAGTACACACCAGTAACAGGTAACAGTGGTATCTCTGAGGAGATTACTGAGCAGATAGCAGACTGGGGAAGGGTATGAGGGGACTTTATTTTTTCACTCATTGTACCTTTTGAATTTTTACTGTGCATGATTTACTTCCTTTTTTAAAGGATAAACCTTAAAAAATAGAAGTGTGGAACAACAAGTGATTTGGAGTGAAAGGGCTGGGTTCCAGACACTATTTATTACCAGAATAACCTCAAACAAGTGATTTTCCCTCTCTGAGTATTTGTTTCTTTGGGGAAATACAGGTATAATACAATATTGCTGGGAGGGCACTTGAGATACTGGATAAGAGATTGCTTATAAGTAATAAAATGTTTCCATGTGTCTCTCTGTCTAAGTATAAAGCATGGAAAAACCCACCTGTTTCCAGATCAGGGCACTACTCAGACTAGAACTCAGCCTCACACTTTAGGTTGTTGTCACAAAGGGTCTGGAAAGTTCAAGAGCAAAACACAGGATATTGCAGTGGTTCCAAACCTTGCTAGATATTGACATTAAATGATGAGTTTTGTGAGAAATTCTGTCTCCTATCCATACATCTAAATGAGTCTGTAGTACAGCTGCTCCTTAAGAATGTACAAGCTTGCATCTAGGGCTCAGAATCACTAGTAGGATGGAAGAAGCCTCACACAGTTAGTCATGGAATGGAGGTTCACACCCAGTTCTTGCCCAAACTGTGTGACCTTGAGCAAATTAATTCACCTTTCTGGGCCTTAGTACCCTCATCAGTATAAGTAGAAAGTTAAATGTCCATATCCTTTTCCCAGCTGTAATCTCTGAAGTGCTTTATGGTTTAAATGTCCTGGGATTTTCATTCTGGTTGGTTGGTGCCACTTAGAAGAAACCCCTGTCAAGAACAACTGGGGGGACAACCTAAAGGGGGACAGAAACTGTGTGCTGGTGGTATAAATAGGAATGCCCTAAGGTTCAGTCCTGACAATGAGGGCAATGCCAGGTACCTGGAGATACTGCTTTGACACACAGTAGCAGCAACTATGAACCATTTGAGCACTAGATGGAACTTTGTATTTTAATTTCCCTGAACCTGGCCCTGTCTAGAACTCTTAACAGCTGGGCAATCTTATTAAATGTCATGGATCAACCTTCCCTGCCCATTCTTGGTTAATGATCTCATATTTTAAAAAGTGGCTCTGAAACTGAATTGGTTAAGGATACTATTGCTACTAACTTTTTCATTCATTTATTTAAAACTTAATGTCCAAATATTTGTTGAGCCCTTACAATTTTCCTATGTCCATGCCTGCAAGGAGTTATAAGTGTGAATAACATTCTCTACTGATCAAGAAGTAAAATAATGTAGACATGCAGATGGCACAACAGGTACATCAAAAGATGCTCAGTATCACTAATCAACAGGGAAATGCAAATCAAAACCACAGTGAGATATCACTTCACACCTGTTAGAATGGCAAATATCAAAAAAGATAAGAAATAACAAGTGTTGTTAAGGAAGAAAAGAAAAGGGAACCCTTGTGCACTGCTGGTGAGAATGTAAATTGGTGCAGCCACTATGGAAAACCAGTATGGAGGTTCCTCAAAAATTACAAATAGACCTACCATATGATCCAGTTATTCCACTTCTGGGTCTTTGTTAGATTAAAATGAAAACACTAACTTGAAAAGATATATACACCCTCATTTTCACTGCAGCATTATTTACAACATTCAGGATATGGAAACAACCTAAGTGTCCATCAATGGATGAGTAAACAAAAAACAAAAAAACACCTTGTCCTTGACAGGGGTTTCTTCATAGACAGCACCAACTGACCAGAATGAAAATCTCAGGACATTTAAACCATAAAGCTCTTTAGAGATTATAGAAACAACCTAAGTGTCCATCAATGGATAAATGAACAAAGAAAACGTGATATAAATGTTATATATATAACATGTATATATAATATATATACTTAGTATGTTAAGTGAAACAGGTCAGACAGAAAAAGAAATACTGTATGATCTCACTTGTGGAATCCAAAAAATAAAAACAAGTTTATAGATATTGTGAACAGACTGCTGGTTGCCAGAGGCAAAGGGGTAGAGGGAGGGGGAGCAAAATGGGTGAAGGGGTGTCAAAAGATACAAACTTTCAGTTATAAAATAAATAAGTAATGGGAATGTATAGCATAACACAGTGACTATAGTTAATAATACTGTATTACATATCTAAGTTACTGAAGAGTACATCTTAAAAGTCCTCATGACAAGAAAAAATTTTGTAACTATTATGGATGCTAACTAGACTTTTGATTATTTGATTATTTCAAAAGATATATGTAAATACTGAATTATGTTGTACACCTGAAACTACATAATGTTAATTATACCTCAACTAAAAAAATTTTTTTTCAAGTAAGTAAAACAATGCTGATATTTATTTGGCTATGGGTCCTTCTTGGGAGAATTGCATTTGACTCAAAATATATAAAATTCGGGAAGATTAAAAAGAAGCCTGCAGCTTCTACAACTAAAAACAGGAGCTCAGACAATATCCTTGTGCTCCCATCACTCCTTCCACTTCTCAGCTCTGCTTCTCTTTGCCTTTGGCCTCATTGTCTCCTACAGCATAAAGCTTCCCAACAGCTTCTGGCAGCTGCCACTTACATCATCCATACAGACTGCACCTCAAAGGAAGACTCTTCTGTCTTTCCTGATAGCTCCAAGAAAAAAGCTTCAGTTTGGATCATCTGAACCAATCACTGTGATCAAAGAAATGAAATAGTCTGATTGGCAGACTCGGGGCTGGGATGAGCTAAGCCTCACCCAAACAATGCAGAAGGGGGAAAACTAAGAAGTCTGTCACCAATAGTCAGGCTGGGTGAGGAAGAGGAGGTAGATGAGGATCAGTATCTTTGATAAGGAAAAAGCAGCCAGGCTGAGTCCACCAGGTTGGGGGTATGGGAATTAAAAGGGAGCAGCCCTGGGCCTGAAAACTGGTCTCAGAGTTGAATGAAAAGATCACTGTGGTTCCATGGCAGACTTAAGCGCCCCACACTTTAAGTCTGGCAGCTAGTCTCCCAGGTGTCTAAATGGGGCCTAGAACAAAGCTGTGGACCACTAAGGGCAGCCACAGGGATACACCAAGCAGTCTTTCTCTAAATTGACAGAAGCAATCTCCTATTTTGCTTCAGACCCTGAGCCCTAAACACTATTTGCCACCACCTAAACCATTGACTGCTTCTCAAAAATTTCCCTTGCCCAACACATCTGAAAGAAATAACACACTTCTATCTGTAAAATGGTTATTGTATCAGTGATTTGAAAGGGAGAAGATGGTGAGATTTTTTTTTTTAGAGAGAGAGAAAGCATGCCCCAGGCTGCAGTGGTAGGGATGTAAGGATGCTGAGGAGAGGAAAGAGAGAATTTAAATTGCAAAATGTGCCCTAGGTGATTAGGCTATACCTAATTAGGAAGACATTCCTCCCTCTCCCTTATTGTAACTGAGAATATGATGCTAAATAAGAATATTAGACCTGTGTGTCATCTCCTGTGACACTACCTACCCATCTGTTCAGGGCAATTGCCAACAAGGCAGCCACTCATAACATAATCCAAATCTCAGGATGTCCAACCTATTCCATTGGGACACTTGCAAATACAATATTAAATTTCTTAACATTATGCCTTCCCTCTGACCCAGTAAGTCCCCTTCTGGGAATTAACTCTAAAAGAAATGGGAATAATCCATAAAGAAAGAGCTTTAGAGAAAAGATTTTCATTAAGGATTTATATATAATAATGAAAAAAATGAAATTGACTAAATTCCTAGGTAAATACAAGACACACTGTAGGAAATATAGATTGAAGTTTTATGTAGTGATTAACTGGAATAATTACAAAGAACTTGTACTAACAGAAAAATTTCCACTAAGTGGAAAAATTAACAGGTGGTATATCAATTATATAAAATATGCACTAAAAATGACTTGAAAACATACTGTGACCAACAGCTGCCCTTGTATGATGAGCTACTTCCTTATTTCTAATTTTCTATACTCTCTAAACTATTATTAGCATGACTGATTTTTAATGATAGTAAAATAAAACAAACTGTTTAAAAGTGAACTTCTTGTACACTAAAGCATTATAGTGAATATCTCTGGGTGAGTGGAATTATGCATTTGTGCTCTTCTTTTTATTTTCTGGTAATAAATATCCATTGTTTTTGAGAAAAGGGAAAAATAATAAAAGAAACATTTTTCAAATAGAAAAGAACAAAAGAAATGTCACTTTAGACTCTATAAATCCAATAATTCATTGAAAGCATTTAGGGTTTCCTTCCTCCTTTTGTCACCCAGTTCTTTATAACTTAAAATTAACAGACCATTATCAGTTTTTGTCTCACAGAAAGTCATCCCTTACAACACTGTAAGCCAATGTAAACCACAAACAGCAGAGGTCACATTCACTGAGCTGTGCATTTGCAAAATGCATAAAGAATTTTAGAAGATTCCAGAAATAAGAATCTTCCATAAGGATCTCCCCATTCCCAGCCAGTGAGGTACAGTTTCAATGGAAAGGACAAACCTTGGGTCACACAGTCCTGTCACTTATACCACCAAGAAACAGGCAGATCTTCCTCTACCTCTCCCTCTACACAACCACCTTAGCCAGAGCCATGGTTGACCATCTCTCACTTGGATTATTGTCATGTCCTCCTTACTTGTCTCAACACTTCCACTCTTTCCTCTTTCTTACCTTTTCTTCACAGAAAAGACAAAATGATTATTTAAAAATATAAATACGACCATTTCACCCCCTGCTTAAATCTTTGATGACACTCCCATTTTATGGCAAATATAATACATAGTCCTGTCCATGGTCTCGGAAATCCCATAGGATCAGAGTTGTCTTCTTTCCACCCTCACCACAGGCCACCCTGATTCCTGACCTCACCAGGTTCCCTGCAGCCACTCTGGAGTCAGTCCTGCTTCCTTGAGTCTAACAAGCTTTTTCCCACAATAGAATCTTTAAACCTGCTGTGGCCTCTGCTGCAAGAACTCTTGCCTTTTCTTTTCATGATTTCAGCTAAATGTCAGCTCCTTTGAAAGGCCTTTCTGACTACCCAATCTAAGCCACTCTCCTTCTGTCCCTGTCCCTAACATTCTCTATCATGGTACATAATGGTTTCCTTCATAGCACTTGTCACGATTTGTTATTGTGCATTTCTACCTTTGTTTTACTTGTTTACTGCCTGACATCCAGAGTATAAGCCCCATATCTGGTTTACTACCATTGTATTATTCTAGAGTATTGTGACTGTAGAATAAAAATCTGGCATTTAGTAGTTCCTCCATGGGTATAAAAAAACAAATAAAACAAAACAAAATTTGCTGAATGAACGAACCCAATTCTACCCTTTATTCATTATGTGTTCTTGCATAGTTTACTTAACCTCTCTATGATTCAGTTTCTTCATCTGTACAATGAGAATCCTGGTTAACCTATCCATGGATAAATGCTTCTAAAATACGTGGCTTGCAAGCGTCACAGAGCAGGCTCTCCTGAAATTATAGCACTCATGATGAAGCTTATTATGGGCTGGGCAGTTAATAGAGAAATCCCATTTTCATCTTGTGACTGAGAGAGCTTGTTCTTCTAATGGGTGGTATTGTAAAAAAAAAAAACACTACATCAGACACAAAAAGGTTGCTTGATGAATGTCCGATTGATGAATCAATTGTAAGTAAAAGCTTTAAATTTCTAACCTTTTAAAGTTCACCGTGTGCATTGTTTACAATGTTAAAAGTTGAATACAATTAAATGTCAACAGGAGGGTCGGTAAATAAGTCTGGAGCATTCAACAATGGAATTGTGTTCTTACATAGATTAGGATATAACAACTATTCGTTTTTTACAGTTATATATGAAATCACCAAGGCATAAAGAAATGAGGAACCTTGACAATAAACAAGTGAATTTAATTTAAGAAAGCAGAAAGCACAATTTTGAACTCATATGGCCAGATTACCTGTAAACTACCTTTAGATTTCCAAAGGGAGCTTGGGTAAAATGAGCATTATTCTAAGAATCAAGGCCTGGTTTCTCTCTTGACCTTGAGTAGATCCCTGCTTCTCAGTCTCATTTTGTAAAATGAAATGGTTAGACTAGATAATCCATAAGGTTCTGCTAATTCTAACATCCTAAGAGTTTAATACTTCATTTGCTATTAACAATCCTCATTGTTAACCATCATTTCTTAATTAATTATGATGGTTTACCCACATTACTTAATCTTATGAAAAAAATCACTGATGCTCTATCTTATGGTGGAAGAACCCAACTGGGGTCTATAAATGTGTCACATGAGGTATTACTCTGCCACCCTAATACTTTATAATCCAAAATTCATGTTTGCAATCTGGAGCATGAGCTCAAATGACTATGTACTTTAGAGACCCAAATTCAAAAATCTTAAATCTTCCATGTTGATAACTCTATAGGATAGTAATTCACCAAATAACTAACCAATTCTTACCAATAACATTATATGATAATCTTATTACCCCCAATGCAGTAACAATAACCAGGTACTCAAACCATGACTTGTAACTTGCAGTAGTATGGAGTGGTGCAAAGAACACAGCTTCAGTGTCAACCAAGCTTGGGTTCAAAACCCAGTTCAACTCTTAATTGCTATAAGATCTTAGGACAGTCCCTTAACTCCATAAGCTTGTTTCCTATAGAATGAGAATAAGAATGTCTCCCGCAAAGGGCTTGTGGGATTATATTAAATGACATACATGAGGCACCAGCCTTATTGTCTGGTATGCAATTTCCTTTCCTTCGTGAAAAATGGACTCTACTATGGGTTCCAATTGTGGAAGAGCAGATAGAAGCTCAAAGTAATGGTGGCCCTATTGCTGTCATAAGCCAACTCCAGAATCCAGTGCCTGAAAAGTCAGCATTTCCTCATTCTAAATCTTAGTGTAGATTCATGGTTGGTTCACACCCAAGCTTCATTAAATGAAGAGCCATTCATCTTAACATTTCTGAGCACTTATTCTATTCCAGTCACTAATTTGACTACTGTGGGTTGAAACAGGAGTAAGATACATTCCTTTAATGAAGTTACAGGCCAATGAGGGAACAATAAAAAAGAAAAAAACAAGCCCCCCAAAATGTGGCATGATAGATGATATAAATGGAGGTATGAAGAGTTCTCTGGTAGCATTAAATCCTGCCTGAGTATTTGAGAAAAGCTTCATGGAGAAAGGGACATTAAACTGCCTCTTTGAGGATAAATAAGAATTCACTACATAGAGAAAGCAATTCTATGAAAGAAATTGTATTCTCAAGGGCACAAAAGCTCTAGTGACGGAAATTGGGTGTGAGGTAGTGAAAAGTGACATGTAGAATGCCGGGAGGTAAAACTGTAAAGGCGTGAGTGTTGAAGCAGATTGTGTCTTTAAAACAGTTATTCTGGAAGCAGGATATTTCCAGAATAGACGCAGAAAGGCCTATGCCAGTAATTCAGGCCAAATTAAAGGTCTGAACTTAACTACTGACAATGGGAATGGAGAGGGAAAAATGGATTCAAGAATCATTTAAGAGATGGAACAAAAAGGATTTCTACCTGACTGTTTAATGGTTGTCTATTTGCTTCTTTTGCTGAACTGAGCTGTTATGTTCAGGACCATATCTTAATCATCTTTGTCTCTCCTGTTATGGCACAGTATCTAACAGTGGTACATAGTAAATGATAAGTAAATGCCCACTGAATGAATGGTTCAGGGTGAAAGAGAAGCAATTGTTGAGCACAGCTGAAAATTTTTTAGTTCATATATTCAGATAGTTGATCGAATTAAAAGTAAAATGTAAGAGAAGAACAGCTTAGAGTAGAGAAAGGACCTGAGCCCAGTTTGGGATGTCCTAAGTATGGTAACTGTGAGACAACCCAGTGGCAGTTGGGTATCTGGGGCTGGGGTTCTAGAGAGAGGTATGGACTGGAAATTATACAAGAAGGCGATTGTGGGGAAGTTGGGGTTCCTATGGCCAGGATCCTCACTGAACTTAAACCACCTGATGATGTAACTGGCCTGTTGCTGGGCTGCCGCTTCCACACCTGTGGGCAATAAGCTATTGTTGTGCTATATAGAGAGCTCGGCCCAGTGCTCTGGGCAGAGGCAGAGATACTAGTGCTCGACCTACCACCGGAGAACTCACCAGGTAATAAACCCTTTCACCCCAGGAACGTTTTGCTGTCGATTCCTTTGGTCACACTGAATCCATAGTGAACTTGCCCAGGGCTGAAACCCATTGACAAGACAGAGATGCTCAAGGAATGGGGTAGAAAGATCAGATCTCCTGTGTGTGGATGGAAATTTGAGCCTCTCTTTACAGACTTTCCAAGCTCTCCTCTTTTTTTACTACCTACCTGTGCTCTTCCTCCTCCCCTCTTCTGGGTACCAGCTCAGTTCTCCTTGGATGATGACAAACTGAAATTTCCCATGTGTAATTCAGGGGAAACAGCCCATTTGATTCAGCAAGGCTTCTAAAAGTCCCTCGTCTTAATCATAATCCAGTCATTACAAAGTCAAGATATGATAGAAGCTTGCATTCATCCTCTCCACCACTCCTCTCCATCCTTAGCATTCCCACAATTTTCCACTTAAGAAATTCACAAGGGGTACCATAAGAAAAAGAATTATGAAATCCAGTTTCACAGGACTAGAAATCATAACTTGTCCAGAAAAGCAAAACACATACTCTAAAAATTCTTATACAAAGGCAGGAAAACTGATGTTTAATGGTAACAACAATAAAAGGGCAATAGATCTCCCTGGTAAGTCAAAAATTAGCCTCTCACTTCAAGCATTCTCAGACATCTCAACATTGATATAAAAAGTAAGACATATTTAACCTTGCCAATTATAGTTTCCCATGTGATGCTCCAGCTCATAAAAATCATATGACCTTACATTTAGCAGAGGCCATTTTATTCCAGCAAAAATCAAATTGCTTTAATAAATTTATTCCTGTGCACCTCAAATCATCTGTGGATAAAATGAAGGTTCCTGTGGCCAGGATTCTCACCTGGCCCTGGTTGGCTGGCTTACTACACAGGTGTGGGCAATGCATCATTACTGATTCTAAAGAGCTCCGCCCGGTGCTCTGGGTGATACAGTAACACAGCTGCAGGAGAGCAGAGCAGATGCTGGAGTGGTGGCAGCACTGAGGACAGAGGCCCAGAGGACGGCTGTGTGGGTTGACTGTGCAGGCAATGAGGCCCAGAGGATGGCTGTGAGGTACGGCTGTGCACGCAGAGAGGCCCAGAGGCAGAGACCAGCTTGCTGCATGCAGACTTGCTCTGAGTGAATGGGATTTTAATGATTGACCTGCCACTGTGGAAATAAAGTTGGGTATAACCCTTTCACCCCAAGAACATTCTACTGTCATTTCTTTGGTCACATTGAATCCATAGTGAACTTGCCTGGGGCTGAAACCCATTGGCAAAACACCATCCCTATACAGAGAAGGCATAGGGGGTTATCTCTAATTTTGTTGGACAAGCCTAGCCACAGAGTGGCCCAAGGTTGCATATCAAGACAGGATCAGGTTAATATCTTAAAACTCAAATCAAAGGCTAAGCATCCGATTCAGTACTTTTGCCCACTAGGACAGACTGCCTTTTAGCATTCCAGTGTTTATCATCCCATAAAAATCATCTTAAAAGCTCAGTGAAATAAGCCAGGCAGAAAAAGACAAGTATCAAATGATTTCACTCATATATGGAGTATAAGAACAAAGAAAAAACTGAAGAAACAAAACAGCAGCAGACTCACAGAACCCAAGAATGGACTAAAAGTTACCAAACGGAAAGGAACTGGAGAGGATGGGTGGGAAGGGAGGGACAAGGGGGAAAAAGGGACATTACAATTAGCACACATAATGTAGGGGTGGGGGGTCACGGGGAGGGCTGTACAACACAGAGAAGACAAGTAGTGATTCTACAGCATCTTACTACTCTGATGGACAGTGACTCTAATGGGGTATGTGGTGGGGACTTGATGGGGGGAGTCTAGTAACCATAATGTTGCTCATGTAATTGTAGATTAATGATACCAAAATTAAAAAAAATTTTTTAATGAAAAAAAATTCATCTTAAAAGAGTCTCTTGATTAGAAGAAAGAAAAAAAATCTTTTAAGAATCTTAAAGAAAGGGCATCTAAACATCTCCTGAATACTAGAATAGGTTAAATACTTCGTTTAAAGCTACACAGCTAGTTAAGGAGTCAGAATTTGAATCCAGGTCTGTATGATTAAGTCCATGGTGCAAGCCTACTCACAATGTCACAGAATTTTAGAAACTGAAGGAAACTTATTAATCATCCTTCTCAATCCTCTCTGGTGTCCATGAACAATCCTCCACCATCTCTGATACATAATGATCCAGCTTTTGCTTGAACACCCAGTGGTAGAAAATTTACTGAGAAGGCACCTAATGTTATTTTAGGGCAGCTGAAACTCACTTCCCTAAGCTTCTACCCACCTGTGAAAGTTCTAGATAACAATAGAGCAGTGGCCCCAGAGGACTTTAGAAAACACAAGGAAGGAAAGAAATAGCAACTGAAAGACTGCAAGTTTAATTTATATGCTCAATATAATATGAAAACAAATGCAACCTTTCTGGTTTTATTTCTCTCTGATTTCACGGAGATATTAATCCAGCAACAGTTCAAAGAAGGTATTCTATATGTAAGGATAGCTGAAAGCCTCAGGACCAAGAAGTAAACATCAGCCGGGTTCCTATGCTGTGAACACTTCACAAACCCTGAAGGAACATTCAGAGACATGAGAAACACCTCCCAACAGTGGGAGAGGTAACAGCTTTCCAGTCACTTCCTGAAAAGAATGCATGTATACAGCACCCAAAGCTCCACAATTCACCAATTGGCAGTGGATGTTTTTTGAAAGCCATCTGGTTTAATTTGAAAGTTAACTGAAAGCTGCTGATGGGAGTATTAAGACTCTCTTGGGACTCAAAATTATAAGATTCACCTAAAACCCCACATTTCATTCTTCCCTTTTGCTCTTTCTTTGGAGTCATTAATGTGTCCATAATGGGGCTCAGAACAACACTTAGAGAGTGTAAATGTGTAGTAGCACATAACAGACCTAATAACACTGGGAATGAGAATTAAAATCAGTCTTTTTCCAGTTTGAGTTTGAGGGTCTTTGAAGAGTTTTACCTAAGAATAGAGTAATGCTAGTATGTTAAAGCTAAATGGATTGCTTAACGGTTATAGAATTTCTGATGGGGATAATAAAAAAGTTTTAGAAATAGTCGTGATGCAATTGTGAATGCAATTAATGCCACTGAACTATATACTTAAATGGTTAAATATGGTTAAAATGACAAATTTTATATTACATGTTTGACCACAACTAAAAAAATTAACAATGCAATGTATCAAAAACCATTGGATTGCACCCTTTAAAGGGGTGAATTATATAATATGCGAATTATACATCAAAGCTGCTAAGAAAAAAAATGAAACCTCAGAAACTATTTAGTCCCAGAACTTCATTTTATAATTAAGGAAATAGAGGCCCAGAGAGAAGAAGGAAACATTTTCATATTAAAAAATAATTCATTTTAATTTACATTATGTGTATTTTATACCTATAAAAAATACTTCATATTCTTTGTAACACTCATAGAAATCCACTGCACCTTAGTAAATCTTAGTGAATAAAATTATAAAATATGACTGACTTGTTAAGACTTGCTTGATCCCATACTGCTAAAAGATGTCTTAAATAAAAAATAATTGAATAACTTCTTTTTAATAATAAGCTTTAAAAACCACTTGAATTCCAAGGTAAAGGAGAGAAATTGTAGTTCCCTAAGAGGAAAAAAATATGTGCACTTAACACCCTAACAGACACACTCCTTCTGGGACAAAAGAACCCTGAGGCCTTTGGCCTTCAAGACTTTGTCAGTTGAGTATCACTAGTCCCAAATGGTGTTTAACAAAAAGAGGCCAATCACTCACCATGAACAACTTACAAATCAATGGTTAGTCAGAAAATAGATTATGAGCCAAAAGAAGAGCTGAGAAAACTTCCTCAATAATTCAAGTTTAAAAGAGAGTCACATAGAAAGTTCAGCAAAGATTCCTTAGCTGTTTGACTATCCCAGTAATTCACAATAGTAGTGTCCCAGTATACTCAGGTATAGAAGCTGGTAGGGAGATGCCTCACTGTTATTAAAAATTAAGATACCAATGTTTGAAAATCATTTTTTATTTAAAAAAATAAACAATTCCTATATAATCTGCATGAAGCTAAGTTCCCTCATGGCCCAGTCTCTACATAAAGTTGCATTCAACAATCTAATGTAACAGAATGAAAGTGTGTATTTATCTTCACTCCCTTCCCAAACCCAAACAAATTGATATTAAGTAAATTAAAAACTTTTTTTTTTAAACACACAAGAATAAAGACAATAAGGATTAAAGAGAACACTGAATTTTTGGAAGGTAAAAAGCAAATAGAAAAGCTTTTCCCTTAGTAATTTAACAAAAGGGGGAAGTTGCAAAGTTACCAAAGGAGATTTACCAAAGCAGATATTGATAACCTATGAACTGATTTTCCTAATTTTTCTTTTTCCCAGAAAAGCCTCAGGACTTGGAAACACCACCATGCATAGCAGTAGGGATTGATTCTAAATCTATATGCAATTTCCACTTTCTCCTCTGATGTAGAAAGCTGCAAAAAAAGGATTTCCTACCCACTTTAAAAAGCTAGAAAATCTTAATATATAACATTCTGGGATATATCAAATACTTGGGTCATAAAATAACTGAGTAATGAATTCCAAACAAACTACTCCAAGGAGAAATAGGATACATAAGCTATTTTCTTTTGACAGAAAATGGAAAAAAGTAATGGTTATTGCCATATAAACAGGTATAAAAGATAATAAGCTAAAATGCTAATGAATTGTTAAAGGGCCAGTGAGGGGTAACATCGGCTTGGAATAATAGCTGGAGTTCCCAGACACAAAGGTAGGTAGTTAGTATTCACTCACAATCTCTTCTTCACAGACCTCTACCAGGTTTTGTTGTTAATGGACTCTATCATACTGAAAACTCTCATTTTTCAATTGTGGAAATTTTTTCTACTTTATGTCTTTCATACTTTCCTTCCATCCATTTTTTTCGGTCTGCTTATCCTAGATGTCAGACTTCCTGGACCAATTCCCCAGTTTTATCATTTTTCTGTTTTTTTCCACTTCTTTTTCTTCTTTTTCATCCTATTCTCAAAAGAACTTTTCAAATTTTGTCTTTCATATTTTCTACTGAATTTTCAATTTCAGTCTGCAGGAAAGAGTTAACATAGCAAGCTTTCTGTTCTATGTCTAGGAGGTTTTGAGGAGGCTCCTGGGAACTTGGCCTCTGGGTATGTACCCCACACTATTAAGTAACAAGATTGTTTTGCATACCTGCAGTACTGAATTCTGTACTACCAGCCTGCTTAGATTGTTTGTGCAAACAATGTGATTTAGGATGAACACCTGCTTTCCTTCTGAGAGTCTAGAACTTTGGTAATTGTGCTGGTTGCTCAGGCAAAGAGTGCTCGAGTGACTAGTAATAAACACCCTGGACTGAGTTTTAAGAGGGGCTTATCTGCATAAGTTCCTAAATTTCACTATTGAAGGTCAAACATGTTCTGTCTGACAAACCCACACTACCCAGAGGGAAAACTTCAGAAGCCTGCACTAGACTCCTTCAGACTCTGCCTGATGTGTCTCTCTTGCTGACCCTGCTGTATATCTTTTTGCTATAATAGCCTCTGAAGACTCAGTCCTTCTAGAGTATCATTGAATGTGTGGGTAATCATGGGAAGTCTCCAAACTTTCAGCTACCATTTTATTTTTATTTCTGTGTGTTCTGTTTTGTTCTCAGATTGTACCTCTTTTTTAAAAACATAGCACTCTGCTCTTGTTTAAGGGATACAATATATTTTCTTCTCTCTTGGAAAATTTTAATTCTAAACTTTGAAGGTAATTCTCCATGTGTTGTCTTTTTCCCCCTCTACTTGGTTTGGTCTCTCTTTTTAATGTTGGAGGTTTTCCTTAAATATTTGGTGACACTTAACTATCCATTACATGGCTAATTATGGGGAACTAAAAAGCTAATAGAAGCTGTGTTTGCATGTATAAAAGTTTTGTTAAACGGTCAGTCCTACTGTAGGGCAAGCTGGCTTTCTTCACATGGGGTGTCAGTATATAGGAAGCCTTTCACCTGAAAACACAAGTCCATTTTAACTATATGGATTTACCATAACTTATTTAACTAACACCATATTTTGGACACTTAAGTTGTTTTCAATTGTATGCTGTTACAAATATGGTAGGGGTTAACATACTGCACATCTGTCTGATGTTAATCTTAGGAATGGAAGTCTGAGGAAGTGTAAGACAAGGTGTACATAATTTATACCTGGCCCCTTGAGCTGCATCATTCCTATAATATCCTATGAACATCCTTTTTAAGGTTTTGTTCACCTGATAGAAGAATATTACATTTTAGTTGTGTTTACATTTCTTTGATATTGAATACATTTCCACATGTTTATTGGTCACTTGTTTTTCTTTGTGACCTGCTTGTTCTTACTCATTTTTCTCTCAGGACAGTCAGCTTATTTTATTCCATTGTTAACAGTTCTTTGTGTACTCAATATATTAACTTCTAGTCTGAAAGATATGTTGTGAATTTTCCCCACTTTGTAATTTGCCTTTTTATATGCTTATGGTACTTTTAGGCAGTTATAATAGACTTTTCCTAATAAAATCTATCCATCTTCCCTTCTTGGTCTCTGCCTGTGGTGTTCATTCTTTAAAAAGGCCTTCATTCCCTTCTACTCTGCCAAAATATTTACCAATATTTCCATATTTCCTTCTAATACTTTTATTTTTTATTTGTTTACATTTAAATATTTAACCCATCTGAATTTATTCTAGCATATGGTATGTTTATTAGTCAGGGTTCTCCAGAAAAATAGAACCAGTAGGATAAATAAATAAATAAATATATATATATACACACACACACATGTGTGCATAAATATATATGTACAGATATTTTTATATATTTATGTGTATATATACATATATATGTATATATTACAAATATATGCTTATACATATTTATGTATATATAGTATAAACACATGTAAATATATTTATATACAGAGAGAGAAAGTGATTGATTTACTTTAAGGACTTGGCTCATGCAGTTGTAGAGGCTAGCCAGTCCAAAATCTGCAGAGCAGGCTGGCACCCAGAGACCCAAGGAAGAATTGATGTTGCAGCTTCAGTCCCGAGGCTATATGCTGGCCAAATTTCCTCTTCCTCAGGGGACTTCAGTCTTTTTCTCTTAAGGCCATCACTGAATTATATGAGATCCATCCATAGTATGGAGGGAAATCTGCTTTACTCCAAGTCTATTGATTTAAATGTTAATGTCATCAAAAAGCACCTTCACAGACACATTTAGACTGGTGGTTGACCAAATATCTGGTATTGTGGCCCTGCCCAGTTGACACATAAAATTAGCCATCAGAGTGTGAGTCAGGGATCTAACTTTGTCTTTGCCCTGCTCTTCCTGAAAGTGGGCCCCAGAAAGCTGATTCCTTCATATTCTCTTCTGTTATTCTGAGGGTCCTAAAAGAAGGTACTCAAGAAATTTTCCTCTTTCTCTGAGCCCAGCCTTCCCTTTTCTAGAGCCTGTATATGTCTTTCAGGCCCCTAAATCTCAAGTGACAAATACAGAACAGCAATGGGTGTGATCCAATATCCTCTTGTTTCTAAAAGTGAGGAGCTTGGGCCATAGCAGATAAAAGGCAAGCTCTGTCCTGATATGCATAGGGACCTTTGCCTATGAGACTTCTCCTACATGACGAAATAGCCACAAACAGGTTAAGTCTCTATTTATCTAATAGCCAGTGCTCTAGTCCTTGTTTCTCAACTACAAAGCAGGATACAACAGCTCTAAAGCTTCCTAGCCAGGGCATTGTGAGGACACAGTGAAAAGTTCTGCCTAAACATATGATATTATTATTATTAACAAGCCCTAGCCATTAAGTACTATGAGAGCTTCAGATGAAAGTTTCACAAACAGGCCAGGGTGTCATATAATAAGGGTTATAAGCGTCTGTTTTCCACTTGCTTTGTGATCAGAACAGAAAAGTCTTTATAAATACACTTTATAAAAATTGGACATTGGCACTTGATAAATTCAGATGCCTCTTTAAGGGTGATTAATCAGGACTGAGTTTCCTTCAGACTTTATGATCTCACTGAAAATTGATACCCTGGTTTGTCTGCTCCAGAACCCCAGGTTTTTGTTCCCATGGCTTGGCACGAATTTGCATATGAAGCCAGTCCTAGCTCTGAGTGTGAAGGATCACCAATAGAGAATCATCTCTTGCATTTCGGAGGATGCTAAAATGCCAATTACTAACACATGGGGACCAGAATGGACTCGGGGACATTGGTAGCACACCAGGCAATTCTCCAGTCAGGCAATTCAGCCAACCTGCAACAAACACTGCCTGGTCTAGCTATTTACAAACTGAATAATTGGCACAGAAATGAATGCCTGCTGACTTGCATTCAGTGCCCCTATTTGAATTTTAATTCTTTCATTATACCACAGGGCATCCTTTTCAAAGCCCAAATCGTCCCATAATAATTAGACTCTTCCTAAGATACCAAAAAAGCTGAATTATTCTTCTTCATGCTTGCCTGATCCGGTTACATTTCAATAAGGTGGTACTTAGTTTTTGAGTTAATTAGAAGAAAAGAGGTAAGATGAGTAAGGCTCAACTCCATTTTCAAAAGCATAAACAACAGTTCTAAAAATGCCTCCTGCCTTCTAGGTGGCATGGATGTGCCCTCTTGGGTGCCACAGGAGGGTAGCCTTGAAAAATTGGACCTTGGTGCGTGCTTTCCAGTGAATCCAGGCCATAACAGCCCTGGGAGGCCCTAAGCCCGTGGCAGTGTGGTTTGTGTGTACTATCATAAAGGATTCTGTTGCTGCTTGAGTGCATTCATAAGCCCTTATTGAGACAGCAGGTGACTAGGAGGAAAGAGATTCTGTTCAGTGTGTGCTTTTTTTAAATCTTTTGGAAAGCTGGATCTAAGGAGCTAGGCTACACGGAATTATAACTGTGATTCTCAGCAGGCTGACACAATAACAAAGAGCCAGAATAATGGGTTTTATATAAGCCGTGTATTCATTCATTCATTTTTTATTCATTAATTCCTTTACTGAGTGCCTCTGTTATGTACCAGACCCTGGGTAGGATCCAGTTCCTGTCTTCAATGAGCTAAAACTGTCTTATGGGGAAGTTGGTGGGGGTGGAGAGCAGAGGGCAGGAGAGAGAGACAAATAAGGAGGTTATTAACACAGTGTCATTATTACTAAAACAGTGGTTGATACAAGTACTAAAATTCAGATGGGGAAGAATATATTAGGAAAGGTGCCAGAAAAGGTAGGAAGGAAAAGAAAGGCTTTACAGAGAACAGAAAGATATAGCTGAGTCTTGAATATGAGTAGGAGCTTGTTAGGCAGATGAAGTAGGCAGCAAAGAAAGAAGAACATTCAAGTAAGATATAGGAAAATGTACAAAATAAAGGGGGTGTAAAACAATATAGTATATGCAGGCTACTTATCAATTGGTATGGCTTAACATTGGGCACATGGGGAATGGGGCAGCAAAAATGAAACTAAAGAGATAGGTCTACAAGTACCTTCAATTCCATGGAACATACATCCCTAAGGCAATGTGTCCAATAGGGTATACCATGGAACTTGGTGTCACTTGGCACAAATCATGGCTACCTATATCTATCCCCTCATTAAGGACTATGGACCAGGCAGATACCCCAAAGAGCCAAGGGTATGGCACATTCACTGTTTCACCTGGTTAATATGCTAATAAAGTGTAGACAGGCCCAGGTCCAGGGCCAATGTCCTGCAGCAGCAGCCCCTGGGGATCTGCTTCCTTATCACTACCCACATTAATTGGTTTCCATAGGATATATTTATGCAGCCACCATATCTTTCCACATCTTGCCTTTACCAATGTCACAAGAAACATGACTTGCTGTCATCTGGATATTCTGTGTTCACTCCACCTCCCTGCTCAGCCATTCTAATAGCCTTAATCAAAAAAGGAAATTAGATTATCCTGGCATGACTTGTTTTACTGAAATGCTATTGGCTTAGAGGGATTGCTACTTAATTTGTAAGCACTCATAAGTCATTAGTAGAATAATCTTTTATGGAATTTTGCATAGGATTGGTGCCAAACTCATGAATTCATAGTAGGTGGAAGAGGGGGATATTAATTGTATTTCCTAAATATTGGGAAATTTGCCCATCCTTCATCCACTATTACCTATTTTCTGTAAATCCTTCAGATTATCAATAGTGGTTCTATGGTCGGACCAGCATATCTCCCAATAGCTTGTACAGTGATTTGTTTAGTGCAGGAGACACAGACTCTTTTAGGACAGCTCTTACTTCATTTCTCTCCTCTAAGGGGCTTTAGTCCCTTTTATCAGTTTGTCCCAGTCTTTTTAATCAGAATAATCTTATCCTTGACAGAGAAGAAACAGAAAAATTGCAGCTACCCATAAATCTTTCTGGTTCTTTCTTTTGTTCTGTCTCTTGAACAGCTGTTACATGTTCTTGGTGGCTGTAAATTTTTTTTAATTTGGCTGGCCCAGAGCATTAACTCTCATAGTCCATACATTTTTTTTCAATGTTTAACATTCCCCAACATTCAAAGTGCACAGGACAAGTGCTTTCTAAAGAGACAAATGATAGTCCCTAAAGCCAAACATTTGAACTCAGTCTGAGTCACACAAGGGATTTAGTGCTTTCAGGAATTCTCTCAGAGATAATACATCATGAGGAAATCTACAGGGTTAAGGATCTTGCAAATCAACCTTGACAGGAGAGAGCCTTTGAACCTATCCACTTCTGTATAATTCCACTCTTTTTCAATTGTCTCTTTTGCATTACTTGAGTAAAAAGATAGCTTTAGGGTTAAGAAGACAGATTTTTCTCTATGAACTTTGGTCTCTTAATTTATAAAATAAAGAATTCTGGTAAGATGACTTCTAAGATCTCTTCCAATTGGGAAGTTCTATAGCCCCAGAAAACTGAAGAGAAGAGAACTACAATTTATGGAATGCCTATTAGAGACTAGGCATTGTGCTAGACTCAACACCTACGACCTCACTTAACACAGACAATAATCTTATGATCTAACCTTATTTGGCAGGTAAGGAAACTGAAGTTCACAAGTATTATGTACCTTGTCCAAGGTCACAAAACCATTAATCGTAAATAAAGAGCAGGATAAAAATTCAAATATTAATCCATCTACATCACTGATTCTCAACTGGAGTGATTCTGCCCTGCTCCCACCTGCCCTCCCACCAAGGATATTTTGCAGCATTTGGAGACATTTTTGGTGGCCATACCTAAGAGATTGTTCCTGGCATCTAATGGAGAGAGGCCATAAATGCTGCTAAGTAACTCACAATGTACAGACAGCCCCCCAACAAGGGATTACCTGGCCCAAAATGTCAGTGTGCTGAGGCTGAGAAATTTAATCTAGATACCAGACCCAACTGATTGCAAATAATCTAAGTCACTTTTCAAACTCACAAATTATTAATTAGTCACTATTACAAAGTTTTCTATCTAAAGATCTCCAGCTACAGAGAAAAATAAACACATATCCTCAGAAGAGACATGGCCATTGTCCAAGTTTGAGAATTTTGCACCATAGTTGATAATATGCCCATAATTACATAACAGAAAACAAAATTTTCAAATGCTTTACCTCTCATTTTTGGGTAAAATCCTGGAAGACACACTGTGCTCATCCAGTGGCTTCATATATCACCACTCATACCATGAGTGTAGAAGTCCCACCTTGAAAAGTTGGTAAGAGGAAATAAATTGTCTACTGGGAAAACTACCTATCCCCTAAAGGTCTTTAACAGCAAATTATACCTCTGAATGTAAAGTCTTATGAAAGAAAGAAGAGAGAAATGAGTATAATATGAAGAAAGACCTCAAATTCATCTACTTTGGCCATTTCATTTTAGAAATAAAGAAACTGAAACACAGAGAGGTCAAATGACTTACAAAAACTACACAGCAAGCAACAAGCAGATCCAAAGACCACAGAGCACTCAACACTAATTTAAAAATTATTTCTTGAGGAAATAAACAAACCAACCCAGACCAGAAGCCTGATGTCCTGATGCACAGTCCACTATGGCAGACCCTGTCCTTTGCCTACCCAACAGCTGCTTGTACACACCCTCTCCCTTGATGCAGAACCCAGATTTTGTTCAGGTAGTAGCCAGATAGAAAAGTATTCAGGAGAGGTAGAACTCATCCTTCTCCAGGTGATGAATCATCTAAGCCAAGCATGGAAATCTCACTCCTATTTGTCAGTGGATGGTTTAGGGGAAGACCCATAACACAGGGCTGGTGAGGCATTTAAAAGTGCCTATAACTTGGTCACTGGGATAGTAGTACAGCATGCTTATATACCCAATGATTCTGTAACATCTTCGCATGTTGACAACTATAACTGCATTAGTTAGTGGGAGTAAGGGTTTAATAATACAGGTAACTGTTGAACCACTGTGTTGTATATTTGAAACCAATGTAAGATTGTATATCAAACATACTTCAATAAAAAAAATTGAGTGCCTTCATCGAAAGGAAGCCATTTTTTGCTGTCACAGCCAACCTCACAATTTGAAAGCAGCCTTGAGAGGACACAATGCCTGCAGCTATCTAGGGCAGCCATTTTGTCAGCCTGAGGCCAAAAATCCAATTCTCTGTGGATGCAGAAAAGAAAGATACAAGACTGCGCCTGTGACAATGTGGAGCTACTAAACCAGCCTTGGAACTGCTTACCTCCTGTCTTCTTAATACATGACATACAAGTATCTGTAAGATTTAAGTCACTGCTGATTGGGGTTTCTGTTGTTTATAGCCAACCACAACCTAATCAGTACAGACTGGTACCTGGTTCCTGGTACCTGCCACATGATAATGGAGTGATTTCAAGGATGTCTTCTTGATCCATTTAATCTTTACAATTTCAGTTCAGATGTTTTCCCCCAACTCTCCCTAGGGAGACTTCTCCATTTGTTGAGGGTACAATAGAGGAAATCAGGTATGGGATTCAATTTGGATTTGATGAACTATAAGGCAGTGGGGCTGGAGAGAGGGATCAAACAAAAGAGTTCAAGAGTAAAACTGGTAGGATCAGGTGGCAGTGAGGTTTCTTGCTCAGGTACCTGAGTAAATAGTGGAGCTCCCGAATTGCATCTCTCTTCCCCTTACTTCCTGACAACATCAGGGAGATGCTGTCCACATCTATATGGATTTGATGAACAAACAAGGAGCTTCTCTAATACCAAGATAGCTGAGGGTAGTTATTAAGAGTATCAGATTTGGAGTCAGGCTATCAGGGTTCAAACAACTACTCAGATCCTTACTAGCTGTGTGATCTTGGGATATTTCAGCTTTTGTTTCCTCATTGGTAAATTAGCATAATTTGTACAAGAAGCAAATGAAGTATCTATCTAAAGCACTTAGGTGAGTGCCTGGCACAAAGTAAAGGCTTACTATGTATTTGTAATAATGATTGTGCTGCCATTATGTAACCTTTACTTTGCAGTAACTAGTAACCTATTTTAAATGGAAGGAGGAGATTTCTGTTTCTTGCAGCCAAACTACCAGGAAAAAGTGGTGTATCACTCAGGGATTTTAACTGTAAACAAAACCATCTGACCTAGTTTAAGCAGAAAAGAGGTTCATTAACAGTTATTAGGAAACTCATAGAATGTCTGGAAAGGCTAAAGGAATAACCCTCAAATCACACAACAGAGCTGCCCCAGGGAGATGTAACTGCTACATTACTGGGCAGAGACACCCAGCTCATCTCGTCAACACAGGCAGGGTGTGGAGGTCATCTCTAACACCTCTGCCTCCAAACCCCACCAGGAACCACATCCACCTATCACTACCGTCACCAAGATGGGTCTTATGGCACCCCTTATTTGGCTCCCCCAAAATTCTGGTATCTCTGATTAGTAGAGTTGGATTCCTGTGTCTGGATCTTGGCTGCAAAGAAGGCTGGGAAGGCAAATTTCCCTTGAGTTGGCATGGCCCTAAAAGGTGGAGAATTCTCCAAACACAGTTCTTAATTTAAGGATGAACAGACTTCTAAAGAATAAGTTTAAGCATCTCCCTGATGTTGTCAGGAAGTAAGGGGAAGAGAGATGCAATTCGGGAGCTCCACTATTTACTCAGGTACCTGAGCAAGAAACCTCACTGCCACCTGATCCTACCAGTTTTACTCTTGAACTCTTTTGTTTGATCCCTCTCTCCAGCCCCACTGCCTTGCTTTAGGCCTTATCAGTTCACACCTGGATTGCTGAAAACAATCCCCTAATTGGTTTCCCTACTTCTAGTCTGATTCCTCACATTGCTCCAAGAATGATGTTTGTGAAACACAAGTCTGACCATGTCACTCCCCTACTTAAAGAGTTTAATGGTTCCCATTTCTTTACAGGATAGTGGAAAATCCCTCACTACCTGAACCTGCTCATCTTTCCAACCACATCTCCTGCCACATCTCTACATATACCTAGCGTAGAGAACACATACCCTAGTTACAGGAACTTTCCAGAATCCATTATGATGTTTCTTGTTCACATGGCTTTCTTTTTGTTTCCTTTGACTGGTGTTCTGATTCATCTCTACCCATGAAATCCTCCTTTTCACTAATGACCAGGAACTCTTTCTGTAACTGTAGCACTTTGCATATGTAAGTCTCTTATAACATTCATCTTGCAGTGTGCTTCTGGCTTGATTCCATGGATGTTCCTTCTCCAGATCACAAGCACCTTATAGCACAGGTCTGATTTCAGCACTCACTACCTGGATGAATGGATGATGGTTGGAGTACATAACCAAATAGGGAGCAACTTAGATTTGACCTGACTTCCCTTCATAGAGTATTCTAGGTTTGTTTTAGTTTTTTTTTTTTTTTTGGAGGAGAGCAAATTAATTGTAATAAATGCATTTAATTTGCTAGGTTTGATGTTACTTGAATTAAATGGCCCATTAGAGATAGGTAATTGGTAGATCCATAGATAAATAAAATATAACCTTTCAGAATATTCCAGTTTTAAGATAGAGGCTTTTGAAATTTGACTTCTTTCAAACTAATCTTTTTATGCAAACATATAATCCATAACCTTAACATTTTAGAAAAGCTATTATGTTGACTGATATTTTTAGTACCTCATTGCATCAGCAGCTGGAGATGTGACCATTATAGGAAGCACCTACCTAAGAAGCCCTATAATGTGCTTCTGAGAGAAAAAACTTCTCCTGGGTTTTGCAGGGTTAGGACAATTAGAATTAAGACTGTTGCCTTAATGCTCAGGACTCATAAGATCAGTGATTTTTGCCTGTTTAGTTCAAAGATGTATCCCAAGTGCTTAGAATAGTGCCTGGTACATAGTAGGCCCTCAATAAATATTTGTTGAGTGAGTGAGTGGATAAAGGTCTAGCATTCATGACTGAGACTTTCTCTAAATTCATTGAACTTAATTAACATATGTACTGAATTCACAGAGAGAATTTCAAAGATTTTGTTCCAATGAGGAACTAAAGAAGAGCGATGTGGGTTGCTTTGGTAGTTCTGCTGGCCAGGGAATGGCTTTCTATGGAGGGTACCTATTAGCAGAGACCTGAATGATGTGAGGGAGAGAGCCACAAGTGTCTGGAAGAAGAGTGCCCAGCTTCCCCTGCCACCTAGCCACTGCCCTAGCAGCTAAGTTATTAAGACATAAAAGTGCATCTTCTCACTTCCACAGCAAGATTTGCTTGCATTGCTAATATGATTCAGGTATCAGTTGAGGGATCAATTCCCTCCAGTCCACCCACCCACACACACACCCTGCTGCCTATGGTGACTTGATGGGCTCCCAAACTGCAGGACATCTGCCCCTCCCCTATCCTTGTCAGCTGCAGAAGAAAATGCCACCCCCTGAGCTCTGTACCAGCTGCAGCTGGGCATCTTTTCAGCACTTCCTCTCCTCACTGCTGACTGGCAGCTGGTGACTTGTGGTTTCCCCACAAAGAGGTAGGCTGGAGCACCTGAGCAGGAGGAAGAGGGCACAAAAGGCTCTGTGAGGAATTCTGAGCTACTAAATGGCTGTGTGACCCCAAGCAATTCAGTTACTCTCTCTGAGTCTTCGATTCTCTATCTACAATTTGGTGAGGATGGAAAATACTTCAGACATGTGTTTTAAGGACTTCACATAATGCATGTGGAAGAGATTCTATAAAGTGTAAAATCCTGTAAGGGGAATGAAGTGAACTACTCTTTGTGGCTATGTGAACTCCACACACCACCATCTCCTCTCAGGGAAGATCTAGGGATCATAAAGATGATTTTTGTGGAAGTTTCAATCCATCTTATTCAACTCAAAGAGTCCTTTTATAGTGAAAATAGGCCCAGGAGGAAGAGGATACACCATTAGTACAATAATGTCAAGGTTAATAATGCATAATATGTAGGGCCAAGGTCACTTTAACTGGAAGAATTTCATGCTATGCTGGACATGAAATTTCTGATCTTCATAAGAAAATAATTATTGTATAGAAAATAATTTGCCTTAAGATTAATCAGGAGGAAAGTGGGCTTAGTCATTACTGATAGAGAGAAATCAAACTGAAGTCCAGGTCTCATGTTCCTCCATATACCCCTAGGAAGCCTAGCCTGTCATCCACCCATGCTACTCCCTTTGGAATTTGCAGGAGCCTGGACAGAGAAAACCTCTGTTCACAGCTGCAGCTGCAGCCTGCAGTGCAGACTCTGCCAGACACTAGGCACAAAATTGGGACTGTCAGGTGGGGAGAAATAGTGTTTGGAAGGAGGAGATACACCTTGTTCTTAAAAAGGGGGTTGTGAGAGGAGGACAAATAAAGGTTGAGGACAAAATTGGGGGAGCAAGGGAACACTCTGGTGGGACCCCCTTCAAATGCTTCAACAGTGAAACTTGTCCCTACACCATGGTGCAATTCAAGGGATGACAGCATGAATCCCAAATCTCCATCCTGATACTGTGCAGGGATTTCTGTGCCCTTTCATAACAGAACAACTCAAACCTTCAGTAGAAGGAAGTGAAGACTCTATTGCAGGGAGTGGCCTTACCTATACCTAAGACTCTGGCAGAAGCTCCCCTGCTAACCTGGGGGATTTCCATGCAGAGAGGATTAAGGAGCAGCGAATGCTAGTCCCATCCAGGAGACACTGAACAAGTCTTCTTGTTCCCTGGTTTGGTGAAAAACACTCACAATGGGACAGACAGAAAGGTCCTCTCTCAACCTTTCTGCCCAGGTGGCAGTAAGCTATCTCCACTCCACTAGGGGCCTCAACCCCCCACCCCCACCCCACCTAGCTGCCTGCCATCCTGGGTGCCAGTGAGGGCTCAAGCACTGGAGATGATCAGTGTGGCCAGAGGAAACCCACAGGGTGACTGCTAGTAACCCAGCTGCACATGATGGTGGCCAGCTGCCAGTCAGCTCCCTCTGGGAGGCCTCCAGCTGGTAGCATCTCTAAAGCCAGAAAAGCAGTGGCTGGCTCCTGGGATGTCCAAATGGGATGGTAAGTCTAGGGTCTACACACCAAACTGGCTGTAAGAAGCCACCCAGATAACAAGTGAGGTTCAAACAGGACTTCCTGAAGGCACCCAGTTTTAAGCCATTTGATGTGTCTAGACTAGAAAAAACAGAACATGCAAAGCTTTCTTACACCTACCTGAAGCAAACGGAACAACAATTCACAAAGCAGTTTTCATTCCATTGTGTTGGCCTTACGTTATGTCACTTCACCTGACTAAAAACCCAGAGGAGGGTTCTGTTGACTCTGACCCTGGGCATGCCAATCTGCCTCTCTCTACCTCAGTTATCATCTAGAATGAAGAAATTAAAAGTGCCAGGTCACTTTCCAGTTATGTGTCCTTGGCAATGTATTTAACTTAATTGTACTTAAATTTTCTCATTTGTCAAATGGGATTAAAAATAGGACCAACCTAATGGGAAAAGTAAAAAAGTTAATTCAGTTAATAAATTAAATAAGTTAAAGCAAACACTTGACTACATTGAAAGTGCTCAGTAATTGTTAGCAACTATTATTATTTCTGCTATTACTAATCATAGGATTGTTACACGATTAATGAAATAATAGCAGCTGGCATTTGTTGCACATTGGCCATGTTTATGGCACTGGGCTCAGGCTTTTACAGAGATTACCTTGTAGATAATGTTGACTCCATGTTGAGTGTACTACCTAACACATAGGGAGCCCCAGTATATGGCAGTGGCTATCATAATTCATCCTCACCCCCATTCTATAGAGGAGGAAACTGCTCAGAGGTTTAATCATTTGCCCAGAGTTACAAAGCTAATAAGTAGGAGCACTTTGACTTGGATCCATGTCTTCTGGGAAATGGATCTCCATGATCCTACAAATTTCACCTCCTCCTACCCAGTCCTCAACATTGTTCTGTAGCTAACACTAGCTTCCCTTCAAGAAAGCTGCCAAAACGTCTGTTTCTCAGCTGGAAGGCACCTGGGCTGCTCTGCACACAGCTGCTATCAGTGCCTGCACTGGGAAGGGATGGCTTGCCTCCTGATGGCTTTCCCCCTTCAGCAGCTAGGAGCCAGACTCCAGCAGGAACACATGCATGCAAAGGAATAAGAAGTCATGGACATTTCCAGGAAGCATACCTGACCCCATCTTCAGCTATGCCCTTCTGCCCAAATGTCCTTCTGCTGAGATTCTGTGCTACATTAAGTGTAGCAGTGTGCTAAATTAAGTGAAACCAGTCCACAGCCAGCAGCAGCCAGCAAGAAACAACAGATGTTTGCCTGCTCTTGTATCTCAAAGGCAATGTTTCACTGAAGACATGACTTCTGGACTGTGGGCAAGTTACTTCCCCTCTCTAGGCCACAGCTTCCTCATCTATAATATTGAAGTACTAAGACCCATCTAGTGGGTTACTCTAAGGACCAAATAAGAGAATGGGTGTCAGAGCATAGGGCCTGGAGCACAGTAACACAAACAGGAGTGGAGTTAGCCCACCATACATACTCCACAAATGCTCGCTGAACAGCTGAAATCTTACAACCTAGAGTACCAAGGTGGCACACAATAAAGTATGAATACTGTTGGGTGGAAAATATGGGGATGTGAGACCTTGACTTCCACTAAAGAATAAAAGCATGTGCCAGATGCAGGTGGCTCTGACCTGGAGAAGGACACTTTCCTGAGACTTTATAAAACCCCACTAACCACAGAAGGTAAAGAAGATATGTGGCAGAAGGCACAAAATGGCAGCCATGGAGAGATGTGAGCAGTGAGATGATAAGGAAGCAATGGAGTTGTCTTTAAATTTGATACCCAAGTACTCATAGCATGACCTGGCCCTTGTCAAGGAATAGGCATGCACTGAGAAAACCCAGGAGCAATAAAATTCTAAGGCTTCCATGTATCTGCTCATGAGGGCCAATTGTTAAAAGTTTTTATAACTTCTGTAAACTAGTTGTTAATGATTATTAAAAGTTATATCAAGTTACAGTTGTATAAATTATATTAAAGGCAATGAAAATAAATATTCAAAACATCACTTCTCATTAATTTTACTACAATTTACTACTATCTATGGTGTTGAGGTTATTTACATCAATTATATTTATAAGAAGGAAATACTATGTCATAGTGCACTACTCACATCTCTTCCCAAGTCCACCACATTTTAACTTGAAATGGGCTATGGATATTTACACCACAGAAATGGGAAAACTACCAATCATGATCCTCTCCTGCTCTGGGGAACTGGTTGTTAGCATTCACCAGTACACCACTAACAAGAGAGCCTCCCACTGCTCCAATGCTTCTGAAGAAATGAGATTCTGTGGGACTTTGAGTAGTGTTGTGTTTAATGCTTAGGTTGTATTTTCTCTGTTAATTGACTCTCTTTCCACAAGTTTGTATTAAAAGTATATAAAAGACATTTCATGAGGCTAATAGTCCCAGGAGTACTGAAAAGGCACATTTCTATAATGACTCATACGATAAGTGAAGGCTTCATAAAGGGTGCTGCCAGAATAAAGTTACACACGAAGACACCAAAAACAGAAAATAATAGCCCTTTGTTGTCCTCCTTTACCTTCAGAACATCCCTGCAAGTGTTCGGCTCAACAGTTATTCCATACTGACCACACTCAAGGCATTAGGCCAGGGGAAGAAAAAAGAATACACATAGTCCTTTTCTTAGGAAACTTGCAGCATTGTGAAGGCAGCATTCTCTGCCACTATCACCCTGAGGCCTACACTGATGTTCCTATTTTAAATTATACCTCTTTGCCCCCAGCATTCCTAAACCCCCTTACTCTTTTTCCCCCATAAAACTTGTCACTTTCTAACATACTATATAATTTATTTCTTTTTCACAAATAATTTACTTTCTTCCACCTTTAGCATGTATGTCTACAAGGGCAAGGATTTTGGTTGGTTTGTTCCAGTGCCTTGCACATATTAGGCCACCAAGAAATACTTCTTGATATTTATACCTAATATACTAAAAAGCACACTGAATCAAATTATAATTTCTGCTCTACCACTTAACTATGTGACTTTGGGGAGTTTCAGGTGCTCATATGTAAACTACAGGATTCAACAAGGCTACCTCCAGATTAGATGATGAAAAACTCAAAATTCAATGAAACTCGACTAGACATGCCACTCAAGGCATATCTGCTACATCCATAGCCACTTCTACAGGGAACTCTCTTTCTGCAGCCCCCAACTCCAGAAGCCATGCTCTAAGCTCCACCATGTAGCTATCTGGCTTCCTTCAACCCCTCAAGTATTCCCTCCTGCCATACCAACATAGGCATTTGACCCCAAAGTAAACAGAGGCTTATTATGTAGCCCAGGAAAGAGAGCTGCCCAGATAAGGAAGACTGAACCAAACCAATTCCACTCTTAAGAATTTAAACTAGTAAATATAGATAGACTCAAGCTGTATACAGAAGATTAAAGGTCACAAGTTTGAGAGCCAGAAAGGCCATCATTAGCCACCAAGTTAGAAGTCAGAAAAAACCATGAGGTGGAGAAAAGACACAGCATACAAGAAGATGTCAGTTTTTAAGAAGAACAGAAGTAGGCATATACAGAGGCAGACTAAGGGACAATATGTATGGCATTTCTTGGGGAGCACTTAAAAGAATATCCTGGGAGATTCTCAAGATGGTGGCCTGAGTAGGGTGGTGGATATCTCCTCCCAAACCATATATGTTTTGAAAATACAGCAAATATAACTATTCCTAAAACAGTGACCAGAAAATACAGTACACCAGCCAGGCTACATCGACACCTGTGGAAACTCAACATCTCATGAAAAGGGTAAGATACAAAGCCATGACCCAGCGGGACCCGAGCACTCCCCCCACCCCAGCTCCCCGGCAGGAGGAAAAGAATCAGAGTGGGGAGGGGGTGAAAGCACAGGACTGCTAAGTAACCAGCCTTAGTAATCTGCACCGGAAGCACAGACACACATGGCATGGTGTACTGGATATGAGAGGAATGGAAAAGCAAAATCCAAGACTAAGACTGTGAACAGGTTCCTGCAGCCCCGGGAAAAAAGAAAAATAGGTGCTTTGAAAGTCTTAAAGGGACAAGGGTTTAACAGGTGGACAAAATCATCCTGGCACACAGCCCAGCAGGCTGGGAATCTTAAGGAACTTCAGGTGCCCTAACCACCTGGGTGGCAAAGCAGCACCGAAGCCCCTCACAGCAATAAGCAGCCTTATTTTTTTATTCACCCCCGCTGGCAGTGCAAGCAAACCAGCTGAACCACCATTGCTGCAGAGCAACTGGGAGGCAGCCCCACACACAGCAACCACACAGAGGCCAGTGGAACAGAATAGAGAGTCCAGATATTAACCCAAGCACATATGGCCAACAAAGGAGCCATGGATATACAATGGGGAAATGACAGCCTCTTCAACAGCTGGTGTTGCCAAAACTGGACAGCTACATCTAAGAGAATGAAACTGGAGTATTGTCTAACCTCGTACATAAAAGTAAACTCAAAATGGATCAAAGACCTGAATGTAAGTCATGAAACCATAAAACTCTTAGAAGAAAACATAGGCAAAACTCTCTTGAATATAAACATAAACAACTTCTTCATGAAAATATCTCCCCAGACAAGGGAAACAAAAGCCAAAGTGAACAAGTGGGACTATATCAAACTAAAAACCTTCTGTACAGCTAAGGACACCATCAGTAGAACAAAAAGGCATCCTACAGTATGGGAGAATATATTCATAAATGATAGATCCAATAAGGGTTTGACATCCAAAATATACAAAGAGCTCATGCACCTCAATAAACAAAAAGCAAATAATCCAATTAAAAAATGGGCAGAGGATGTGAACAGACACTTCTCCAAAGAGGAAATTCAGATGGCCATAAGGCACATGAAAAGATGCTTCACATTGCTAATCATAGGAGAAATTCAAATTAAAACCACAATGAGATATCACCTCACACAAGTTAGGATGGCCAATATCCAAAATACAAACAACAACAACTGTTGGCGAGGATGTGTAGAATGGGGAACCCTCCTACACTGCTGGTGGGAATGTAAACTAGTTCAACCATTGTGGAAAGCAGTATGGAGGTTCCTCAAAAAACTCAAAATAGAAATGCCATTTGACTCAGGAATTCCACTCCTAGGAATTTACCCTAAGAATGCAGCACTCCAGTTTGCAAAAGACATATGCACCCCTATGTTTATTGCAGCACTATTTACAATAGCCAAGGAATGGAAGCAACCTAAGTGTCCACCAGTAGATGAATGGATAAAGATGTGGTACATTTACACAATGGAATATTATTCAGCCATAAGAAGAAAACAAATCCTCCCATTTGCAACAAAATGGATGGAGCTAGAGGGGATATGCTCAGTGAAATAAGCCAGGTGGAGAAACACAAGTATGAAATGATTTCACTCATCTGTGGAGTATAAGAACAAAGAAAAAAACTGCAGGAACAAAACAGCAGCAGACTCACAGAACCCAAGAATGGACTAACAGTTACCAAAGGGAAAGGGACTAGGGAGGATGGGTGGGAAGGGAGGGATAATGGGAAAAAGGGGCATTATGATTAGCACACATAATATAGTGGAGGGGGGGACACAGGGAAGGCAGTATAACACAGAGAAGACAAGTAGTGATTCTATAGCATCTTACTATGCTGATGGACACTGTCTGTGGTGGGGTATGTGGTGGGGACTTGATAATGGGGGGAATCTAGTGACCATAATGTTGCTCATATAATTGTACATTAATGATGCCAAAAAAATAAATAAAAGAGTATCTTTAAAGTCTGCTGCTGAGATCCTTAAAGGTGCTGATCCACCCTCCAGCTTCAGTGCCCTCCACTCTGGCCCTATTTTGCCTGCTATTCTTGGATTTCCATGAGATTTCTCCCCTTTGCCTTCTTGGACTAGCCTGAGTCTCTATGCGCTGCCACCAAAAGAACCCAGTTCAGAGACTGAGAGAAAGCCCTACAGACAAGCTAATAGTGCTTTACTGAGTTGTATGTCCTAGGAACTCATGTCAGTCAGCAGCTTGGTGATGCTGTACTTGTTGACCTCTCAATGGGGCATTGCTCAGAAATGAGATAGGCTTTTAATCCAATTTCCTCAAAAGATCTGAACAAAGAATAAGCTAGTTTGGAAATGAACAGGAGGAAAAAGAATGTTTATTTAGCTCCCATGACCTGCCAAGGCACTATGCTAAATGTGTGTCACTTAATCTTTGCTACAACATCCTAAGGTAGGTAGCATGCCCAAAATGGAGCTTTCAAGAAAGTGATTTTTTCTGTTTCTTCCTTCCCTTTGGGAACCCTGATATTTAATAGTGATTCTCTTCTTGGAGTTCCAGTTTTGACCCCAAGCTCCAATATGGAATAGAAGGTATGTGGATCTCCTCAATGATATTCTTCCCTCTTCTCGTCTCTAGTAGCCCGACAGAGACTAAACACTGTCAATGAATTGGGCCTGATGAATCCAAACAGAGTTGAGAAATGCCCCAAAGACTGGAGAGTACAGGATCTATCACCTGAGGCCCGCTTGAAATCTAGGCTTGGGAGGGATGATCTGATGCTGAAACTACAAGACATACAAACAAGTTGCCTCAATGCAGCAGAATGCTACTTCTCAATGAACTATCACTCTATTCTGCACCAGATGAAGAACTCTTTGACACTAAGTTCCCTGTGACTTTCTGATGCCTTGCCTGCCCGCATACTATCAATATAAGCCAGTAGGGAAATTTGAAAAAAATTTAAATGAGATCTGTATTGTCATCCTGAAGATGACAGGACTTTCAGTGGTAATAGGATTATCACTAACTCTCACATCCATCTCGTTTTTCTTCTCTTTGCCTTATACAACCACCTAACACTGAATCTACTGATGTCTCTACCTGTAGGGTCAGTTTCCCAAATCAGTTCCCACTTCTAGAAGCAAGAGGCATTATCTGTTGCCTATGTTCTCCCCATCAATCCTGTGAATTTAGGATTTAGTCATACTCCCAGATCCAAGATCTGGTGCCCTAATCTCAAAAACCACTGGGCTCCCAAAATCCCACCAACCAGAGACTACATGATTTAGGAATAATAATACAGGCTTTGAGGTTAGGGAGACTTAGAGTTAAGTTCCAATTCTGCTACCTGACACTTCACAGGGACAGTGTATTAGTCAAGATAGAATAATCAACACAGTGCTAAAAACTCAGCAACTTAAAATAAGAAATTTATTTTTCCTCACAATATCTCTCCAACATAGATTAGTGGAAAGCAGTGCTCTACGTAGTCATTCAAGGACTCAGGCTGAAAGAAGTTCTGTCTTTAATGTCACCATCACAACCACATAGTCTTCATGAATACTAAGACATTGGAAAGAAGGCTAAAGGGTCAACCCTGAATTTCTCACCATCTTTTCCTGGAAATGACTCAATGACACCTCTGTTTGCAGTACATTAGCAAAAACTAACCACATGATCCTGACTACCTGCAAAAGATGAGAAAATACATCCTTCTATATGCCCAGGAAGTGGACAGAACTGAATATGGCTGAATAATTCTACTACAGCCAGTATGAGAGTATATGTGGCACTACTGTGTGATTACTTTCTTCCTTTGAGGTTCCTGAAGATCCAACAGACTGAGGATACATTAAGCTAGAGGACTCCATGCCCACTTCTCCCTCACTCTCAATGACATCCACAATGAACTGGCTTAGTTCGTCAGCCTGGA
Source organism: Manis javanica (assembly GCF_040802235.1). Classification (NCBI taxonomy): domain Eukaryota; kingdom Metazoa; phylum Chordata; class Mammalia; order Pholidota; family Manidae; genus Manis; species Manis javanica. Next base: position 26,117,209 of record NC_133157.1, on the reverse strand, counting down.
CTTATACCCAGGGCCCTTCCTCCTAGTCAGTATTGCCCTATTGCCCTGCCTGATTTTCTGGCCTCCACCTCCAAGCTTAACCCCTGCCCTGGGATCTCTCCAGTTCTCTTTAAGACCAGTCAATCAAAGTTTTCAGTAGTGAAGTCATCTTGGATAGTCAATTTTTGGGGGGCCAAAGGGCCAAACAATCCACAGTCACAATAAACTTACTGTTGAAGATACAATCATTCAGCTATCCTAAGAAAGTGATTAGATATGCAGAAAAGGATTATATACAAAGATGCTTATTAAAGCATTGTTTATAATAGGAAAACATTGGGAATAACCTAAATGTCCAGCAAATGGGAATGTTTATAAATATGAATCATCCTCTGGTGGATTTATTAGTTCTGCTTGCCAAGTTCATCAGGGTAAAAAGAAGACAAGTTCAAATTATTTACTGTGATGGAGTTAACTAGGAGCCTCCCTGTCACCACAAGTCACAGTGTAACCTGCTCTCATTTTGTTTGCCCTGCAATTATACTTTCCTAAGTGGATTTTATTGGCTCATTTTGGTGCCATTCTATAGGGAGCATCTCTATCGGGCAGTCTATACATAGTTGGATAGCCTTTGCCAGTGCACTAGTCCCTAATCCAGTCAGCTATGTTTAGGGAAGCAGCTAGCTCCCCTCATAAATAGAGAAAGCTGTGGTCTTTAATGAAACCCCCTTCAGTCTGTGTAACTCAGTGGAATATTATGCAGTCTTAAAGATGGTATTTGCCAAGGGTTTTGAAAGACATGGAGAAAAATATGCAGGAAATATTATAAAATTTAAAAATTATAAATTTTCATTTATAGTGTAACACATGCTACAACATGGAAGAATCTTGAAGACATTATACTAAGAGAAACAAGCTAGTCACAAAAGGACAAATAATGTTTAATCCCACAGAGGATAGTCAAAACCATAAAAACAGAAAGTAGAATGGCAGTTGCCAAGGACTGGGGGTAAGAAGGAGTTATTTTTATTTACCAGGTCCACAGTTTCAGTTTTGCAATATGAAAAAGGTCCTAGATATGGATAGTGTTGATGGTTGCATAACAATTTTTAATGTACTTAGTATCACTGAACTGTACACTTAAAATGGTTAAAATGACAACTTTTGTTGCGTATATTTTACCACAATTTAAAAAACTGAATCTATAGTATCATTTCAAATGTATGAGGGAGAGAGAGAGACTGTGTGTGTCTGTCTGTGTGTAGGCCTAGTGCTCTTGGGAAATGGGGAGAAGATCCTATAGTTTCTTCCCAAACATTCTACCTTTAGCTAGTGTATGTGTTGGCAAGCTATGGCCTCATAACCACATCTAGCCACCCATCTGTTCTTGTAAATAAAATTTTTTTTTTTTTGGTAATGATATGGTGTTTATTTTTGGGGTGATAAAATGTTAGAAATTAAATTGTGATGATGGTTGCATAGCTCTGTGAATATACTAAAAAACATTGACTTATACAGTTTTAAATGGGTGAATTATATATATATATATATATTTTTTTTGAGATGGCATCTCTCATATTTATTGATCAAATGGTTGTTAACAACAATAAAATTCAGTATAGGGGGGTCAATGCTCAATGTACAATCATTAATCCATCTCAAGCCTAATTCTTGTCAGTCTCCAATCTTCTGAAGCATAACAAACAAGTTCTTACATGGTGAACGAATTCTTACATAGTGAATAAATTCTTACATGGTGAACAGTACAAGGGCATTCATCACAGAAACTTTCGGTTTTGATCACGCATTATGAACTATAAACAATCAGGTCAAATATGAATATTCGTTTGATTTTTATACTTGATTTATATGTGAATCCCACATTTCTCCCTTTATTATTATTATTTTTTATTTTTAATAAAATGCTGAAGTGGTAGGTAGATGCAAGATAAAGGTAGAAAACATAGTTTAGTGATGTAAGAGGGCAAATGTAGATGATCAGGTGTGTGCCTATGGACTAAGTATTAATCCAAGGTAGACAAGGGCAGCAAAACATCCACGGATGCAGAAGATTTCTCTCAAAGCAGGGGGGATGAGGTTCTGAGCCTCACCTCTGTTGATCCCCAATTTCTCACCTGATGGCCCCCCTGCGACTGTGCCTGTCTTAGGTTGTTCCTCCCTTGAGGAATCTTACCCGTCTCTGGCTAACCAGTCATCTTCCGGGGCCATACAGGGAAATGTAAAGTTGGTAAGTGAGAGAGAAGCCATATTGTTTGAAAAGGTTAGCTTTTTACTTCTTTGCAGATTTATGTCCTGTGGCTTCTATGCCCAGCATTTGTCTTGAGGTATCTTTACCACCTGGAGGAATTATGATACTCGGTAAATTCGATATGAGGCACGAATTCTATTTAAGGGTTGTAATTAGGAAGGAAGAAGAAAAGCTATAGAGGTAGCATATGGAAGAAAACATGGGAGGATTGATTATTTCTTTGACATATCTTCTTGTAGAGTACCTTAAGTATGTATAGATTTTAAACTACTAATTTGCACACACATATTAACATAATAGGAATACGGTGACATAAACAAAGCAAATCTATAATTACCAGCCATCTCCAGTGAAGCCAAGATAACCATTTAGGCACCCTAGGCATTTGTGAAAATTCGTCTATGATATGATGGATATTGTCCTACTGTACATGAACAGTCTGAGAAAAATCAGACAAATTAAAGCAGCCCATTTCTGGGATCCGTTCACATCCCATATGTTCTTTTAACCGTAGATAGTCTATAGTCGTAAGATTTTGGAGTGCTACAACTTGCACCCTTCCCAACTCCTGGTTGAGTTTCAACAGTACAGATCTGGTCAAATTCGTTGTCTCACTGTATGTACATGCCAGCCTAGACATCTCCCTCCTCATTCCAATAGCAAGTCCAGGAAACAGTGGGGTGGACGCAGCCACAACCGCAGCATCGCCCAGATCCCTGTGGAGGCTTTTTGATGATCATCCCCTGGCACGAGTCCTCCAGAGAGTGCTGATGCCGGAAGCTCCTCCTCATATCGTATCTTAGTTCATTTTCTGGGTATCCAAGCTAGGCCTTGATCTTCTGCATAGAAACAAACAGACCCTTTGCCCACACTTTGACATGCCCTCTATACCACTGTGCAGAACTCATTGGAGGTCAGCACACAGGGACTGCCTTTTTTTTTTTTTTTAATTAAGAGAAAGGAATATTATCAGAAAAGAGTACCTCCATAGCTGATCATCTGACACCCTTTAAGTGATCAACATTAAGGATATTTAAAGCATGGGTTGATCTTTGATTTACCAATAGTTTTATCCTATCAAGGAGTAATCCCCCCTTTTCTTTCTTTCTTTCTTTTTTTTTTTTTAATCTTTAATCTACACTTACATGAAGAGTATTATGTTTACTATGCTCTCCCCTATATCAGGTCCCCCCTAACAACCACATTACAGTTACTGTCTATCAGCTTAGCAAAATGTTGTAGAATCCTTACTTGTCCTCTCTGTGTTGTGCAGTCCACTCTCCCCTTTCTCCCTCCCCTCCCCCATGCATGCTAATCTTAATACCCCTCTTCTTCTTCCCCTCCCTTATCCCTTCCTGCCCACCCATCCTCCCCAGTTCCTTTCCCTTTGGTACCTGTTAGTCCATGTTCTTGTAAATAAAATTTTATCAGAACAGAGTCATGCCCATCATTTACATATTATCTATTGCTGCTTTTGAGCCACAATGGCAGAGTTCAGTAGAGAGACAGTATCATCCAAAGAGCCTAAAATATTTACTATCTGGCTCTTTACAGAAAATATTTGCTGACACCTGCTTTAGTGCATTGAGAGCACAAATGAAGGCCAGAAGAATGATCAGAACTTTGGTGTGGATGCCAAGTTCTATTTTTCAAACGAAACTGAGTCTACAGGACTAGAGATTTGAGAGTTAGTATTTCTTCTTCTCTATTCCTTTGTTTTCCAGCTTATCAGAACACTTACAGCTTTCATTCTAGACCCCCAGGATATCCCACGAAGCTACCCCAGGCCTTACAGTTGAAGGAGAACAAGGAAAACAGGCTTTTATGGTGCATCTGATTCATTCTCTTCCTGGAGTTGCACTGCCCAAGACCTTCCTCAATTACCCAAAACTTGGAATTTACTAGAAAGGGAGGGAAAAGGACATCATGTCACATTTGCAAACATGGATATCATTTAGAAATCTGGAAGGATGTGTACCCACAAATTCATTGTGATACCTCTGAATTGTCCTATTTAGAGATAATTTTGAAGTTCTTCTCTATATATTTTTATACTTTGTGACTTGTTATAATGAGAATGCAGTTTTTATAATCAGAAAAATTAAGTTATTTTCATATTTTAAAAATTATATTTTTAATACATCATGGCAGGTTGAAACCCAGGGAGAATCACATGGGAGACTGTAACTCTGGGGGAAATCCCAGGGCAAAATACCTTTGAAACCAAAATCAGTCAAAGGGAGAAATAAAGTAGGAGAAACCCATTTAATATTTACAAGCAGTAGTCCACTTCTGCTCTCTCTCCCATGTCTCTTGCGACCCAGCTGCAGGAAAAGGGGCCCCCCAACCTCTCCGGTCCAGATCTGCCCACCTCACCCCTGTAATTACCTATTGATATGGAGATGGACTACTTCTCTCTACCCCTTTGGAAACACCTATTGACAGGGAGATACCCTAAAGCCAGGCAAGAGATTCTGGAAATATTGCAATTTTACCCATAGAGACATTTCAGCAGGGTCAAATTCTGGGTAACAATTAGCCAATCTCAGTTTGTTTTCTTGACCTAAGCTCTTCTCAGAAAGAGCTGAAATCTGGCAAGCCCAATATTTTCATGGAATGTTCAGCCACATGGCCCATAAATTTCATTTGTCCTGACTTTCTCAGGTCCCCTGAGAATTCCTGTGCCCTCTAGACCTTTAAAAGCAGCCTCCAACCTGCCACAGTAGCTCCGCTACTTAGCTGAGCTTAGAGCAGTTACTAAAGTTCTTATCTATAAAAGGGAGGTAATTCTACAATCTGGAGAAGAACAAATTTCCCACTCTTCTGCCCACTTACTAACCCCACCCCAAGAAAACCAAACACTAATCTGAATTGTAGACAGTGACCAACATAGCTTCAAAGCTCATGTAGACTGATGGCTCTCCTCTCCTGTTCCTTCTTCCTTACGGTAAGACTGACCAGAGAAACAGGGCCTTTCTACCCTAAGGAAGAAGGCATAGCCACTCTGCATCCATTCCATTGTTTTCCAGTGAAGTAGCTGGTCACAGAGTGGTAATATCCTAAGACTTGGGTTTAAATTTAGGAAAAAGAAAAAAGACTTCAAAGACCTCATCTTGCCTATATCACAGGGATTTGCACTAGGTTTTTGACACAAACCTAAATATTTTCTTCATATTAGAGTCAAGACATGCTTCTTAAGGATTTTGAGGCAATCCACCTTAACCCATTAAACCGCACCACTACTCCCTCCAGCACCTGCATCACAGAGGTATATAGAGAGGACTACATGAAACTAAATGGGAAAAAGCAGCTCATACAGAGCCAGGTGCATAGATTCTTAAGAACTGGAAACATTTTCTTTCTCTTCTTCCTTCTTTTCCCCCTCTGTCTATCCTCCTCCTCTTCCTACATTCGGATCTTAGGGCCCTTCCTCTAATCACCACAGTATTTATCACACTGAATCACAAATATGCAATTTACTAGACTTTGAGTGCGCAGGAGAACTGAGCTGTATTTTTTCTTATTCACCATTTAATTTCCAGAGCCAAGCACAATACCTGGTATAGAGTAACTACTTGTTTAATATTTGACAAATTGAAAAATGAATAAATGAAAAAAATAATGACTCTTCACACTGATTCTCTAAACCTGTTCCTCCCATAGTATTTCCTCTCCCAATTAGTAGCAACTCAAACTTTCCAGTTTCTCAGGCCAAACATATATTTATTCTGATACCTCTCTTTCTCTAATAATTCATATCTAATCCATCAGCAAATCTAATTGACTCAATTTATATTCAAAATGCAACCATTCCTCAGCACCTTTATTGCCACTATCACTTTCAGGGCCAACATTTTCTTTATAGTCTATTTTCAATACAACAGCTAGAGTGAGCCTTTAAAAATATTGGTTAGGTCAGGTTATTCCTCTGCTCAAAATATTTCAGTGGTTCCTCATTTCACACAGATGATAAACCAAGGTCCAGTTCCAGAGTCATGGCCTAAGAGCCAGCTTTCTAAGGCCACTTTGATAACCAATTGTCTCAGTCTGAATCTCCCCTCAAAGGCATAGCCTGAGACAAGAGCTGTCAGGGAACAAAAGCAATGAACTAAAGGGAAAGACAGAGAAAGGATAAGCCAAATGTTATCAAGCTGGTCACCACTTTGAGCAACCAGAGCTTAATGCCACAGAGTTGTCAGGTAGCTGTGTCTGGGGTGGTTTCTCCCGGCATGCTAGGTGAAACCTGGATGGGGGAGGGTTTTTGACTCTGAAGGATAAAGAATTCTCTAATAGGTCAAACAAGTATAGGTAAGGAAAGAATTCATTAAAGCTAGAATAGCAGGGAATGGCAGCTGTCGTGCAGGCAGCAGAGAGCACGGAAGAGCAGAGGGATGAAAGGGAAGTTCACTAAACTCCTGCTCGGCATAGGGCAGATCCCTTGCCAACTCCTAAAGTCAGGGTCACCCGGCATCCAGTGTCTGCTTGAATCTGTACTGTGTGAGAACTAAGCCTCTAACACCCCAGGATTTGAGCGAGCCACAGAGCACTGGATGGAGTAAGATTATGTTCTGAGAACTTCCCAAAGGCAAAGAAAGGATATTTTCAGGATGGCTACCAAAGAGCATGATCATACAGCTGCAGTCCTGTCCAGGTTACCTAGGCAACAAGAACTTATAAGCCCAAATCAGGGATCTCAGTAGCCTCTCCCTACTTACCTGGAGAACAGGGACAGAGTGAAAACTTGTGCTTAAGTCTGGAAAATAGAACAAAATAACAAAGTAACAAAGATGCTTACAACTGGAAGAGCACAAAGACAAAATGCAGTAAGTTGAGCTGCAAGAAGTCTTTGTTGAAGGCAAAAAGTAAACTCAAATAAAGGCGAGTACAGGCAACCTAAGAAAGGAAAAACACTTAAGGGCTTAGGATTCTTTTAAAGCTTTCAATAATGCGCAAAGGGCAGGGTGGGGGTAGTAGGTTTGACATGTGGTCTCATGATGCCTATCTCCTGTGAGAGACATTGTGTCATCATCTACAATCTGTCTTCTAGAATTTCTTGATCCTGTTCCGAAGATAGTGATTACCCTCAAGCAGTGGGGACATGTCATTTAGGACTGCCTACCCCACCTTAATATAGGATAGGTTATTGGCTGATTACCATAAAATATGTTAGGAATTTTAACTCCTAATTGCATTTATTTTTTAATGGAATCTTAGCCTTAAGATGGAGTTCCTCCTGTTCTTACTGTACTATTTGTATCTCAGCATTTTTAATCAGAGGCAGGAAATATTAATCACTTGTCCCATGTCTCTGCCCTACCTCACAAGGACTTTCTGAGGAGGCATACAGAATGTGACACAGAGAAGAGGCATTGTCAAAAAGAGAAATGGGGGAGGTATGGGATTTATCCATTAGCTCCCATTCCCCATTGTCAAGAGTTGCTCCATTGGGTGTTAAGGATGCACAACTCTGAGTGCCAGGCAGATTTCCATGGGGAATGGGGAGGGATAGGAGGCAGGAAGCAAAGAATGCTCAGTTCAGCTGAGGCCAGATGCTGTCAGGATGCAACAGTGCAAAGCTAGTTGCCACAGCAATGAATAAAAAGTGGACCAAATCTGTAAACTTGTACTGTAAAGGTCCAGATAGTAAATATTTTAAGCTTTTCAGGCTCCATATGGTCTGTGTTACTTACTCTTCTTTGTTATTTTACAAATCTTTTAAAAATTAAAAAAAAATTCTTACTTCATGTGTCTTATGAAGACACGCTATACAAAGGCAAATTTGACCAGTGGGCTGCACTTTGCCACTTCCCGGCCAAGAGGGTGTGAAGACTCCTGGGAGAGAGTCCTTCCCTGACCAACTTATTTATGAGTTTACCTATACTTCATACCCCTCCTTATCTCCCTTTTTGCTTTACTTTTTCACTTTAGCATTTATGAACTTCATAAAATATTACATATCATTTATTTATTTAATTAGTTTATTGTCTGGATGCTTCAACAAAATAAAAGCTCCATGCATGCAGGATTTTTCATCTGTTTTGTGCAGTATTCCAGCACGGGAAATAGTAAATTCTCAATACATTTTTACTAAGTAAATTAAAATAACACAATAACATGCTTATATTTAGCACTTTACAAATGAGAACAGACTCTGACACACATTTTAATATGTTTTTACTTAATTTTCACAAGCACCCTTTTAGGTAGGCAAAATAGGTACTATTACCCTTATTTTTCAAATAAAAAAGAAAAGTTAAACTATGAAGACAGCATTGGAGTAAAAGGAAAAACAGGGATGTTGGATCACACAGAACTGCCTTTGAATTCTGACTCTAACACCAAGTGATCCTTCTTAAGTTGCGCAACCTCTCTGCAATCAGTTCTTTATCAGTGAAATGGAGATAGTAATACTTGCCTTTCAAGGCTGTGTGAAGATTAAATGAATAATATATTTGGGAAAGAGTACTAGAATTTAGTACTGAAGTAGTAAATTGATTGCCCTTGGGCAGGGAAGAGTTTAAGCAGAGTACTTACATCTTTATGTGTCATTCCATAGGAAGGTGACAAAAAAAAAACAGTCTGCAAATTCTAGCTCCATCAATAGGGAAAAAAGGCACACGTTTCAACTGTCCATAGGGGACTATTTATACCACTTTTACTGCTGCCCGTGGGCTTAGTCTTGTTTGATGAGTCAGTACAGTTTTGTTTCAAAGTATGGTAAAAGACAGTTTCTTTAGGCAGGTATTCAGATTGGTTACAATATAAGGGGCTTCTTGCCAGTTGTCTTATTCAAGTCTGATGCATTTATCAAACCTGTCTGGCCCCTGTAGACATTCTGAGTTCTATATAACTGGCTTAGTGCTAAGAGTTTTGGGCAGCAACAGGACCAAGACCTGAATTTTAATACCACCACTTATTTAATCTCTCTGAGCTTCAGTTTCTTCATTTGTAAGAAATTGGTTTTTGTATCTCCCTAATGTCATATGCCCTAAAGAAGAATATTTAAGCCCACATTTTGCAAGACTCCCAGTCCAGTTCCTTTCCTGATTTTCCACGGGGACCCCAGCCTGCAGATATGTGAATGAAATGAACAGCCAGTTCTGTTTGTTCTCAAGGATATAGAAATCTCAGCATCCCAAAGAGATGCCTCCAACTCTTGCTGCTGCCACCACTGGTGCCAGAATAACCACCCCTGCAGCTAATGGTAGTTAGTTCCCAAAGGCAGTCTTTCAGTGATCCACTGCTGGGTATATTTATTCTCTTCCCCTAAATCTGGGCAGGTCTGGAACTAACTTTTTAACCACCAGATGTGGCCAAAGTGATGCTGCATGTCTTCCAAGGCTAAGTTACAAGACATGCAGTTTCCATCTGGCTCCCTTGGAAAACACATTCTAGTAGAAGCCAGCCTCATGTAGAATTATACTATTCTGGACAGCCCTACTGTGAGGAAGTCTAATCTACCCATATGAATATACCCTGTGGAAGAAAATCACACTCCTGGTAGACAGCTCCAGATTTGCTCCTATCCAGTCTCAACAGTTTACCAGACAGAGAATGAAGCCAACATACTCAGGCCCTCAGGTACCCTAACTCCAACCACCATCTGACTGCTACTGCATGACAGCCCCCAAGAGAAAACTTTCCTACTGAGCCTAGAACAATGAGAGGTTATAAAATAGCTATTGATTTAAGCTACTCTTGTTTTGAGGGAATTTGATACACAGCAATAGATAATGAATACAGGGCTGCACATACTATTGTTGCCTGCCACATATGAAGCCACACAGCTGGGGCCAAGCTTCTGCTCCTACTTGCTTCTAGGATCACTGATAGAAATTCCAGCCTAGAAGACACTATTCCTCAAAAGGCAAGGGAGAATAACTTCTCTCTGCATTATACTTGGACAAGGTTACCCCATAACAAAATTGCTTCCAATGTTATAAATCCTTCATATCATTCCTCCAGCCACTTCCCCAGGACATATGCCTGCCACCAGGATGGCTGGGTTGAAACAGGTTCTGGAATCCATTGCCAAAATGACTTTATCAATCAGAGTCACAACAGGAAATATATGGTGCTTTCAAATTAGAAAAATCTGGGGTCTTAATAAAGGACTATTTACAAGGGGTGGGTACAGAGGACCCACAAGGAATAGTAAACAAACCCAAGACTAGTAACCCCAGTGGCATGTTACTATTCCTATGCGCATAGGGTTGAAAGGAAGGAGCAGTTAATGGAACTGGGACAGGGTCATGGAAAGAAGGCCACCTTGAGAGGAACTGTGTCCTTCAGTCTAGAGATGAACCCAGACCTAAATAACACTTCAGAGAATGAGCCAGAGGAATAAATAGGAAGATCTTCTTCCCATCCCTTCCCTCTTATTTCCTGCTGGAGCTTTTCACTGAACAAAATGAAGCAGAAGCTAGACAGCAAGTAAATCCATTGATGTATTTTATTCATCTATGCAGGTTAGCATCCTGAGACTGAGATCAGGGTGGAAAAGGACAAACAGAAGATACCTAGCACACAGACCTGAAACTATCATTACTTACCACCCTCAGTCCAACAGTCCATCTTTTTCTCTCCTGATGGGAACTTTACCCTAGGAGTCTCCATGTCACTTCTTGCCAATCAGATAATCAGATGCAACTCAACAGTGTTCAATAGTTTTGGCTCTTAGATAAGAAGGATTCTGAATCTTTCACTGCCAAAAGGCCTCTGGTTCCTTATGCAAGTTTGTCTACCCCCTCTTCAGCAATTTTAAAGCTTCTATCATTCCTCTCTCCCTGATACGCTCCTCCGAAATACTTTAAGCACAGAACATTTCTGGAAGGGTATCCAAAAAACTAATCATTGTGGCTATAATAGGCTTGGGGTAGAAAGGTCAAATTGTCACTTCTGTACTATTTCAAAAAAACTTTTGCCCATGACCATTAATTACTTCTTATAATTAAAGTCAAGTAAGAATGAGAAGACCTGTCTCATAGAAAAGAATTAAATGAGATAATGGATAATTCACTGCTGGGCATGTAACTAGTGTACAGTTTACAACATTTCCCCTTCCATTTCTTATCGTTTTTAAGTGACTTACCCAAAATCACAGTAAAAGCTCACATTGGACTTCAGAGTTCTGGATTCAAGTTAAATGCACTTGTCACTACATCACACTCTCTTTAAACATGTGAACAAAATAATTTCTTCTAGCAAATACAGGAAGAAATGTGACAGCCAAGACCTGCTACTAACTTTTATGTCCCCACAGACAGCAGGTGCCCATGTCAAACAAGAAATAAATTCATTTAAATGCTTCTACAGTTAAAAGAATCACAGAAACCTCTGTTATGGCACTTCAAAGTCATAGGCTTGTCGCTTCATCCCTCTGAGTCTCAGTTCACTTCTTATCTCACAGGGCTATGGTACGGATGTTCAGGAAAGCATGTTGACTTATGGGACCATTGGAGAATCTGCAACCTCTCAGTTAAGATCTTTTTGAGTGGGAATCTATCCTGGGTTAAGGGGGAAATTTTGGAATTATATTTTTAGCTTTAAAAAAGCCAGACACATGAAAAGCTACAATTGTAAGACAGATAAATCAGGGCATAATTCTTTACAACTAATTTTCACTTTGCAGAAAAATAGTTTTTTTCTGATTGCTTTTCAAAAATATTCTTATTTATGTATAAATTTTCAGGAATACACACTTTTGCTTAAAATAATGTTATAGTTCTTAAACAATGGCCAGAGAGATAGACTGGGCTCTGGGAACTTCAAGAATAAGATCAAGGGAAAGCATGCCACTACTGGAATTCCTGTGGCCTTGAAGAAGGACAGGGCAAGGACAGGAGACTAGGATGGCCAAAGAAAAATGCCAGGGTCAGGGTAATGCCACTTTCTCTAAAAATGGTATAAGAATTATATCTGGTACAGCAAACTTGATATTCTAAGCCACTATTACCTTCTTAATTCTCTTTTTCTAAAAAATTCCCTTCTCAGTCTTTTGGAAATTATTTACAATGGAATGTCTTCTAATTAAAAAGGAAAAGTAATGAACATAAGTAATTTCATTTCTAGAAATTTCCTTTGCCCATTACTTTACTAGAAAACACTTATTCTTCATAAATCCACTTCAATGGTTATTGACTTTCCTGATCCATGCCACTATAAAATTGCTAGAATTTATTCAGTGTCCCATCACCCTCACAGACACTGTTCTACTTTTAGACCCTCAAGAATTTTTGCAGAGTAAGGAGACAGAAACCCAACATTTCCAGCCAATTCTTAGACAACCAGACATTAAAGGGACATGGTATTAGTTCCCTTAAAGACAGGTAGCCCTTCCTAGTATGACAGCCCCTCTCTTCATATTCCATAAAGTGGCTGAGATATTGGAAAGGAACCATCTAATATACACACAGAATACCTCTCTCCAGTGACTCCCAAGTCAGGTCTCAGATTAGAGTTCAGTTCCTCCTCCTTTCTCTCTGCCCAGCTGGGACATCCTGTCCAAAGGAGTGGGACAGCCTTTGTTTCTATTCTATGTTTAGATACTTTCATTAATTTATTAATTAAATAAAAAAAGATACACATACAAAAATATATATGTAGAGAGAGAATGTGCGTGAGTGAGCCCCTGTGCGTCAATCTAACAGTGAAGAAGACAATTAAATAACTACAATACAAAATGATAATTGTTATAAATAGGAAATTCAAGGAATTACAGAAGCTCATAGGAGGATCACCAACTCTAAAGAGGTAGAAAAAGCTTCTTAGAGGAAGTGCCTTTAAACTGAGTCCTGAAGATTAAGTAGAAGTTATTTAAGCAAGAGTGTGTTTGTGTGTGTGTGCATGTGTGTAAGAAAGCAAGAAAAAATGTTCCAAAAAGAGAAAGTGGTGTGTGTGAGAACAAAGTCAAGGAATACAGAGACTTTAAGAAATCAGAAGGGTTGAGTATGGCTGGAAGATAGCATGTGAAGCAGAGACAGACAAGATAAGAGATGAACTAGATAAGCAAAGACCAGTTTCTACTTCTCTTCTCTATTTAGATGCTTTCACATACTTACTTATTCAATAAATATTTATTAATTTCCTCACATTTCCCTATTAATGGAACTTTATGAAAGGCCTTGTAAACCAAATTAAGAAATTTTGTCTTTACCCTAAAGGCAGTGGGGTAATACTGAAGTATTTTAATTAACACCAAGCTAGTGTCTTTGGAAAGCTGATCTCTATTAGCAAGACCTCGTCAGGTTTTTTTCTGAAGAACAGAAGTTTATCACTTAGACAGAAGGAGCCTGAGAGGAATGCAGAGAACATGACCCTAATATGACTCTCATACATATCTTCCTTGACTTATGATGGGGTTAGCATCCCAATAAACCCATCATAAGTTAAAATATCATAAATCAAAAATGCATTTAATACACAACCTGCTGAACATCATAGCTTAGCCTAGCCCACTTTAAACATGCTCAAAACACACATTAGCTTACAGTTGGTCAGAATCATCTAACACAAAGCCTATTTTATAATAAAGTATTTAATTGTAATTGAATACTATACTGGAAGTAAAAAAAAGAGAATGGTACAGAGGAGTTGAAATTTTATCAGTTATAGGTTAGGAACAACTATGCTCCCTGCTTTTCTTAATCAGAGATCTTCTGGGAGACCAGGGGTCTCATGATAAGATTCCTTTAGGACATCTCCTAAGATTGAGGTTTCTCAGGGGTACCCAGAGCAGCTTTGTTGTTAGGTGCATAAACTTTTAGGATTCCTATATCCTCTTAATGAAGTGGCTCCTTTATTACTAAGGGACCCTCTACTCCTATAACATTCTTTGCTCTAGAATCTACTCTGTTTGATATTAATTTAACAATTCCAGCTTTCATTGATATGTTAAATGGCATATCTTTTTCCATGCTTTTACTTTTAATATATTTCTGTCTCCATATCTAAAGTGGGTTTCTTTTATATACCGTATAGTTGGAATTTGATCTTTAAAGTCAAATCTGACCATTTCAGTCTTTCAATTCATTGATTAGACCATTTACATTTAATGTGATTAATGGTAGGATCTGGTTTAAATTTACCACTCTGCTTTGTTTTCAGTTATTCTCTTTGGTTATTTGTTGACTTTTCCCCTTTTCTGCCTTCATTTGGATTCACTGATTTTTTTGTTTATGATTCCCTTGTATCTCTTTTGTTGGCTTATTACTAACAACTTTGCTGTATTATTTTATTGGTTATTTTTAAGGTCTCTAGTATATATCTGTAATTTATCAGTCTACCTTCAAGTGGTATTATTTTATTTCATTTAAAATAATATATTTCCATTCTCCCCTCCTGGACTTGTTGCTAGTGTTGTCTTATATTTTACTTCTAGGTGATTCAGTTTGTTCACATCAAATTATGTGAGGCAAAAACTAATAGAATTGCAAATAGAAATAGATGAATCTACTATCACAGTTGAAGACTAACAACCCAGAACAAGAAATATCTAGCAGGCAGAAAGTAAGTAAGGACATAGTTAAGTTCAACAACACCATCAATGGACTGGATATAACTGACACCTATAGACTACTTCATCCAAAACAGCAGAATACACATTCTTCCTCAAGCTCATATGGAACATTCAGCAAGAAAAGACATATATGTAAAACATATCTTAATAAATTTTAAAGATAGAAATCATACAATGTTTGCTCTCAGATCACAATGGAATTAAACTAGAAATTAATAACAGGAAAATCACAAAATCAGTGGAAATTAAATGACACTTTTAAGCCATACATGGATCAAACAATAAATCTCAAGAGAAATTTTAAATATTTTCAATTAAATAAAATGAAAACACAATTTATCAAAATTTGAGATGCAGTGAAAGCAGTGCTTACAGAGAAATTTATAGCACTGAGTACATATATAACAAAATAAGAAGGTCCTAAAATAAATAATCATAAGCTTCCACCTTAGAAATCTAAAAAATAAAAGCAAAATTGGTGGGAATGTAAATTAGTTCAACCATTGTGGAAAGCAGTATGGAGGCACATCAAAATGCTCAAAGCAGACTTACCATTTGACCCAGGAATTCCACTCCTAGGAATTTACCCTAAGAATGCAGTAATCAAGTTTGAGAAAGACAGATGCACCCCTATGTTTATCGCAGCACTATTTACAATAGCCAAGAATTGGAAGCAACCTAAATGTCCATCGGTAGATGAATGGATAAAGAAGATGTGGTCTTCCATATACACAATGGAATACTACTCAGCCATAAGAAGAGGGTAAATCCTACCATTTGCAGCAACATGGATGGACCTGGAGGGTATTATGCTCAGTGAAATAAGCCAAGCGGAGAAAGAGAAATACCAAATGATTTCGCTCATCTGTGGAGTATAAGAACAAAGGAAAAACTGAAGGAACAAAACAGCAGTGGAATCACAGAACCCAAAAATGGACTAATAGGTACCAAAGGGAAAGGGACTGGGGAGGATGGGTGGGTACAGAAGGATAAGGGGGGGGAAGAAGAAGAGGGGTATTAAGATTAGCATGCATGGGGTGGGTGGGAGAAAGGGGAGGGCTGTACAAGACAGAGAAGACAAGTAGTGATTCTACAACATTTTGCTATGCTTATGGACAGTGACTGTAAAGGGGTTTATAGGGGGGACCTGGTATAGGGGAGAGCCTAGTAGACATAATATTCTTCATGTAAGTGCAGATTAAAGATAACAAAAAAAAGAAAAGAAAGAAAGAAAGAGAAGGGGGATTACTCCTGATAGGATAAAACTAACTGTAAATCAACGATTAATGCATGCTTTAAATATCCTTAATTTTGATCACTTAAAGGGTGTCAGATGATCGGCTATGGATGTACACTTTTCTGATAATATTCCTTTCTCTTAACAAAAAAAAAAAAAGTGGTCACCTCCAATGAGTTCTACACAATGGTATAAAGGGCATATCAAAGTGTGGACAAAGGGTCTGTTTGTGTTTATACAGAGGATCAAAGCCTAATTTGGCTACCCAGAAAATGAACTAAGATACGATACGAAGAAGAACTTCCAACATCAGCACTCTCTGGAAGAGACATACCAGAAGATGATCATTAAAAAAAACCTCAACAAAGATCCAGGCGTTGCTGCAGTTGTAGCTGCATTCATCCCACTGGTTCCTGGACTTGCCATTGGAATGAAGAAGGAGATATCTAAGCTGGCCTGTGCATACAGTAAAACAACAAATTTGACTGGATCTATACTGTTGGAACTTAACCAAGAATTAGGAGAAGTGCAAGTTGTAGCGCTCCAAAATCTTACAACTACAGACTACCTACTGTTAAAAGAACATATGGGATGTGAACAGTTCCCAGGAATGGGTTGTTTTAATTTGTCTGATTTCTCTCAGACTGTTCAAGTACAGTTGGACAATATCCATTATATCATAGACAAATTTTCACAAATGCCTAGGGTGCCTAACTGGTTTTCTTGGCTTCACTGGAGATGGCTGGTAATTATAGATCTGCTTTGGTTATGTAACTGTATTCCTATTATGTTAATGTGTGTGCACAATTTAATTAGTAGTTTAAAACCTATACATGCTTAAGTTACTATACAAGAAGATATGTCAAAGAAATAACCAATCTTTCCATGTTTTCTTCCGTCTGCTACCTCTATAGCTTTTCTTCTTCCTCCCTAATTACAACCCTTAAATAGAATTCGTGCCTCATATCGAATTCACTGAGTATCATAAATCCTCCAAGTGGTAAAGATACCTCAAGACAAGTGCTGGGCATAGAAGCCACAGGGCGTAAATCTGCAAAGAAGTAAAAAGCTAACCTTTTCAAACAATATGGCTTCTCTCTCACTTACCAACTTTACATTTCCCTGTATGGCCCCTGAAGATGACTGGTTAGCCAGAGACGGGTAAGATTCCTCAAGGGAGGAACAACCTAAGACAGGCACAGTCACAGGGGGGCCATCAGGTGAGAAATTGGGGATCAACAGAGGTGAGTCTTAGAACCTCACCCCCCCTGTTTTGAGAGAAATCTTCTGCATCTGCAGATGTTTTATTGCCCTTGTCTAGCTTGGATTAACACATAGTCTACAGGCACACACCTGATCATCTAAATTTGCTCTCTTACAACACTGAACTATGTTTTCTACCTTTATCTTGCATCTACCTACCACTTCAGCATTTTATTTAAAATAATAATAATAATAATAAAGGGAGAAATGTGGGATTCACATATAAATCAAGTATAAAAATCAAACGAATATTCATATTTGACCTGATTGTTTATAGTTCATAATGAGTGATGAAAACCGAAAGTTTTTGTGATGACTGCCCTTGCACTGTTCACCATGTAAGAACTTATTCACTATGTAAGAATTTGTTCACCATGTAAGAACTTGTTCGTTATGCTTCAGAAGATTGGAGACTGACGAGAATTAGGCTGAGGGTGGATTAATGATTGTGCATTGAACATTGACTCCCCTATACAGAATTTTATTGTTGTTAACAACCATTTGATCAATAAATATGAGAGATGCCCTCTCAATAAAAAATAAAAAAATAAAATAAAATAAAAAATAAAAGCAAATTAAATCAAAAGCAAGCAGAAGAAATAATAATAAAAAGAATAGAAATCCATGAAACCAAAAATAGGAAATCAACAGAGAAAATCAGTGCCATAAAAAGCTGGTTCTGAGGGCAGAGACAAGATGGTGGCTTGAGTAGAGCAGCAGAAATCTCCTCCCAAAACCACATATATTTTTGAGAATACAACAAATACAACTATTCCTAAAAGAGAGACCAGAAGACACAGGACAATAACCAGACTACATCCACACCTGCGAGAACACAGTGCCTTGCGAAGGGGGTAAAATACAAGCTGTGGCCCAGCAGGACCCGAGCGTCCCTCACCCCAGCTCCCAGCGGGAGGAGAGGAGTCAGAGCAGGGAGGGAGAGGGAGCCCAGAATTGCTAAATACTCAGCCCTAGCCATCCGCACTGGAGCGGAGACACACAGTGCATGTGTGGGGTGCTGGAAACTAGGGAAACAGGATAGTAAAACCTGCAAGTGGGTCCCCGCAGCAGGCGCCCCTGGGACAAAGAAAAGCGAGTGCTTTTTGAAAGTCTTAAAGGGACAGGGACCCACAGCTGGATGGAAGTATCCTGGGAAACTTAGCAGCTGGGAATCCCAGAGAACACTGGGTGCCCTAACCCCCTGGGCGGCAGCACAGCTTGGAGGCCCCTCATGGCAATAAACAGCCTCCCACCTGTCTCCCCTCCGACACAGCTCTGCCATATTGGAGCAGCAGACCAAGGCCAGCCACGCCCATAGCAACCATGGAGCTTAACTCCACACCAATGATGGAGCTTAACTCCACAGCAGCCAGGCAAGAATCAGAGGCCCCGTCTGGGCACAGCTGCCCAGCACAAGCCGCTAGAGGTCACTGTTCTCCTAGGAGAGGAAGGCCACAAACCAGCAAGAAGGGACATTCTCCCAGTTGATGCACAGCGCCAGAGCCACACAACAACCTCTATCACCATGAAAAGGCAAAAGAATTTGGTACAGACCAAAATCACAGAGTCAACCCCTGAGAAGGAGATAGACCTAACCAATCTTCCTGAAAAAGAATTCAAAATAAAGGTCATAACCATGCTAACGGAGCTGCAGAGAAATATGCAAAAACTAAGGGATAATGTCCAGAGGGAGATTACAGAAATGAAACAATCTCTGGAAGGATTTATAAGCAGAACAGATAAAATGCAAGATGCCATTGATGGAATAGAAACCAGAGAAAAGGAACGCATAGAAGCTGATGCAGAGAGAGAGAAAAGGATCTCAAGGAATGAAACAATATTAAGAGAATAGTGCGACCAATCCAAAAGGAACAATATCCGCATTATAGGGGTACCAGAAGAAGAAGGGAGAGAAAAAGGGATAGAAAGTGTGTTTGAAGAAATAATTGCTGAAAACTTCCCAAGACTGTGGGGAGAAGATAATCGATCAGACCACGGAAGTACACAGAACTCCCAAGAGAAGGGACCCAAGGAGAACAAAACCAAGACACATAATTATTAAAATGGCAAAGATCAAGGACAAAGACAGAGTTTTAAAGGCAGCTAGAGAGAAGAAAAGGGTCACCTACAAAGGAAAACCCATCAGCCTATCATCAGACTTCTCAACAGAAACCTTACAGGCCAGAAGAGAATGGCATGATATATTTAATGGAATGAAACAGAAGGGCCTTGAACCAAGAATACTGTATCCAGCATGACTATCATTTAAATATGAAGGAGGGATCAAACAATTGCCAGACAAGCAAAAGTTGAGGGAATTTGCCTCCCACAAACCACCTCTACAGGGTATTTTAGAGGGACTGCTCTAGATGGGAGCACTCCTAAGACTAAATAGATGTCACCAGAGAAAATAAAATCACAGCAAAGAAAGCACACCAACCAAATACTAACTAAAGGCAAAAAATAAAATCAACTACACATAAAAGCAGTTAAAGGAAACACAAAAGAGCACAGAATAAAACAACCAACATATAAAGAATGGAGGAGGAGGAATAAGAAGGGAGAGAAATAAAGAATCACCAGACAGCGTTTATACCAGCTCAATAAGCAAGTTAAGTTAGACAGTAAGATACTAAAGAAGACAACATTTAACCATTGGTAACCACGAATCTAAAGCCTGCAAAGGCAATGAGTACATATCTTTCAATAATCACCCTAAATGTAAATGGACTAAATGCACCAATCAAAAGACACAGAGAAATAGAATGGATAAAAAAGCAAGACCCACGCAAATGGACAGTGACTGTGAAGGGGTATGTTGGGGGGATTTGGTGAAGGGAGGAGCCTAGTAAACATAATGTTCTTAATGTAATTGTAGATTAATGATACCAAAATAAAAAATAAAATAAAAAAGCAAGACGTATCTATATATGCTGCTTACAAGAAACTCACCTCAAACCCAAAGACATGCACAGACTAAAAGTCAAGGGATGGAAAAAGATATTTTATGCAAACAACAGGGAGAAAAAAGCAGGAGTTGTAGTACTAGTATGAGACAAAATAGACTTCAAAACAAAGAAAGTAACAAGAGATAAAGAAGGACATTACATTATGATAAAGGGCTCAGTCCAACAAGAGGATATAACCATTATAAATCTATATGCACCCAACACAGGAGCACCAGCATATGTGAAACAAATACTAACAGAACTAAAGGAGGAAATGGAATGCAATGCATTCATTTTAGAAGACTTCAACACTCCACTCACTCCAAAGATAGATCCACAGGACAGAAAATAAGTAAGGACACAGAGGCACTGAACAACACACTAGAACAGATGGACTTAATAGACATCTATAGAACTCTACATCTAAAAGCAACAGGATACACATTCTTCTCAAGTGCACATGGAACATTCCCCAGAATAGAACACATACTAGACCACAAAAAGAGCTTCAGGAAATTCAAAAAGATTGAAATCCTACCAACCAACTTTTCAGACCACAAAGGTATAAAACTAGAAATAAATTGTACAAAGAAAGCAAAAAGGCTCACAAACACATGGAGGCTTAACAACATGCTCCTAAATAATCAATATATCAATGAACAAATTAAAATAGAGATCAAGGAATATATGGAAACAAAGGACAACAACAACACAAAGCCCCAACTTCTGTGGGATGCAGCAAAAGCAGTCTTAAGAGGAAAGTATATAGCAATCCAGGCATACTTAAAGAAGGAAACAATTACAAATGAATAGTCTAATGTCACAATTATCGAAATTGGAAAAAGAAGAACAAATGAGACCTAAAGTCAGCAGAAGGAGGGACATAATATGGATTAGAGAAGAAATAAACAAAATTGAGAAGAATAAAACAATAGAAAATATCAATGAAACCAAGAGCTGATTCTTTGAGAAAATAAACAAAATAGATAAGCCTCTAGACAAATTTATTAAGAGCAAAAGGGAATCAACACACATCAACAGAATCAAAAGCAAGAAAGGAAAATTAACGACAGACTTCACAGAAATACAAAAAATTATTAAAGACTACTGTGAAAACCTATATGCTAACAAGCTGGAAAACCTAGAAAAAATGGACAACTTCCTAAAAAAATACAACCTTCCAAGATTGACCAAGGAAGAAACACAAAATTTAAGCAAACCAATTACGAGCAAAGAGATTGAAATGGTAATCAAAAAACTACCCAAGAACAAAACACCCAGACCAGATGGATTTACCTCGGAATTTTATCAGACATAGAGAGAAGACATAATACCCATTCTCCTTAAAGTTTTCCAAAAAATAGATGAGGAGGGAATACTCCCAAACTCACTCCATGAAGCCAACATCACCCTAATACCAAAACCAGGCAAAGACCCCACCAAAAAGAAAATCACAGACCAATATCCCTGATGAACGTAGATGCAAAAATACTCAACAAAATATTAGCAAACCGAATTCAAAAATATATCAAAAGGATCATACACCACAACCAAGTGGTATTCATCCCAGGGATGCAAGGATGGTACAACATTCAAAAATCCATCAACAACATCCACCACAAAAGAAAAAGGACAAAAACCACATGATCATCTGCATAGACACTGAAAAAGCATTCGACAAAATTCAACATCCATTCATAATAAAAACTCTCAGCAAAATGGGTATAGAGGGCAAGTACCTCAACATAATAAAGGTCATTTGACTATATTAATTCTTCCTAGTCAAGAGTATGAGTTTCCACTTGCTAGTGTCCTCTTTAATTTCTCTTAAGAATGTCTTATAAGTTTCAGGGTATAGGTCTTTCACTTCTTTCATTAGGTTTATTCCTAGGTATTTTATTCTTTTTGATGCAATTGTGATTGGAATTGTTTTCCTGATTTCTCTTTCTACTGGTTCATTTTTAGTATATAGGAAAGCCACAGATTTCTGTGTGTTAATTTTGTATCCTACAACTTTGCTGTATTCCGGTATCAGTTCTAGCAGTTTTGGAGTGGAATCTTTAGGGTTTTTTATGTACAATATCATGTCGTCTGCAAATAGTGACAGTTTAACTTGTTCTTTGCCAATCTGGATTCCTTGTATTTCTTTGTTTTGTCTGATTGCTGTGGCTAGGACCTCCAGTACTATGTTAAATAACAGTGGGGAGAGTGGGTATCCCTGTCTTATTCCTGATCTCAGAGGAAAAGCTTTCAACTACTCACTGTTCAGTATGATGTTGGCTGTGGGTTTGTCATATATGGCTTTTATTATGTTGAGGTACTTGCCCTCTATACCCATTTTGTTGAGAGTTTTTATCATGAATGGATGTTGAATTTAGTTGACTGCTTTTTCAGCATCTATGGAGATGACCATGTGATTTTGTCCTTCTTTTTGTTGATGTGGTGGATGATGTTGATGGATTTTTGAATGTTGTAACATCTTTGCATCCACATGATGCAAAGATCATGATGGATGATCTTTTTGATGTATTTTTGAATTCAGTTTGTTAATATTTTGTTGAGTATTTTTGCCTCTATGTTTATCAGGGACATTGGTCTGTAATTTTCTTCTTTTGTGGTGTCTTTGCCTGATTTTAGTATTAGAGTGATCCTGGTCTCACAGAATGAGTTTGGAAGTATTCCCTCCTCTACTTTTTGGAATACTTTAAGGAGGATGGGTATTAGGTCTTCATTTAATGTTTGATAAAATTCAGTGGTGAAGCCATCTGGTCCAGGAGTTTTGTTCTTAGGTAGTTTTTTGATTACCAGTTCAATTTCGTTGCTGGTAATTGGTCTGTTCAGATTTCCTGTTTCTTTCTGGGTCAGCCTTGGAAGGTTGTATTTTTCTAGAAAGTTGTCCATTTCTTCTAGGTTATCCAGTTTATTAACATATAATTTTTCATAGTATTCTCTAATAATTCTTTGTATTTCTGTGGTGTCCATAGTGATTTTCCTTTCTCATTCCTAATTCTGTTTATGTGAGTAGACTCTCTTTTATTCTTGATAAGTCTGGCCAGGGGTTTATCTATTTTGTTTATTTTCTCGAGGAACCAGCTCTTGCTTTCATTGATTCTTTCTATTGTTTTATTCTTCTCGATTTTATTTCTTTCTGCTCTAATCTTTGTTATGTCCCTCCTTCTACTGAATTTGGGTCTCATTTGTTCTTCTTTTTCTAGTTTCATTAATTGTGAGCTTAGACTGCTTATTTGGGATTGTTCTTCTTTCCTGAGGTAGGCCTGCATTGCAATATACTTTCCTCTTAGCACAGCTTTTGCTGCATCCCACAGATTTTGCGGTGTTGAATTATTGTTGTCATTTGTCTCCATATATTGCTTGATCTTGTTTTTATTTGGTCATTGATCCATTGGTTATTTAGGAGCATGTTGTGAAGCCTCCATGTGTTTGTGGCTTTTTCATTTTCTTTGTGTAATTTATTTCTAGTTTCATACCTTTGTGGTCTGAGAAACTGGTTGGTACAATTTCAGTCTTCTTGAATTTACTGAGGCTCTTTTTGTGGCCTAGTATATGATCTATTCTTGAAAATTTTATGTGCACTTCCAAAGAATGTGTTTTCTGCTGCTTTTGCATGTAGATTTCTGTAGATGTCTGTTAGGTTCATCTGTTCTAATGTGTTTTTCAGTGCCTCTGTCTTCTCACTTATTTTCTGTCTGGTTGTTCTGTCCTTCAGAGTGAGTGGAGTGTTAAAGTCTCCTAGAATCAATGCATTGCATTCTATTTCACCTTTTAATTCTGTTAGTATTTGTTTCATATACGTAGGTGCTCCTGTGTTGGGCACATAGATATTATAATGGTTAAAGCTTCATGTTGGATTGACCCTTTTCTCATTATGTAATGTCCTTCTTTGTTTCTTGTGACTTTCTTTGTTTTGAAGTCTGTCTGATATAAGTACTGCAACTCCTGCTTTTTTCTCCCTATTAGTTGCATGAAACATCTTTTCCCATCCCTTTACCTTTAGTCTGTGTATGCCTTTGGGTTTAGTGAGTCTCTTGTAGGCAGCATATAGATGGGTCTTTATTTTTATCCTTTCAGTGACTATGTCTTTTGATTGGTGCATTCAATCCATTTACATTTAGGGTGATTATCAATAGGTACGTACTTATTGCCATTGCAGGCTTTAGATTCATGGTTACCAAAGGTTCAGCGTTAACTTCCTTACTCTCTAAGAGTCTAACTTAACTCACTTAATATACTATTACAAACACAATCTAAAGGTTCCTTTTTTCACCTCCTTTTTCTTCCTCCTCCATTCTTTATGTGTTAGGTATATTCTGTACTCTTTGTCTATCCCTTAATTGACTTTGAGGATAGTTAATTTAATTTTGCATTTGCTTAGTAATTAGGTGTTTTGCTTTCTTTGCTGTGGTTTTATTACCTCTGGTGACAGCTATTAAACCTTAAGAACACTTCCATCTACACAGGCAGTCCCTTCAAAATACACTGTAGAGACAGTTTGTGGTAAGTAATTCTCTCATTTTCCTTATCTGGAAATTGTTTAAGCCCTCCTTCAAATTTAAATGATAATGTTATCATATAAAGTAATCTTGGTTCGAGGCCTTTCTGCTTCATTGCATTAAATACATCATGCCACTCCCTTCTGGCCTGTAAGGTTTCGATGAGAAGTCTGATGTTAGCCTGATGGGCTTTCCTTTGTATGTGATCTTACTTCTCTTTCTCTGGCAGCTTTTAATAGCCTGTCCTCATCCATGATCTTTGCCATTTTAATTACTATATGTCTTGGTGTTGTCTTCCTTGGGTCCCTTGTGTTGGGAGATCTGTGCACCTCCATGGCCTAGGAGACTATCTTCTTCCCCAGTTTGGGGAAGTTTTCAGCAATTACCTCCTCAAAGACACTTTCTATCCCTTTTTCTCGCTCTTCTTCTTCTGGTACCCCTATAATGCAAATATTGTTCTATTAGGATTGGTCACACAGTTCTCTCAGTATTCTTTCATTATTAGAGATCTTTTTCTCTGTCTGTGACTCAGCTTCTTTGTATTCCTCTTCTCTAGTTTCTATTTCATTTATCGTCTCCTTCACCATATCTAATCTGCTTTTAATACCCTCCATTGTGCTCTTCAATGATTGGATCTCTGCTCAGAATTCATTCCTGAGTTCTTGAATATTTTTCTGTACCTCCATGATCATGTTAATGATTTTTATTTTGGACTCCCTTTCAGGAAGATTCATGAGGTCAATATCATTTAAATCTTTCTCAGGAATTGTATTCATAATTTTGCTTTGAACCAGGTTCCTTTGGCATTTCATATTTGTATATGGTGCCCTCTGGTGCCCAGAAGCTCTACTCTCTGGAGCTGCTCAGCCCCTGAAGCAGTATCAGGAGTTGCGGGGGATTGGTATTGGTACCTTGGGGGAGGAAAGAGCTGTTTCCTGCTTCCCAGCTGCTATGCCTGTCTCCACTGCCTGAACCAGTGGGTCAAGCACACAGGTATAAGCCTCTATACTTTGCATTTGTAACTGCTGTAGACAGGTCTTCCCTCTGGCTGGCCTAATGCCAGTGTAGGATTTACTGGTTTGTGAGCCAGGTGGGGCTGGCCAGGAGAAAGGCACAGTAGGCTGCATATCATGGAGGGAGTCCTTGGATCTGTGCAACCAGCCAGGGAGCTGGAGTGCCAGAAGATCGTGAAAGTTCCCAACCTGCTGGGCAGAGTGCACCCGTACAATTTTGTCTACCTGTCCTTTCTCCTGAGCAGTAAGCTCTGTACAATCCTTGCCCCTTTAGCAGCCCTCTTGCTGTTAGGAAGTCTCTCAGACTGCCTGCCTTACTTTTGTCCCAGAGCAGCCAGATATGGATCCCTGCTTTCCACAAATGGCTGGAATCTCAGTCTCTCCAGGAATTCTGCCTATCTTAGCTTTCCAGCCCCCTAATCATGAGAGAACCTTGCAAGAACCACGTAATGTAGGTTTGTGCTCCCAGAGCATATCTACGGAGTTAGGTATCTAGCAGTCCCAGGCCTCCACTCCCTCCCACTCTGTTTCTCTTCCTCCCACTGGTGAGCTGGGGTGGGGGAAGGGCTTGGGTCCCACTAGGCCACGGCTTTGGTACTGTACCCTGTTCTGTGAGGTTTATTCTTTTCTCCAGGTGTATGCAGTTTGGCACAGTCCTCTTTCCTGTTGCTCTTTCAGGATTAGTTGTATTAATTTTATTTTCATATTATATCCAGTTTTAGGAGGAAGCCTCTGTCTCACCTCTCACACCACCATCTTTAATCCCTTCAAGGTATTATCTCTCAGAACTTTTAATGATCCTGCCCTGCACCTCTTCGAAAACATATCACATTTTACTTTTATTTGTGGACATGATTTTGCCTCAGTTTATATTATATGCATCTTAGGAATAGTTTTTACTTTTTTATGGGTTCTAAACCCAAATATGCATAGAACTGTATGATGCTGAACAATTCTTTTAGCTTCTCTGAGTCTGGTTCCTCATCTGTGAGATAATCATAACAAAACTTTCCCTGCCTGTACCTCCTGTGATCATTGTGAAGTGCCATCAAAGTCAAGCTTTTTAATGTACTTTATAAATGATGATGTGTTAGGCAAATGTGACTACAGATGGGGACACTGAGGTACTTTATATATTTAAGAAACTTCATTAGTACACCTCTGAGCAAATAATGGCAGAATTTAAGTGAGGCTGCCTGTCACACTCCCATCTCTACTACTCTCTAGGAGTAAAGTTAAGAGCATGGGATCTGGAGCCAGACTGCCTGGGTTCCATGCCAACCCACTGCTTATGAGCTTTGGGCAAGTTCTTAAACTTTTCTGCAGGCATTATTTCTTATTCAATTTAATATCTCCAAGGTGTTAAATTGGCATCCAGTGTCAAAGGACCAAAGAAGTGTCTAAGGAAACAGAATTAAGTATCAGTTTCTATCCTAACTAGCCATGTCATGGGCATGTTACCTAACCTCTCTAACCTTCGAGTAGATAAGCTCTTTTTAAATTTTCTTATATAATACTTTAAAGTTCATTTAATAAATCATTCTTATTAACACACATAATGTAGTGGGGAAGGAAGTATAGCACAGAGAAGACAAGTAGTGACTCTATAGCATCTTACTATGCTGATGGACAGTGACTGCAATGGGCTGGGGGTAGGGGAAACTTGATAATATGGGTGAATGTAGTAACCACAATGTTGCTTTTGTGAAAGCTTCATAAGATTGTATATCAATGATACCTTAATAAAAAATAAAAAATAAAAAAATAGTAACAAAATAATAAATAAATAAATAATTCTTAAGGGTCTGTTTTATATTTTATAGTAGAGACTATTATTTTGGTAAAAATAAAAACTTTAGTGAATCCAAGTATATCTGAAGAGGAAGAATGTTTCTAGGCTTCTTACTATCTCCATGACTTTGGCAAAGCATTTAAGGTCCCTGAGACTCAACTTCCTCCTCAGTAGCTACATCATAGAATTGTTGTGAGGATTAAATATTTAAAGCACCAAACACAGTGATGTGCAATGTTAGCTAACAATGCCAAACAATACTTAAAACTTAGCTTTAAAAATTTATTTTAAAAGCTTGAAATCAGTCCTCATGGACCATAATGTAAATGTGAGTGACTGGTATTTAAATGTATACCCATACATTTAAATACCAGTCACTCACATTTACATTATTAACCACCAAGAATTTACCACCCAATGGAATCCACTAACTTAGTTGTGTAACTCTTCTGGAATAATCTTCCCTTCATTTCCACCTGATAAACAAGTCATCCTCTAATGCCCAGATCAAATATCACTTATTCCAGTGTCTTCCCCAGGTCCTCTTGGCAAACAGAAGCTTCCTAATGCCATACACTTCTATGGCAACAGTAACCATGCATCATTTTAAATACCATGTATCTTTATGGTAAAAATTATTTTTTTTAAACTAGAAAGGATGAGCACAGGGCCTGGCAATAGTAGGTGCTCAATATATTTGTTATTATTTGAATAAATGGACAAAAAAAATTCTGCTTTAAGCAGTTATTTAGTAAATTCACTCATCATTATTTATAACAAGAAAAAAAGGCAAGTTAAAGGCCTCGTGCAAATCTATAGGCTCATGTGCAAACTAAAAAAGACTAATCAGAGTTTTTCAGGAATTCAATCTCAGCTAGAAATAGGAAAGAGTATAGTTATGGTTGTTATTCACTGCCTCATGACTAGGAAAAAAAATCCCCAAACAGAAGAGTTTCAGTTCTACATGCTGTTTTATTGAAAGCAAGAAAAGCTTCCATATCAATGATACTTCAATAAAAAATAAAAAATAAAATATTTGAAGAAAAGAAAACCCTCCAAACTATTAGAAATCACATGGTTCATCTTTTCTAGTCAAGGCAAACAAAAATAAGAACACAGAGCCAGCAGATTTGTAAGTGCCACTCCAAGCAGGCTTTAAGTTTCAAATAAGTTTGATGGAAAACCATGTTTTGATCTGTTTTTAAAGAAAATTATAACTATGTTGCTCAATTATGGATGTTTGAAAACTTAAGCTGAATCATACACATTTATATTCTGGGATCTGTTTTCCCAAAATGTGAGGAGTTCAAAAGTTCAAACAGAGTAGGTTTATAACCATCATTATAATTACCATGGGGACCCTGGGTAAGTTACTTTATCTTTTTGGTTATTTCATTCATTGCAGAATGAGAGCATTGGAATGGATAATTTTCAAAGTCCCTGTGACTCTCAGCAAAGTCACAGAAAAGAAGAAGCACAGGGTGTCATTTGGAATAAACAGAATTGGCATCTGCAAACATGATATGTTTTGAGAACCAAAAACCAAGAGTCTCCATCCAAAAATATCTTTGTCCAGTAGAACCAAACCCTACAAATTAAGTGGTAGGAAAGCAGCAGAAGACACAGATGCTCTGGAATCAGCCAGACCTGGGCTCCAATCCAAACTCTGACACAAGCTTTCTCTCAGTGAACAACTTAATTTAATCTCTATGAGCCTCTGTTTTCCCATCTGTGAAATGGTAATGTTCATCATACTCTATTATCCAGGATAGGTCAATGGTGGTCAAAGTGCAGCAGAGCTCTCTCATGTAATTGTAGATTAATGATACCAAACAAAAAGAGCAGCAGAGAGTGGTAGGCCTCCCCAGCCTGCAAAGGTAGTATTTAGGCAGCAAATAGTAGGTTTAGATTAAAAAGCTCTACTCCAAGATGCAGGATGAGAGGGCACTAACTGCCTTCTGAGCTTCCCTAGAAGAATAGACTTACCTTGGCCCCTCCAAAAACCCAGCTCCCTAGGAAAATGAACCATCCCAGGTTCAGCCAACATTATAATTACAGTTAATCATTTCCAGATAATGCAAAGTTGACTATAATTTTGGTTTAACCATGGTTGTAGGTTTTTCTGAACCCGCCATTCCATCACTACCTGCCAATACCCCCACTGGGTTGAGAGTTGAGTATATTAATAGGTTACAATGTGATCGTATGGACTATTTTCCTTTTTTTCAATGGATGCCACAGAAATCCCCTTTAATGATTTCTAGAGCTTGGGGTACTAGTGCTCAACCAGCAATTTTAGAGTCGAAAAGAATCTGAAGGCCAAGGCACTCACGTAAGCAGAAGACCAGCCTGCCCCCAAAGCACCTTAGGAAATGTGTTGGGAGGAGATAAAAAGAGATGTAACC
Organism: Manis javanica; assembly: GCF_040802235.1. Taxonomy (NCBI): domain Eukaryota; kingdom Metazoa; phylum Chordata; class Mammalia; order Pholidota; family Manidae; genus Manis; species Manis javanica. Next base: position 26,087,275 of record NC_133157.1, on the reverse strand, counting down.
ATGTCATCCTTCCCACACATTTTTAGACAGGATAAAATGAGATAATTTCTGCAACATATCTGACATGATGCCTAGCCCTAGAAGTTACTTATTAAATGGTAGTTACTGTCATTAATCACCACTGTTCTGTGTGGCACCAAAGTCTACAAGTGTTTTGCTATGCTGCACTGCCTCCCTAACAACACAATGGTCTCTGGGCTTTTTAGATCATATATGACTATGATATTTTAAAAAAATGTTTAGCATACATATTCCAATACATGCATATTTATTTATTTATATAATATACATGTGCTACTCAGAATGAACAAAACAGCAGCAGATTCACAAACACTGAAAAGTAACTAGTGGTTACATGGGGGAGGGGTTAGGGTGGGTGAATAGGGAGGGTGAGAGAAATAAAGGGGCACAAAAATTCTCAATTGTAATATAAGTTGGCCACAAGTATAGTAGTACAGCATGGAGAATATAGTCGATAATTCTGTAACATCTTCCTATGTTGACAGATAGTAACCACACTAGTGGGGGGTGAGGATTTAATATGGGTAACTGTTGAAACCACCATGTTGTATATTTGAAACCAATATAAGATTGTATATCAACAATACTTCAAAAATATATATATATATATACATACATGTATAATATACATACATGTGTTACTTTACATGTTAAAACCTACACAAGATAAACATTAAAAAATTCATTAGAAAAAAACACCTTTAATATGTATTTCATTAATTTCTAGAACAAAAAAAGCCTATAAGCAATGTGTTTAAATATGACTCATTATTATTTTTTGAATCTTGGTTTAATGCTTTGTGTCATAGCACTTTGAAGGTCTGCATCTAAGGTCAGTTTATATCAACACTTAATTGTAATGGTTGTCATAAGTGAGAAAAAAACTTCACATGGGAGTTCCAAATGGAGTCCCCTAAAAGTCTCTCTGTGACTACACTTACTAAATCATAATACTCATTTTTCAATCCTAATTACTATTTATACAAAGGCTTTTGTTGAGGCTGGCAATACATTTCCATCATTCTTGATGTCAAAAAAATTATTCCTGCAAACAAATTAAAAGGGATTGCATATTTGTATTTTTTAACAAATAGACTCAATACTCTCTAAAACTCTTTTGGAAATGATTAAACAGTGGAAAATCCTATTTCCAAGTTCACTAAGTATGCAGGTGACAAACATATATAGTTTTCTATAACTAAACAACAGAAACATTCCCTTAGACCCATTTTGAAAACTGCTCTCTGGGTTTCCCTCAAAAAGCATTTTGTTTCTTATTATTAAATGTCTCTTAGCTTGAAGAGACAAGCTATTTAATCTCTGCTTATTTTTCTTTTATCTGCTAAGTTGCACACTACTGACACCCACTTGTCATCACATAAAAGGTCAACAAATTGGAGATTTGTCTTTAACTTCAACAACTTTTTAAATGCTTTGACATAAGATAAACAGTGAATATCTACATTCCTGGCTATTCCTTGTTCATTATAAAGCAGAGCTCAGCAAACTACAGACCTCAGATCAGCTCCAGCCCATCTCTGTTTTTACAAATAAAGTTTTATTGGAATACAGTCATATTCATTCATTTAGATACATTGTCTATACCTTTCACTCTACAATGGCAGAATTGAGGAGTTGTGACAGATACCATATGGTGTGCAAAGCCTAAAACATTGACTATCATCCTCTTTACAGAAAAAACTTGCCAACCCCTGCTAGAGACAATTATAAAATTTTTACCATTAAAGGTTCTGTTTCACAAGATTCACCACATTTATATTACTGGAATTTTAAATTTGAATTCTACATTGCAATAACTGCCTATGAATGATGCAGTGATTAAATTTCTCTTGTGGCTCTGCTCCACATGTCTTAACCCTTATTTTATTAATGAAGTCATCAATTATTTATAATTAATGTATTCCTATCTTTTCCTCAGTGGAAAAAGAAAGAATAGATTTTCATGTATTTCACTACTGAAACACAAGCTAGCAAATATCATAAACTGAGACAATTTAAAAACATCTGTACTTTTATCCAACCACATCAGAAACTTCCCACACTGTCAAATCTATCCTAATGCTTGTTTCTTTAGATTTTCAGCAGTTTCCTATGTGCCTTTCAATAATTGCTGAGAATTATTTCAGCCCATTTTTACCGTGGCAGAATAATAAGTGGTTCCCTAATAGTATGTAGCTTTTTAATTTCTGTTAACAAAAACTGTAAAGTTAGTGAAATCATGTTAAGTGAATTTGAGCATTGCTTAACTAAAACATCATGGTAAAAAAGTTGTAAAGATCTGACATTCATGCTATAAATGCTTCATTTCTAAATGTCATGATAATCATGACAGCTTGATGAATAAAACCCAAGCAGAATATATACTTTGTGCCAAAGTTCACTGTTAGTAGTATTAGACTTAAATCCATAGTTCAAAGAGGCTCCATCAAAGTTTCTAATTTTTTGGACTACTTCCTGTCAGATCTGTCTAGATTATCACTGTTTTCTCTCTTAACATGGCTGACAAAGAACTTGTAACAGAGGCAGAAGTGTTTGCCTGGCCACTTTCTCATTGTTTCCTTGGGCTTCTATTACAGGGATTGCCTTCAAGTCAGAATTTCTTTAGAGGTATCTTTTTAAGCCTTTTATACATTTTGTGAGGTTTACTTTAGTTAAACTAGATAATATACCACTCTCAAAAGCTACATAGGCTCTGCAGTATAATCACAGCATGCTAAAAGCCAACCCATGAGAAAACAACTTGGTCAAGCCTTCCATTTTGTGGAAACCTCAGTCTTCCCTCAGAGCACTTTAGGAACTACACCTGACATTTAAGTTACATGAAGGCACCAATGTCAATCTACACATTAAATATTAGTAACACTTAAGTTTTCTTTTTTTTTTTATAAAAATATACAGAGGTCATAGTATTTTTTCATATCCCAGTAGACTGTCTTATGCAGTCTACTTTGGAAACCACTGTTTTACACGATTCTGCCATTTTAGAAAGTGCAATACTCAGAACAAGAGTCATTTTGTTAATATTTACTTACCATATATACATATAAACTCAAAGATCAGATGCTATATCAGTGTTATGAAGATGAATCAAAATAAATCAGACCTGGGTCCTACCTTTAACTCCAGTCATTTATTCATTTATTCAGCCACTCAGCAAACACTTTACTGGGTGTCTTTCAGTTCCAGATAGGGCTTGGCACTAGGGTTTGATGGCATGGTGACGTTCACTTCAGACATGGCAAACCAGCCAACCTGAATTAGATTAAATAGATTGGCCATTATGCAGAAATATTTTCATTTTGCGTCTGCCCAGAATTCATTCTCCCCTTGAGTAGCACTCCAATTTATTTTGGGTAACTACCTCCTCCCCATTGTGAGACACTGAACAAAGCTGAAGCTATAGGATCAAAGGCACCATGAATAAGGAGAAGTGCATGCTTTGTAGAGAAGACCAGAGTGGACAGAAGCAGAGAAGAGAGACCAAAGAGTCTCAGAAAAGGTACAGCCTTTTTTTCCTTACTTTTTATTTCCCCTTAGCAGTTCTTCTAAAGCCTAGTTGGTCTTTATTTCTTCCCCACAAACATTTTTACACTGCTTCACTGTCCAGAACATGAATTTTTGCAATCATATAATAAACATACCATTTTACTTGAGCTAATTTGAGTATTTCTCTTCCTTGTAACCAAACAGCCCCTAACTGAAAATATTTTGGCCCCAGGAAACGGAGTTGCAAACAATACTCAGATGGAATTAAGGATGATTATTGTAGAAGAACTATGACACTCTCCATCCTAGATGAGGAGCTAAAGGTCTGCGATATGCAGTGGAGAATCAGCTAGTCCAACTTTCACCTTAAGTCCCCACACAATCTTAAGCAAGTATCATTAGGAGGAGGAAAGAAAAAACTCAGTCCCAGATTGCCTGACTTTAACAGACTGTGAAAAAGATCCATTTACTGTTATCCCAGCTTGGGGGCTCTGATATGGAAATTCCTCATCATCATTTCTTTGGGGTTCTAGGGGTCTCCTTTAGTCTAATAATTTTAGTAGGAACACTAAAAGGGGTGAATGGGCTGTGGCAGATATTGACTTATAGAATAAGCTGATAAGCTGGGCATTGCTTCTGCTAGAAGGAAAGCTTTTGAGAATGTCTGATATAAAATAATCAAGGTTTCATGAAGAATGAACCCTTAATCTTCAGAACTCCTGGTAATAGGTCATATAAGGTTTTCGATCCTGTGAAAACTGCAAGTCATCTGGCAAGGCTTCTGATCCACTGTAACCCCAGGGCACAAAGACAGGCTCGCCCTAGGAATGCTCTCAACTCACTGTCCAGGTTCTTCAGGAGGTAGCCCCACGCTTGCATCACTTTTATGACTCTGGGTCAATGGCTTTTCTTACTTTCTCACCACATGCTTTTCATCTTTTCAAACCTTACCCCTTTACCCCCTCATTAAAGTCCTTAATGACTAGACTCAAGATCATCAGAAAGAACTTTTACAGCCAATTAAAACTCAAAGCAGGATAAGAAAGGTAAGAAATCAATAACAGCACCTTCCACACTTTCCTCAAAAGCAAGAAAGCACTTCTGAAACATTCTTCTTCAAAATACTATTGCCTAAATCTCTTTTTCCTAGAGAAGAAGGGAGAAATATAGAGATTCTTTTGAGGGGAAGGTGTCCACTACTCAAAAATGAGGTGAATGATTTCTTCTAATCCAAAATAGTAAAAATAAGAAAATATGGGTTTCCATTCTTTGTTTGAAGCTAGAACAGCTAAAAATTTTGTTTAAAATGACAAAAACCAGAGCCTTAATTCTTCACTCTGTGTTTTTCCCATTATTTTTTTTTTTGAGGGATAAATAAAATCAGGATTTTATTAGCCAGGAGGAACAGGGAATGACTGCTGACAGGATAACCTCTTATCACTTCACCTCTATGTATCTCTTCTTTTATTGACAGACATTGAAATTATTTGCAATTTTCATTTTACAAACATAGGTGCAGAGCTGACTCTAGAACTGCTCACAATTATCAGAGTTTCTCCAGGATACATAGTATGAAGTGGGATTTAGCTGAATAACAGTGTACCACATTTTTTGGATTTTTGTTGTGAAAGTTTCCAGACATACTTAAAAGTAGAAAGTATAACAAACCCGATGTGTCCACCCCCTGCTTCATTTCACCACATACTTGTTTCACCTATCCCATGCCCCTTGTTATGTTTTAGTGCTGGAGTATTTTAAAGTACATCATATAATTCACCTCTAAACACTTCAGTATGCAACTCAAAAATAAATATCCAAATACTTTCTTGCATAACTGCAATGCCATTATTACATCAAACAAAATTCAAAAATAAATCCTTAGTATCATTCAATTACCAAGCCATACTCAAATTTTCTCTATTATTTACAAAAATTCTTTTTGTAATATGTCTTTGGAACCAGGATAAAATAAGACCCATATTTTTTGGGTTGTTATGTCTTTTTGCTTATAAGTCTTTTAACTCTTACATTTCTCTTAATCTATAATAGTCCCCTCCCCTTTTATTTTTCCCTTCATTGACTTGTAATCAAAAAACTCCCAAAAACTAAATTTCATGTTCAGATGGCTTCACAGCTAAATTCTACCAAACATTTAAAGAAGAGCTTATACCCATCCTTCTTAAAGTATTACAAAAAAGTAGAAGAGGAGGGAATACTTCCAAACTCATTCCATGAGGCTAGTATTACTCTAATACCCAAGCTAGACAAAGAAACCACAAAAAAATAAAATGTATAGACCAATACCTCTGATGAAAACAGATGCAAAAATCCTCAACAAAATATTAGCAAACAGAATTCAAAAATACATCGAAAAGATCATCCATCATGACCAAGTGTGATACACTCCAGGGATGCAAAGATGGTATACTATTTGTAAATTAATCAATATCATATACCACATTAACAAAAAGAAGGATTAAAAATTACATGATTATCTCCATAGATGCCAAAAAAGCATTTGACAACATTCAACATCCATTCATGATAAAAACTCTCAACAAAATGGGTATAGAGGGTACATACCTCAACATAATAAAGGCCATATATGACAAACCCACAGTCAACATAATACTTAATAGCCAAAAGCTGAAATATTTTCCTCTAAGATCAGGAAGAGGACAAGGATGTCCACTCTCACCACTTTTATTCAACACAGTACTGGAGGTCCTAGCCACAGCAATCAGTCAACACAAAGAGATAAAAGGCATCCAAACTGGTAAGGAAGAAGTTAAACTGTCTCTATTTGCAGATGACATATTACATATAGAAAACCCTAAAGACTCCACCAAAAACTATTAGAACTAACAACTGAATTCAGAAAAGTTGTAGGACACAAAATGAATACACAGAAATCTGTTGCATTCCTATATGCTATGAACCAGCAGAAAGAGAAATCAGGAAAACAACTCCATTTACAATCACATCATAAAGAATAAAATACCTAGGAATAAACCTAACCAAGGAAGTGAAAGACTTGTACTCTGGAAACTATAAGACACTCATAAAAAAATGAAAGAAGACACCAATAAACAGAAATCTATTTCATGCTCATGGACAGGAAGAATTAGTATTGTCAAAATGGTCATACTACCCAAAGTAATTTACAGATTCAATGCAATCCCTATCAAAATACCAATGTCATTTTTCAATGAACTGGAACAAATAAGGTTCTAAAATTCATATGGACCCACAAAAGATCACAAAATAATCCTGAGAAAGAACAACAAAGCTGGGGGTTACACTCCCTGACTTTAAGCTCTATTACCAAACTACAGTAATCAAAACAATGTGGTCCTGGCACAAGAACAGCCCCATAGATCAATAGAAGAGAATAGAGAGCCCAAATTTAAGCCCATAAATATATGGTCAATTAATATATTATAAAGGAGCCATGAATATACAATGGGGAAAAGAAAGCCTCTTCAGTAACTGGTGTTGGGAAAACTGGACAGCTAAATACAAGATAATGAAACTGGATTATTGTCTAACTCCATGCACAAAAGTAAACTCAAAATGAATCAAAGACTTGAATGTAAGTCATGAAATCATAAAACTCTTAGAAAAAAACATAGGCAAAAATCTCTTGAATGTAAGTATGAGCAATTTTTTCCTGGATACATCTCCTCATGCAACCAAGACAAATTAAAAAATGAAGAATTGGGACTATATCAAACTAAAAAGCTTCTGTATAGCAAAAGACATAGTCAGCAAATAAAAAGGTACCATACAGTATGAGAGAATATATTCCTAAATGACCCACCTGATAAGGGGTTAACATCCAAAATATATACAGAACTCATATGCCTCAACACCCAAAAAACAAATAACCCGATTAAAAAATGGGCAGAAGACTTGAACATTTTCTCCAAAGAAGAAATACGGATGGCCAACAGGCACATGAAAAGGCGCTCCACATCACTGATTATCAGGAAAATGAAAATTAAAACCACAATGAGATATCACCTCACACCAATGAGAATGGCCAACATCTGAGAGATAAGAAATAACAAATATTGGCAAGGATGCCGAGAAATGGAACCCTCCTACACTGTTGGTGGGAATGTAATGGGTGCAACCATTGTGGAAAGCAGTATGGAGGCTCCTCAAAAAACTAAAAATAGAAATACCATTTGATCCAGTATTTCCAGTTTTAGGAATTTACCCAAAGAAAACAAGATTCCTGATTCAAAAAGACATATGCACCCCTCTGTTTATTGCTGCACTATTTACAATAGCCAAGATATGGAAGCAACATAAGTGTCTGTCAATAGATGAATGGATAAAGATGTGGTACATATACATAATGAAATATTATTCAGCTATATAAAGAAAAGAAATACTGCCATTTGCAACAAGATGTATGGATCTAGAGGGTATTATGCTCTGTGATATAATCCAGATGGAGAAAGACAAATACCATATGATTTCACTTATTTATGGAATATAAAAACAAAGCAAAACAGAAGAAACAAAACAGCAGTAGACTCATAGACACTGAGAAGTGACTAGTGGTTATCAAGGGGAGGGGTTGCAGTAGATGGAGAGGGGACAAGTGGGCCCAATAATTCGCAATCACAATACAAGTTGGTCATGGGGACGGTAGTACAGCATGAAGAATATAGGCAATGATTATGTAACATCTTTCTAAGTTGACAGATGGTAACTGCACTAGAGGGGTGTGCTGAGGATTTAATAATATGGGTAACTTTTGAACCACTGTGCTGTATGTTTGAAACCAACATAAAATTGTGTAACAACAATACTTCAATTAAAAAAGAAAAAATATTGAAATAGAGACTCTGAGATAAAACTGCTTCTTTCTTTTCTCTGGGGAGCCTAAGCTAAGACTATTGGCAGCCACATCCACTTGGAAAAGTAGGAGAAAATGACACCTGCTTGCAAGGAGGAGCAAATTCAAGTAGAGATGATAATGAGAGTAAGAGAAAGAATTCCTGGTTGTATGGAAGCCTTAGTTCTAGTTCCTGAGGTCCCAATTCTTGCAATTCTTCAGTTCTGTGAACAATTTTGTCCCTGCTTAGTGATTCAGTAAACCACCACCCTCATTTGTGGAAGCTAGTTTAAACAGGCTTCCATCCAAAGAGTCCTGATTAATAAATGCCCAGAACTATGTGGTACTCAGAGAAAGAATTAAACAAATGTTTAGTTTTTTGTTGTTGGTGGTGTTTTTTTCCCCCTGCAACTGTAATACATGTCTAGGTAAAAATTCAAACAGTACACAAAGGTATATTATGTAATTATAGAATAAGTCTTCCTCCTACCACCCTCTGAGCTCCTCTGCAGAGGCACAAACTGTTAATTTCTTGTGTATCTTTCTAGGAATTTTCTTGAATTAACTTTACAGCACTCTAAGGGACAAGGAGAGAATGAAGGGAGTGAAATATATGGTTCCCAGATCTAATTCAACAAAGCAGAGGTGTACCAAAACTATCTCCAGTTTTTCCCTTTCCTGATTATAATGGATTTAAATTTGCAGTTGTAACATTGTCTTACCATAAACTTTTACATTTTTTATTTTGAAGTAAACTCCCTACAGGGAAGTACTAGCTAATGAGTTTTGTTTTGTCATCATGTACAGCTTTTACAACATACCTTAAAACATCCAACATCTTGAAACAATTAACAAAACCACTGAACTTCACAGAATGATGGTTTGTTTTTTTAAGGCCCATAAACAGAGGGATTTATTTTTAATTCTGTATCTGTACTGCCTGACTTAATATCCCTCCTGCAAAACAGTCAAGAAGTCAGACAATCTATGCTGTCACTGTGGTTTCATTTTTTTGTCTTTAAATTTGTTGGGAAAAATAAATCACTGGCAGTATTATTTTTTAATGCCTTTAAAAAATATTTAAAGGTACTGCTGATTCAAATATATTTTGGAAGTAGTAACACAACACATAAATGTTATGACTAAAATAGATGTTGCACAACATTGTGAATGTACTAAATGCCAATGAATTGTTGATTTTAAAATGGTTAATCTCTATTATGTGAATCTCACCTCAATAATAAATATATATATGGTGCTTAAGAAAGTTTTGTATTTTATAAAGCAAATCTAAATTAAAAGATCTTTTAAAGTCATCATCTCTGATGAAAAGAACAAACCTCTGTTGAGAAAATACTCTAAGACTGTGCTAAAAGCCTTCTAATAACCAGTAGACATAATAAGTAGATTATTATAGTATGTCAAAAGGTTAAAAGTACTATGAGAAAAGAAGTAGAATAGGTTAAGAAGGATTAATAGATAGTGGGGTAGGGTGCAGGACAGAATTAAAAAGGGTGGTCCCAGTAGGCCTCATTGAGAAGGTAACATTTAAGAAAAGACTCAAAGAACGAGAGGGAGTTGATCAAGCTGTTAGCAGATTTCTGGCAGGACATTCCAAGAGGGAACAGCCAGTGCAAAGACCCTGAGGCAGAGACATGTATAATGTGTTCAAGAAACACCACGGTCAACATGGATAGAATGGAAAGTGATAAGAGATGAGATTAGAAAGGTAATTGAGACTCTGAAACCCTTGGAGGTCATGATGAAGACTTTGACTTTGATGCTGAGTAAATTGGAGGACCATAGCAGATGTTAGGAGCCATGGCTAAAACCAAAAACTATTGAGAATAAACTGGAGGGAAGGAAGGAGAGAGGGCAATGATATAATCAGCAAGACCTATTAGGAGGCTATTTCTTTTCCTCAAGTGAAAGACAATGGTAGCTACAGTCAAGGAAGTAACAATGGAGATTGGTGGAAAATGGTCAGATTCTCAATTGATTTTGAAAATGTAGCTCATAGAATTTCTGACAGGTTAGATATGAGGTGTGAAAGAGAAGAGTCAAGGATGAGTTGAAGGTTTAGGACTTGAAAAACTGAAAGGAGAGAACTGGTATGTACTAAGATGAAGATGAATTTGAGTGAAGCAGATTTGAAAGAGATGGGAAGTGGGAAGGGAGGGGGCAAGAGTGACAACCAGAAGTTCAGTTTGGGACAAGGTGGATTTGTCTATTAGAAAACCAAGTGGAAATATCTCAGAATCGAGGTGGCTTTTGGAAGTCTTGAGCTATCCAATCCCTCAGCCTCCTTACAAAGCAATATTTAGTTACGATGGTATCTGTCAAACCTAATGCTTTCTTTTTCCCTAAAGAGTGAGGTCCTAACCCTGATCTATTGTCAAATTATAGCACAGTTCTTCCATACTTATCTTCACTTTGCATTCCCATAGCCCCTCACCTGGTTTACTAGATGGGAGCATTTATTTATTTGAACCAATATGTACCACTTCTTTTTTTTAAGACGCTACTACAACTTAACTGCTATTTTAATTCTTTTATAACAATTATGTTTTTAAAAAATCCACAATTGGCGATTACCAAGGTGTATATTCCCAGACTGTATAGATCTAGCCAGTCAAATGTGACACCTCCCAAAAGGAACCTGGATCCCTTACGACTGGGATATATCTGACATGAGTTAGACCAACTGTATTAGCTTCCTAGGAGGCAGTATTTAGAATCTGACTGAATATGGGCAAGAAAATTAGTAATTAAACTGACAAATCAAAAAAAGCACTCCAACCATTAATCCTTAATTTATCCAATTAGTTTCAAACTTTTTTCCACACCAAACCTCTTAAATAGCACAATAAGATGAAACCAAATAGATTTTTGGCTTGGGTATGTGAAAGATGCTATGGGTATCTCACAGACATGCAGAGCAGGTGGAGAGGACAAAGCAAAATTCTGGCCCTGGCTGTACACAGACAAATCTTTAGCAGGAGGGACAGACCCAGTCACAGAGGCAAATGCCAGACTGGCAGCCATATGGGTTAGACATGATGGCCAAAGGACCCACCAAGCCCAAGCATGACTGAAGCAACTGGTCCCATCAAGTGAGTGGGGCACAATGGAGAAGAATCCAAGCTTTCTGTCTTCCCTCCACAGTCAACCAGGTAGACTAGTAGGAGGTTGTTTGTAGACAAATTGCTCATGCACAGCAATGGAGTTGTATACAGATCCAGTTCCTGTCCTAGGAAGAAGGGTTGACAAGTGCCACATAGGATATCAGGGCCCAGTCCCAGAATGAGTTTAAGTCCAATGGCCAGTCCTATAAGGGGACAGTACCTTTGGACAGGAGAACTAGAGATCAGGTAAGCCAGATCAGTGGCTTGGCCCAACAATGGACATGGAAGAGGACAGATGCCACTTGGGAAAACGTGTTAACTAGACTTAGACTATCAGACCCCAAGTTCAGCTGGATGACTGGGCACCAAGTCTTACCAATGGCACTGAGATGGTTGATCTACTTTCTATCTGAATTGGTCTGGACTCAGAAATAGGGGGCAGGTGGCAGTGGGGGTGTGGGTGCAGGTGGCAGAGAGGGAGGGCAACTGAAAGTAAAGTGCATCAATGGGCCTGAAAGGAAGAATCTGGGCAACATAATGATGGAAACTGAGGCAGGAAATCAATAGGTTTGAATTATTCTGCTTGATCATGCAACCATGCCCACCCTGTGATAGAAATGCTAATGGAAAAGAAATGGCCACAACTGAATTACCTAGTTGGAAATATAAAGAAGCATCATTAAGAAATAGTCATTCATTCCACCAACATTTATTAAGAATCTATTATATTCACAGCTTTTGCTTCGCAGCATGCAAAGATACCAAAGACATGGTGTCTGTCCTCAATTATCCTACAAGCATGGTAAAAGACCCATGAAAAGTATACAATAAATTCTGGCCAAACGCTGTGGAGCAGAGATGAAAATTGAAGGCCAGCCAAAAGAACTGCAAAGTCTCATAAGCTTTCTGAGAAGAGACCATAACCACTTTTGCCTGGACAGCACAATTCTTAGCCACTGCTCTATCGGAGATTTCAATCACTTCTGGGTAGTGCCAGCTGCATCTAACTCCAGGTCTAAAGTCACAGCAGTTAATTTTACCCACATTCCTCTCAACTATCTAAGTTTTAGTATTGTGATCCTATAACAGAGCAAGCATAGGATTCTATGCAACAGGACTGAAAATTCCTAGTGCTGTCAACTTACTAAGTAAGTAGTCACGTCCACATTTACTAACCTGGCTGAACTTCAGTTTTACACCCCTAAAGTGATAATAAAGACAATACATACTTCAAAGGGCTATTTCAGGTGGTAAGTGAAATTGTGTGGTGTGAAAGGGTTTTGCTAACTGGAAAGAACTGGAAAAACATTTTTCATTTTAATGGGGTCCCAACTTAGGGCTAACCTAAACTATTTCAGCCCTGCTTGGTGTGTTTGATGAATCTGTACGTGCAGCACCTGGGAATCGCTTTGTATGAAGGTGAGGAAGTGGTTTTCCTCACATACCAGAAAAAGAGACACAGATGAGTGGAAAGCTTCAGTACCCATGTCCAGCCTAGTGCCACAGCCAGGAGTCAGAACTCAGTGGAGAAAAGGGTACATGCAGAAGCTGAGAGAGCTGTTTTCATAAGAGGGTATTACTGCTTTAGGGCCTAATGACAAACTAAGATGCAAAATGGGCCAGGAGTTGGAGATGAGGGATACTGGAAGACAAGAGTGGAGGGGGTAGTTTTCTTCCCAGTGCAGGGAGAACTTCAGAGCGTTTGATGCTGTTTTAGTTAGGTGAAGAGTTTCCATATGAGGGGAAAGTGTTCTTGGTACAGTCATGAGTACTAAGGAACCCATTCCACCTCACCTCCAAACAAGCTGCCATGTGTTCCAGAGGCAGTGCCAATATGGGTGTACAAGGAAGAATGGGAGTACTTATGAGTGGCCAAAAAAATGCTCCTAAAGGACAAAGTCTCAGGGGCAAGAGTCAGAAAAATATAGATCATTGCCCCCAACAGTGATATTCACAGGCTGGTAAGGTCTGAAGAAATTCAAGTCACATGATTAAGTTAGGCCGATCATTCAGTACCATTTGAGTTCAAGTACCATATGATGCTGTTCCCAGTTGCTTCTATTGCTTCATTTTTTCATTTCCAGGGAGTTTCTGAATGCAGGTGTGTTACCCAACAAAGATAGAAGCCCCTTCTCTTGATGAAGACCACCCAAAAGTGTGCCAAGGCACTGGAAAGCACCCAATTGGTACTTTCAACAAATGTTCAAGGCAGTTGCAGTACTCAGAAAACAATTTCTCCTGGCTCTTACCTCAGTGCTCCCAATCTGGAAGAAGAAGAAAGGTCAGGTAGTGGGAGGTGTAAGATTATGACATGGGAGCTGCACGGTGGAGTAGAAAAGGAGAGGAGAGGAACAACAACTATACACCAGCAAGAAAATGTAAAATTTCTCTTTTAATAGGAGATGGGGGTGGGAGGGCAGTGCTAGGAGCTGGGAGCAAAGGTGAGTCAGAGATAACAAAATGCACCCCCTCTAAAAATACAGTAGGAGATCTGGCCAAGGTTGGGGACACTGGGTTTTTCTTCTTTCCCTGCAGCCCACCACCATTAACTCTAGCATTCTGGCTAAGCATCTTGAGAGGGGCCTCAGACATGCCCAGCATTAGATACACTACATAGACACCTGCATTCACTCAGCAAAGAGAGAGTAAATAATTCATGCAAGGTCTGCCAAGACATCTCTCTAACACTCTAATGCTCTCTGAGGTTGAAGGTTGACTCTTGCCAGACAGGGAGGAGCTAGCAAACAACAGGGGTCTCCTTAGCAATTTGGGATTGGTGCCTAAACTCCAACTCACAGGCCACCCTGACCAGTTCAGTAGTGCCTTGGCCCCTGCAGGATGCCTCAGCTCAGCTTTATCCAGCAAATCACTGTGTTTGACAGAGTTGATATCCATTTCCCCACCTAATACTCAGTGCCAATCACTGCTCTGAGTAAAGGAGACATAACCGCTGATTGCCCCGGAAAAGCTGAGTCATAGGATAGGTTGGAGAGCGAGATGGCAAACCCACAGGTCCTAAAATGGATAGTGAGGGGGTTTGGGAAGAGAGTGCAGTTTTCGTGGTAGAGTTATTTCAGCAGAGTTTTAAATAGTAAGTAGGAGCTCACTAGGCAGGAAAGGAAGTGAAGAATAACTTACTCTGTTAGAGATTATTATGTGCCAGGCAGTATGTAAAGAGCATTTCAGGAGATAAAATAGGTACAAAGTCTTAGATATATGAAAGTGTACGATACATTTACAGAAGATGAACTCTGTGTAGGTAATATTTAGTGCATCATGGGAGTTGTTAAAAGATAAGGCCAGAAAGGCAAATTGAAACAGTAAAGGCCTCAAAAAATTTTTAATTATATTATTTATGTATACATCTAGAAAGATACATACCAATATGTTAACACCGATTATAGTGATAAAGATTCTGGTGAGTTTCATATTTACTTTTTAGGTATCTATAATTTCTTTTCTTTTTCACCAACAAAAAGAAGAGGCAGAGATGGGTGGGTCTGAATACCATCTTAGAAAGTGTGCACTAAATTCTGCAGGCACTGGGAAGTCACTGAAAATTCTTAAGGGAAAGACTGAGGTAACCAAGTGTGAGCTATCAAGAGTTGCTCAGATGGGAGGCCCTTGGTGACTCACTTTGTCCCTCTTTCCCCAGGACTGTCTTCCTTGTGCCACCTACAGACCCAGAATTCAAGTCTATAGGATCAAACCTCTCAGCACATGAGATGGGAGGTGGCAGGTCATGAGCAGAGGCACAGTCAATAGGAGTCATTTCTCTGCCCAACAGAGCTCTCCAATACTTAACAACAAGTACAAAACAACCTGGCTCTGACCCAAGCACAAAACAAAGGGAAAAGAGGACAGGTAGTGAAGCATTCACAAAAGCCAGAAAAAAGGCAGATTGTTTTTTTTCTACAATGTAGGAGCTTTTATTACTAGAAAATAAAATCCTGTCTAAGCAAATGTCAAGTAAACAATTAAGGGCTCAACTTAGATGGGGAGGCTTGGCTGGGCAATGTTGAACAGAGCTAAACAATATCAGCCCCACTCTCTGTGCACATCACGTTTGGGGTGAGCAGCCCAGGCCCCAGCCAGGACTCTTGCCGCCAGTTTTGCAGAATTACAGTTAAGCTTTGGCCACTTGGTTTCAGTTGAAAGGATTGTGTAGAAGGAAGTATAAAAGGCTCTTGCATGCAAACCAGCTACTGCATCTGAGGACTGAAAAGAAATGCAGCCAGGGTGGTGCCAGGCCCTGCAGAAACACTTCTTCCTTGTGGTTTTCAGGCTCCCCAACCTGCCCCAGGAAGGGCCTGAGATGGTGGCGAAGCACAGGTTGGTTTTGGAATCGGACAGTCCTGAGTTGGAGCCCCCATTCTATTGCCTATGGGGCCAGGAGGCAAAATTTTAATTTCTCTGAGGCCAAGTATCCTCATCTATAAAGTGGAGATAATTTATAGAATTTATATTAATCAAATTATTAGGGAGATAAAATAACATGATATATATAAAATGCCAATAAAGTAAGCACTAAGTAGTGGGGAGTTTCTTCCTTTCCTTTTTTTCTCCAGGGCCTCATAAACTAAACAACTGTGGCACTGTGGGAAAGGCATCAGATTAGATACTGAAAAACTAGTGTTCTAGTCCTTGTTCAACTATTAATGAGCTGTGGTGACCTTGGGAGAACTGTCTCTCTGGGTTTCACCTTCTCCCACTGAAAAGTGTGGGCCTAGGCTTAAATAATCTCTAAGGGCCCCTTCTACCTCTGACTTTCAATATTAATTATAATAACTACTATTGTTAAGCAGTTGCTATGTGCCAGACATATTGCTCAGCAACACGTATGCATGGTCTTATCAAGTAATTATTGTCTCTATTTTACAAGTGAAGAAAATGTGGTTTACAAGAGCTTAAGAACTTGTCCCAGACTGCACAGCTAGCAAGGACAGGCCAAGAAGTGTTTGCCCTGACTTACTTTTTAAAACTAATTAACGTATCTCCAGGGTTCTAAGGCTTTTACTGAACAGGTAATAAAATCCCACCACTCTGCAGGTTCTAGGTCAGATTTAAACAGCTGCCAATTCTTAGAACTACAGCTGGGGTTTCAGGCCTGAGAAATACTGATCCACTGTAGCAGCATGAAACAGGCCCCACAGAGAATCTCCTATCAGGAGGCAAGAAAAAGTCACTGCAAATCAAAGTCCTTTTAATCAGTCCAGATGGAGGGCATTGTAGTAGCGATCCAGGGAGTCAAGCAGCTGTCAGCCAAGTGAGCAAGCAATCAATGACCAGGATCAGCACAGCAAGGCTGGCAGAGCCTTCTCAGTGGCCAAATATGAGTTCAAGCAGAGATGCCTGCATTTGGACTAAGTAGAGTAAGTAGACAAGAGGAAGAGCTGTGACTTGGCAGCCAACTGCTATCCCTGAGGACACAAGTCCTGATTTTGACTGGAAACAAGGAGACTCAGAAAGAAATATCAAAACCCAGCACTCATGGCCAGGCCAAGGAGCCCAAGGCTGGGTAAGCAAACTGTTGTTGCTAAGCCCTAAATTAGTTGTCTATTGCTCTATGACAACCCCCCAAAATATAGTGATTAAAAACAACAAAGATGTATTATTTCTCACAATTTTGTGGATTGGTTGGGCTCAGATGGATAGTTCTTCAGGTCCATGCACTATCAGCTGGATTCACTCATGTGGATACATTCATCGAAGAGTTCTCTGGGATTAGAATATCAAACATGGCTTCACTCACATGTCTGGCAGTAAGTACTAGCTGTCAGCTGGGACACCTCAGTTCTTTGTCACATGGCCTCTCATGGTCTCTCCACCAGAAAAGCCTGATTTTCTTTGCATGGTAGGTGGTTTCCAATATGGAAAAATTAGAAACAGGATACACAATATACACAGAATCAACTGTAGTTCTTCATCCAGCAACAAACAATTTTAAACTGAAATTTTTAAAAAAGTAGCACTGACAATTCCAGAACATAAAATACTAAGAATAAGTTAAAATTTATGAAACACTAATCAAAGAAATTTTAAAAAGCTAAATACACAGAAAGATATGCCATGTTCATAAATTGGAAGAATCAATATTGCTAATATGTCAGTTCTCCCCAAATTGATCTCTAGACTTATGGAAATTCCAACATAATCCCAATCAAGAGAGCAAGCTTTACATATATTTACAAGTTTGTTCTAAAAACAGCAAAGAAACTCTAATAGCCAAACCAAATTTGCAAAAGAACAGCAAGTGAATGATAAAACAATCTCTTGTACTTCCAAACTATGAAACACACATCAAGCAATAAAAATGAATGAAAGATTGAAGCACACAATAACTTGGATGTACCTCAAAGGCAGTCATTATTCTCAGTGAAACAAGTAGATATATTTAATGTACTATATGATGCCATTTATATACCATTCTGGAAGAGACAAAAACACAGGAACTTACTATAATCAAAACTATGTGGTATTGGGGACAGGACAGATAGATTAACAGAATAGTGGAACAGAATAGAAAGGCCAGAAAAAGAACTGATTTTTGAAAGAGGTGCAAAGGCAATTAAATTTTTTAAAAGGGTAAACTTTTTAACAAATGGTGCCAGAACTAGACATTGATACACAAAAGCACAAATCTTGACCAACACCTCATGCTTTTACAAAATTTAACAAAATAGATTAATGACATAAATGTAAAGGGTAAAATAAGAAAACTTTTAGAAGAAAAAAGGAGAAAATATTTGTGACCCTTGGGTTAGGCAATCTTAGTAGGATAACAAGGCACAATATATAAAATAAAAATATTGGTAAATGTCTTAAAACTCAAAATTTTGCTCTATTACAGACACTGTTATATCATTCTGGAAAAGGGAAAAATATAGGTGAATAGAATAGATCAGTAGTTGCCAGGGGCTAAAAGTTGGTGGAAGATTTGATTACAAAGAGGCAGTATGAGGGAATTTGGGGAAGGAAAAAAATCATCTGACTGTGTTAGTACTTACTGTGTACTTGCCAAAATCACAGAACTATCTGAAAACAAAAGCAAATTTTACTGTATGGGTATTAGAAAAATAAATATCATAAATAAAATTCAGCCAAGAAAATATCTAGGCAATATTCCTACAGACCCAGCCTGGAGAGGACACCAAGTAATACTCTCATAGCAAACAAACATTTTTAAATATTCAACGTATCTGTTACTAAAAAAAAAAAAAAAAAAAAAAAATCAATCAAAGAAATGCCATCTGGCCTCTCTCTCATATATATTTTTAAACTTTTAATAATACCCAGTACTGGCAAAGGTATGATAAAATAGGCATAATCAAATGCAATATGTGTGGGCCTGTGAATCAGTACATCCTTTTTGGAAGGAATACATACAGCAATATGTATTAAGAGCCTTAAAAGTGTTCTTATCCCTTGGAAAAGTAAAACCACTTCTAGGAATCAATCCTCAGGAAATAATCAGAGATTTTAATGAGGATCATTATCTTTTCTGCACTGAAATGCTGTCATCCTCATCACAGCAACAGATGTACAGTGGGTCCTAAACAAATGTTACTGACTCTGCATGACAACTGACTTCCATAAAACATCTGCTTCCAGCCAGGAGCTTAGTAAGAAGAGAAGCCTTCTACTAACTGGGCCTGTTTGGTCAGGATACTGCCTTCTGTATAATAGCATTCAAAGACTGTCTACATTCACTGTGAACACCTACAGTGGTGGTTATATTCTTAATGAATTAGCAAGTGATGCCCCTGGCCAAGCCTATAGAGACAGCAGGGGTCCTCATCCAGGCTCACTGCATAATGAGAAACAAACCTCAGGACTAGATGGGAGACAATCAAAGAGGCAAGGGAGTTGGTTCAGCAGACACTGAGAACTACTGGGAAAGCCAGGGAATTTAGTATGAGAGGGCACTTTAAGATGGAAGAAGACCCTGGCACAAGACACACGGTCTAGGCCTTGCCTCCGGACCCCACTAGTGATACCCAAGCCCTAATAACTACTCTGTTTAATCTCAGCTATCATTCCATTAATCCCCTTGCTCTGTGTATTATCTGGACACTGTAGCTCCATTCCCCAACTCTGGCTAAAATGAGTATTTATACAACAGCCTCTCCCCTGGCCACACTGCTCCAGCAATCCCCCTCATTTCTGCTACCTGGCCTCTCTTCTGCCTCCACCTCACTGTGTACTGTGTATTGTGCCAAGTGTCTACATGTATTATAAATTATTACAATTTAACTCATACAACAACACTATGAGGTAGGTATTAGTATTATCATTATTAACTTCCCCATTTTACATAGGAGAAATTGAAATCTCAGAAAGGAGTATTCCCAAGGACAATAAGGCTAATAAGCAAACCAGAGGCTTAACTTCAAACTCTTTCATTTAACAAGATAGATACACAGATCTACTTAGAGGCCAGATACTACTATGTTAGGTACAGGGGCTACAGGGTAAACAAGAGAGATCCAGGCACTGTCCTCAAGAGATCCATTATCCATAGATTAGAAAAACCTCCAGAGTTGCCTTAACTGGCCACAGAGCAAGGATTCAGTCATGTTTTCTACACCAAAGCTCAAGCATATAATTACAACACCTTCTGCCTCTCTCTTACTGGAAATAGTCTCTCTGTGAGAAATAAAGTCCTAGAAGTTCTCAGGCTGAAGTGAACAACATACTTGTATGACAGTGGTAACAATGAGTAGATGTTGTATATGGAAGTAAAGCACACATGGAATGTTTTTTAAGACTTTGCTTAAATATCGCCTTCTCAGAGAGGCCACTCTTACTACATCAGCACTGTCAGTTCATCTTTCTGTGCTCACTTTTTCCATCATACTTATCATCACCTTTTATAATACATTATTTACTATATCTATTGTTTAGCATGTGTTTCCTCACACTTTAAAATAAGCTTCCCAAAGGCAGAGAAGCCTTACCTGTTTTGTTCACTGAGGTTATCCCCAGTGCCTAGACAGAGCCTGGCACACAAGAAGTACCCAGTAATTAGTTTTTGTGTGAATCAATGAGGGTAAAAATTATGTACAAGTTTAGCAGACAGAAGATGCTAATTAGACAGGAAAAGAAAAATTGAGCTGGGAACTAGGTTCCTGATTGGTAGGATGAGAGTTAACCTCCTGGCATTCAAGAGAGGTGTGCTGTGAGAACTGGAAGTGGTGGCCAAAGCAGATCACAGCCTGGAAACCAGAAGACTCTGCAGGAGGCACAGAGGCTATGCTTCTTTGTGCTCAGAAGCACGTCAGGTACCTGACAGCCAGGAAGCCAAGGTGGATCAGGAAGTATATGGCCATCTGTTTTCAGCAAGAACCCAGGGATACACAGGTCAGTTGAGAATCAGAGTTTGGGAATCAAAGCAGGGAAAGGCTGAAATCCAGGAAGTCTGGAAGGACAAGATAATAGTACCCATGCCCCCAAAGACAGAAAAGAGCCCAATCCTGAGGCAGGGATTTTAAGTTTCTTTCAAGTTCCCTTTCAAGTTTTCTCCCAGGAGGTATGTGGTCCTTAGGGCTGCAGGAATGAGCAGGGCAGGGGATATGGTCTAATGGTAATGCTACAGCTACAGAATGATTGTGCATATCTCTTCCCAGCTTCAAATTTAGTGGTTTCATTCACATCTTAGCATGAATTGGCCATGGTGGAAGTACTGACACTACAGGAATTGGCAAATGCTATATATTAGGGACTGCTTGCTTGTTTGTTGAGTAGCTGGTTGTTAAACATTTACCAGCACACCGTTAGTATAGTTTATGTAACTGAGGTTGCAGAGAGTCTGTTCTTGGCTGGGAAAAGAAGGAGGTGGAGTTGCAGGTAGGTAGTTGGCTAAGGTATACTCCATGGGAAACACCTGTGCCCTTGGATAACTACAGACAGAGCAAGGAGCCAACTTAACAGAACCCTTCCCTGAGGTTCTCCTATTCACTACAAAACTTACACAGGGATTCTTTCTCTTAAATCTGGAAACCAGATTCACTTGAATCCATCTATTCATTTATTCATTCATTCAACAAGTACTAACAGAAGACCTACCAAGTGCCAGGCTACCACTAGACCATAGGGATAGCAAAACAGATTTGTTCCTGTCCTCATGGAACTTATCACCTAGCACAACAGTCCACAAATTATGGCCTCTATTACATACAGTCTTCAAGTTAAGGATGGTTTTTATATTTTTAACAGGTTGTAGTACAAACAAAGGAGGAGGAAAAGGGACAGACCATATGTAGCCTGCTAAGTCTAAAATATTTACCATTTGGAACCTTTACAAAAAAAAAGTTTGCCAACCTTTGGTCTAGGAGCCTAGATACACCCTACTCCTTTACAGCTCCCCTAAATTGGCAACTAAAAGAATAGTGTTTGAGCCAGGCCTTGGCCTGAGGGGAAAAAAAATAATAGAGGAGGTGATGCTGACACTTACAAGCAATGAGGCTGGATGTTTCCTGTGCTACAGCTCAGTGTTAGCCAATTAAGAGATGTATATTTGCAAAGATTTGGCTGGGTGAACCAAAGGCTGGGACTAAGGCATAAAAATTGAGTGCAAAGAGAGGGTAGGTTGGGGGTTCACCCAAGAATGCGAGAGGGAACAGTCAGATGACCCTTATTGGAGCAAATAGTGAAAGTACAGAACAAAACACCGATACGTCTAGAATGCCTGCTATTAACCACATTCTGTTCCTAGCCCATTACTTATATTAATACATTTAATCCTCAAAACAGCCCTATGAGGTTGGTCCTATTATTATTCCCATTTGACGGTTAAAGAAACTGATGCACAGAGAGTTGAAGTAACTTGCCAACAGTCACATAGCTAATAATAATAAAAGTAGGATTTAAAACCAGGTAATCTGATTTTAGGATCCACATTCTCAACCACTGTACTATACTCTCTCAGAAAGACTGGCGGGGGAAGGAAGGAAAGCAGGTGGCAAAGAACAGGAGAGAGTATGGTGATAAGCTGCATCTGAATCCAAAGGATGAGCAGAGAAAAGCAGGTGCAGGCCACAGTCAGCAGCAACAATGAGTGCTTCCCCAATTCCCTGGCAATCAGGCCTGAACCTTCTCTATGTTGGATGCTGAGGATTCAGAGATGAGTTCAACTTGGGCTAGAGGAGAAACAGTCACAAGTAAAAAGGCAATGCTAATAGAGTCTGGATTATGCCCTATATAGCACTGTTGGGGCCCAGCAAAGAAAGAAGTTCTACACAGTAAACTTGGGACCTCCACCAATAAGCTTGAAGCCAGGTTCTGGGGAGAGATGTGACACTTGGGCTGCCTAGTGTCACCTGGATGAACCACATTTGGACTAGGTCACAAAAAGAAAAGGCTCAAAGGACAAACTAAGGGACCACTAAAGAGCCTAACAAATACCCATGTGCCAGAAAAGAGAAGCAAAGGCATAAATCCTGAAACAAGAGGTGAGTAAAAAGACCAGCAGCTATTAGAAATGGGGGAGGGGGTGGCAGGCAGCTGGGAAGCTCAGATCAACGAGCAGAGGCCAAAACAGAGCAGGCAGAGATGGAATAGGGGACCTAGGTATGTCTGGGTCTTCATCTCCTGCTGCCTTCCCTACCTCTCATCTTATTTCCTTACAGCAGAGTTTCCATCAGCTTTATGAAGCAGGAATTTACTGATTTTGGTGCCCCCTAGTGCTGGAGATGGCCCATCCAGAGTTAACTATTTTATGGTAATGATCCTCCTACTCCCTCCTGCCATCTAGCAGACCTTCCCTCCTTAGGGTGGATCCTAATGATCCTTAT
Organism: Manis javanica; assembly: GCF_040802235.1. Classification (NCBI taxonomy): domain Eukaryota; kingdom Metazoa; phylum Chordata; class Mammalia; order Pholidota; family Manidae; genus Manis; species Manis javanica. The sequence goes on along the minus strand of NC_133157.1, from coordinate 26,063,981 downwards.
TAGGATGAGCTAAGAGCCTTCCCCTAAAAGGAAGTGTCAGGTTCCTTTCTCACATTTGTCCCAGAAGCATTCCATCCAGATCTGAAGGCTGCTGGTAATCTAGTAGTGTCAGTGACACCACCATTCTCTCTCTGGAAAATGAAGTGACTTAGTCATTAAGACCAAGATACCAGTGCAAGGAATACTGGCTCTTTGCAGGGCAGAGAAATGTCAGTATTGTTGGGTGTCTGAATGGAGGGAGCCACACGTTCTAGAGTTAACATAGCAGAAAAAAAAGAAAGACAGTGTATGTAGTTACAGGCTAGTCCAAGAATTATCAAGTCCCCAGGGAGAAACTCTCAATAAAGACTTGTTGACTTTGCTCTAAGAATGGGGAAGTTAGTGTGCTAAATCATAGTTCTTCCTTCCTGATTTCCAGCATACCAACTGACATGCCTGTACTGAGCATTACTGGGCATGTAGTTGCTGCCATGCTGTTGTATTGGAAATGTGTGGACCTGTTTGCCCAAAACCCCCTCCTCCTCATGACCTTGTCACCCCCAACATGTCTGATTAGTCACAGGTGAGAACCTGACTGTAGCTGGCCCAATCAGAGTCCTTCCTTGGGATTCTCCCAACTGAAAAGAGAATCTGTCTCTCTTTAGTGGTGGAAGTTGAAAGATACAAACTTTTGTAGCTTTTAGTAGCTACATATATGACCATGTGGAGGAATACTGTCTGACAGAGAAAAGATTAAAATGCAGAGAGAAGCAGAGGTTAGGTTTACAAAGATAAAAGAGGGGATAATTCTCATTCTTTTTACCCAAAGCATTCTTCATTTTCCTAAAGGATTTGTCGTTGGTTATTCTGAGACTTTCTGTGGTTGGGGAGGCATCCAAGTCTAAGCACACAGTTGTTCTTGAGGGCAAACTTCAGCCTTTCTTGCTGCAGTTTGGTTATTAGATTGGTTATGCATTCTATAAACAAGTAAATTTGTGTTTTTTGCCTAAGCTACTTACAGTTTGAGTTTCTTTTAATTGGTTATAAACAGTGTCTTATTCAACCTGGACTTCTGGTAGCAATGACTATGTGGCAGCATGGAAAAAGTAGAGTTCTCCAGAATGCCCCCACAGAACGCCCTGCTTTGCTCTCTTAAAGAGGGTGCCAGGGTGCAGTGGCAGTCAGTCCCCTGCCCAGCCACACCACACCAAATCCAACAGGAGAGGAACAAGAAGCCACCACCTTCTCTATGTTAATCCACACCTCATGTCCCACTGCTTCGTCACATCTCTCTAACCTCACTCAGCCACTCCAACTGATGTCTACTGGATTCCAACTCAGTGCATCATTCCTGGCTATTTCCTCTTAGCAGGTCTTCCAAGTATTCAAACCCTCCACCAGCAAGCTAGGTTAGCCTCTGCCACTCATCATCAAGGGCTGAGCCTAGGGCAAGCAAGTCAATCCGTAAGTGTTGAACTATATAGTGTAGACTAGAACTGCCATAGGACATCAGAAAAGAAAAAAACCAGTTTGGGGTCTTGTAGAACAGATGACCTTGACTTTGGAGAGTTAGAAAGAACATTCTAATCTGGAAAAAATAAAGACACTGAGGCAGAAAAGAGCTTGGGGACAATAGGACTGGAGATAAGAAATGAGCCTGACTGAAGTATAACCACAATGGAACCAGCATTTGGAAATCTGAGAGATAAAATGGGGTCAGATCACAATGGGTCTTAAAATAAGGCAAAAGAGATTAGACTTCATATGTAGACAGGTATCATGGTAAGTTTTTGATCAAAGAAAGGAGGAACATGTTATTTTAGAATTACTATGTATTTCTAATATACAAAATTACTATGTATTTCTCACAGAAGATGATATAGAATCTCCCTGGTTTACAAAGAAGATAAAGGAGGGGATAATGCTTATTCTCTCTACCAAAAGCATTCTTCATTTTTCCTGGAGGCTTCATCATTGGTTATTTTGAGACTTTTTGTTGTTGGGGTACAGTTCAATGTAGAAATTTAGAAGATACAAGCAAAATAAATGAAAGTTATCCCAAAAATTCACACACAAAACTAAGCATTAAGATATTTATACACATCTTCCCACAATGATTTATTATATATATATATACTAATAAAAAATTTATTTATGCCATATAAATACATTCCACTCACTTAGCAATATATTTTCCACTGGTTGCTTTTGAGTGGTAAATTTCTCTATCATATTTAAATTTTATTTGATTTTTAAAAATTTAAATTTATATGCACCTTTTTAGAATTTTATTCCATAGCTCATGGAAGCATTTTCCTAAATTGTTCTACAGAATAGTTAGAGCTACAAGATATCCTGCCTCAAATAAGAGGGTTATGTTTAGAAGTTCTTAGATGTCCTATAATGAATAGATCATAGCCATATGAAGTTTACCCAGGAAATACCTTCTCAATGAAAATTCATCAATATTGGCATAATTCTAATTGAAATTAATATAACTCAAAAGGAGTTCAAAACACAGTCCTGATCAAAATGTCCCACACCCAAGGAAATTATCAACTGAAGCCCCACTTTCTGGGACAATAGTGATGCCCCATCACCCAATGAGGCCAATCGTGGCCATTTAGCCACTTCACAAGAACAAAGAGACCAGAATTCAAAAATTTGCTTGAGATTTGATACGGATCTGTGAAGGTCCCTTTCAACCCTGAAATACCATGATTTTAATTGAGAGCATTAAAAAAATCTTTCAGATCTAATCACTCATTTGCCAGCCTCAAGCAAGCCGTTTCTTCTCTCCAAGTCTCAGATGCTTCATCCCAAAGTGAACCGTCTTTGTGTGAAACCAGGGCTGCTATCCCCTGGGCCACAGACTCTAGATCCCCTTGGTGTCCCCCCCCAACAGCGACACACTCACACCACCTTGGTCTCCTGGTTTAACTTCCACAGCCTCACTGAGGACCTCTTATTTTCTCTCTTTGTTGAGGAAGAAATGGTATAAGCAAACAAAATCATCAAGAGTTACTCACATGTGCACAGAAAACATAAACCAAACAACTGGAAAAAATAAAGAAAGTAGGTGAAAGGTGACATTGTTTTGCTGAATGGGTGTCAGAGGTTAGCATACAAATCCACAGGGAGGATAAGAGCTTCACTATTGCTAACACATGCTCTGAAAAATCTGTTCAGTGAACTTCATTCCAGCAGCCCAGCCTCCATCCCCAAATTGGTTTCTTCTGTAAGACCTAAAGGCAAAGAAAGTCTCACATTTTTTTTCTTTCTTTTTTTCCAGGAAAACAAGTTTTAAAATTATTTTAAAACACTGGGGCTCAAACAGAAAGAGATTCTCCTTCCTCCTTAGAAAAAGACCTGCTATTCCAGTACAGCCCCAGGCCCCACACAATTTGGCTTTGCTGAACCCGGTAGGGGTCTTTTTGTCTTTCTGTACTCCTCAGAGCCCAGAGAAACCAATTCTGTGCCCCCTTCTTCCTGGTGTTGAACAAGAATGAGGGAAAGCTCAAGGCGATTTTATCTGGGATACTCTGCAAGGTAGAATAAAATATCTTTGAGTGGTGATCACCGCTTCAGTTGAGACCTTCCACCTATCCTCCAGGCAAAATATTACAAAGACCAAAAAACCTAAATCGAATTAAGTCTGAGAAAGGCGCAGAGCTAATTCCTTGGCTGAAAACAAAGCTAGGCCTTCTGTTCTGAAACCCTCAGGGCTCCTTACAGGCTGCAGAACTAAACCCATCGCACTGCTTGAATGAAGCAGTCCCATATTTTTGGTGCAATGTCTGAGATCTAGTTTCTTTGGTGTGTCTCTCTCCATAAAGACTGTCACTTGAACATACTGCAAGGTTGCCTATTTCCACCACTGTAATATCCTTATGTCCACTTTAGAGAGAACCTATCATGCTAGGGCTATTTGTAGTGCTAAGACACAGAATGGGTCTTCCCCAAAGCCTTAAGAACCAGTTATAGGACTGTTCTTGTACCTGCTGGTTAATAAACATTTCATACTTCAGCAGAATTCTAACACCTCATCTGGTTTGGAGGTTATAAAGAAGGGGATTCATAGCCCCCACACACCTAAACCACCAAAGGTAGGGAGACCAACGCATCCTGGTTTGCCCACAACTTTCTTGGTTTTAGCACTGGAAAGCCCATGTCCCAGGAAACCCCACAGTGCAAGGCAAACCAGGACACTGGTCCCCTACGTATCCACCAAAAGAATTTCCCCATTGCTGAATGCCAAATTAACCTAAGTGCATAACATCTTGTTTCCCTTAAGATGGCTTCTACAGGCTAAAGTTGCCAAAAGGATCAAAGGAAAACATGAGATCTAGTGCCTTGCCTCTCAAAGTGTGGCCTGCAACATCTATATCTCCCAGAAGCTTGATAGAAATGCGGAGTCTCAGGCCCAATTCCAAACCTACTAAATTTAAATCTGCAATTTAGAAAGGCCTCCAAGTGAGACCTTGCACAAGGCCTCTGTGCACCTTAAAGTCTGAGGGGCACTGTCCTAAAGGAAGACATCTCAGGGGGTGACTTTTACCTGGGTCTTGAAGTCAGTAGGAATGAGTTGGCAGAGAGGGGGGGGAAACACCAGAAAAAAGGGGCACAAAGGCCTAGAAGACAGCAATGAGTTCATTCATTAGGAGTCATTTATTGTTTCTGGGTGTTAGGGATGGGAAATAACATGGAAAGTCAGGCTGGGGAGAGACTGTGGAAACCCTTGAACATGAAACTAAAGTATTAGCCCTGTATCTTCCTTGCTTTCTCTCCTCTCAAGGCTCAGTCAGCTACTTAAACTCTTGATTTATTTCCTGAAAGCTAGAGCCCCTCCCTCCCCCCTGGGTTAGTCTGGCAGTGGTGGGACTCCCACAGTGCTAGCTGCAGGGTGGGGGCAGAAGGCCCAGGAGGACCCTCCCCCAGGCTGCATTCAGGTTCAAGCTATTCTCACCAGAATCTTTGAAGGGTCAGAACCCTGTGTCTCTGGCTTAGGGAACTTAGTTTCTGTTGGGGGAAGGCAGAGGAGATATGCAGCAGTTAAAGGGATGCAGGTCAAGGATCTCTAGTACCAAATGAAAAGTTAGGACAATGAAGAAAAATGAGAAGTCTCAAGCAACCTCTTTCATTTTGAGACATAATATGGAGTGGTAGTTACTTCACCCCTTTGTGCCTGAGTTTCTTAAATTACACAAAAGGGATAACCTTTGAACCAACCCCATAGGTTGTAAGGATTCAATGAATTAATGCATGCAAAGCTTTCAGAACAGTGCCAGGAGCTCTCTAAAAGATACTGCCTTGAATTAAACACTTGTCTCTGTCATAATACAGGAGTTGGAGACGTGACTTGTTGAGTGGGGAGGTGGGGTGTGGCAAAGCCTCCAAATCGACCCAAGGGACCCTCTTTGTAGATGTTGGCATTTGCAAACACATTATTCTTGGTTACTTAACAAGGTCATCAAATATGGAATGCTAATCAATCAAACATAGGGTGAACTGAGACTCCCTGTGTAATTAGAGGATGATCAGAGAAACAAAGCCATGATGAATGATATAAGCATGACATAAATATATAAATGTAAGATATAAAGAGTGATATAAATAAAGGGTTTATTACAGTGGCTAGACTTTAAATTAAATTGGCATTGTACAAAGCCACTATACTGTGTGTCCCTACCATGGGTGGTCAATTTTGAGAACTTCACAGAAAAACCTTATTCTATTTATTAAAGCCCAGGAGGCCTCTCTGGGAAGCGTTTTCTCTAGTCCTTCCCTCTTGGGGATGTACTATATGCCGCCCTTTGGACACATCCTTAATAGGACCCAATCACTTGTGTTGCAACTATTCGTGTTCACCTGCTCCCTGGACTCTGTAAGCCCTTTTCAGGCCAGAAGCTGTGTTTCATCTCTTTGCATCTCTTACTCCTACCATGGTCCCTGTCATGTATTAGATCAGACCATGTGAAATCAATGCTATTTTATCATCTTTGTACCACAAAAAAAATGCAATTTCAAAATTTCAGGGTATTAGGAGGCACTGGCAAATTTTTGCCAAATAAATGAGCACAGGACAATCAAATACCTATGAATTCTGGTAAGGCATCAAAGGAAGGCAATACTTCTGGTTTTTGTAGGACCTCAAGTTCCTTACGACATACCTCAATTATCTTTGTACTCTTGAAAGTGGAGGTGCCAATGAATGATCCCCAACAGGTGAAACACATAGGCTTCATACCATTTTCACATCTCTGGAGCCTGAAAGAGTTTCCATATAGAAGGTGATCAATTCCCTAATGAGTCCAAAGCACAGTTTTCTGTACCATTTTAATGTTTTTAGAGGCTGGCAGTATTTCCACACAGCTGCTAAGTGGCAGACTCCAAGATGGATGAGATTAACTTCTGAAATGGCAAGTGTCCAAGATGGCTTAGAAAGCAGGGGCTGAACTCTGCTTGACTTTCAGTCCCAGCATCACGGGAAAGCAAGGAGCCTCAAGAGGTCACAGATCTCATCCGTGTTATCACTTGGACCTGAAAATTAGCAGATACAAAATAAGTTTTTTAAAATCAAGTTGTGGATTGCATTAAAGATGGTGGTGTGAGGGATGAGACAGAGGCTTCCTCCTAAAACTACATAAAATATGAAAATATAATTAATACAACTAATCCTGAAAGAACAACAGGAAAGAGGGCTGCATCAGACAGCATACACCTGGAGAAAATAAACCTCACAGAATAGGGTAATGTATGAAAGCCATAGTCTGGCAGAACCCAAGCCCTTCCCCACCCTAGCTCACTGGAGGAAAACAAATGGAGCCAGGAGCAGGTGGAAGCCTAAGACTGCTGAACACCTAGCTCTGGAAGCACAAACCTACATTTCATGGTACTCTCGTGATTAGGGGGGATTGGAAAGCTAAGAAAGGGAGAGTACTTGGAGAGATTGAGATTTCAGCCACTTGTGGAAAGCAGGGATCCATATCTGGCTGCTCTGGGACAAAAGAAAGGTGGGCAGTCTGAGAGACTTCCTAACAGCGAGAGGGCTGCTAAAGGGGCAAAGATTGCACAGAACTTACTGCTCAGGAGAAAGGACAGGTAGACAAAATTATCCAGGGGCACACCACCCAGCAAGTTAGGAACTTTCATGATCTTCAGGCACTCTAGCCCCCTGGCTGGCTATGCAGCTCCAAAGCCCCCCTCCATGATACACAGCCTGCTGCACCTTCCTCTCAACCAGCTCGACCTGGCTCGCAAACTGGCAAACCCTACCCTGGCGTTAGACCAGCCAGAGGAAGCCCCACCTACAGCAGCTACAAATGCAAGGCATAGAGGCTTATGGCAGTGTGCTCTCCCCTCTGATTCTGGCAGTGGAGACAGGTATAGCAGCCGGGAAGCAGGAAACAGCTCTTTCTTCCCCACAGGCACCAACACCACTCTCCTGCGACCCCGGACATTGCTCTAGGGGCTGATAGCACCAGAGAATAGAGCTTTTGGACACTAGAGGATGCCACATACAAACATGAAATGTCAAAGGAACCTGCTTCAAAGTAAAATTTTGAATACACCAGGAAAAGATTCAAATAAAATCAACCTCATGAATCTTCCTGAAAGAGATTTCAAAATAAAAATCATTAACATGCTCATAGAGGTACAGAAAAATATTCAAGAACTCAGGATTGAATTCCGGTCAGAGATCCAATCATTACACAAAACAGTATCAGAAATGAAACATACAATGGAAGGTTTTAAAAGCAGATTAGATATGGTGGGGGAGATGATATATGAAATAGAAATTAGAGAAGAGGAATACAAAGAAGCTGAGGCACAGAGAGAAAAAGGGATCTCTAAGAATGAAAGAATATTGAGAGAACTGTGTGACCAATCCAAAAGGAACAATATTTGCATAATGGGATACAGGAAGAAGAGAAAGAAAAAGGACTAAAAAGTATCTTTGAGGACATAATTGCTGAAAAATTCCCCAATCTGGGAAAGGAGATAGTCTCTCAGGCCATGGAGGGGCACAGATCTCCCAACACAAGACACCCAAGGATGATAATACCAAGACGTAAAATAATTAAAATGTCAAAGAGTAAGGATAAGGACAGACTATTAAAAGCAGCCAGAGAGAGAAATAAGATCAAATACGAAGGAAAATCCATCAGGCTATCATCAGACTTCTCAGCAGAAACCTTAGAGGCCAGAAGGGAGTAGCATGATATATTTAATGTAATGAAGCAGAAGGACCTTGAAACAAGATTACTTTATATGAAAAGATTATCAGTTAAATTTCAAGGAGGGATTAAAGAATTTCCAGATAAGCAAAAGCTGAGAGAATTACCCACCACAAACCATCTCTACAGTGTATTTTGGAGGGACTGATATAGATGGAAGTGTTCCTAAGGTTTAATAGTGGTCACCAGAGGTAACATAACCACAGTAAAGAAAGTAGAATAGTTAATCATTAAGCAAACACAAAATTAAATCAACTACCCCAAAAGTCAATCAAGGGATAGAAAAAGAGTACAGACTATGATACCTAACATATAAAGAATGGAGGAGGAAGAAAAAGGAGGAGAAAAAAGAACCTTTAGATTGCATTTGTAATAGCATATTAAGTGAGTTAAGTTCGACTCTTAGATAGTAAGGAAGTAAACCTTGAACCTTTGGTAACCATGAATCTAAGGCCTGCAATGGCAATAAGTACATACCTATTGACAATCACCCTAAATGTAAACAGAGTGAACACACCAATCAAAACATACAGAGTCACTGAATGGAAAAAAAAACAAGACCGATCTATATACTGCCTACAAGAAACTCACTTTAAACCCAAAGACAGACACCGACTAAAAGTGAAGGGATGGAAAAAAGATATTTCATGCAACTAATAGGGAGAAAAAAGCAGGAGTTGTAATACTTATATCAGACAAAATAGACTTCAAAACAAAGAAAGTCACAGGAGATAAAGAAGGATATTACATGATGATAAAGGGTCAGTCCAACAAGAAGATATAACCATTATAAATAACTATGCACCCAACATAGGAGCACCTACATATGTGAAACAAATACTAACAGAATTAAAAGGGGAAATAGAATGCAATGCATTGATTCTAGGAGACTTCAACACTCCAAAGGACAGATCAACCAGACAGAAAATAAGTAAGGAGACAGAGGCACTGAACAACACATTAGAACAGATGGACCTAACAGACATCTACAGAACTCTACACTCAAATGCAGCAGAACACACATTCTTCGCAAGTGCACATGGAACATTTTCAAGAATAGATCATATACTAGGCCACAAAAAGAATATCAGTAAATTCAAAAAAGCTGACATTGTACCAACCAGTTCTCAAGCCACAAAGGTATGAAACTAGAAATAAGTTACAGAAAGAAAATGAAAAATCCCACAAACACATGGAGGCTTCACAACATGCTCCTAAATAATGACCAAATAGAAACAGATATCACGTAATATATGGTGACAAATGACAACAATAATTCAACACCGCAAAATCTGTGGGACACAGCAAAGGCCATGCTAAGAGGGAAGTATATTGCAATATAGGCCTACTCAGGAAAGAAGAACAATCCCATAAGAACAGTCTAAACTCACAATTAACAAAACTAGAAAAAGAAGAACAAATGAGACCCAATGTCAGTAGAAGGAGGGACATAATAAAGATTAGAGCAGAAAGAAATAAAATTGAAAGGAATAAAACAATAGAAAGAATCACTGAAAGAGCTGGTTCCTCAAGAAAATAAACAAAACAGATAAACTGCTACCCACACATATCAAGTAAAAAAGAGTCTACACACACAAACAGAATCAGAAATGAGAATGGAAAAATCACTACAGACACCAGAAAAATACAAAGAATTATTAGAGAATACTATGAAAAATAATATGCTAACTGGATAACCTAGAAGAAATGGACAACTTTCTAGAAAAATATAACCTTCCAAGGCTAACCCAGGAAGAAACAGAAAATCTGACTAGGCCAATTACCTGCAATGAAATTGTATTGGTAATCAGAAAACTACCTAAGAACAAAACCTCTGTACCAGATGGCTTCACCACTGAATTTTATTAAACATTTAGTGAAGACCTAATACCCATCCTCCTTAAAGTTTTCCAAAGAGTAGAAGAGAAGGGAATACTTTCAAACTCATTCTATGAGGCCAGCATCACTCTAATACCAAAACCAGGCAAAGACACCACAACAAAAGAAAATTACAGAACAAAATCCCTGATGAACATAGATGCAAAAATACTCAACAAAATATTAGCAAACTGAATTCAGAAATACACCAAAAGGATCATCCATCATCTTCAAGTAGGATTTACTCCAGGATGCAGAATGTTACAACATTCGAAAATCCATCAACATCATCCACCACATCAACAAAAAGGACAAAAACCACATGATCATCTCCACAGATGTTGAAAAAATTCAACATCCACTCATTATAAAAACTCTCAACAAAATGGGTATAGAGGGCAAGTATCTCAACATAATAAAGGCCATATATGACAAACCCACAGCCAACATTATACTTAACAGCAAAAAGCTGAAAGCTTTTCCTTTAAGATCAGGAACAAGACAAAGATGCTCACGCTCCCCACTTTTATTCAACATAGTTCTGGAGGTCCTAGTCATGGCAATCAGACAACGCAAAGAAATAAAAGGCATCCAGATTGGGAAGGAAGAAGTTAAACTGTCCCTGTTTGCAGATGACATGATACTATATATTAAAAATCCTAAAGAATTCACTCCAAAACTACTAGATCTAATATCTGAATTTAGCAAAGTTGCAGGATATAAAATTAATACACAGAAACCTGTTGCATTCCTATACACTAATGATGAACTGGCAGAAAGAAAAATCAGGAAAACGATTCCATTCAGAATTGCATCAAAAAGAATAAAATACCTAGGAATAAACCTAACCAAGGAAGTGAAAGACCTATACTCTGAAAACTACAAGACACTCATGAGAGAAATTAAAGAAGATATCAATACATGGAAACACATCCTGTGCTCATAGATAGGAAGAATTAATGTTGTCAAAATGGCCATCCTGAGAGGGCAGACCCAAGATGGCAGCGTGAGTAGGGCAGCGGAAATCTTCTCCCAAAACCATATAGATTTTTGAAAATACAACAAATACAACTATTCTTATAAGAGAGACCAGAAGATTCAGGACAACAGCCAGGCTATATCTACATCTGCGAGAAACCAGCCCCTCATGAAAGGGGTAAGATACAAGCCGTGGCCCGGCGGGACCTGAGCGCCACCCCTACCCCAGCTCCTGGCAGGAGGAGAGGAGTTGGAGTGGGGAGGGAGAGGGAGCCCAGGACTGCTGAATACCCAGCCCTAGTCATCCACACCGGGAGTTTAGACACACAGCATGTGGTGTGCTGGATACTAGGGAAACGGAAGAGTAAAATCTGCAAGCAGGTTCCCACAGCTGGCACCCCTGGGACAAAAGAAAAGTGAGTGCTTTTTGAAAGTCTTAAAGGGACAGGAGCCTCACAGCTGGAGGGAAGTGTCCTGAACCACTCAGCCCAGCAGCTGGGAATCCCAGGGATTTCCAGGCGCCATAACCCCATGGGTGGCAGCGCAGCTCTGAGACCCGTCACGGCGATAAACAGCCTTCCATCTGTTCCCTCTCCAGTGCAGCTCCACCATAGCAGAGCAGCAGCCTGAGACCAGCCACGCCCACAGCAGCCATGCAGAGCTTCCTCTACAGCGGCTGGGGCAAGAATCAGAGACTCCGTCTGCGTGCAGCTGCCCAGCACAAGCAGCTAGGGGTTGCCATTCTCCCAGGAGAGGAAGGCGAGGAGCAAGCGGTAAGGGACTTTGTTCTCCCAGCTGACACACACACCAACTGCCCACGACTACTTCTATTGCCATGAAAAGGCAGAAGAATTTGATCCAGACCAGAATCACACAGACATCCTCCCCTGAGAGGGAACCTGGGAAGACAGACTTAACCAATCTTCCTGAAAAATAATACAAAATAAAGGTCATAACCATGCTGATGGACTTGCAGAGAAATATGCAAGAGCTAAGGAGGGAGAATACAGAAATGAAACAATTTCTGGAAGGACTTAAAAGCAGAATGGATGAGGTGCAAGAGGCCGTTAATGGGATAGATATAAGAGAACAGGAACACAGAGAAGCTGACGCAAAGAGAGATAAAAAGATCTCCAGGACTGAAAGAATATTAAGAGAACTGTGTGACCAATCCAAAAGGAACAATATCTGCATTATAGGGATACCAGAAGAAGAAGAGAGAGAAAAAGGGATAAAAGTGTCTTTGAAGAAATAATTGCTGAAAACTTCCCCAAACTGGGGGAGGAGATAATCAATCAGACCACGGAAGTACACAGAACTCTCAAGAGAAGGGACCCAAGGAGAACAAAACCAAGACACATAATTATTAAAATGGCAAAGATCAAGGACAAGGACAGAGTTTTAAAGGCAGCTAGAGAGAGGAAAAGGGTCACCTACAAAGGAAAACCCATCAGCCTATCATCAGACTTCTCAACAGAAAACTTACAGGCCAGAGGAGAATGGCATGATATATTTAATGGAATGAAACAGAAGGGCCTTGAACCAAGAATACCATATCCAGCACAATTATCATTTAAATATGAAGGAGGGATCAAACAATTGCCAGACAAGCAAAAGTTGAGGGAATTTGCCTCCCACAAACCACCTCTACAGGGTATTTTAGAGGGACTGCTCTAGATGGGAGCACTCCTAAGACTAAATAGATGTCACCAGAGAAAATAAAATCACAGCAAAGAAAGCAGACCAACCAAATACTAACTAAAGGCAAAAAATAAAATCAACTACACACAAAAGCAGTTAAAGGAAACACAAAAGAGCACAGAATAAAACAACCAACATATAATGAATGGAGGAGGAGGAATAAGAAGGGAGAGAAATAAAGAATCACCAGACAGCGTTTATACCAGCTCAATAAGCAAGTTAAGTTAGACAGTAAGATACTAAAGAAAACAACCTTCAACCATTGGTAACCATGAATCTAAAGCCTGCAAAGGCAATGAGTACATATCTTTCAATAATCACCCTAAATGTAAATGAACTGAATGCACCAATCAAAAGATACAGAGTAATAGAATGGATAAAAAAGCAAGACTCATCTATATGCTGCTTACAAGAGACCCACCCCAAACCCAAAAACATGCACACAGTAAAAGTCAAGGGATAGAAAAAGATATTTCATGCAAACAACAGGGAGAAAAAAACAAGTGTTGCAGTCTAGTATCAGACAAAATAGACTTCAAAGCAAAGAAAATCACAAGAGATAAAGAAGGACATTACATAGTGATAAAGGGCTCAATGCAACAAGAGGATATAACCATTATAAATATCTATGCACCCAATACAAGAGCACCAACATATGTGAACAAATACTAACAGAATGAAAGGACGAAATAGAATGCAATGCATTCATTTTAGGAGACTTCAACACACCACTCACTCCAAAGGACAGAGCCACCAGACAGAAAATAAGTAAGGACACAGAGGCACTGAACAACACACTAGAACAGATGGACCTAATAGACATCTATAGAACTCTACACCCAAAAGCAACAGGATACACCTTCTTCTCAAGTGCACATGGAACATTCTCCAAAATAGACCACATACAAGGCCACAAAAAGAGCCTCAGTAAATTCAAAAAGACTGAAATTCTACCATCCAACTTCTCAGACCACAAAGGTATAAAACTAGAAATAAATGGTACAAAGAAAGCAAAAAGGCTCACAAATACATGGAGGCTTAACAACATACTCCTAAATAATCAATGGATCAATGACCAAATCAAAATAGAGATCAAGCAATATATGGAAACAAATGACAACAACAACACAAAGCCCCAACTTCTGGGGGACACAGCAAAAAAAACAGTTTTGAGAGGAAAGTATATAGCAATCCAGACATATTTAAGAAGAAAGAGCAATCCCAAATGGATAGTCTAAAGATACAATTATCAAAATTGGAAAAAGAAGAACAACTGAGGCCTAAAGTCATCAGATTGAGGGACACAATAAAGATCAGAGAAGAAATAAATAAAATTGAGAATAAAACAATAGAAAAAAATCAGTGAAACCAAGAGCTGGTTCTTTGAGAAAATAAACAAAATAGATAAGCTGCTAGCCAAACTTATTCAGAGAAAAAGAGAATCTACACACATCAACAGAATCAGAAATGAGAAAGGAAAAATCATGACGGACCCTACAGAAACACAAAGAATTATTAGAGAATACTACAAAAAAATATATGCTAACAAGCTGGAAAACCTAGAAGAAATGGACAACTTCCTAGAAAACTACAACCTTCCAAGACTGACCAAGGAAGAAACAGAAAATCTAAACAGCCCAATTACCAGCAATGAAATTGAAGCGGTAATCAAAAAACTACCCAAGAACAAAACTCTTGGGCCAGATGGATTTACCGTGGAGTTTTATCAGACATACAGAGAAGACATAATACCCATTCTCCTTAAAGTTTTCCAAAAAATAGAAGAGGAGGGAATACTTCCAGTCTCATTCTATGAACCCAGCACCACCCTAATACCAAAACCAGGCAAAGACCCCACCAAAAAAGAAAATTACAGACCAATATCCCTGATGAACATACATGCAAAAATACTCAACAAAATATTAGCAAACTGGATTCAAAAATACACCAATAGAATCATACACTATGACCAAGTGGGATTCATCTCAGGGAAGCAAGGATGGTACAACATTTGAAAATCCATCAATATCATCCACCGCATAAACAGAAAGGACAAAAACCACATGATCATCTCCATAGACACTGAAAAAGCATTCAACAAAATTCAACATCCATTCATGATAAAAACTGTCAACAAAATGGGTATAGAGGACAAGTACCTCAACATAATAAAGGCCATATATGAAAAACCCACAGCCAACATCATACTGAACAGCGAGAAGCTGAAAGCTTTTCATCTAAGATAAGGAACAAGACAGGGATGCCCACTCTCCCCACTATTATTCAACATAGTACTGGAGGTCCTAGCCATGGCAATTACACAAAACAAAGAAATATAAGGAATCTAGATCAGTAAAGAAGAAGTCAAACTGTCACTATTTGCTGATGACACGATATTGTACATAAAAAACCCTAAAGAATCCACTCCAAAACTACTAGAACTAATATCAGAATACAGCAAAGTTACAGGATAAAAAATTAATACACAGAAATCTGAGGCTTTCCTATACACTAACAATGAACTAATAGAAAGAGAAATCAGGAAAACAATTTCATTCACAATTGCATCAAAAAGAATAAAATACCTAGGAATAAACCTAACCAAGGAAGTGAAAGACCTATACCCCAAAAACTACAAGACACTCTTAAGAGAAATTAAAGAGGACACTAACAAATGGAAACCCATCCCATGCTCTTGGCAAGGAAGAATTAATATTGTCAAAATGGCCACCTGCCCAAAGCAATCTACAGATTCAATGCAATGCCTATCAAATTACCAACAGCATTCTTGAACAAACTGGAAAAAATAGTTCTAAAATTCATATGGAACCACCAAAGACCCCAAATAGCCAAAGCAATCCTGAGAAGGAAGAATAAAGTGGGGGAGATCTCACTCCCCAACTTCAAGCTCTACTACAAAGCCAAAGTAATCAAGACAATTTGGTACTGGCACAAGAACAGACCCATAGACCAGTGGAACAGAATAGAGACTCCAGACATTAACCCAAACATATATGGTCAATTAACATACGATAAAGGAGCCATGGACATACAATGGTGAAATGACAGCCTCTTCAAGAGCTGGTGTTGGCAAAACTGGACAGCTACATGTAAGAGAAGGAAACTGGATCATTGTCTAACCCCATACACAAAAGTAAACTCAGAATGGATCAAAGACCTGAATATAAGCCATGAAACCATAAAACTCTTAGAAAAAACATAGGCAAAAATCTCTTGGACATAAACAAGAGCAACTTCTTCATGAACATATCTCCCTGAGCAAGGGAAACAAAAGCAAAAATGAACAAGTGGGACTCTATCAAGCTGAAAAGCTTCTGTACAGCAAAGGACACCATCAATAGAACAAAAAGACATCCTACAGTGTGGGAGAATATATTCATAAATGACAGATCCAGTAAAGGGTTGATATCCAAAATATATAAAGAGCTCACGCACCTCAACAAACAAAAAGCGAATAATCCAATTAAAAAATGGGCAGAGGAGCTGAACAGACAGTTCTCCAAAGAAGAAATTCAGATGGCCAATAGACACATGAAAAGATGCTCCACATCACTGATTAGCAAGGTAATGCAACAACATCAGGAACTAAGAACAGATGCTGGCGAGGATGCAGATAAAGGGAAACTCTCCTATATTGCTGGTGGGAATGTAAGCTAGTTCAACCATTGTGGAAAGCAATATGGAGGTTCCTCAAAAAACTAAAAATAGAAATACCATTTGACCCAGGAATTCCACTCCTTGGAATTTACCCAAAGAATAAAACTTGTCAGATTCAAAAAGACATATGCACCCCTATGTTTATCGCAGCACTATTTGCAATAGCCAAGAAATGGAAGCAACCTAAGTGTCCATCAGTAGATGAATGGATAAAGAAGATGTGGTACATATACACAATGGAATACTATTCAGCCACAAGAAAAAAACAAATCCTCCCATTTGCAACAACATGGATGGAGCTAGAGGGTATTATGCTCAGTGAAATAAGCCAGGCAGAGAAAGACAAGTGCCAAATGATTTGTCTCATTTGTGGAGTGTAATTATAACAGTGAAGCAAAACTGAAGGAACAAAACAGCAGCAGACTCACAGACTCCAAGAAGGAACTAGTGGTTACCAAAGGGGAGGGGTGTGGGAGGGTGTGTTGGGAGGGAGGGAGAAGGGGAATGAGGGGTATTATGTTTAGTACACATGGTGTGAGGGGTCACAGGGAAAACAGTGTATCACAGAGAAGGCAAATAGTGAATCTGTGGCATCTTACTACACTGATGGACAGTGACTGCAGTGGAGTATGGGTGGGACTTGATAATATGGGTAAATGTACTAACCATATTGTTTTTTCATGTGAAACCTTCATAAGAGTGTATATCAATAATACCTTAATAAAAAAAATTTTTAAACACCCAGTTGTGTGTTAGTGAAAGGGAGTTTAAAAAAAATAAAAGGAAAGCAAGAAAAGAAAGAGCTAGCTGGTATAAACTCCTTAGCATTAGCAGATGCACCTGCCAAACACAGCCCTTGGCTTTACTTCATCCCACTGTAAGAGGTCTAAAATGGTGATTTTCGTTAGGCTCCATCATCCAAATAGATCTCAATGGCCACCAAGTTGCAGAGTGGCCTGAGATGGTAGGCCACGGAAAGGTTGTTCTGAGCCTTCAAAAAGGACAAAGCTCCATAGAAATGTTTACCACTCACATGTACTCCTGCCTAGGCCCATCCCTGAGATTCCCTGGGTGCTGGCTTTCCTCTCCTTCCCCCTTCTTGCTCTTGGGGAGGCGAGGGATGGTATCACCAATCCTCCTTATAGTCTATGACCTCTGCCCTTGGATACCTGATGACCCAATTCCGGACCTCCACTCTGATTTCTGCCTCTTTTCACCATATTTCAACTACACTAAATCTCTCCAAACAAGCCTACTCTAAGACTAAGTAGCCAACAGGTTGGCCTGTAGTACTTACTGTAATAAGAAGGAGAGCTTTTTATTGTTGCCCTTTGGGCAGAACCACCTTTACTGGAAGAACTTTTTGATAACCCCCATTGGTGCAGAATTTGAAGTCCTAGGGTACCAAGTGCTGATAGTTTGCAGGTTGGGCCCTCCAGAAGTAGATACTGACATGGAGTTTGGCATGCAAGATGTTTATTAGAACCCAAATGTACATCAACTGATGAATGGATAAACAAACTGTAGTATATCTATAGACTACATTTTGTAATATTACTTGCCCATAAAAAGGAATAAAGTGCTGACACATACTACAACATGGATAAAACTTGAAACCATTATGCTAAGTGAAAGAAGCCAGTCACAAAAGGCCATATGCTGTATGATTTCATTTATATGAAACATCCAGAACAGGCAAATCTACAGAGACAGAAAGTGTATTAATTGTTTCCAGAGATTGGGGGAATGGGGTATTGGACAGTGACTACTAATAGGTATGGAGTTTCTTTTGGGGGCTTATGAAAATGTTCTGGCATGAGATAGTGGTAATGATAGCATAACTTTGTAATTATACTAAAAAACAGTAAGTTGTACTCTTTAAAAGGGTAATTTTATGGTATGTAAATTATATTGTAATAAAGTCTTTTTAATTTTAAAAAGGTATTTATTAGGGATCAAGACCTGTGAAAGGAAGCAGCAGGAAGCAGAATTAGGCAGAAGAAAAATCCAACCTGTGATGCAGGCCCAACAGAGCCTCAGCAGACTAGGCTAGGTGCTCCATAGGAAGCAGTGCCCATCAGAGCACCTCCCATGAGGGTGAAACGACCCAGCCTTTACACCTACATCTCACTCAGCCACTGGATGTGGGTCACCCTGGGGAGGGTATGACCTCAGGCAAGGTAGCATTCTCCTGCTTGAAGCCAACCCTGAAGGAGCTAACAGTGGCAGGCCACCCACTCCCTGGAGTTGGGCAACAAGTTTTTCTTAAAGAAGAATCTGAGTGTAAACACCCTGCAGGCCACTGGGGGGGATGCTGCAGTTGTTGCAGAAAGGACAGAGAAGATGACAGAATCAAAAAGGAGAGAGACAGAGCCAGTGGGATGGCACACTGCTGTGCAGTATGCAGTGGGGCCCCATTTTTTAACTCCTCACATCTTTGCCTAATTTAAGGCACAGTTTAGACCCTTAACATTTTATCATATAAATAATTTTATTCTAACACACTACTTTTTTGCTCTCAGGTTCTCGTTTCTCCCAGAGCCTCAGCTACCTGAAGCATTTATTCAACTTTTTTTTTAAGTTTTGTAAGAAAGGAAGACTTCTCTTTTTTTCCTTCTCTTCACAGACTTATTAAAAGACATTAACACTGAGTTGTAACTTATTAATTAAGGTCAACACTATGCTTGAAACCTATGAACAATGATGAACAAGAGGAGTGGTGAAAAAAAAAATGAGAGGAAAAAATAAGAGAAACCACCAAAACCAAATTTAACTGAGAATTAGGTGTTTGGTCTACTAGCTTTTCATAAAAAGCACATCTGGAAAAGCAGCAAGAAGCACTGCATTTCACATATTGCATCTGGTTAAGACAACAGCAATGGGAAATCCAGCATGGAAAAAACCCAGACATCTAGTAACAAAAATTTACTTTTGCAAAGGTGTTTTCCACACATCATACCATTCAGTCCTCTCAACAACTGCCTAAAGCGGGGAGACCAAAATTATTATTATACTCATAATTTTTTTATTTTTATTTTTTTTTATTTTGATATTGTTAATGTACAATTACTTGAACTACATTATGGTTACTAGACTCCCCCTATTATCAAGTTCCCCCCACATACCCATTACACTCACTATCCATCAGTGTAGTAAGGTGCTATAGAGTCATTATTTGTCTTCTCTGTATATACTGCCTTCTCCATGTCCCCACCCCCCTACATTATGTGTGCTAATCGTAATGCCCATTTTCCCCCCTTATCCCTCCCTTTCCACTCATCCTCCCCACTCCCTTTCCCTTTGGTAACTGTTAGTCCATTCTTGAGTTCTGTGAGTCTGCTGCTGTTTTGTTCCTTCAGTTTTTTCTTTGTTCTTATACTCCACAGATGAGTGAAATCATTTGATACTTGTCTTTCTCCACCTGGCTTATTTCATTGAGCATAATACCCTCTAGCTCCATCCATGTTGTTGCAAATGGTAGGATTTGTTTTCTTCTTATGGATCAATAATATTCCATTGTGCATATGTACTACATCTTCTTTATCCATTCACCTACTGATGGACACTTAGGTTGCTTCCATTTCTTGGCTATTGTAAATAGTGCTGTGATAAACATAGGGGTGCATATGTCTTTTTCAAACTGGGGTGCTGCATTCTTAGGGTAAATTCCTAGAGGTGGAATTCCTGGGTCAAATGGTATTTCTATTTTTAGTTTTTGAGGAACCTCCATATTGTTTTCCACAATGGTTGAACTAGCTTACATTCCCACCAGCAGTATAGGAGGGTTCCCCTTTCTCTGCACCCTCACCAGCATCTGTTGTTCTTAGTCCCTGATGTTGTTGCATTTCCTTGATAATTAGTGATGTGGAGCATCTTTTCATGTGTCCGTTGGCCATCTGAATTTCTTCTTTGGAGAACTGTCTGTTCAGCTCCTCTGCCCATTTTTTAATTGGATTATTCACTTTTTGTTTGTTGAGGTGCATGAGTTCTTTATATATTTTGGATGTCAACCCTTTATTGGATCTGTCATTTATGAATATATTCTCCCACACTGTAGGATGTCTTTTTGTTCTATTGATGGTGTCCTTTGCTGGACACTAGAAGCTTTTCAGCTTGATAGAGTCCCACTTGTTCATTTTTGCTTTGGTTTCCCTTGCCCGGGGAGATATGCTCATAAAGAAGTCTCTCATGTTTATGTCCAAGAGATTTTTGCCTATGTTTTTTTCTAAGAGTTTTATGGTTTCATAGCTTACATTCAGGTCTTTGATCCATTCTGAGTTTACTTTTGTGTATGGGGTTAGACAATAATCCAGTTTCATTCTCTTACATGTAGCTGTCCAGTTTTGCCAACACCAGCTGTTGAAGAGGCTATCATTTCCCCATTGTATGTCCATGGCTCCTTAATCATATATTAATTGACCATATATGCTTGGGTTTATATCTGGAGTCTCTATTCTGTTCCACTGGTCTATGGGTCTGTTCTTGTGCCAGTACCAAATTGTCTTGATTACTATGGCTTTGTAGTAGAGTATACTCATAATTTTATAGTTGAGTTAAGTGACATTCAGAGCTTGAGTGATTGGCTCAAATTTAAATAGCAACCAAGCAATGATACCAGAACCTGCATGCAGAGCTAGTGACTCCACATGCAATACTCTTTCCAAGACTACACCATGCTTTAGCACAACTGTTGCCACCTCCCTACCCTCCATGGCCAGAATGGGAACAATGAGTGAATTGAGAGAAAACTACTGAGCCATTCAAATGCATTTCCCGTGAGGTAACACCCATTTGAGGATTAACTTCTTAGAGGAAATTTTTCATTAATTAGCAAGGCTCTTGGCCAACAAACAGAATAAACAGAACTATCTTCTAACATACCCCAGAGAAGCAAGAACTCCTTTGTGTGTGATCTTGAAAAGGTTAAACAGTGAAACTCCACACAGGCAACATAAAAAGGACCATTTTTAACTCCAGCTGTGTCATGAGAGGAATTTTAGACAGCAAGAGAAAGGAAGAAATTATTGAATAAAGAACAGAGTGGCATCCAGTCCAGGAGTCTTCCTTTACCACAATAATCACTAACACTGGGAAATCAAAAACACTCATGTGCAGTGATGGTGGACATATTCACAGAACTGGGGCAAAGTGACAGATCCAACATTGATATGGATTGTGCAATTAACAATAAAGAAGGGACAAGATTCCTCGGACAAAAAATATTTTTGAGAAAGTGTGTCTCAACCAAGTTAAATGGATTTCTTTACTCTAGGACTTCCTAAGAGGGGACTTGTTTATGTAGCAATTTAAGAAATGGTGAATTTGAGCAACAAAATACAGTTGGTGCCATTTATAGCAACTGCAAGGGAAACTGATCATTCTAGACAACTAGTTCAGGTATGAAAAGTGCATAGCATGTTTACCTCATTTCTCCCTCATAGCAGGCATGACTAATTAGTCACCATATTCTTTGCCACTGATTCCAGATATAGCCTCATAATCTTTAAAACACTCCCAGAAGCTGCTACTAGTTGATCATTAATTCATTATCAGATTTGAAACAAAAAGTCAGGCATAAATCAGCATGGGATAGAAAAATAGACTAGATATTCCTCAGAGTGCAAAGGATAAAGAGGATCCACACTAGGAAAACTTGTTAGCCAACTCACACAGGAGTTAAGGTCCAGGGACCAGACCCCATTTGTCATTGTATCCTTAACACTTAGCACAATGCTTGACATGGTAGACTCTGGACATGTTTGGTGAATTACTGAACTAACCCCAAAATCACATGGTAGTGATGATTTTTCATAGTCCCTTGCTATTATACATGTATATTAGCCATTAGGAAAAATATATATAATTGTTCCCTGTTATGGGTTCAGATTATTTCTCAGCTATTCTTTCTGCTATCTCTTAATGAAGAACCTCATTCAGTATGTTTTAAAGAAGCATCAGGAACCACAAAGACTGTAACAACAATGGACATTGGTTTGAATTCTGAATCTGCACTTACCTGCTATATAATCTTGAGAAAAAAACTTCAGGGCAAAGGGAAAACAGTTAAAAAGAGAGTAAACAAGGAGTTAACAGCATCTTGAATACAGTTGGCATAAAATAAAATGGTGGTGGTGGCAATAGTTTATACTAATAACATCAGTCATCCTGCCTGCTATCATCATCTCTGCCTGGGGGGATCCCATTCATCCTTTAAGTCCCCATATGGGGACTAGCCCTATCAGATAGTAAACATAATGTAAAACCTCAAACAGTATGGTATTGGAACAGGAATAGGTAGGCCAATATAACAGAACAGAAGATCCACAAGAGATTTTAGCATATAATAAAGTTGCATATGTATATGTGCATTAAGTTTATAATAAAGTTTCAAGATTTCTAAAACCTCAGACAGAGACTAGAATCTAAAGCAATAACCAGTAACTTGCCACATTCACACAGCTAGTAAATTATACAACTGGGATTTGAATGCAGACATTCTGATTCCAGTATCCATTTTATTAACCACTAAACAATAATAATAAATTAAAAATGCAAAGTTCCAACCAGTAAGTACAGTATGGTACCACTGAGCTAAAAAAAAAAGGAAAAAGAAAAATTTTATGTTTGCTCATGTATACATACAGGAGCTCTGAAATACATGAGAAACTAAAAGCAGTAGTTATCTATGGAGAGCATGGGGATGGGAGGAATAATAATGAGGACTGGGGATATATATAAATCTATTTTAAAATATATGCATATATACTTGAACTAAATGAATGTATGACCTGATCCAAAGTTAAAATAAATGCAAAAATAGAAAGAATATGCTCATCCTAGGCAAGCCTTTTCTGTTCCTCCTCCCAAGCACAGTAAGCCTCTTCTTTGTTACTGTTATCATCTATGCTATACTTTTTCTGGCACGTGTCATGTTGCACTGCCCTCATTTATGCTCCACTCCTCTGCTCACCTCATCGCCAGCCAAGCTATGAGCTCTTCAGAGGCAGGGTTCTGTTTCTTTCATTCTCCAGTCCCAGCACATTGCCCTGATACGTGGCAAACACTCAGTGCATGAGGAAGTGGAAATGGGAAAAGAGAAGTGGGGCAGGCCAGCCAAGTTTGTGGTATTAGCATTGTGGAAAGGGGAATCAACCGGGGACTTCATGTAACAATGGGAATTTGAAGAGCAAGTGAAGAGAGGAAAATATAGCAACCCTTGCAGAAAAGGTATACCCAACGCAGTTAAGGCTAAAGGGTAAAAAAGGTTACTATGAGCCAGGGCTAATCAGGGGGAAATGAGGAAGAGATAAGAGCTGAGACTGGCCCTGGAATGACAGGAAATGGACCATGAAACTAAGACCCCAGAAGTGAGGGCTCCCAGCCTCTGGAGATTCAGCAGAAAACTCTCCACCCATCTGATAACTGAAAATGGGGCAGAGAGTATGTGAAAAATTGGTATTGGATGAGACTCCTACCTGTACGTACCAACAATCACATTTGGTCTGCTGCTTCTGTTCACTTAAACTCTGCATATAGTCATCTGAGGGCTGAAAAGAGATCCACATTGGGTCGTAGATGTATTTTCCCCAGCAAAATAAATTCTAGATTCCTTAGGCAGGGGAACTGGCCCACTCCAGTCAGACCACACCCACCCCCTGTAAAACTGGGCTTCTGTGAATAACTGTGCATACCTTTGTACTATTATCTATTATTTGCAGGAACATACTTCATTATTTGATTGTGAATCATCAGAACTGTATGTTCAACAGTCCTTATTTTAGAGATACACACAGGAATAGGTATGAGTGAAGCGAAACAATGTCTGTGATTCACTTCAAAAGAGCAACAAAGTAATATGTAACAAGCAGCAGCTCAAGTTGCCCAAACAGTAGCTGTTAGGAAGAGAATGTGCTTTATGTTAAGAATACTTCTCCCTAAGAGGCAAGCCAATTAAGTGAAAAAAAGTAAAATCCTGGATAAGCATGGTACATGTTTGCAGAAGGAAATTTTATTTCATTGCCTCAGCCTTAAGCGGTATTAGCAAACACCGCAAAGTAATGAAAGAGGTCATTAGGAAGGAGCTAGAATAGAAACACCTTCCAAAGTTATGGAAAAAATTCTGACATCTTAATTACATTCTGCCACCTAGTGACAAAGGAAATTTAACATACTTACTTAGCCAGCCTCCAAGGGCACAGAGGGCCGCCCTTCACCATCGGGATGCCCGAGCATGGCTGACTGTTCCCAGATAGACCTAACCCCACAGGTGTTTGGTGCGTGGCGTGCTCTCAGAGGCGCCGCAGATGTGGGCACCCGCCACAGGAGCTGTTCAGTCTGCGGCTGACAGGGTTTGCAAGATGCCAGAAAAGTCCACCCTCCGCCACTTAGTGCAGCCCACTGCCTCCTTTGCTACCTCCCGCCCTTTGCTGAAAGCTTCAAGAGCAAACGAACAGCAAGACAGAAGAGGCTGAGTGCTTTCATCCTTCCGTTCAATGTGAGAAGAGTAAATACTGTTATCTCATTCCCTAGACATTAGTAAAAATTTTTTACTCACAAGTCTTTGACAGTCACAAAAACTATTAATTCCCAAATATCAGTTTGAAGACTGTGTATTTTAAAAGTGCTTTCAGGTCCAAACTCACAGAGCCTTCCAAGCCCTTGTAGACCAGACAGCTGCCTGACAGGACGCGCCCCATGATGCACTGCGAGGCAGGTCGGCGGTGGGGGGCAAACCAGGCCGGAAGTAGAACTGTGGCAGGTCTGGCACTTGGGACCATAGAGTTTCTGCGCCAGTAACGTAGAACTGCAGCTATTCCTTAGTGGTCATCTGGCTCCTGTTTGCAGAAGGTTATCGGAGTTACAGCAGTGGCATTTAATAATGAACTTCATCCTGTACAGAAACTCTTCAGTGGGCAAGATTACAGAATATAAATTTAAACGACTGGCATTTTGAGGACCTTCTTATCTTGGCTCAGAGGATCAGCAGGAGCTGGAGAGGAACCTTTTTAAAGCTTAAACAGATCACTGTAAGGCAGACATAAATACATTCCCTAACTTCAAATCTGAAGATCCCAAATTTGAAAGCATTGAAAAACCCAAGTCCTGAAGAAATAATATAAAATTAATCTGGTTATTTGTTATATATGTAGTTGTACAACTAAATAGTATCAGACTAAACTTAACAATTGTTTAAAAAAGAAAAGTGCATTCAAAGTTATTCATCTTACATTTATTTTCATCCCCCACCTCCCTCTAAAGGATTTAAGGGACTTAAAATAAGAACATGCAGAATGAAATTTCAAGTTACAAATTAAAGCAGAAACAAAAACCATGAAGAAAAGCAGTATACAAACAAAATAGTTACAAGCAAAAACATAGTTGAGACACAATTCATTGACAAGAATCATCTGGTGAGAATATGTTACCACAGTACTGATATTCTAGGAGCTTGCTACTCCACTTGTGATCTCAAGACCAAAAGTATCGACATCACCTGGGAGCTTTTCAGAAATGCAGAATCTCAGGCCCTACCCCAGAGGTACTGGATCAGAATCTGCCTTTTAACAAGATTCCCAGGGGAATACGTATATACATAAAGTTTGAGAAGTTCTGATCTAGGGTCCTCCCATTCTGAGATTCAGGAGACCCATAATGGAGCTCAGGAGCCTGTGTTTTTTTTAAGCACACACAGCTGATTCTTATTAGGAAAGTTAGGAAATACTACAGATAAACATCAAATATAGTTTGGCTTCCTAGTAAACAAGTTAAAACCAGAAAAAAGTAAGCATAATGAGTTCCTCAGTGGGAAGCCAAGCACTTTCAGAAATTTTTTCTGTGGGACCTTAAGAATGAAGAACATGTTCCAGTGGAAAATGTTCTCAGTGACTTTTTTGTACCAAATGTTGCAGCAAACATAATTTGGTAATTTCTCACATCGCTAATAAAAGCTGAAAGTTTAGCATCAAATTAAAACTTCACTAAAGTCACTTCTGAGATAGCGTAAGGCGAGGGCCACCAACTTTGTGGCCTGCTTTATAAATAAAGTTTTATTAAAGATAAATGAGCATGGCCATGTTCATCTATTTAAATATTGTCTACGGAGGCTTTCACACTATACTGGCAGACAGATGCAAAAGAGACCGTATGGTCTGCAAAGCTTAAAATATTTACTATCTGCCCTTTACAGAAGAAGTTTGCCAACCTGTGGTCTATATGAATTACTTAGGGGACAAACCAGCTTCCAGTACTTCTCCCAGTGGGCTTCTGATAGGAATTAAAGATTGTACAGTGATGAAGGTATAGAATTTATTTTCTAGGTCAGTTGGTAAACTAGCACTCAAAAAAAATGTCCAGACTTGTTTGTGCTTGCCAACTTTGATGTTCTAAATCAGGGCTTCTCAATCTTAGCCCCATTGACATTTGGGGCTAGATAATTCTTTGTTATGGGAGATGGGGTGGGGGGCTGTCCTTTGCATTGTAGGTTCAAGGTACCAACTTGACATTACTGACCAGGATGTGGGAAGAAATGTGCACAGTCTCATAAGCCAGACACACCCATCTCCAGCCTACCACTGCATGAGGACATAGTTGCACAGATAGTAATTTTGCTTCCCTATTTAAAAATGTGAGGTATCTAGCCAAGATCTCCACCTGAACCAAAAAGTACCCCTTCCCCACAGAGATGAACCTATAGACAAAATTGTTTTTTTCTGCAGGAAGCAGCCTGGATCACTCACAAAAAGCTACATTTCACAAAGCATGGTTGAGATTATTCTGAACTAGAAAATGCCCAAAGCATGTTAACATTCATTCCAATAGTTATTAAGAACTCTCAAAACATATCAGTAAATCACATGGCCTCCCAGTAGATTTGGTAGGATGAATTAACCCCAAGAAAACTGAATGGCTGGACTTGTTATATGGATTTGGGTCTATTTTAATGTGATTATTGTTTTTGTTTTGTTATTTATTTACATAAATCGAATGTTAGGAAATGTCTGTCAATGATAATGACATTAGCTTTGTAGTCCTTTGTATCAAAAACACTGACAATAATTAATTACTCTGAACCAATTACTGACACTACTCTTAGACTTTAAACCATATCATCAGCACCCAGGAGGACACTTACTTTCCTGTTCTGGGAAGACAGGCATCCATTTTTATCTACTCAGATCATTAGGATATAAGACTTATTCTAACAATCCTGAATTCTTGAGGAGTATTAAAATGCAGATTTCATAGAAATATCAATAACATCGTGTCTATATTGAACTAGTGATACTTAGAGTGCAGACCAATGGAAATCAATAAAGGCTACAGTTATATTATTCTTGCCAGATTTCTGTGCAAGATCATTCTGCACAATGATCAGTGTTGTAACTTCTGGGGTTTCCTTTCCCCTTCCTAGCTGTGGCCTTCCTGGGTTCCCCAAATGATCAAAGAGACCAAAGGCAGTTTGGCTCACAGAATCACAAGAATGTTATCAACATTACGGTATTAACAATGTAAGCAATCAAACCTATCTCTAAATTTAAGATGCACCACACATGTGTGCACATGCACACATAAACACTTTGAACCATCTGAAAATTTGAACTTCACCTCCAAGCTGGAGCTACTTTTCAAGGGTCTCATCTGATTATTTCATCTTCTTATGGGATCTTGTGACATATATTGTTAACAACTTCTTACAAGCAACAAAAAATATCAAGGCTATCCAAAAGATAAGAAATAACAAATGCTGGTGAGGTTGCAGAGAAACAGGAACCCTCCTACACTGTTCATAGGAATGTAAATTGATGCAACCATTGTGGAAAGCAATATGGAGGTTCCTCTAAAAACTAAATATAGAAATACCACTTGATCCAGTAATTCCATTCCTAGGAATTTACCTGAAGAAAACAAGATCCCTGGTTTGAAAAGACATATGCACCCCTGTTTATCGCTGCACTATTTACAATAGCCAAGATATGGAAGCAACCTAAGTGTACATCAATAGATGAATGTATAAAGAAGATATGGTACATATACACAATGGAATATTATTCAGCTATAAAAAGAAAAGAAAACCTCCCATTTACAACAACATGAATGGATCTAGAGGGTATTATGCTCAGTGAAATAAGCCAGGCAGATAAAGACAAATACTGAAAGATTTCACTTATTTGTGGCATATAAAAACAAAGCAAAACAGAAGGAACAAAATAGCAATAGACTCATAAACACTGAAAAGAATTGGTTACCAAAGGGGAAAGGATGGGAAGTGTAGAAGGGAAGGGGAAAGGGAATTAAGGGGTACAATAATTTGCAATCACAATATGGGTTGGTCATGGGGATGGTAGTACAGCATGGAGGATACAGTTAATGATTCTGAAACATCTTACTATGTTGATGGACAGTGACCACACTGGAGGGGGTCAGGACTTGATAACATGGGTAAATGTTGAACCACTGTGTTGTGTATTTGAAACCAATGTAAGATTGTATATCCACGATACTTCAATAAAAAAAAAGTATCAAGGTGGATCTAGGTGCTCCCAATATATTGGCATTAAAATATTACTTAAATAAACATGTGTTCTCCTATAGTAAGCAATAAATAGTATAAACAATAAATAGTATAAATCTATATATAAAATATAGGAAAATTGAAGAATCCCAACTGGAATTAGAACAACTATAAAAAATAGAGAAGTTCTAATTATCATAAGGTGACCTCATAGACTTTACAAAGACATATAGAATATAAGAGCTATAAATACACTGAAGGTTCAGATATGATTGCAAACCTCTTCCCCTTGAGCTGGGTGAGTACAACTTACCCCAAATCCATTGGAAATCACCTTTGTTATAGCTTACCTCCAATAAATAATGTAGTAAATATGCCCAAAGCCCATTTGCTCTACAGATAAAATTGTCTCCTGGAAACCCAAACAACAGTTTCCTGAGAATAAGACTGGTGCAAAGATTGAAGGAAAATACAGCAAACCACCATAAATAAAATAGGAATTTTGAGGGATAAAAGGCCTCCGTTTATTAAAATCAAGTGGCTTCTGTTTTGAGTACCAAATTGAATTGTACTTGAGGAATTAATGAAAAATGTTTGATAAAGATCAGAGGTCACCAACAATAAAAAGACTTCAAAAAAATACAACAAAACAAAACTTTTACCTGGGCTTTTAAGATGGATTTGGGAGGAGTAATTAGCAAAAACTACTAACATAGGGTCTACAAAATCTGAGGTAGTTGGAAGGAATGATTCTTCTACATGCTAATTGAAATCTTTACTTCCACTGTCCCAATAATTATATTCATTATAGATTCTCAAGTTCAAATTCAAAGTCTTCTAGAATTTATAATACTCAATTTTGTTAATGATGATATCAATCAGGGTAAGTTTTGTGGTGATAACAAGCAACCCCAAAATGTCGATGCCTTTCAAATATTTAATTCTCGTACACATGGCCAACGTGGGGAGACAGGAGGTCTCAACACATCATAACCACTCAGATAATAGAGACTTCATCTCAATACTGGCTTCCACTGTCTCCAGAGTAGCAGGAAGGGAACACACAAAGCACACACAACCTCTTGATTCTATCCAAAAGTGACACAAATCACTTCCACTTGCATTTCATTTGTCAAAGCAAATCACATGGCTATATCCAATGTCAGGGAGAGTGATGACTGAAAGGGGAACTGGAATAATGGTAAGCATCCCTAATGACTACTACAGTGACAAGATATATTTTAAGATGTAAATGTAATGACTCCTTGAGTCACTTCCTTTCCCCTTCAGCTATGCAGCTTTCTTTGCTTGTATAAGGCAGAGACTAGAGACTTCAGATCCCATAAATACTCATAAGCCTTACCAGAACTATTCAAATGTGCTGATAACACAGGCATAATTTGAGCCCCAATTAAATGTTTTCAGGAATCCAACACTGAAGGGGAGTGTGTTACTCAGAATTGATTCTTTGGGCCCCAAAAGATAGAAATCCAACTCAGACCAGCATGGCCAAAAGTACAATCAAATTCAATAAGAGCTGTGGCATACCAGACCTCAGAGTGAGACTGGATTTAAAGGTTTAAATGCTGTCCTTCCACCCTCACTCTGCCTTTAGTCTCTGCTGCTCTCTGCTTTGTCAGCATCTTTCTCAAGCTGGCTTCTCAAACCTGGTGATGGAAGGAGAAATAAGGCTCCAGGGAGCTCTAGGCTTACAACTATAAAGGAACTGAGGGCTCTTCCTCACTGGCTCTAGTTAGAAAGATCCTAGGGAAACCACTAAAGTTGTGACACAACTAGGTTTGTGCTTTTAAAAGACTGGTCTGGCTGCTGTTTAGAGAATAAATTGGATAGAGGGAAAAATGGAAGCACCACTTAACCCTGTTGGTCAGTTTCTTAATGAATTTCTCTCTTCCTCTGCTTTCAGTGACACAGAAACATAATGGGTCTCTGGTAGAGGCTAAGAAGTCCTTTAGGTTCATCTCTGTTGTTACCACACATCATCTCTTGGGTTCTTCGTGAACTACGAATACAGAAGACAGTAATCCAGAGCATTATTCCTCTGCTCCTGAGGCTGTAACTCAAGCGGAAAATTTTCCCAGATTTATCCTGGGATATCTCTCCTTCCCATACATAAATCCAAACTTACTTTTATAGTTACACCTCCAGAGGATTTCTCTCCTGAACCTGCTGTTACTACTCTGCTCAAAAATGTCCAAAGCTCCATGAGTTCACTGATATAAACAAAAACTTTTCAGATCCTTCATAATACTGCCTCAATTCACTTTTCCAGTCAGTTTTCCCATTTTTATCACCCAAATATAGTGAACACCTTTTCTTAAAAGACTAAATAAATTCAGGTGTATACAGAGAAAAATGTTGTAGCCCTTCCTCATCCTCCTCTGCTCCCATCTCCAGAGGTGACCCTTCTCACCATTTCAGTGGGTATTTTTCCAGTCTCCTTTTAATGCATGATTATATGTATGTATGAAAACATGGAATTCTCTGTTTACACACATAACAGGATCACATAATATGCATTGTTTGGCCAGTTGCCAAATGTTATAATATATGTGGTATTATTACTTAATAATATGCCTTAACTTTACAATTCAGTATGTATAGATTTACATTGTTCTTTCTAAGGTCAAACTAGTATTCACAAATGGAAGCATTATAGTAGGTCCATGATCCTTCATATGCAATTCCAGATTCCACAATGTCCTGAAAACAAAGTTTTTAGAAAGTTTGCAGCAAACTCATTTGGTGGTAAAACTTGACCTGAACTGACATGAACCTTTTTAGAGTCTTTATTTATCTCACTTAGTGCATGTTCATGATTTCCATTGCAGAAATAAAAATATGTTTGTTTGGGGGTGTTGCCCAAGGCCCCCACTAGTGATGTTGCATAATAAACAACCAAAAAACCTGTTATAAAACATATCTGCTCTGCTCCAAGAGTTTCAAACAAATGATCGTGACTCTATAATTTGGGGGCTTGGGGCATATGTGTACACTTTTTCTAAAAAAGTTTATGAAATACATAAAATACTACTAAAATAATAATTAAAATTTATTACATGCTTTTTGTGTACCAAACACTATTCCAATGCTTTCCATAAGGTAATGCAATCCTCACAACAATACTGTAAAGAGATATTTTTATGGTCTCCATCTTATACATGAGAAAAACTGAGTTGCAAGAGGTTAAATACTTTGTGCAATTTCTACAGTTAGTAATTTATGCAGCTGAAATTGAATCTAAACCATTTTGGCCTCAGAAACTGTGCACTCAACTCATTGTGCCATTTTGCCTTTATGCCCTTTGAGAATAATAGAGCAAAAACCTAATCAGATTCTTAACATTTTACCCCATTTGCTTCACATCATTAAAAAAAATAAAACCTTGCAATATGATTGAAGCCCTGTGTATGTCTATCCAACTCCCTTTCCTTCCTAGAGGTAACCATAGTCTATTTGGTTTTTAACATTGTATGCATGTTTCCTACATTTTTAC
The DNA here is from genome assembly GCF_040802235.1 of Manis javanica. Classification (NCBI taxonomy): domain Eukaryota; kingdom Metazoa; phylum Chordata; class Mammalia; order Pholidota; family Manidae; genus Manis; species Manis javanica. The sequence continues at coordinate 26,031,505 of NC_133157.1, read as the reverse complement.
ATAATAATATATAGTATTATTTTTCATATTTTAAACTTTACATCTAGCAGAAAGGGGAACACAACTGGAAAAAGTCTGAGGTCTTCAAATTACTAATATTCTGTTTCTTAAACTATATAGTGAGCATATGAGTGTTCAATTCCTTGTCACTCTTTAAACTTTGTGATGAAGAGTAGAGAAAGCATGAACTACCAGTTCTCTGTTAGTTTAGGAAGAGAGAAGAGAAAAACATGCTAAGCCACTATGCTCAGTCCTTTTGCCCAAGTTGACCAACCGTGTTGGTCTCTCCTAAGGAAGAATGAGAAAAGAAACAGAAATGTTCTACCTTGGTTATGGAGTAGAAATTTCTTCCTCTCTGTAGAAAAATAGGGAGTGAGGAATAAATTAGTCTCATTTCCCAGCTAGATCATAAACTTCTTAAAGTCAGGAAACTGACTTATATAAATTTTTTGCATCAGTGTTCAGAAAAGAGAGCTGGACATATAACAGTGAACAAATATGTATCAACTTGGCTGTTCAGTACTTCATGTATGTGTGTGTTATAAAAACTAAACATACTTTTAATATTTTCTAATTTTACCCAATATTTGAATAGTGATCTACAATTTATAAAACTGCATATACATTATTCCACTCAGTCTTCACAGCAACTGGTATTATGCATAAGGAAAAAGAGGCTCAGAGGGGTTGCATAATTTGCTCTAAGTCACACAGCTAATAAGAACCAGAGCTGAGACTCAAATTCACATGATCTGTCTCAGATCCAATTCTGTCTCTATCATCATACCAGCTTCACTATTATTTATTTGTTAAGCATTTTGACCTCCTTAAAGAAGAGAAGGATGTTGCACATGAAGTCTAAGGCAGCAGCTGAGTCCCCGGCTGTCTGAAATGCCTCCACCAGGTTTGGCAACAGCTGTCTCAGCTTGACATCTCACTGGGTTCCTGTCAGAGCTCCACCTTGGGGAATGACAAGTTTAATGAGGAAAAATCCAACCTTCCACCTGAACTCCTAGCTTTGCAAATGCAACTGACATCTGACAGGCTTGGAGGCCCTTACTGTAGGGAAGGGGGTGACCCCAGACTCTCAGCCCATAAATTATATGTTTGGCAGTTTTCTCTGCAATTGGCTGGCAACATGTGTGCCCTCTCTATATCTTACTTCCTGGTCCCAATGCTAATTTAGATGCAATTCAAATAAATACTTACTGTTTCCTATATGCCAGGCACTGGAGGTAAGTAAAGTAAAAAAATGAGTAATAAACCATTCCTTCCTTGGGGGCACTCAAAGCCCTACAGATGAGTCAGAAACATTACATGCCAGTATTTCTATGGAGGCACTACCTATTGCCATGGCAAATGGGCCCCTTTTGAAAAGAGAAATTCTAATGAGACTGCTCAAAAAATTAAATACCACATTGGCTCTTTCCTTTGGCAGGATCAACAAATTCAAATGCCAGCAAGAATCTCAAAAGGGCAAGGGGAATTCCAGAGCTGTGAAGGAGCACTTTGAAACTAGTGTTTGAGAACCCAGAACCTCATTTTTTTAATCTTAAAAAAATAAAACAGCTCCGGAAGATGACTGGTTAGCCAGAGACAGGTAAGATTCCTCAAGGGAGGAACAACCTAAGACAGGCACAGTCGCAGGGGGGCCATCAGGTGAGAAATTGGGGATCAACAGAGGTGAGGCTTAGAACCTCACCCCCCAGTTTTGAGAGAAATCTTCTGCATCCGTGGATGTTTTATTGCCCTTGTCTAGCTTGGATTAACACTTAGTCTACAGGCACACACCTGATCATCTAAATTTGCTCTCTTACAGCACTAAACTATGTTTTCTACCTTTATCTTGCATCTACCTACCACTTCAGCATTTTATTAAAAATAATAATAATAATAATAATAATAATAATAATAATAAGGGAGAAATGTGGGATTCACATATAAATCAAGTATAAAAATCAAACGAATATTCATATTTGACCTGATTATTTACAGTTCATAATGTGTGATCAAAACTGAAAGTTTCTGTGATGACTGCCCTGTACTGTTCACCATGTAAGAACTTATTCACTACGTAAGAATTTGTTCACCATGTAAGAACTTGTTCGTTATGCTTCAGAAGATTGGAGACTGACGAGAATTAGGCTTGGGGTGGATTAATGATTGTACATTGAGCATTGAGTCCCCTATACAGAATTTTATTGTTGTTAACAACCATTTGATCAATAAATATGAGAGATGCCCTCTCAAAAAAAAAAATCAACTGTAAACAAAAATGAATTTTTAAAAATGTTGTAATTACCCAGTACTCAACCTAAAAATAAAGAACACATTTATTTAAAAAAAAAAAACAAAAAACTTTAGGGGGAGATTTAAAGAAGCTATCAGAAGGAAATAGAACCATCTCTTTGATTGTAGAACACTCTAGTTCCTCTACATATATACTATGTTAATTAAAGAGATTGCCTTCTGGAAGTGAATACTCTAGATGTAAATTGAGATTTAAGAGCCTATGTTTTAGCTTTGTTATTAAATTAAGCAGCCTAATTGTCTCCTTGTAGCCAAATTCTATAAATACTGTTCTGCTTAAAAAAATAAAATAAATAAAATAAAATAAAACAATGATCAGAATGAGCAAAGGTCACATAAAAGCACGTGGTGTATTGGGGGAAAATAAGTAGGGCCACATATTAGGACAGGGTACAGGAGGTAAGATGATCAGAAGGTAAGGTGGTGAAGAGGCTTCAATATTGTGACAAAATGTTCAGAATATATTTTGAATGGATTTATAAATTGGGCTAGGGTAAGCATGATTATGCATGTGATTTAGAAAAATGATGCTCGCACTAGGAGAGGAACAACACTGGGAGACTAGTCAGAAGGAATCCTAGAATGTCCCAGGTGAGAGATGATGGCCTGAACCAAGGAGGTGGAAATGGAAAGGGGAAGAATTAGAAAGACCATTGGAAAGCAGAATGGTCAGGTCTGGGTCAAAGAGAAGTATGAGTATCTAGTTGTGTGACTGGACACTAGGGAAGGTCTGAACTGAGATAGGAAACCCAAAAAAGAGGTGGAGAAGGAGAAGTCACTGATTTTGGTTTAGGCTGGACATGCTCAATGTGATGTACAGACATCTCGGGGCAGACAGAAAGTAGAGCCCAGGAGTAAATAAGTAGCTTAAGGAAAGAAAGAGAAAAAAAACAGGTGAAGGACAAGGAACTTGGAACACTGACATTTAAGAGCCAGGTCAGGAGTTGAATCCGGGAAACAGAAAGCAGTCACAGGAGATAGAAGGAGACCTAGGAGACAGCAAGAGCCAAAAGGAAGGGTGAGCAGGAACAAATGCTGCTACCAAGAGATCACAGATGATAGGAGCTAAAATGGAACCTCTGGATTTCCTCTGGAAATGGAAAGGTCCTTAGACTCAGGAGAAAAAAAGAAACAGGACAGGTTTAGATGAAATAAGACTGGCAAAATGTTGATCATCGTTAAAGCTGAACCACAGGAACAAGGATGCAATGATATCATCCTTGTTTATATGTTTCAGTATTTTTTCCACATAAAAAGTTGAAAAATTAAAACAATATGTAAAAATGATCAAATATGATGTCATTACTGGTTTCTGAGATCAAGGTTTCAGTTGAATATTGAGTTAGCAAATGGGAAACTGAGAAGGGGAGCACAGCTAGTATCTAATGTCATATTTTGAGCTCTGCTGGCAATGTGGTATAATGTTGGGTAAGAACTGGGCCCTGTACATGTTGCATTCATTCAGTGTCACTACAGGAAATAGATGACACTCAAATTTGGATGGTTCTCCAAGGGTTTAAAAAAGAGAGTATTTGTGGTGTAAGAGCAGGGTGTAGGGAAAGCACAAGAAATGCTACAATAATCCTGGTGCTAGTAACAGTCGGGTGTTAGCACCCTTCAGCACACAGTGTCCGTGGAATGCAGCAATAAGCATGTGTTTCTCACGGGGGTGTGTGGGTGGATTGGAGGTCAGCTGGCTCAGTGGCAGATGCTGCTTCAAGCTGGTGTCCAGCTGGATTTGGCTCCTCTCTGCAGGTCAAGCTCTGGTCTGTTTCACATGGGTTCAGTCGGTACGCAGACTGAAGAGGCAGCACTCCCCAAAGGCACAAAAAAACGAACAGAAACACATGATGCTTCTAAGGGCCTGGGCTTGAAACTGGCATAAACAACTGGTTCCACTCACATGCCACTGACCAAAGCAAGCCACGGAGCCCAAGGGCAGGGTTGACACACTCCTCTGCCATGGCAGCGACTGCACAGTCACATCCAGGCAGAGTGCATGGATACCAGGAGGGACAAGGAATTGGAGTCAATAATTCAATCTGTCACACACCATAATGTCAAGGAAGGGAGTGCTTAGCAGAACTCAGAAAGAGTCATGAGAGGAGCTCTGACCTTCCATCTGACAGAACCTGAGGAGAGCACAGGGAGTGCACTGGGAGTTCAATGTCCTGACCTCCCGCAGGTCTCCTGCCCAGGTTTCTCACGGGCTAGACACAGCTGGAAGCCAGAAAGCAAAGGGGCCCAAACAGGGCAGCCTCCCAGAGGAGGGAGCAGTACAGGAAAGACTGAGAGGGAGTCTGGAGGGACAAAAAGAGGACACAGGCACTGACCAGCTCCTATTAGAGGACACAGTAAAGACAGGGGGGCAGGATGGTAGGAGGGGCTCAGCACATGAAGAAAACCCTCATCTTCCTCCAATACAGCCTGGGAAAATGGAGAACCTGAAGGATCAGAAGTTGCAGGACATCCTCTAAGGGGCCTGCACTGCCACCCTGGGCACTGGGCCAAGGGGATGGCCAGCACCAAGTTCTACAAGAGAGGTTTTTCCTCCTCTGAAGAGACACAGCTGGAGGTGCAAAAGGGCAATTGAGACTGATTGTCTGACTCAGCAATAAAATTACACTGCAATAGCTGATACAGCTGATGATCATAGAGGGGAGGTAAGTTGCTGGTGGGAGCGAGAGCAGGCAACCAGTGTGGAAACTGACAGTTGATAGAATCAGAGAAGACGCTCTGTGACCAACAGCTCTAGTGAGACACCTCCCGAAAAAGTATCTTTTACTGAAACCAACCAACTTGCCCATGGTAGGCTGTAAGGAAGCTCTTAATATTTGTGGTGGCTGTATTTCTGGAGACAAATTAACGTAGAAGAAAACTAATGTAATAACACTTGACAGCAATTTTCTAAATACAATAAATGTGTTATTTTATAAACAAAGAATTCTTAGTACTTGGAGGAGGAATAAAATAAGCCCCTGAAAATAAGGTCTAAAATTGTATGTTTGGAGTCCCAAATCAGGGTTCAGTTGCTTTATTAGGACACACGAAAAACTGAAATCACGTCCCAAGCAGGCATTAGAAAGGTAGATGTTATAGTCGTCAAGAGCACTGGCTATAGAGAAAACTGCCCAGATGCAAAGCCCAGCTCAGCCGGTTACTCTGTGAGTCCTGGCAAGAGCAAGTTATTTAACTCTGTGTCTTGGTTTCTCCATCTATAAAACGAAGGGGGTAATCATACAACCTAGATTTGTTGTGAATACGAGTTAATAGATGTGAGCACTGACTAGAGTGTTGGGTACATCGCTCAGGCAATTTGAAGGTTAGCTCTTATTATTGGCAGACACAGGGAGAGTCCCCAAATCCAGACAGCATGCCTACCTTCTACCACTTCACGCCCTGTCACAGGTGGGAGCCTGTGGTACGCAGGGTTCCAGCATCTGCCGCCTTCACCTTGATTTCAGCCCCACACGGGGCACCTCTGAGCTGGAAATGCTCTCATCACCTGTGGCTAGAACCCAGGAAAGATTTCCTTTCTTCAATGCTGCTTGCTCTGACTGTCCCATCCTCTGCTAACTCAAGGTTGATAACAATTAAAGGACTGTGAAAGAGGTACTAGCAGCTGAAGGAAATCAGCATTTTAATGAGAGGCATAAAAACATAGGAATGACTTTAGTCTGAGGAAAAGGAGGTATTTGACAAAGGAAGTTAGCTCTCCTTGGCACAGCGCTTTATGAGTTGTTGAGTCTCCCTGTCTTTCTGAAGCGCTCTCTCCCTGGGCTTTCATAGACCAGCTTCACTGCCCTCTGTGTCTCTCACTCCTCTCTTTCTCCTTCTTCACCTTTCCCTCTGTCCCTTCTCCCTCATCTCTCTCTTTGTAAACCTGCTTCCCTACTCCAATGGGACTGGGTCCTTATAAGAGGAGGCACCAGGTGTGTGTGTACAGGAGCAAGGCCAGTGAGAAAGCGGCTGTCTGCAGCCAAGAAGAAAGGTCTCCCCAGGAACGAGTCCTGCTGGCAACTTGTACTTGGGCCTCCAGAACTGTGAGAAAACTAATTTCTGTCTTTTAAACCAAAACAAGACAAACAAAAACCCTGCTTTATGTTGGTTTTTACATGTTTGGTCTTAGTTGTCTGTGGGTCTGTAGTTTTCAGTAAATGCAATTTTTTTCCTTTCAGTTACAATACCTAGGATCTATTTCAACTCTATCATTAACCTAGTGTTTCATGTTCAGCAATTTTAATAGCAAACACAATTGCTTAATAGATGTCACTTATTCTTCTAAGTGCCTTAGATTAACTCATCTAGTTTTTTGGGCAACCCAAGAGGTAGGAACTTTAATTACCATTATCTTCATCTGTGGTAAATTAGATTACTCTTTATCAAATATTTTGGTTTCTCTCCCTGCAGTGCTCCTTCCTGCAGCTGATTTAAGCATCCTATCCTGTTGGACTAAGGAGTGACCATACATATTATCGTCTCAGCTAATGAAATAAGGGCAGAAGTGCCATGTGTCATTCCAGGAGGAAACCTTAAAGTGTCATGTTTTGCCATGTTCTGTTGGCAGTGTCCCAGATCATGACTGTTCTTTCAGCTTGGACCTGAGGATGAAGATGGCATGGAGCAGAACCATAGCTGACTCATGAAGGACACACAGTATGAATAAGAAAAAAAGCACTTGTCTGTCACGACGATTTTTTTGGAGTCATTCGTTACTGTAGCCCATGCTGATGGACAATTTCCCATTTTCAGATAAGGAAACTTAAGCATATTTAGTGTGTCTGGTAGTCTGAGCTCCTAACCACGTCTTTATATTACTTCTGTGAGTCTCAACTCCTGGTTGATGAGGTGGGATAAGCTGCACCCTAGTTGAAGGCAATTAATGCTATGATTCTCTCCATCCCATCCATCTGGTTCCCACTCCTTCCATCACCTACTTTCTTTTCAGCTTTAAACTGGCTGGATGTATATTTTTTTACAGCTGATGCTGGTTAGATTCAAGGGAACTGGGGAGTTCAAAGCTGCTTACAGATGTTCCCACCATGTTTATAGCTAGGGATCCCTATTTTCCATGTTCCCAGCTCAGAGTATCCTGAAATAAAGAATTCCCAAACCTCCATTTCTCCCCACCAAGCTTCCTACCTTTGGCAATTTAGGAGAGATGATAATAATTGCTACTACTTATTAAGTATCTGCTATGCTCAGAGAAGGCAAATAGTGAATCTGTGGCATCTTACTGCACTGATGGACAGTGACTGCAATGGAGTATGGGTGGGGACTTGATAATATGGGTAAATGTAGTAACTACATTGTTTTTTCATGTGAAACCTTCATAAGAGTGTATATCAATAATACCTTAAAAAATTTTTTTTAAGTATCTGCTATGCTTCAACAACTATACAAATATGATTTCAATTCTTAAAGCCACACTACAGAGCAGGTATTATTCCCATTTGTCATGATGAGGAAACTGAGACTCAACAACACTACATAAAGGTCACACATCTAGTATATTTTAGGCTCCCAATTCTACTTCAGAGCTGTCAGACACTAAAGGCTGTGTTCTTTCCACTAGGCTGCTTGTTGTGGCAAGTACTGCTCCAGCTCTTCTGGTGTATTCTCCTTTATTATTTGTGACATTGGAGGTATCTGGGTCTTTCAGTATATTTTATGCTAAATAATAATTAAGATGTTTCTGAAGAGGAAGTAGAAGGGCAGTTAGCTGGATCTAGGCAAATTCCTAGGAAAACCTTAATGTCACAGAAAAAAAGAGAGGCTTGAAAAAGTAAAAAATGGCCTCAGCATTTTGAGATTTTGTATTTAAATAATAAGGCTGAGCACAGTGCTGAGGGCTTTGATTCAAAGCTTTCTGAGCTCTCAACCAAACCTTAATGAAACGATCTTCAAGGGAGGCAAATCTTCCAGATGATCAGACCAGGACATAGAAGTACTACTTCCTGTCCCTGGTACTCATTTTAGAACAAAATTATCCCTATTGAGAAGCTATGCACCAAATACCACATATACAAATAACTGCCTGATTTTTATAAAAGGTTGAGCCATTGATCATTACTATGTTTCAATAAATATATTTTCCTGATAATGAGCCAATTTATAATCTAATGCCAGACATTGTTAGGCATAGGATCTCTTTTTTAGAAATGTATCATAATTATTATTATTTGGTATTGTCATCTGGGTTGCATTTTTTAAAATAAAAGGCTTTCTTGTGCTTCTGGAAGCTATTTCTTCTGGAATACTGCATCCTCAAAGACACCCCCTCACAGCATGGCCTCACAGACAGTGAGTCATTGGCGTAAGCTTCTCAAAATACTTTCTCCTGCATGATCCCATTTTCAATTAAGACCCCCAAGTCATTATACCCCCTTATTCACACAGAGCACCTGCAATACACCAGGCCTAATGCCAGATGTGAAAAATGCAAAGCTATACAAGGCATAGTCCTGCCCTTACCACTCATTTGAAGGGCATTAAATAAAAATTAGTACTATTATGTGATGGTAAAATTTGGAAACCATGTAGGATGTTACACTTTCGAGAAAGAAAAAAGAAATCAAGCCTCATTATACCCCCACAATGAAAGGAAAGGATTGTTGATATTATTGGGATGGAAAATTTTTTCTGTACTCTTCTTGGTTCTTTGGCTGGTCTAATAACCAAATTAACACAGGACAAAACAAACTTAATTACATATGTACACTGTCCCCACAGAATATGAGACTACTGGCAGTCAGGCAATTGAGGTTTAAATGCCATGCTGAGCTAAGGAGAAGAAGAATGAGGCTTTAAAGGGAAGGAAGACAACTCACAGGACAATGAGGAGTGCAAACGTTTGGTAAACAAATGTTTGCCATGCTTTGTAGAGAATGGGACACAGAGAAGAATTTTATCTCCAGGTCCCCCCTGCTGCAACCCCACCTGCAACCCCACCCAGGCTACCACACCTAGCCCATGTTCTTTGTAGTTATTGCTGGTAAGAGTTCTCTTCCTGGACAAGGCCTTCTATCTAAAATCTTTTAGGCAGTTATGGGAGAGGTAAAAGTTTTTCTTGATTTGCTAAGTCTTGATTGCCCTCAGCTCAAATAGTCCAGAGGCCAAAATGGCACATTTTGAGGAGACTTGTTCTGAACCCATTCAATGTGAATTGATCAGGCTTAATAGTTTTTGGACCACAGAGCCAGGAAATGATGCTTTTGGTGTACCAAGGAAAGAAACTAAAGCAATAAGCCCCCAGGGGCTCTTTCTGGCCTCTCTCTGCAATCTTTTGTCTCCCTGGACTACAGAGGCCTGGGGCTTCCTGCCTGCTAGGAAGGACCTTCTGTTTCCTGGAGTGGAATCAGAGTGGAGCCTAGTGGGAGGCTTTCTTGCACTTTCTTGCAATTCCACAGGAGATGACATCGAGTTAGGAATTGTTAAGAAAAATTACCAAAATGTGATAAGTTCGAGAGTGCAACCTGTCCTTTCAATGTCATACTAAACCATTGTTTAACATGCCTATCCAAAAAGTATTTAATTTTTCATGAGAAGGTACCATTCTATGATTTTGCTATTTACTATTAAGGCTCAGACTCATGGCATTGCATGTTAATAGCATGTACTTCTGTGACTAGGAGAGATGCAAATGATTTCTGACTAGTAGATAAGGTAACCCCAAAGCAAAGGTGGTGGTTTTACTGCCCTGCAGAACAGGAAACCAGTAATCTTATTCTGATGGTCCTTTTAAAAATTGCCTGCAAGTATCCTGTTCCTCAAATACTCTTTGAATCAGATTTAGCATCTTATTGGTTCCCTCACTAATTAATGAGTTAAATAAAATATTTGACACATTTATTCTATAGTTTTAAGACAGTGATGTTTTCAACTTTTGAAATTTATACTTTGACAGAAGCCAGAGATCAATCCAGTAATGGAGAGAATTCTTTACCTGACCTTGTCCTTGAATATTTATATTTCTTGGGAACATCAAAGGGGAGCAACTGGGCTAGAAAGGATTCCAATGTATGGGGCCTCAGGTCCTAGCCAAATACTACCCCATGTCATCAAATCAAGACCACAAGCAATATACTATGAAAAACAGAAGTTTTAAATCAAATTATGTGAACAAAATTAAGTAGTATTGGAAAATAACCCAAAATATAGAAAAAATATCCATGAGTTCATACTGATCTAAATAAATGGTTGATTAAATAAAAGAATGGGGAGAACTGACAAATCTCCTGTGTAGAATTCCAGATAATTTACATAGGCAGCAGGCCCTTCAAGAGGGAGAGAGTATCTCCCCGCTACATGTAGACTGCACATGACTTTCTTCCAGAGTACAGTATGAAAAGAGCAAAAAAAAAGAGTAACTTTACAACGGAGAAACCTGGCAAACACTAACTCAGCCAGGTGATCCCCATTAACATCGACAGTGAATAATATGCTTGATATGATATAATGAAAATGCTGCTTTACCTCTGTGGTCTTCCTCCCCACACATAACCTCTGTCTAATTATGAGAACACATGAGACAAATTTCAGTGGAGGGACATTCTATAAAATACCTGACCAGAACTCCTCGAAATGGTAAAGATCATCAAAAGCAAGGAAAGTCTGAAACACTGCCATAGCCAAAGGAGCATAAGGAAACCCAACTCCTCAATGTGATGTGGTATCCTGGACATGATCCTGAACAGGAAAAGGGAACATTAAGGAAAAAAATGAGGAAATCTGAACAAAGCATGTAACTTCACTAACCATAATGTACCATTATTAGTTTATTAATTGTGACAAATGTACCATACTAATAGATGATAATAAGAAAAACGGGATGTGGGGTACATAGAAATTCTGTATTATCTTTACAATGTTTCCATAAATCTAAAACTGTTCTAAAATAAGATGTTTAGTTAAAAATAAATCATACTGTTAGGCACAAAAATAGACATGCCTGGGGTGGAGAGAGAATAAAGCCGGTAAAACCTACTAAAAGGGACTCACAGAGTTAACCAGATAAAACCAGAGAGCTAGAAAGGACTCACAGAGTGAACTGATAAGCTGATGTTGCAAAGGCCAGGAGTGACTTGGAATGTCTGGATATTCCCCAGGGACTTCTCTGCCCTAGGTAGGGCAGGGAAATGGGACAAGGGTCATGCCATTGTAAAATCTCTTTAGCCCACAGGCCTTTTTATTCTTTAACTTAATCTATATGCTGTTCTTCTCTTCTTCCAGCCCCTTAATCGAGTAACTTTGTAACCACAACAGCCGATAGAGCTCCGCAAGTGTAAATAAACCTATGTAGATAAAGAATGCCGAGATACAGACCAACACCCGTCACCTAAATAGCCCTATTCTTAAGACAAAATTTCAAAGGAATTATGAATCACCTGTATACATCATGCCTTATGCTTATCCCTACCCAAAAGGCCCTATAAAACCCCAAACCCTAGACCCTTACGTGCGCCTCCTCTCTGAGGTTGCCCACATTCTTTAGGTGTGTCACTCTCTCTGTTCTACTCCAGGTAAGAAGGGAGGGGCTACTGATGTTAGGGTCCAGGAACTCAGGGTTTTCCCGAGAGAACAAAGCACGCAGGCATGGAGATGTAAGTACAGGAAAAGTCTTTATTCAGCCAGCAAGCTGGGGTCGACAGCACCTCCCCTGACATGCAGGCCGAGTCCGAGCTGCCGACCCCCAGGCAACTTTAGGTATTGCTTATATAGGATTTTCACAGCCGTTACACCGAAGCCCGCGCATTTCTACAACCAATAATTTTAAAACACATTCTATATTGTAACCTTTTAGGGAACACTCCAGTTGCCTGACCGCTTCAATTGTTATCTCTTGCTTACCCAAGCATGTCAATGCGACTTATCACGAATCACGCCCCCATACTGTTGCCCACTTCTAGTTATCTAACTTAAAGCAGGCGCATTTCTAAGCTTAGACTCGCGTTGTTTATTCAAAACTGGGTGGCCCATGCTTTAGGCAGTTAGGTTAAATGTTATTAGTCCTTTTTCCTGACTCTTGATGCCCTCTGCCCTCCTTTACACTGAGAGCTCTGAGTTGGGCTTGTAAGTTCCTGTCGCCTGTGTGACCCGGACAGGACTGCGGCTGTATGACTGTTCTTCAGTAGCCTGCCTGAAAATCTCCTTTATTTACCCTTGGGAAATTCCCAGAACATAATCTCACTCCATCCAGTGCTCTACAGCTCCCCCAAATCCTGAGGTGGTAGGGACTTAGTTCCCACGCTGTGCAGATTCAAGTAGACAGGTGACCCTGGCTTCAGGGGTGGCAAGGGATTTGCCCTATGCTGAGCAGAAATTCAATGAGCTTCCCTTTCCTCCCTCTGTTCTTTCTTGCTCTCTGCTGCCTAAAAGGCACATGCTATTCTCACTTTAATAAATTCCTTCCTTATCTTTCTCTCTGATTTCCCTGTGTCAATTCTTTCCTAACAATACCACAAACAGATTTTTTTTTAAATCAAATTGAATCCCAATTCCACTGCTTGTGACTGTGACCTTGGATAAGTCACTTAACCTTTCTAAGTGTCATCCACAAAAACATAATATTATCTACCTCACAGATTGTTATAAGCCTGATAAGCAAAAAAAAAAAAAAAAGACATGATTTCTTCTACCTTGACTTTCGGGCTATTAAAATGCACTTGAATGAACTTCCAGTTGAATGCACTCCAATTTGCCTGGAAACATAGCTTCTTTGCACCTTCTTGAAACACTAGCAGTTCCAGGTACAGGGTCCATCCAACACAAAGCTGAATAAATGATATCTCAGCAATTTCCTCTCAGTCTCTGAGTTCTTGGTCTAGTAAGAAGGAAGTCTGGTGTGCAAAATGAGCTTGCCTGGGCAAAACCTGAGTACAGGGCATAGGGAGAGGGGAGAGCTGTCCTCACTTAGAATAAGCCTGAGGGGATTGGGAGGGTGATAAGCTATGGAGACTGTCAAAAGCTTCTTCCTGCAGGAACTTATGTTTGGATGTGGGAGTCAAACAGCTCACAGGGGACCTGGAGTTCACAGGAGCAGGCTGCTGGGCAGAACTGGGATGCTCTCTGGCATGCCTTTCTGAACCACAGGCTGGGCACTGGGAAGACGTGAGTCTTTAATAAGCTGTCCCTCAAAAGCTGTCCCTTATCCTGTTACCATTAATATTGAGTTACTGTATGTGCAATAGGTATCTGCACATTTTAAGGAACTTTGGATGTGGTGAAACTGTTCAGTTGAATCTGTTTTACTCTAAAGAGAATAAACTCCTGTGCTAAGTTGACATCAATATTTGCATAGTTGTATTAATCAGGATTGGAACAACCAGATTCTTAGAAGCGGGGTTCTGCTTACACATGCCTGTTTTATCAGAGACCTACACCAGAGGGCAGTATAGGTGCTTTGTTCAGGATTCGCCCTTTTCTTAGAGGGAACAGCTGAGCAATGGGTCTTCTCACAGAGTTTCCTTGAGAAATGAAAGGAAATTAGGGTTATTAACTTTCTATTGCGGTATTAAAAATTACTACAAACTCAGTAACTTAAAGCAACACACATTTGTTAGCTCACAGTTCTGTAGGTCAGAAGTTGATTGCTTTCACAGTCACAGATAGGTGGCAACAGTGGGTGTGACTTCCAGGAAACTAGCCATTTACATTTGAGCCGTAAACCTGGCTGGTGAACTCTCTCAGGCTAAGAGCCACTTCATCCAAAATGTTCAGAATTTGGAGTCCCTGTGAAGAGCACACGAGAACAGTTGAACTGGGATTTGAGGAGGTTTACAAACTTTCTCCGGTATTCCTGAAATCTGACTTCAGATCCAAGTTTTACTTTTTATGACAGAATAAATAGGATTGTGTGCAATTCATCAGCACACTGAAATTTTTCCAAGTCTCCAAAAAAAAAACAAAACAAAACAAAACTCCTGATCCTGGAACTCTTCTGTGGTCTAGACACCCTTGAGGCTGCTCTTTATTCCCTTTTCCAAGTTACCATGGAAGAAAATGAATCTTTGAGAGTTTCAAAATGCAAAAGCAGCCTCAACCCTCCCTCTGCATTTCAGTGCTGTTGCAGTAGACCTATAGATTTCACTTAGGCTGCAAAAGGACACCCAAGCTGAAAAGAGTTGAGCTGTACTGACCCGCCTACAAGACAGAGAACTTGAAGCCTACTTTCTTCTTACTGTCTCTAACATGCTGCATTTTCAGCTTTAAATAATAGACACAGCTGAAGGCAGATTTGTGTTCTCTCTTGACTGGAAACACTTTTTAACAACCAACTTTGTTAACTAGTTAGGAAGACTTCTTTCTCTCTTACTTGACATTTAAGATTTGTGGGGTTCTATTGTTAGAATTTAGTACCTCATCAAAGAATTGTATGCCTTTAAGATGTATCCTTGGTTCCAAGGTGTCAGGAGAGGACAGATACCTCTTCTGACATCTCAGAAAAAGTATGTGAATGGGCTTTTCAAAGAGAAATAGCAGATGCTCCTCTTTCTGCCTCTGTCATTAACAGTCCCACTTATAAGATGTGATTGTTAATATACAGTAGGAAGGGGATGCTAAATCTGGTGGAAAGTGGAGAAGATATTGCAATGAGGATAAAAGAATTAACCTACAAAAACTTTGTGGGGAAAAGGCTTATTAATTTGAGTTGACTTTGAGGCATTTCATTTTCCACTTCTGTACTGCCAACTAGCTTCCCATGGACAATAAAGTCTCCAAAAATACTTCATATAAGGTTATTTGTCTTCATTAATTTACCCTAGTGGCCCTGGGTGGGACATCACGCCCTAAGAAAAGATAGAGTCCAAGGACAGCTATTTGGCCACTTACTGAATGACCAACAGCCAGACTGTCACAAATAGCCAGTTTGTGAATAACTACTGCCTCCTCTTTGGCAGCCTTCCCTGTGGTTGAGGCTACATCCTACTTCCCCATCAAACCTGACTTTGTATTTCTCACTATTATCAGTGCATTTCCATCCAGCAACCAAGCTGTCTGGGACCAATGGCACTGTATAGTCCATATGCCCAGCACATAACAGGCATTTAAAAGTCACTAATGAATCCAACACTTCCTCCTTCACTTCAGAATTAACATTTTCTCTCAGCTGGAAGAGACTTACTTCTTAATCTAGATGCTGTTTGCCCTGGGTCTGTACCAGGACTTGTCATATGAGTAAAAAAGATAAACTATCCCTACTTTCTAAGACATTGTCCCAGTTAGATGACTAGGTATTCTTTTTTTGTTGTTGTTAATTCACCTTGCAAGTAGTTACACATTAAGCTGTTGAATCTCAGCTTCAAATGACATTGGGCTTATTTAGGCCCTTTCTCACAAGTAAAGTGTCAAAGCATATGGCTATATAATGACACCACAGCCTCTCTCCTCCTCTTTTTCCAGAGAAAACACTTTAAACCTCTGGACACATGAGGGCCCTGAGGAGAGGAGAGAGGAAGGAAGGAGAAAAGGCTAAAGGGGAGGTAGAGTATACTGGAAAAAAAAAGGAAACTATGCTGAGAAGTAATCCCAAAGCAGGAAAATGCCATGTATAAGAAAACATTCTTGGCATTCTTGCCTTTCAAAATTAAAACAATCTAAATGTCCAATATTAGATGAATGATTAGATAAATTATAACCTATTCATGCAATGGAATATTGTACAGCTAATATTTTGAAGAATGTGTCACAGCAAAGAAAAAAGTTTAATGATAAGTGAAAAAAAGCAAAATAGAAAATCGTATTGTGCTGTAATCTACTTCTCAATTTGTGTATCAGTCCCACCATTAGACTGAGGATAAGGTAAGGGGAGTCAGGTCAAGGATAGAACCCTGAGGAACACTGACATCTATGAAATGTTCCAGAAAGGGGTGACTTCAGAGGAGACAGAAAAGATGAAGCAAAGAAGCCATGAAAAGGAGTAAACTAAGAGAGCATGAGGTCACAGAAGCTGAGAGACAACTGCTTGTCCAAGGTGTTTTATATCTATTGCTACACTTAGTCCTCAAAAAAAGTGGGACATCCTATTATAGCCATTTTGCTATGAGCAAACTTTGAGCAAAGTTTCAAGGGGAGCTTACCACACTGAACAACATCCCAGGGTAAGGGAGAGATGGAATTTGAGCTGAGGTCTGCCTTTAAGCAAACTCCATGCCCTCTGCTTTACATCAGGCTGCCCACCTGCCATGTTAGAAATACCTTTTGAATGTCTATTAGGTTATGATTTATAAAGAATCATTAGTTGTATTTTCTGCTCAATGAGTACACTTCTGATTTAAGGACAGAGGTGGGTTGAGAGTGACAGAATGGGCCCCAGAACGATGGACTAGTATGGGGACTGCAAACTCCACAGGTAAGGGAGAACAGGTAAGGGAGAAGAGGCAGCAGTGTGGCAAACTGGAACACACACTCCTTAAAGGGGGCAGGAGGGGCAGAATCCCACCCACTGTTGTCTGATAATCCTATTTGTTTAGAAACCCCAGAAATCTGGTTTTTATCTTTCTCTGTGAAATTTTCAATTTTTAAATGTTGGGAACTAAATAGAAACATTTTAAAACACTATGCAGGCTAAATAAGTCTGTGGAGTAGATTGGGCCCAAGTTTAGACCGCTGGCTTAGTAGCTCCAAAGGTAGTTTGTCACCAGGAACTACACCTTCAGTTGTGCTGATTCTCTGCAGGGCCAATCCCCAGGCCTAGGGGAAATCCATGAGCAGGCCTTAGGTAGCGGCACTTCTCTTTCCATTTCTTCCCCAGCTTGTCTCATTGGGCCCATCACTCCACTTTCTCTGATGAATGCTTTGTTGGGTTCTGTACCATGGAGTTAAAGAGCATGGAGTATCTCTCATCACAGCCATTCTTTCCTAGGGAAATAAATGGCCAGCTCCCTGGAGTTGGGGATTTTTTATGCAATGACTTTCCTCTACGAGATTTATTGCAGCAGCTTTGTGAGAGATTTGTAGTAAGTAGTATTCAGGCTGTAGGTCTTAAATCCTCAATGCCACAGTCATAACTCTCCAGGAAGGAAATGGTAGAAGATCACAGTAGCTAATATTGCATTACGATGATACTGTCTCTGCAGAAATGATTGCCGTCCTGCTGCTGCTGTCTTACTTAGGAAATGTGAGCTCTTCAAATGTGCTTGAGGTATCTATCCTGGTGGTGCTTTGTGAGATCCAGAAGAACCTACAGACTAGGGGGTGAGCAAACATTTATTGAGTATGTGTAATACTATCAATTACTGAATCCAAGTGGTGAACATGTAAGTATTTATTATACTATTCTTTCAACTTTTTTCTTAATTAAAATTTTTCATAGTATGAAGTGAAAATATACAAATAAAAAACCTTTTTGGATTAAGTTGTTTCAGAATGATGGAGAGGGGGTAAAAGCATTTTGAGATTCCTATACTCAAAATTATGGACAAACTTACATAGGTTAGAATACTTGTTCATTATAGTAAATATAAAAAAAGGTTTTAAAAGTATAGATATATATAACTATAGCCATGTAAAAACATGTTTGCTGGTGGATAAGAACTAGAAATATATGTTAGATTAATGAATTTATAGGAAGTTTTTTTCCAAAATTACTCTTGCTGCATCATCTTTTCCATTAATATAACCATCAAAAAGTATGGTCATAGACAAAGAGAGAAAAAGATCATAACTCTGTGGCTATAGTGTGGGGTTACAGATATGTATTTTTCTTTTAAGAGTCATCCTTGAAGCCCATTGTAAAGAAATATTGTGTATTTTTATCATCAGTAAGTACACTGAATTTATTGCATTACTAAGAACAAATCATTGTGAGAATTTCAGCTCCATAATTCTAGCATGGTTAAAAAGAATAGAGAAAAAAAAAGAATAGGGAAAAAATAGCAGTAAGTGACAATTAAATAATTAAAATTTCAAATTAGCTTCCAAAAGTTAGAATTTCAGTCCATGCATGGTTAAGTAGTTTCATCTAAATTATAAGAACAACAGTTTAGAATGGAGGTTGTCAAACACAGGCTTGCCACCTGTTTTGTAAATAAAGTTTTATTGGAGCACAGCTTTGCTCATTCATTTATGTATTGTCTCTGGCTGCTTTCATGCTACAATGAGAGATGAGTGGTTTCAACAGAGACTATGTGGCATATAAAACCATTAAAATATCACTATCTGGTCCTATGTGAAAATGTTTGCTGAGTTGAAATCTAAAAGAGTATATGTGTATAAAATGAGAATATGGAAAAATAATGTTGATTTATTATGGTGAAAACATGGTTATGAATTTTTAATTCATATTTAAAATTTTGCATCATTTTTACAATGTGGTTTGCTCATTTAATAATATTTTTAAAATAACTGAATGAGACTTTTTACTGCATGACATTTTATTGAGGCAGCAAATAACAAATTTCTGTATATAGTTATTAAAACCTGGTGTGGAAATTCTAATCATTAGAATTGAGCCAAAGAAAAAATTAGAAATAGAGGGGGAAATTACCAAGGTAATTCTTACAGGATTGCTTATAATAACAAAATAGTGGAAATAACAGGATAACTGTTAAGTGATGGTGTGTCTGTATAATGGAATATTACACAATTATTTAAAATGATACTTTTTTGAAAAGCATTTATTACTTTTGTGATCAGAAAAAAATTATATATTTTAAAGGATGAGGTAGTATTCACTGACAATGGAAAATGTTCATGACAGTGATAAGTAAAATAAATCACAGAACATTTCCAAGTATTTATAAGCATTATCTATATAGAAAAATGTCTGGAAAACAAAGTATACCATCAAAAGTGGTTTAGGAAGAAGTGATATTTGGGAGGACCTTTTCTTTCTCAATAAAATCTTACAGTATTTAACTTTTTTATGAACATACATACTTATTAAAGTATGAAATATTAAGTATGAAAATGATACTTAGCAAAAGTGTTTAAATGACATAGTTAAATGTTTATGAAAAGCTGATTACAAAAATCACAGAGGATAGGATCTCAAGGTCAGGAATAAAATGTGCACAAAAAATGACCAATAAAATGTCAAAATATCATTTTGCTTCTGGATGATGGCTTTGTGGATGTTTCTTGCCTTATCTTTTCACACTTCTCTTATCTTCCTGACCTTTCTACACTGAACATATATAACTTGGATAATAAGAAAACTTTTTAAATTAAGACTTTATTAAAAGGAACTTTTTAAAGGAAAATATTGTTACAGCTGCTCCCAATCCATATTACTAGAGTTTTGAATACTTTTATCTCCATCTCTGTCTTTGTCTGTCACACACACACACACACACACACACACACACACACAAATTTGATGACAAAAATAATGACTTCTATCATTAGATTCTACCAGGTCCTCCACTTCTGTCTCACACTTCCTGGCCTCTTTCCCTCACAACTTCCCAAAGTCATATTTGTCATTTGAACTCTACACATGAAAGAGAAAGGAAAGGACAAAAGCACTCAGACATATATTTCCTGCAATGTTCCTGATATTGTAAAAAGGATAAAATACCCAAGTCCTTCCAAAGGCCAATAAGGTGTAATGTGATCTGTGCCCACCCACTCCCTCACTCCTGCCCCCACAACACTGCCCTGATTTCATCTCTCACCACTCTCTCCATTACTCTTACATTTCCTTCGGGTCCCTGCCCAAATTTCATCTTACAGGGACACCTAACTTTGACTTTCAGCAATTCCACCAGCTTGGTCTCAAGGTATAAGCAAAATATGCTTTATTCAACCTGGATGAAATCATCATAGAAGTAAAAAAATCACTTCAATAGTCAGCTCCTAGATGGTCTTCCGATGGTCACACCCTTGGATAGTCTCTTCCCACCCTGAATAGAGTCAACCTGTGTAATCAGTAACACGCTCCAGATATAACAGAGTGGCACCTCCAAGGCTAGGTCGTAAGAGACACTGAGACTTCCGCCTTGCTCTCTCGGATCACTTGCTCTGGGGAAAGCCAGCCACCATGCCATAGGATGTTCAAGGAGCCCTACAGAGAGACCCACATGGAAAGGAACTGAGGCCTCCCGTCAGCAGCCAGCATCACCCTGCCACTCCTGTGTGTAAGCTGCCATGGCAGCAGATTGTTAAGCCCCTAGTTGAGCCTTTAGATGACCACAGTTCTGGTCAGCATCTTGACTGTGATTTCATGAGTGACCCTGAGCCTGAATTACCCAGCTAAGCCACTCCCAAATTCCTGACCTACAGATACTATGAGGGTTTAAAAAATCTTTATTATCTTTTAATCCATTAAAATTTAGGGGCAATTTGTTACACTGCAATATTATACTCAATAACCTAACTCTTAAACCTTTTTAATCCCTATCACTCTAATTCTTTTAAGTGATTCACCCATTGACACAAATCCACATACACTCAGGCAAAGTAGTAAACCGCTATTTCTGGGATTTGTCCAAAGTACCATACTACACTTCCTGTTCACCCTTCCTTGCTTTTTCTACTTCTCTATGTCTCCAAGGCTCATCTATCTATGTCTCAATGAATAATACTCACTTTAGACCTACGATGTTCTTACAACAGGTTTGGAGCAGATTCAGCCTCCACCTTCTCCCATGATTCTGTTAGTCTCCATCCAGAACTTTGCCCTAAATTCACAGGGCAGAGACATGTTCCATTTTTGCCCCCACCCTCACTTCAGGATCCAGATAATCCAGGCTAGCCTTACCTACCCCGTGCTGCCTGAGGAGGGTGACTAAGTAGTTTACTTGGAAGTTTATCTAAATGAGTCTTTAATCAGTCTGCTTAGTGGGTCAGCAGAGATAGAAGCAGCCCCATCTCTAAAAATAACAGTTCCCAGGTGGAGAGGATCAGTCCTGCTCACTGCCCTGGCTGTTTCATCAGCAGTGTTCTTTAGATCTTTCTCAGCACCTTTCTGCCTCCATCAACTAGTTCAAGTTCCATCAAGAGACATTCTCAATTTGTATAGTATGAGCCTCTAATTCTTCAGGACACTATGTACGTGTGTCTGTATGTATGGCATGTGTATGCTTTGTGTGTCTATATGTATGTATCTGTATATGCGTATGTATGTACCTGCACGAATGCTTTGTGTGTTGGTGTTTGTATGTCATGTATGCATGTGTGTTGTGTGTATCTGTAGTATGTTGTATCTGTGTCATATATGTGTGTATGTATCATATGTGTACATGTGTGTGTCCACTTGTGCATGCATCTAGCTTCACCAGCCTGAGATTCATACAATTTCTCTCCACAAGGACACCTAAAATACAACAGACTCTTGTTCTCATAAGTGTACCATAGTTAGGTAAGGTGCTGGCATTAGGCAAAGCTGTATAACGGATTTACAGGTTATACAGGAGCTCTTCTCTAAGTTTAAAATGTTTCTAAAAAAGTTTCTTTTTTAACCTATTTTCCACATTAGCAAAAAATTCAATCTTTACCTCTTCCTTAGGTCTAAAACTTCCCAGGGTACTTAACTTTTGTCCATAGGCACAATCCTGGTTGTGACTCCCTCAGCTGAGGAGATGGAATCAGGCCTAACACCTGCCCTGCAGTCCAGACGGACAGCTCTCTAACTTACCAAAGTGGCACTCTGGTTCACTACACCTGAAGTGTGATCACCAACAATCTAGATCCCCTTCCTGACTTAAATACTAAAACATTTTAAAGAGGTAAAAGTTTTTAGAGGTAAAAAACATTTAAAAAGGTAAAAGAGAATTCTTAGAGAAAGGCAGAGGAAAGAAGCATAAATTGAAGGGCTAGAAGCTAATTAGGGCATAACTGTATTTTTAAGGGGCCAGGGGAGGAGATGGGTCTTCTGCCTGACTTTGTCCAGATCTAGGCTAGATGAAAGGAGGGCCCAGAGGAGTTGCAGAAAGGTGCCTGCTTAGCTGCCTTGAACCTTAGTTATTCAAATCCTCCCTTGACTTGTGTGTGTTGCCATGGGCTCGACATTTTACAGATGGCTATTTTGGGTTTAAATATTCTTCCTCCTACCCCTACCCCAGAGGTCAATTAATACTTCTTTGGAGAAGAGTGGATCTACCCGCCCTGCTAGGCTGGAAACAAAGTGCTCAGCTCCTGGAGGGAATGTGGTCTGTCTTCACTCTCAGCTTGCTAGGCAACCTGTTGATGAGCTTATAATTACCAGAACTGCCTGCTACACAATGAATGTTCTTGGAGATTTTAATGATCGAAGTGCATGAACATGCTTCAACATTTGGAAACGTGCTTGAGAAGAATAATTGCTTTAAAGTGTTTCATAAATTGTTGCTAGGAGACCACATCAAGATGGGTCTTTTAACTTACGACTTGAGGTTCAACTGCCAAGAAATTCTCCCATTCAAAACACAGATAAGCAAACAGAACAATTCAAAAAAGAAAGAAGGAAAGAAAGAAAGAAAGTAATCTACTGGCTGTCAGAGAAAATATTTCACACAAAAGAAAATGGAGAACAAGAGGCAAGACAATCGTGATGGCAATTATGGACTTTTATCTCATTAGTTATATGATCTTGGGCAGTTCTAATGTCTTTTATTCTCAGTTTTATCATCTGAAAAATAGGCTATCAAAACAGTTCACTCACAGGACTAGCTAAAATCAACATGTAAATGTACTCAGCCTGTAAAACTCCATATTTAATTTATTTATTTATACTTGTTCCAAAAAGTTTTGAGGTAGTTTACAAAATTGATCCCTGTCTTAGTTTCTGTTGCCTCAAAAACAGCCACTGATACAAGGAATTGGGGATAGGCGGCTTATTTGGGAGGTAATCCCAGGAAGTTCAATTAAGACAGTGAAGAAAACTGAAAGGGAGAGAAGTCAATAAAAGATTTCCCAGTGAGCAGGAAAGTCCCCTACACATCAGTCCTCTGAAGGAACCACTCCAAAGCACCATGTAGACCACACCTCAGAATTCTGCTGAGGGATGGGAAGTTGAGGTACACCTATTGACTCCCATCTCTCAGTGGTTGAAGGTCGCCCCTGGGAGCCTTAAATACCCAGCACTTCCACAATGCCCTGAGCAGTCTCTTAATTTCTGATGGAACAGGACAAAACCCTCAGGAAGAAAAGTAGGAAACCATGGGAACACGAGGTAGGAACTGGCCAGTGTGCCCAAGAAATATCCCACTCCAGCTGCATGTATGCTCAGAGGTGAGCCACGGGGTTATGGGATAGGACATGAACAGAACTGGTTGCACTGGGAATCAACAGGGTAAAGTTAGTCAATCAAGAAATCCAGGTCAAATCAAAACAGGTAACTCTGTAAATGTTGCTGACTCTAATAACAGGTTATTTTGTAGAAAGGCCATGGTGACTGGTAACATTTTTTTTGGTCAACAAAATAGCCTGGAACTTGGGCAAGGGTTCCATATTAGTGTGAACAATAAATGGTTAAGCGAATCCTTTATGTACAGCAGTCTCTTTTTTACTAAGGTCTAGGGGACCTGGAACCTTCTTATGGGGTTCAGCTATGGCTGGACTTCAGGATTCAAGCATTAAATTTGAACATGGGCACCAAATTGTATTTGGAAATTATATTCCCATTCTGCATGGGTCAGGAACAAATTCTTCAGCCACTTCCCTGTCTAGCAGTTCCTCCCCTGCCTGAGGGATCACTAGCAAGTTGGGCAGGGCTTAAACTTGGCATTCCCTAGTGTGGAAAACAAAACCAGGTAAATGTAATCCTCCAAAGTTATCCCACCCAGACCTGAGAGAGTTTTAGCAGCACCATGATGTCCCCACAAGAATGGAAAACCATGCTGACTGGCAGCAGAGACAGGAAACAAGGGGATAAGGCAGAGCTATACCCTAGGAGACATCAGAAGGGCCGGCAATCCCTCCAAACAGACCCTTAATCTCCAGCAACCCTGCCAGGAATCAGAAAGATGAAATATGGAGAAGAGAAAAGGAAGGAAGTCAAGAAGAAGAGAAAAACAAGCAGGAGAGAGACAATTAGATATTACATGCCTCCTGATAGAAGAACATACCACCACTTATGAAGTAGTCTGGATAAAAAATTGAACCTGAGTTTGATCAAAACTCTGGCTTTAACTACCAGTGCACAAGAAGTGCTGAGTAACACGTTAAATGTCACCACAGGGATGGATGCAAAATCCAGTCTGGGAGAAACGGCAGAACTAGCAAGATTTTCAGTAAATAAAGAGAAACCTACAGATTAAAAGAGACTTAAAAGGGGCATATTAACTAATTGCAATGTGTAGTTCTTATTTAAATAATAAGAACAATTTTAATCTTCATTCAAACAACTTAAAAATGAGTGTATGAGAAAGAAAATTTGGATATTGACAGAATATTATATTTTGAATAATATGGTATTGTTAATTACTTGGCTCATGTGATGATGTTATTTTAAAATAAAGAGTCCATATCTTTTAAAGATACATTATTAAATATTAGTGGTGAAATTATAGAATATCTGCAATATTCTTTAAAAAGAACACAGGGGGAGTGGATGGCAGGTTAGATCATAAGTTGATGATGAACACCTGGAGCTCTCCACCTAGCTTGTCTGCTCTTTGGGATGGTTGACATTCTCCACAATAAAAAAGATACAACCACAAAACAAAACAACCACAAAAACCAACAAGGAAGTAGGCCACCTTGGGGACATGATCAGGCCGCACGTGCAGTCTGCTTCAGCAGGAGGTGTATTTTGGATTGGAGGATGTGTTCTGTTTGTGAGGAAGCTTCAATTTTCCAGCTCTAAAAAGGATCAGGTGAGGTCCAGGGTGCAGGCAGCAGGATGCAGCTTCTCAGACTGAAACTTGATCTTAGAGGTCCAGCCCCCTCCAATGTGCCTTTCACCTCATTCTGAGGTTTTTCATTAATACAAGTTTTCTATACCAGACACTGTGAGTGCCAGACTTACTCCTGTAGGTGTGGCTACCTTTGTGATTATGATTGAGGTGGAGTAGAATTCATAAAAGAATTTTCAGCCATTTAAGTTTCATTACACTAAAACTACATCATGAAGCTAAAAAACTTACCAAGAAAATTATATTATAGTAATAACAATAATAATAATGGCAGCTAACATTTATTGATGGCTGACTTTAGGCACTAAACTAAACACTTTATATGTATAATCCGTCACAACATAGCTTTGACTACTATCCCTGTTTTGTAGATAAAGGAAGTCAGCTTTAGGGAGATTAGGTGCTACATTTATTTGCTAGGGCTGCCATAACAAAGTATTACAGACTGGGTGACTTAAACAACAGAAATTAATTTCTCAGAGTTCTAGAAGCTGGAACTCTGAAAGCAAGGTGTCGGTAGGATTCATTCTGTCTAAGGTGCTATGAGGGAAAGGGCTGTTCCAGACTTCTCTCTCTTCCAGGCAAAACCATTTTGATCTCTGAGAACTTCCTGTCCTGCCTCAGTTCCCCTGACTCTCATGCCTCTGCCCCTTTGTACAGGGAAACCCCTCTGCCTGAAAGGGTTTCCTCAGATATCTGCCTAACTCTTCTTTGTCTTCTAAAGCTGACAACAAAGACCACCTCCTTACAGAAGCCTTCCCTAACTTCCAGATTTTCTGAGCTTCCTAATGCCGTATTTTTATTACTGCATCCTAAAGTTATCTCATCCAGAGAGAGATGGGCAGTTAACCATTTGAAACTCTAGCTTATTCAAATCCCACAGCATAAGCAGGCCACTGAGTGGTGATTCTTTGGCTGGACCTTGAACAATCCCTGTGTCCTTATCCCCCAGCTGTTATCAATCGTTAATTTCCATTGTCTAATCATCCTCTGATTTATGACTGCCCAAGCCCTGGGCATCATACCCATTTCTCCAAGCCTGCTGGTACCCGCAGCCTGTTATGTCGCAGTATGATAGGATAATCCTCCTTTCACCTGCCTCCACATTGTGATTGTGTGTGTGTGTGTGTGTGTGTGTGTGTGTGTAAGAGAGAGAACCAGACAGGTTTAAGCAAAAAAGGGATGTAGGGGCTTATGAAATTGAGAAACCCAGAGGTAGTATTCAGTTCCAGTCCAGATACCAAACTCAACCTCTTCACTAATCTCCATAAATAATCATGCATACCAAACATTTTGTTCGTTTAATATATTTTACCAAAGATTCACGCCTCACCATGAAGGGTTACACAGTGCAGCAGACATCTCTCTGCTGTTGCACTGAGGTTGTACTCTCTTCCCTCCATCTCCCTGCCCTCCCCTTCCACTGCCTTTCTTAGAAGCAATACAATTCCTCTCCTTGCCTCATGCAAAGCAGTTTAGCAGACATTTTTTGACAGAGAAGTCCCTTAGGACTTCACCTTCCACCCCAAATGTCATTTCAAAGTATTTCTTCTAATCAAACAGAGAGCTCTCCCTAAGGGAGTTCTGGTGACCAACATTTTCTCCACCTCATTACTTGCCAGTCCTCATAGTTCTACCATTTGGCTGTAGATGAAGACTGTAACTCTTACCCCCAAACCAGAAGAGCTGATGATTAACAGAGCAGAGGGCTTACTTACAAGAAAGCATCCCCTGGGCCTCTCTGATTCATCCCACCAAGGCACCACAGTGCCCAGAACAGCATTTGGCACATATACAGGATCTTTGATATTGTTTGTGGAATATAGAGTAGTTTGAGTGATTAACCAGGAACTCATATAAGGCAGGGAAATGATGCACAACACTTGGAGTAAAGCAGGGCCTAGAAGGGCACAGGAGGGCCAGAGGCCAGCCAAGATGTTCACAAAGGGAGTCATTTATGTTTCCTCCCCTGGGTAGAAGGTGGTTTCCTATACTGAGAAAATGAGCCCAGTTCTCTGCATTTGGTAACTTCTGTAACTACATATTTATTTTATATCCTTCTTTTTTATTTCATTATATATATAATGTATATATATATTTTTAACCACACATATCCTTGTTTTTTATTTCATTGTTTTGGACATATGAGCTTGTGGGAACTAAGAGAAATCAAAATGTTCTGATATGTACCCCTATGTTAATTGCAGTATTATTTACAATATTCAAGATACTGAGGCAACCTAAGTGTCCATCGGTAGATAAATGGATAAGGAAGATGTGGTACATACATACAATGGAATATTATTCATCTATAAAAAGAAAGAAATCCTGCCATTTGTGACAACATGGATAGACCTAGAAGGTACTACATCAAGTGAAATAATTCAGAGAAAGAAAATACTTTATAATACCACTTATATGTAGAATCTAAAAAATAAAACAAATGAACAAATAAAATGGAAAAAGACTCATAAACACAGTAAACAAGCTGTTAGCAACCAGATAGGAAAGGAGATAGGTGAAATAAGTGAAGGGGATTAATAACTACAAATTTCCAATTGTAAAATAAATAGGTCATGGGGATGTAATAACAATATATGGAATACAGTCAATTATATTTTAATAACTTTGTATGGTGATAGGTGGTAACTAGACTTATCTTGGAGATCATTTGATAACATATGATAATCAGAATTACTATGATATACACCTGAAACTAATAGGATATTGTATGTCAATCATACTTCAATTAGAAAAAAAAGAGGTTTTCAACTGACCCAAGCTATTTTGGTCACTCAGCAACTGCCAGACTCTTTCAGTAAATAGCAGTAACCTCTGGTGCTTACCAGAGTGGGTGGTAGTATACATCCTTTACCTCACAACCTCTACAACCAGGTGAGGTCATAGATCAAATTCTGCCAAAGTGACAAATGCTTACTAGTCAGCAGGTACATACACAAAAAGTCCTACTAGTTCTTGAGACTTTTGGGACCCATTCTCTACCTTAGGCACTACAGATAATGCAAGCATGATGGGTTCTAAAGTGGACACAAGATGATGAGAGGACCAGCCAGCCTTTTTATAGGGACAAGTCACAGCCTTCATGGAGATATACAAGGACTAAGGGAACACTAGCTACTAGACCTCAATCTATACAAAATCTGTAACCATTGGGCTTCCTGGAGGATATACTCATCTGTATAAGAACACTGGATTTTCTGATCAACCATATGTCTTGGACCATTGCCCATTTTACCTATTAAAAAATATTTCTAACATTCCTTATACGAATTGAAAACCTTCAAGTGAGACTTTGATAAGGATATTTGACATGTTCTGTTGCCATCTTTGGGGTGTTAATTCCTGATGAGATAACTTCAAAAGTTAACCACCTGTGCCAGGGCGTATCTTAGGGTTCCACCTATAGACATATGTACTACACCATGTATAAAAGCATTTTTAAAGTAAATGCCCATGCAGATAATGTAACATTTAAAAATAGTATCTACTTCAGAGTGGGACAGGAGTTGTCGGGTTCTAAGGAGAAAATAAAGGGCCACTTTGGGAAGGAGTAGTAGCAGGTCTTCAAGTGGGAAAACCTCAGGGAAAAAAGAAAATGGGGCTGGATTATGGCAGGTCAGCTGATAATCCAGAATTTTCATCTGTTTAAACATTAAATGACTTGTGTTTGTTTTCATGTTGGAGACTGTTCCATCCTCTCTGGACTTGAATGAACTAATTTCAGCCCTCCTTTTATAACTCCCTTTTTTAGAAGGGGCGGTTTATTCTGCTGTCAGCACAAATGTAAAAATTAGGAACACATCTGATTGCACCTGTAGTTACCCACTTGCAGCCACAATTAGCCATAAGCACTCTCCAAAAATGGCAAAAGCAGTTAAGCATGCCTGCAATTAAGTAATTGTGGGCATCATTAGTTGCATCGTTAGTCACATGAGTAACTTTTATGGTCGCCATGGCTACCTTCTGATACCAAATTACCCACCCAACAAGGGAGCACTTGGGCTGAAAATTGAACGCCCCTTGTTCAATTTTGTGAAAACTGTGTGCTTTTTTCTAATTATTTCACATGCGTGAATGGGGAATGTTTGCAAATACAAACTATTTATGTCAAACCAAAAAGAAATGGTTACCCTGGGCCCTCTGTGTTTTCTGTTCATCATTTTTTTTTATCATTTGACATACGACAAAGCAAATCATGCTTTCTTGTTTTCCCCCCTAGGATAGTAACTCACTTGTGGTATCTAAGTGACAATATAATCTTTCATTTGTATATTCTGTCCAATAAAGAAGGTTTATTTTATACCACAGTTATCATTTTCCAATTTGAATATCTGCAACAAATTTTCAATTGGAGAGCTTTACTTCCTGTTTGAATGGAAATGATTAGCTCTTTTTTTCCCAGAGGTAATTTTAATCAGAAAGGGAAATGGGCCCAGACCTAAGAAGATAGTTCCTGCTTAGAGAATTATGATCTGTGGAAATGTCATTGAGAAATGTATTCTTAATGAGTCACCAGACTGAGAATGAAACATCATGTTCTTCAAAATCCCCCCCAAAAATATATTCACATACTAAATCAGAGTAGGTTAGAAAGATAGATGCTTTAATTTGTATTTATTTATATTATAATTTCAAATTGCTTAAATAATAGATTAATCATCCTTTACTAAGTAGCATGCTTCAGGCTGCTCTATCCCAGACATGAATAGCTAGAACCTATCAATCCCATTTAAGTATTTAGGAAGCATGGAATAAATAACTGAATAGTTCGTAGTACATTGTCTATCTACTGGCTTCATTTGCCATTTGAAGAAAGAAAAGATTCTTCAGTCTTTCTGTCCCTAGTAACTTCAGATAAAGAAGGAACTCTGTCCCTAGAAGGAAATCTGCCCATCAAAACTTTCTGTAATGGTAGAAATGTTCTATATCTTTGCTTTCCAATATGGCACACACTACCCACATGCGGCTAGTGTTGCCTGGAATGGGATAAGAATGCGAAACTGATTTTAAATTTTATTTAATTTAAATTAATTTAAATTGAAGTAGCAGCTTAATGAGGCTAGCAGCTACTTTATTGTGCAGTGCTCTAAAGTATATGGCTACAGTCAGAAAAAGGGTCACCAATGGCTCTAAATATGATCAAAAGTGCGATAAATGGACAGCAAAGTATTTGAATCTGAAATCCAGACTATGATTTTGGCTTTACCATCTCTTAGCTGCATGTTCTTGGATATAAACTTATTTCTTAACCCAAGTTATATTTTAAAGGTGTCATGTTGATGATAGGGTGGAGATTGGAGATAAAGAGAGAATTTCACAGTGAACCAGCCTGTCTTCCTGTTGTCTGGCTGTCTATGGTCTGTACTATAGAAGACTGTTTAGGAAAGAACTCCAAAGCAGAAGTGAGATGAGAAACATTCTTACATGAATTAGGACCCTTTTGACTACAAGTGGCAGAAAAACCCAACCTAAACCTGCCTTAAGCAAAAAGGGATACTACGGGTTCATATCTTATTCCTTAGACCCAGTTCGAGCTTCAGACAAGTGGATTCAGGCTTTAATTGAAGTCATCTGTATTTAGCTTCTCTCCAAACTCTTGGCTCTGCCTTCTGCTATGCTAGTTTCAGCCTTGGGCTCTATGTGGTAGCAATATGGCAGCAACAAGCCAATTCCCTATGAACTCTCAAATCTACCTTCAGGGTAAAGAGCAAGAGTGTCTTTCGTATATGCCCTATAAACATTCTTCATTATGGCTCGTTGATTCTGAAACAACTAACTAGCCATGCCTAGAGTCCACATTCCCATTGGAGTTGGTTCAGCCTTGCCCAAGCCACAGAGGCTGAGAATAGGGGAGGGGAAGTTCCCCACAGGTAAAACAGAATGCTTCTGGGAGGAGGGTGATAAACAACACACTGTCCTCTAGAGTCCTAGGACTTTGAAAGACTAAGGTTCTGATCCCTTGAGTAATCATAACATCACCGAATCCATTAAATTAAATTGAACTCATTTCAACAGACAATCCTAATACTATCTGGGAACCATCTGCCTCTAAGCAAATGTGTGTGGTAACCATGAAAAGGTAAGGTACTTTATTTTGGAAGTGTATCTAGCCTTCCACCTTCATACAAGATATTGCCTGTACAACAGATTAGAGTTGTATTTTTTACCACCTGGGTTCTGGGATTTTTGTATCCTTTAGGGATTGTACTATGAATGACATAGTTCTCCAGAGATTCAATTTCCAGCTGATTGAATGACTTTAGTTGCAGAGATCCGAAGTTCATTCATTCATGCTAATAATACTGCTTGGAAACCCAAAACACGTGCTGCCACTTGCTATTTTTACTCTCTGCTATTCTAGGGGGAAAAGGAAGACTTGGTCAGTAAAGTAGCTGTTCTTTGTTTATTCATTCAATAACAATTACGATACTACTATGTGCCAGGAATGGTGGTTGGCGCTGAGAGCCGTCAAGAAAAGCAGAATCTATATGAGAGTGTTATGGGTAGAAAAAGCACTGGTCTTCAAGTCAGAAGACCTGAGTTCAAATCCTAACTTTGCCAGTAATTATCACTGTGATTTGGAGAAAACAGCTCATTTGGAAGATTTCTAAAAATCCCTTGAGCTGGAAAACTCTCTGACTCCATGAAAGGTTAGATTCCATTAGCATGACTGAGGCTTACCGCCTGACCTTTGAGAAAGAAAAGAAAAACTCTCCCTCACCCTCAGAATTCAGCACACATACCACCTCTGGGATTCAAGCTGAGAGGATCAAATTAAAGTGGAAGACACAAAAGGAGTTTTTCATTAACTCTTAGAAATTGTTTTCTCCTTGGGACCAGCTCATTACAAAAGAATTTCCAGGAGCCAGGGCACACTCCTACCGCAGGTTGGCGTTCAGAGAAAAAAGGGATGAGCGGGAATTCACCAACTGGAGGGATAAGGGGAGGAACATTCCAGGCCTTTGATGGCAGAACTGGAGCTGAGAGACTGACAGCAGCAGTGGTTGGCATTTGCTCTTTCGGAGCCAAAGACCTGGGAGTGAAGGAGAGCTGGTTCTCCGAGGTAACCACACTTTCCCCAGGCTGGCTTTGCATATCTGCAGTCTCAAGTTCTCTTAGTTCCAGAATTCTCCATCCATTTGCTTATTTAATATCTCTATGAAACCTCTACTCCACAAGCAAGCTGGAGCAAGAGTTACCAGGTCCCAAGTGTTCTTGGCTTGCTATGTCTTGGATGAAGTCTCCACCTATACATGAGACCTTGGTGGAGGAAGGGAGCCCCTGACCTCTCAACCACACTCACCAGAGCTGGGGGATGAGAAATGCCTGTGGCTTACCCCTCCATAGCCCTTGACTGGAAGCTGGAAGGAGCTTGTTCTCATTAAGATCTAATAGATATTCTTTAATAAAGGTTTCTTCATTTGCCATATGCCCTTCAGACAATTTCTGGAGATTTCAATTGTTGATTCGAATATATATATTGCACTAATTATTGCTGTTTCTCTGAGGAGTGGGTCCATGGAGCTCCTCACATAGCTGTTCTAGAACTGGAACTGCTGAGGGTGTTAAAGAGGGGTATTAAATATGAACAAAAGATCCTCCTGACTGTTGATGGAGAATGGATCAAAGGGAGATCAGAGTATAAGCAGACACATCAGTTAAGAGACTGATGGAGTTGCCCAAAAGAGACATAATAGCAATGAAAATGTGTGGATGGTGAAAGATGGT
This sequence comes from Manis javanica, assembly GCF_040802235.1. NCBI lineage: Eukaryota > Metazoa > Chordata > Mammalia > Pholidota > Manidae > Manis > Manis javanica. Next base: position 25,998,671 of record NC_133157.1, on the reverse strand, counting down.
GAAAAGGACAGGGACCATATCAGACTTTTGTTCATCCTTATAATCTCAGCACCCAGTACATTAGTGGACACTGAATACATATTTATTGAACAAAAGAATGAATGACTACTGCCAACTTTCAGCCTTGGAATTGTGTATACATTTTCAAGCTTCCTATCATTGACTTATCTTTTACTCTGCTTCTGGAATATGGCAAGATTTGTTTTGAGGGAAAGGATGAAAGTTATAGTAAGAGTTCTGGTATATCAAGAAGCCTTTCTGTATACTCACATGGGTCATCTCATTTGGGGCAGGGCCTTGAAAAGACCTTGATCTGGACGTTGAAGGATAATGCTGGCAACGCTGTAGAAGAAAAGAGGGAAAAAATCTCAGATTCTGCGGACTACTTTTTTAAAGAGGAAAGGAACATTTTAATTAGCAGAAAGCCTCTGGAATATTGGCTGCATTTTTAATCCTAATAAATTTATCTTTGTCCTTTCTTCAGTGTCCTTAAATGTAAATTAAGGAGGTGAGTGATCTGATCTGTACAGATCCAGCCAGCTTTAACATTCTAAAAGTCTATGCACCCATCAATAGAAATTTGCAAGGAATAAATTATGAAAGGAACAAAATTCTCTTCCTACCAGATGCTAAACTTGAACTAAGACCAATGAATTTATTTGGAATCATATTGTTTCCCTATTATCCTTGAACTTCACACATGTAGAACTACAGTTTAGAAGAAAATAAGGAAAATATGGTTTTATTGAGCAAGTAATCATTGTTTTGGTCATTGGCAGAGATCTTAAAAATTCAGCAACATCTAAATGAATAAACACTAGCCAAATCTACTGATTTGTTTCTGTACTTGTTTGATTTCTAATGATAACTTCCATTTTCAATCACTTTTTAAATATATTTTAAAAATCGATGGATGCTTTGAAAGCTTATAAAATATATGGACATCCTCTGACACACACATGAGAAAATGCATATATCCACAAAGTAATGCATGCAATTTGAGATTTCCCAAATCTTGTGGACACAGGGTTCTAGAGTAAGTTTATATTCTGATTTTTAATTTACAAAGGGCATTTTAAATCTTATTAACACTTTTAACTCTGTGAACAAAATATTTATTAGTCTCATCTTACATATGAAGAAAATGAGCCTAAGAGTAGTTTACATCTCATCTTTTCCCAGGAAAGTAAGAGGAAGCACTAAAGCTTCTTTTTGTCCCAGAGTGTTGATGGTTTCCCAAGGCAAGGGAGAGGGAAGTCAAAGTCCAGGTCCTGCCCAAGATTGTCTAAGGAGAGATCCCTTCATCCCAAAGAAAATGGGGCACCAAAGGGTTACACCCCTACCTACTTCAGAGGCTGCAAGAAAATGGCCTTGTTGCTGAGACCCAGGTTGGGAGGGGTCACTGAAAAGTTGTAGTAAGTTACACTCAAACTGGCAGCCTACTTTTACATCACTGAATTTGGTTGATCCAAAAAAAAGAAAACCCTGCAATTCTGTATTTATTTTAAAATGGTCCTGAATTGGTGATGTCTTTGAGCACCTGGCAGATCAATTGTATATCCTCTCTGGAGGAAAACACCTACATCCTGGACCACAAATGTCCCACAGACAATTTTTCAAATATATGAGCAGCACATAGTCAAAAATAACCAAGCACACAAACAAGGCACCATGAGCAAGAACCTTTAAAAACAGTAGAACAAATAGACAACATGAGACTTTCACAGGTTTCTGATGTCAGAGTTATGAGCACCAGGCTATAAAACAATTATGACTACTGTGTTGCTGTTGTCATTGTTTTAATAACTGGGGAAAGGTATTTTTTAAAAAGTCCTTGAGACCTCAACCAAGAATTAGGAGAAATGCAAGTTGCAGTGCTCCAAAATCGTGTGACTATAGACTATTTACTGTTAAAAGAACATTGGATGTGAACAGTTACCAGGAATGTGTCATTTTAATTTGTCTATTTTTTTCAAACTATTCAAATTCAGTTAGACAATATCCATCATATTATTGATAAGTTTTCACAAATGCCTAGGGTACCTAACTGGTTTTCTTAGTTTCACTGGATATGGCTGGTAATTGTAGGTCTGCCTTTGTTATGTATCTGTATTCCTATTCTGTTAACGTGTGTACGCAATTTAATTAGTAGTTTGTTGAAACCTATACATGCTTATGTTACTCTACAAGAAGTTATGTCAAAGAAATAATCAATCTTCCCATGTTTTCTTCCGTCTGCTACTTCTATAGCTTTTCTTCTTCCTTCCTAATTACAGCCCTTTAGTAGAATTCGTGCCTCATATCAAAAATTACCGAGTATCATAATTCTTCCAAGTGGTAAAGATACCTCAAGACAAATGTTGGGCATAGAAGCCACAGGGCATAAATCTGCAAAGAAGTAAAAAGCTAACCTTTTCAAAGAATATTGCTTTTCTCTCACTTACCAATTTTACATTTCCCTGTATGGCCCGGAAGACGGCTGGTTAGCCAGAGATGGGTAAGATTCCTCAAGGCAGGAACAACCTAAGACAGGCACAGTCGCAGGGGGGCCATCAGGTGAGAAATTGGGGATCAACAGAGGTGAGACTTAGAACCTCAGCCCCCCTGTTTTGAGAGAAATCTTCTGCATCCATGGATGTTTTGTTGCCCTTGTCTAGCTTGGATTAATACTTAGTCTATAGGCACAGACCTGATCACCGACATTTGCCCTCTTACAGAACTAAATTATGTTTTCTACCTTTATCTTGCATCTACCTAACACTTCAGCATTTCATTAAAAAAAAAAAAAACAATGGAGAAATGTGGGATTCACATATAAATCAAGTATAAAAATCAAATGAATAATCATATCTGACTTGATTGTTTATAGTTCATGATGCGTGATCAAAACCAAAAGTTTCTGTGATATGACTGCCCTTGCACTGTTCACCATGTAAGAACTTATTCACTATGTAAAAACTTGTTCGTTATGCTTCAGAAGATTGGTGACTGTTGAGAATTAGGCTTGGGGTTGATTAATGATTATGCATTGAGTCCCCTATACAGAATTTTATTGTTGTTAACAACCATTTGATCAATAAATATGAGAGATGCCCTCTCAGAAAAACAAAAAAACAAAAAAACAAAAAAAAGAAAGAAATGACAAAAAAAAAAAAGGTCCTGGAGAAAACCCATTTCTGAGTGGAGAAAAAGTTAAGGAACAGGAAACAATAAAAAATAACCTGTTTGAAAAAGAATGTCTATAAATAAAAATCACAACCACAATTAAGCACTCAGTAACAGTTCCACAGAACTGAATATAGAACAAATGAACTAAAAATAGATCAGAAGAAATGTCACATGTGAGATAAAAATACAGAAAATATGAGCATTAAGAGACATAGAGGATAGAATGGGAAGATCTGATGGACACTTCACTTAAGTCCAGAAGGAGAAGGAGACAGAATGGCTGTTAAGCCTCTTATATCTTTCTTTGTTTTTTATTGTAAAATTAAGTATACATTAAAGAAAAAAGTAGAGAGAAAATACTATAAACCCCATATACCCATCACCCAGATTCCACAGTTATCAAGATTTTGCCATATTTGTTCATTTGTTTTTCCTTCTTTTTGTCTTTCTTTGTTGGTGTATTTTAAAGCAATTTCCAGAGCTTATATTATTTTGCCCCAGAGGTAATACTTGAATATTGAATGGCTGAGAATTTTCAAAAACCAATAAAAGATACCAGCCACATGAATTAAAAAATGTTAACCACTTCCAAGCAGGAAAGACAAAAAGAAACTCACATCTGGACACTTTGTACAGAAACCACAGACTACCTAGATAAGAGAAAATCTGAAAAGCAACCTGTGGCTTACATAACTTGCTCAAGGTCATGTAGCCAATAAAATGGTAGTTAATCCTCCTTTCAGAGTCATTTAGTTTTAAATTCAGCATCTTTCTTCAAAACCACATTAAGTCTCTACACTATAAAAGGCTTGCTCAGGTCCCATTCAAAAAACTGATACATTTACATCCTCCCCCAGCACTGGGGCCAGAAGAACTAACAGTCCTCTACTCATCTGTTTTTAACTAACAATTGAGATTAGGCAGGGACTTTGACGCTTAATGACTTTGTGACTTCATTTTATAGATGAGAAAAGTGAGTCCCAAGTGGAGAGACATGGTGAGGATCCCACAGCTAATACATCATTGCCTGGATATCCAGGAAGCTTAATGCTTCTGATAAAAACTGCTGACCATGTCCAAAATTTCTAGAGGGGACTAGCTACAAGGAAGAAAAATTTAAAAGATGGGAGAAAAATATTCCCTCTGTTTGGAGAAAGTTGGGTTGTATAAATTTTCTTTAATTTCCTAATGAGAGAAAGAATTGGATGCCCTTTAAAAAAAACAGTCCAAGAAGTAAATGAATCATCTTTTCCCTGGGAAGGTTAGTAGCAAAGAATTGGTAGAATAAAAGCTGCTAACAGCTGAGGGTTAAAGGAGATGTGAGAGAAGACAATAGAGTGACACTGAATTACATCCTAGTCCAGACAGAACAGCAAAGTTTGACCTATACAGAACATTTTAGTCAAACTTTGTGTGGGAGGTCAGGATTCAATGATTTATGAGTTGAAGAGTCACCAAAGATTTACCAGCATTTCTTAAAATCATTTTTTTCAAATGTTTAGAAGGTTTCACATTTTAGAAATTTCACAGCATAGAAATTTCTGAAAATAGTGAAAAATATATCCAATGAAACAAAAATGATGAATAATTCAGTAACCTAGTGTTAACCGTTGGTAATGTATTAATGTTTCTTCTCATCTTCCTTCCATGTACATAAATACATGTTTTTACAACTAACACTGTGATAAATATCCTCATTCATAAATCTTTGAGAACAATTCTGTTTTTTTCCTTGAATATATTCCTAGAAGTGAGACTATAAGGGTATAAAATAGCAGAGTTCTTTTAGTCAAACTGACTAATACTTTTGAATACTTTTTTGCCACTTTCCAGCTCAGGCTTATAACCTCGGGCTACTTATATAATTTCCCTAGGTCTTATATAATTTTCTCTAGGTCTCTAGAAAAATGTGAAAAAGATTAAAAGTGTTAAAAATGAACCTAACTTTATAAATTTATAGTAAGGATTAAAACAATACAATGAATGGATAGCTCCTGGAATACAGACAGTAAGTGACTGATAAATGATTATTATTGTTGTTTTTGGATAACATGACTACAAGGATTTTATTGCCTTTTGTATATGTTTTTTATACTTCTTTATATTTTCTAAGTTAAAAAGCATGTATTGTATATTACAGTAAAACATTACTCTTTTTAAAAGACTATGCTGCATCTTTATTGGGGAAGTAAAACATATTGCCATGTCTCTTCCCCCTCCCCCTCAAACACAAAAGATCCTAATAATCTCTGGTTTTAAAGGACTTGTAGAGAAATAATAATAACTAACAGGTGTGGAGTGCTTTCTGTATGCCAGGAACTTCCCAGAGGTATGCTAACGGCTGGGCAGTGGGAGTGGCTGGCCTCGTGCAACAACAGAAGGTGCATTGTCTGTAGGGAATTTCAAAAAAAATCAAGACTAGTCTGTTTTTTATTGTTACTGTGTGTCCACAATTTTAAACAATGTTAGTGATAAAATGCTCTTCCCTAAAACATCTTTGATTGGTCTACTTTCTAAACAGTTGGGTTTCTATAATATGTATATGTATTTATATAATATGTATATGTATGTGTGTATGGACTTACATAAACTTATTATATATGTATATATAAACATTAAATAAGCAAATGTTTATTACTTATCTCTTAATAAACATTGTATTTTGAAATGGAAGTTTATCCAGAGAACCCCTAGTTACACAGTCAACCCTTACCCATGGGGACACAGCTTCACAGGTTTGCATCAAAGTAAGCTCATAATGGTTAGGAATTGTTTCAGCTCACTTAAGGCATTGTTTGTGTCCCCAACCCTTGTAGTAGGACATATCCCTCCATTTAAACAGTAAATATAAATAAACAATGATAGCACGGTGGTTCAAAGACAAAGACACAATACTGGATTAGTTTAATTCTATCACTCTATGTGACAGTTTATTTTGTTTAATTAATAGTTCAAAACTTAAAATAGTCAAACAGTGAACTGAAAGGTATAAATAGCTTGGCTAGTAGGTGTATTTTCGTTCATACAAAACATACCTTTTAGTTCTTAAACATTGAAATTTATTCTTTTTAATTGTTTTAAAATGAAGGATAAATTAAGAAGATGATTATTACTTTTAACCATAATTTTGTCACCTAGAGGAGTGAGCTAAAAATTATGTTACAAGTGTCAAACATGCCAGGCATACCATTGTAACCTTGCAAAGTGCTCTCCCTCATTTACTAGCCATGATGTAATGTCACAGAGGAGGATACTGGGCTCAGAGATCTTACGTGACTGGGACAAGTCCCCACAGTAGTTTTCTGGGATGGCAATCAAATTCAAATTCACATTTGTCTGACTCCAAAGCCCACGACTGCAACTCAAGTGTCAGGATATTTGAGTTACTAACAAGAAAAGCAAAGTAAAGAATAAAAGTTGTTGCACTTCAGGCTCCTTTTGACAAAGGAGCCTTGCTTCAGGGGAGTTCATTACTTTTGCCATGATCCTTGACTCCTAAGATTGTAAATTATCTCTACCAATACTCTCCTAATCAAATACCCAGGGGCCTGAAGGAGTTTACGTACCTTCCCATAAGAAACGATTCCTTTTCCCAGGAGAAAAACATCCATTAAGCATCTAAATAAGATATTCTTTCTTATTACCTGTTCACCTTAGTAGATGTTTAATTTTTTTCTAAATAACATTAAAATAACATAGAGGACCTATTTTCAGAGTTTAGAAGAGGCTACAATGATGAATTAGATGGGCTTTCTCAACAGGTTGATACCTGAAGGTATTGGTGCTCACTCTGTATTAATGCACCTTGACATTTACTTCCTAGAGAGGTGCCAACATTTCCAATGTTTTTAAATGCAAAACTGCTCTCAAGCCATAAATTTACTTCCACTGTGACATTATCCTTTCCTTTTACCTGAAGTCATGAATGAGTTGTGCTTGGCAATACATGAAGCAACTTGCTGATGTCAGGGAAAGTACTGAAAATAAAATGAGAAATTTAATGCTGGACATGTTGGGATAAGGTTACTGAGGTTTATGGTAGAATTTCAACTAGAATTTTCAAGTCTCACTATGGAGGGACTTACATTCAAGGAAGGCACTTATGTGACAGAAAGAGGGGCAGAAAGGAGAAATTATAAGAATCTAGACTCGAACATTTGTTGAGAGAGTCTCATATGTCATGAAGGGGAAACTTGTATATTCACAATGACCTAATGAGAAAGTTTGAGAAAGTTTTATTGATCCCTATTTTATAGATGGGAAAGTTGCTGTTAACAGAGAAGTTACAGAACCTGCCCAGGACCTCACAAATAATAAATGGCAAAATGGGTATGCAAATCCACCTATCTCAAGTCCAGTGATCTTTCTACTATGCTACAGCTGCCTCCTAGGCCATGGCCATTTCTATCCCCAAAATAGCATAATGAAGTTATGGAAAGAAAATGCAATGGTTAAGAACATGGGCTCTGGAATCAGACAACTTAGATCTAGGTGCCAATCCTGCCACCAAATAGCTGTGGGATGGTGGGCAGATTATTACCTTATAGAGCAGTGATAGTAAGCTTACCAAATATTCCATTTCTTCTGCATTTCTTCTCCCTTACTGTTATGTGAGGACACATGACTAATACTAGCTAATTAAACGCAACCCAAAGAATGTGTTGTTTCTGGGCCTGAAGCAGCGAGAAAATCCATGGATAATTATCCAATTCTTTCTTCTCTCTGAGAGGCTGAAAGACCTCATGTTATACAAGGTACAGCAACATGCCTCCATAAGCCAGGGTCCCTAAATGACTATATGGAGCAGATACTACCATCTGGGCCTGCTGGGCTAGCTGCTGTGTCATACATACTGTGAGGGGAAAATAAACCTTCAATCTGTTAAACCACTTAGAGTTGAGGGTAAATTTGTTGTAGCAGCATAATCCAGTCTATCTAGACCAATTTTTTAATTCAAGTTAGTAGTTGATATACAATCTTAGATTGGTATCAAATATACAACACAGTGGTTCAACAGTTACCACATTATTAAATCCTAACCCCCACTAGTGCAGTTACTATCTGTCAACATAGGAAGATGTTACAGAATCATTGGCTATTCTAGACCATTTTTAAAATACTTCCTTTTCCCTAATATCTAAAATACTGATGATATTTACATAATAGGATTATTGTAAAAGTGAAAAGAGACTTTTTATAGGACACACCTAAACATATTGTCAAACTAGCAAGAAGCAGAAGGAAAGAGTTTAATATATGACAATCCTGGTGAATCTTTTTTTCTTTTTTTTCTAAAAGTGAATAATAGGATTATTGTAAAAGTGAAAAGAGACTTTTTATAGGACACACCTAAACATATTGTCAAACTAGCAAGAAGCAGAAGGAAAGAGTTTAATATATGACAATCCTGGTGAATCTTTTTTTCTTTTTTTTCTACCAACTGCAAGGTTTCGCTACTTCTCACCTGTAAATTTCTCTTTGACTTGAGAATTTGGTCAATTATTTAACCCAAATTTATTGGTGACTATTCTGTCTCCCACACTGTGCTAGGTGCTGACCTCAAGGGCAGGTCATAAGAAGGGTGGTGGGTCTGGATTTTCTCTGAATCCAAACTGAGGACAGGACATATATTTTCTGGAAATGGAGAGAAGGTGGTCTGGAGAATGTTAGTACTGTCTCTTTCTTGATTTTGAAGAAGCCATAAATGAAACTCTTTAGAGGAAAGTCTAGGGATGTTGATGATAGTCATGAGAAGGCCCTTTGGGAGGGGAATAGCATGTCATTTTTGCTTTATAAATGTCTTTCTATATTTCTGCAACTAGCTAAGGGGGAGTAAGAGAGCAAAACTGTCAGACCAGCAGCATCTTAATTATGGAGATTAGAAATATTTTATGCATTTGACATAGTCTCTTCTAAATTACATAGTATTAGGGAAAATGACTCTGTCTATTGCCAATGAAAAAGGAAGAAAGGCAATCTGAGAAAAAGTACAGGTGAATTTTGACAGGTTGTCCAATAGAATAGTAATAGTTGGAGGTTAAGAAAAAAAAAAAACAACTAAAAACTAGGCTAATGCTGCAATGTTCGTTGCCTGACACAAATCTCTTAACAGGACTTGAGGGAAGCTGGGAATGATTGTAGGAGCTAAGCTTAAAATCGCTAGTCCAGCCAGACCTCCCAGCCTCTCTGCTCCCTTTTTCCTTCACTGTTCTGCAGTACCACACTAGGAGACACGCTATTGGAGTGCTAGGGAGGAGAGTGAGCTGACCGTCACGTCAGGCTTCATTCCCAGGTAGTCTGTGTGCTTAGCTCAGTTGGAGAAATATCAGTCAGTATCCCTGAAATGGCACCTTCAAAAAGTTCAATTACTTCCCAAGGCCTAGTAATTTCCTGCCAGGCAGAGGAGAATATGGTTCTACAAGAATTGAGGTTCCCATCAATCATACTTAGCCATCATTTTGTGGAATTGTGCAGGGGAGTTGATGAGGGGCAACATCTTTAGCACCTACTGGTTTTATTATTTAATCTGTCCTTCCTCTAGACCTCCCTGAAAGATATCATCATCGTGATCTTTTTAAAGCAAAAAGCTCCCTCTAGTACCTATTTGCTCCAAATCCTCTGTTCCTTTTGTCTATAGGACGTACAAACTCCATGGCCCATGGATGCCAGGACATAAGGTAGATAGAAGCCGACACCTGGCAGAAGAGACTTTAGAGAGCATTGGGAACTGTGGTAAACTGGAGAGCTCATGGGCAGGATCCCCCAACCCTCATCATCTCCTTACAATGTGATACTGTTATTTCTTCAGTCAGGGGTGGAGTGGTGGTAGCATCTAAGGTCCCTTCCCTTGAAGCTGGATAGGTCTGTGACTATAACAAAAGTCACGTTATCCACTTTCTGAGGCAAGGCTATAGAAGATAACGCAGGGTCAGCCTCATCCTCTTGGGATGCCCACTCTTCGAACCCAGCCATGTGCTGTGAGGAAATCCAGGTCATATGGAAGATTCAGTGTAAGTAATGTGGCTGACAGCCAACAGCCACCATCAAACACCAGGCATGTGACTGAGGAAACTGAGATGACTCCTGCCCCATCCACTGTGTGACTGTAACCACATGAGATACCCAGGTGAGAACTGCCTAGCTGAGCCTACTCAGTCCCCAGGACTGTGATTGATAATAATAAATAATTATTGTCTTAAGTCACCAAGTTCTTTTTGGTTTGTGATGCAACAATAGATTGTGAGAACATCTAACAGGTCTTATTCATTTCTAAGCCCGCATTTTGCTTAAGTCATTTTATTCCTGAGAACTCCCTTTCTCTCCCGCATCTTTGCTTAATGGAGACCCACTTGATGTTCAAGGACCCAGCTCAATGCCATTTCCTCCTTGAAGCCTTTCCAATCATCACATTTAATAGTGATTGTTCTTTCTCTGTACTCTGGACACTTCACACAATTTCTCCATGATTAAAAGGTTGTTTGGGAGAACGGCTTCCCCCATAGTCATATATATATATATATATACGTATATATATATATATATATATATATATATATATATACGTATATATATTGTTTTGGTATGGTTAATGTACAATTATTTGAACATTGTGGTTACTAGACTCCCCCTATTATCAAGTCGCCCCCACATACCCCATTACAGTCACTGTCCATCAGCGTAGTTAGATGCTATAAAGTCATTCCTTGTCTTCTCTGTATATACTGCCTTTCCCGTGTCCCCACCTCCTCCGCTACATTATGTGTGCTAATCGTAATGTTCCTTTTTCCCCCTTGTCCCTCCCTTCCCACCCATCCTCCCCCGTCCCTTTCCCTTTTTTAACAGTTAGTCCATTCTTGGGTTCTGTGAGTCTGCTGCTGTTTGGTTCCTTCAGTTTTTTCTTTGTTCTTATACTCCACAGATGAGTGAAATCATTTTGATACTTACCTTTCTCTGCTTGGCTTATTTCACTGAGCATAATACCCTCTAGATCCATCTATGTTGCAAATTATAGGATTTGTTTGTTTCTTATGGCTGAATAATATTCCCTTGTGTATCTGTACCACATCTTCTTTATCCATTCATCTACTGATAGATACTTAGGTTGCTTCCATTTCTTCGATATTGTAAATAGTGCTGTGATAAACATAGAGGTGCATATGCCTTTTTGAAACTGGGCTACTGCACTGTTAAGGTAAATTCCTAGGAATGGAATTCCTGGGTTAAATGGTATTTTTGTTTTGAGTTTTTTGAGGAAACTCCATATTGCTTTCCACAATGGTTGAACTACTTTACATTCCCACCAGCAGTGTAGGAGGGTTCGCCTTTCTGCACATCCTTGCCAACATTTGTTGTTGTTTGTCTTTTGGATGCTGGCCATCCTAACTGGTGTGAGGTGATATCTTGTTGTGGTTTTAATTTGCATTTCCCTGATGATTAGCGATATGGAGCATGTTTTCATGTGCCTGTTGGTCATCTGAATTTCTTCTTTGGAGAAGTGTCTGTTCAGCTTCTCTGCCCATTTTTAATTGGTTTATTTGCTTTTTGTTTGTTAAGGTGCATGAGTTCTTTATATAATTTGGATGTCAACCCCTTATCAGATATGTCATTTATGAATATATTCTTGTCGCGCGCCCCGTCCTCGCCGGCAAGAACAGCACGCAACAACAGCAGGATTCTTCTGCAGAAAGCTTTATTCTTCAGCTCTTTGTGAAACAAATGAGTTGGGCAGGACCCAGAGGGGAAGGAGAGGCTTGCTTATATAGTTCTCATGCTCTGACCTGGTTGGTGCAGCTCCATATGCCTTATTAGCATAACCATTTGGTGGGTCTCATTGGTCCTTATGCCAAGGCGCAATTAGCATGTAGTTTAGTGGTGTGGGATGATTTGTCATTAGGAAGTTCGGGGCCTTCCGGCTGCCCTGCATGGGGCGCTATTTTCTGAGCACGGCTGCCAACATCTCCCCCTTTTTTGTCTAACAGAAGCTCAAGGCGGAACTTGCCAGCAGAGGCGGAGACAGAGGCCTGACCTCCATCATACTTCCTGATGCCCCCTTTTTGGAGAGGGGTTCTGGGCATCTACCCCTATGCAGTCAGGCATGCCTCTCAGAGGGGTCCAAGACCTCTTGCAGTGCTTTGCCTCGCATCCTCTGGCTGGCGTTGGGACCGCTTGGTACAAAGGGTTTGGACCCTTTTTCTCAACCCTCTTGCACCATGAGCTTCTTAAAGAAAGCTGTGATTAAGCATTGAGGTACTCGGGCCTGGTGCAGTGCCACATGGGCTCAGGGTGCAAGAGCTACCTCAAGCTAAAGCTGAGCTTCCTTCTTAAGCATATTGAGCCACACTTGGGAAGAGGCGCCAATGTCTATCGCCATTAGGGCTTGAGCAAGGATCACCTTGTCCTTATGTTGATTGCGGAGTCTGCATAACAACCAGAGTAGGAGCATGAGACCTCCAAGCATGAACACGCCCATCCCAGCCATGCCCGCCCACTCCTTGACGTGGGAGAGAGCTCTGAGGAACCAGGAAGAGAGTCCTTCTGCTACGGAGATATCTAGACGGGTGGAGTTGATGTGGATTATTTCTCGCCGCAGTTCTAGTGCTCCATCAAAGTCCTGGGACCAGTTTCCTGAAAGATACTGGGACAGGCCTCGTGACAGATTAGTGAAAGCATTTAATACTTCTGTTAGTGATCCTGGCTTGTTTGTGGCTCTGTAATATGGCTGCGGCTAGGCCCGCGTTGGTGAGTGGCCCTCCTATTTCTCTACAGGCTTTCAACCAAGCGTGTATCCCTTTCTGTTTCCAGGGTGTTATCGCCTGTCTGCATTCCTTGGTACATTGTTCAAATACTAATTGCTCTACCAGGGGCATCGCTTGTTCCTGATCTCCAAATATTCTGCCTGCGGCCTCCATCATACGAGCGACAAAGTCAGAAAATGGCTCGCTCGGCCCCTGAATAATTTTTGTCAAATTGCCTGATACTTCTCCTTTGTTGGTGAGGGCTTTCCATGCCTTGGCGGCGCACGTGTTTATTTGTGCATATACCTGTAAGGGGAAGGCGGTCTGGTCGGCTACCCACTGTCCTTGGCCCGTCAGCATATCATATGACCATGCAGGCTGTCCTTCGGCCGCGTTTGCGCGTGCCTGGGTCATGCTGATATCATGCCACAATGCCTTCCATTCTATGTATTGCCCCATACTAGAAAGGCATGCCTTAGTTACATATTGCCAGTCTGCGGGTGTCATGGCTGTCTCTGTTAATCTCTCAACTTGTGCTATGGTATAGTTAGCACTGACTCCATAAGCCCGAACGGATTCTGCTAACTCCTTAACTTGTTTATGGCTCAGGGGCTGGTGAGAGCGTACACCGTTATCCTCAAATACAGGAAACATTTGTCTAATTGCCTGAAGAGTATCTGGGTGGCAAAAGGAGAGTGCGCCACTCACATAAGGTGGCGGGGCAAAGGGCGTCGGGGGACACCCTGCTTTCATTTTTTCCTTGGTCCGCTTTTCAACTTTGCTGGTTCCCTTACTTCTACACTCTGCGGTTTTATTTTCTTCCCCTTCCTCTGCGGACGTTAATTCCTCCTCAGATTCCCTATTGGAGAGTTGGAGGTCCCTCAACTCTTTCCAGGGGTATTTACTATTTTCTCCGAGGCGATTGTCACTCGCTTCTCGGGGCTCTTTCGCTTTTGCCCTAGGCGGGCTTTCTCCCTCACTCTGAGGTTTCTTTACCTTCGTTTTTGTGGCCTTTTTTCGGCCGCGCGCGCTCTCTGTTTCCCGTTCCGTTTCTGACATGCTCTCTTGGATATCTGTCAATGCTCTCTGACCTTCTTTTATTACCTTTTCACATCTCTCATCTTGCAGACAAGCTCTAATCAGTTTCCAGAGGGGCCTGGTGCCTCCCCTCAGGCTACCCTCCTCCTCCTCTCTATCAAGATCTTTCCCCAGTTTGTCCCAGCTCGGGATTGAGAGGGACCCTGAACAAATGAACCAGGGGGCCACACGGTCTATCTCCTTCACAAAAGATCCTAAGACTTTGCTGGAGACCTTCAAGTTTCGCTCTTTGAGAGCTGTCTGCAGCGCCGTGACTAATGATGGTGCATTCCCCATGGTGCCTCCTTATTTACAGAGAATCATCAACCATTATCCTAAAAAGCAGGGGCCTCTCGGAACTTACCCCTCCGGGCTTTCTTCTGACCTGCAGTTCTGAATCCTCTCCAGATGTCTGAAGGGTCCTCCCTGTGCCGGTGATGTTCTGGTTCCCGGGATTCGGCACCACTTGTCGCGCGCCCCGTCCTCGCCGGCAAGAACAGCACGCAACAACAGCAGGATTCTTCTGCAGAAAGCTTTATTCTTCAGCTCTTTGTGAAACAAATGAGTTGGGCAGGACCCAGAGGGGAAGGAGAGGCTTGCTTATATAGTTCTCATGCTCTGACCTGGTTGGTGCGGCTCCATATGCCTTATTAGCATAACCATTTGGTGGGTCTCATTGGTCCTTATGCCAAGGCGCAATTAGCATGTAGTTTAGTGGTGTGGGATGATTTGTCATTAGGAAGTTCGGGGCCTTCCGGCTGCCCTGCATGGGGCGCTATTTTCTGAGCACGGCTGCCAACATATTCTCCCATACTGTAGGATGTCTTTTTGTTCTACTGATGGTGTCCTTTGCTGTACAGAAGCTTTTTAGTTAGATATAGACCCACTTGTTCATTTTTGCTTTTGTTTACCTTGCCTGCTGAGATATGTTCATGAAGAAATTGCTCATGTTTATGTCCAAGAGATTTTTGCCTATGTTTTTTTCCAAGAGTTTTATGGTTTCATGACTTACATTCATGTCTTTGATCCATTTTGAGTATGGGGTTAGACAATAATCCAGTTTCATTCTCTCACATGTAGCTGTCCAGTTTTGCCAGCATCAGCTGTTGAAGAGGCTGTCATTTCCCCATTGTATGTCCATGGCTCCTTTATCATATATTAATTGACCATCTATGCTTGGGTTTATATCTGGGCTCTCTATTCTGTTCCACTGATCTATGGGTCTGTTCTTGTGCCACTACCAAATTGTCTGGATTACTGTGGCTTTGTAGTAGAGCTTTAAGTTGGGGAGCATAATTTCCCCTGCTTTATTCTTCCTTCTCAGGATTGCTTTGGCTATTCAGGATCTTTTGTCATTCCATATGAATTTTAGAATTATTTGCTCTAGTTCATTGAAGAATGCTGTCAGTATTTTAATAGGGATTGCTTTGAATCAGTAGATTGCTTTAAGCAGGATGGCCATTTTGACAATATTAATTCTTCCTGGCCAAGAGCAGGGGGCAAATCTCCATTTATTAGTGTCCTCTTTAATTTTTCTTAAGAGTGTCTTGTAGTATTCAGGGTATAGGTCTTTCACTTCCTTGGTTGGCTTTAATCCTAGGTATTTTATTCTTTTTGATGCAATTGTGAATGGAATTGTTTTTCTGATTTCTCTTTCTGCTAGTTCTTCATTAGTGTATAGGAATGCAACAGATTTCTGTGTATTAATTTTGTACCCCACAACTTTGCTGAATTCAGATATGAGATCTAGTAGTTTTGGAGTGGATTCTTTAGGGTTTTTTATGTTCAATATAATGTCATCTGCAAACAGGGACAATTTTACTTTTTCTTTACCAATCTGGATGCCTTTTATTTCTTTGTGTTGTCTGATTGCTGTGGCTAGGATCTCAAGAACTATGTTGAATAAAAGTGGGGAGAGTGGGCATCCTTATCTTGTTCCTGATCTTAAAGGAAAAGCTTTTAGCTTCTCACTGTTCAGTATGATGTTGGCTGTGGGTTTGTCATATATGGCCTTTATTATGTTGAGGTACTTACCCTCTATACCCATTTTGTTAAAAGTTTTTATCATGAATGGATGTTGAATTTTGTTGAATGCTTTTTCAGCATCTATGGAGATGATCATGTGGTTTTTGTCCTTCTTTTTGTTGATGTAGTGTATTATGTTGACAGATTTTCAAATGTTGTACCACCCTTGCATCCTTGTGATGAATCCCACTTGATCATGATGGATGATCTTTGAGGTATTTTTGAATTCAGTTTGCTAATATTTTGTTGAGTATTTTTGCATCTATGTTCATCAGTGATATTGGTCTGTAATTTTCTTTCTTTGTGGTGTCTTTGCCTGGTTTTGATATTAGAGTGATGTTGGCCTTGTAGAATGAGTTTGGGAGTATTCCCTCCTCTTCTACTCTTTGGAAAACTTAAAGGAGGATGAGTATTAGGTCTTCACTAACTGATAAAATTCAACAGTGAAACTATCTGGTCAAGGGATTTTTTTTCTTAGGTAGATTTTGATTACCAATTCAATTTCTTTGCTGGTAATTTGTCTATTCAGATTTTCTGTTTCTTCCTCGGTCAGCCTTCGAAGGTTGTATTTTTCTAGAAAGCTGTCCATTTCTTCTAGGTTATCCAGTTTGTTACTATATAATTTTTCATAGTATTCTCTCATAATTCTTTGTATTTCTGTAGTGTCCATAGTGATTTTTCCTTTCTCATTTCTGATTTTGTTTATGTGCGTAGATTCTCTTTTTCTTGATAAGTCTGGCTAGGGGTTTATCTATTTTGTTTTTTTTCTTGAAGAACCAGCTCCTGCTTTCATTGATTCTTTCTATTGTTTTCTTCTTCTCAATTTTATTTATTTCTGCTCTTATCTTCATTATGCCCCTCCTTCTACTGACTTTGGACCTCATTTGTACTTCCTTTTCTAGTTTGATTAATTGTGAGTTTAGATCATTCATTTGGGATTGTTCTTCTTTCCTGAGGTAGGCCTGTATTGCAATATATTTCTCTCTTAGCATGGCCTTCACTGTGTCCCACAGATTTTGTGTTCTTGAATTATTGTTGTCATTTGTTTCCATATATTGCTTCATCTGTTTTTATTTGGTCATTGATCCATTGATTATGTAGGAGCATGTTATTAAGCCTCCATGTGTTTGTGGGCTTCTTCATTTTCTTTGTGTAATTTATTTCTAGTTTCATACCTTTGTGATCTGAGAAGCTGGTTGGCACAATTTCAATCTTTTTTAATTTACTGATGTTCTTTTTGTGGCATAGTGTATGATCTATTCTTGAAAACGTTCCATGTGCACTTGGTAAGAATGTGTATCCTGTTGCTTTTGGGTATAGATGTCCATTACGTCCATCTGTTCTAATATGTTGTTCAGTGCCTCTCTCTCTTTACTTATTTTCCATCTGCTTGATCTGTCCTTTGCAGTGAGTGTTGTGTTGAAGTCTCCTCAAATGAATGCATTGCATTCTATATCACCCTTCAATTCTGTTAGTATTTGTTTCACATACGTAGGTGATCCTGTGTTGGGTGCATAGATATTTATAATAGTTGTATCCTCTTGTTGGACTGACCCCTTTGTCATTATGTAATGTCCTTCTTTGTCTCTTGTTACTTCTTTGTTTTGAAGTCTATTTTGTCTGATACAAGTACTGCAACTCCTGCTTTTTTCTCACTATTAGTTGCATGAAATATCTTTTTCCATCCATTTACTTTCAGTCGGTGTATGTCTTTGGGTTTGAAGTGAATCTCTTGTAGGCAGCATATAGGTGGGTCTTGTGTTTTTATCCATTCAGTAACTCTGTGTCTTTTGATTGCTGCATTCAGACCATTTATATTCAGTGTGATTATTGATAGGTACATACTTATTGCCATTGCAGGCTTTAGATTTGTGGTTACCAACGATTCAAGGGTAATTCCCTTACTATCTAAGAGTCTAATTTAACACACTTTGTATACTATTACAAACACAACCTAAAGGTTCTTTTTTTTTCTTCCTTTTTTCTTCCTCCTCCATTCTTTGTATGTTATGAATTGTATTCTGTACTCTTTGTCTATCCCTTGGGTGACATCTGTTTAGCCTTAGGAATACTTCCATCTATAAGAGGCCCTCCAAAATGCACTGTAAAGGTGGTTTGTGCGTGGTAAATTCTCTCAGCTTTTGCTTCTCTGAAAATCGTTTAATCCCTCCTTCAGATTTAAATCAGAACCTTGCCAGATAGAGTATTTTTGGTTCCAGGCCCTTCTGTTTCATTGCATTAAATACATCATGCCACTCCCTTCTGGCCTGTAAGGTTTCTGTTGAGAAGTCTGATGATAGCCTGATGGGTTTTCCTTTGTATGTGATCTTTTCTGTCTCTCTAGCTACTTTTATAAGTCTGTCTTTATCCTTGATATTTGCCATTTTAATTATTATATGTCTTGATGTTGTTTTCCTTGGGTCCCTCTTGTTGGGAGATCTGTGCATCTCCATGGGTTGAGAGACTATCTACCTCCCCAGATTCAGTAAGTTTTCAGCAATTACCTCCTCAGTCACACTTTCTGTCCCTTTTTCTCTCTCTTCTTCTTCTGGTACCCCTATAATGCGAATATTATTCCATTTGGATCGGTCACTCTTAATATTCTTTCATTCTTCTAGATTCTTTTTTCTCTCTGTGCCTCAGCTTCTTTGTATTCTGCTTTTCTAATTTCTATTCCATTTACCGTCTCTTCTACAACATCTAATCTGCTTTTAAATCCCTTCACTGTATGTTTCATTTCAGATATGGAATTTCTTAATGATTGAATCTCTGACTTAAATTCGTTCCTGAGTTCTTGAATATTTTTCTGTATCTCCATAAGCATGTTTATAATTTTTATTTTGAACTCTCTTTCAGAAAGATTGGTGAGTTCAGTTTCATTAGGTCCTTTTTCTGGGGATTGTGAGATTTTGGTCTGAACCGTATTTTTTTGATGTTTCATAATTCTGTGTGGTGCCCACTAGTGCCCAGAAGCTCCAGTCTCTGGTGCTGCTCAGCCCCTAGGGTGAGGTTGGGGGTTGTAGGGGAGTGGAGCTGGTGCCTGGGGGTGAGGAGAGAGCTGTTTCCTGATTCCCATCTGCAGTTCCTGTGTCCAGTGTCAGAGCCAGTGGGCTGAGCACATAGGTGTAAGCCTCTGTGTTTGGCGTCTCTAGCTGTTGTATGCGAGGCCTCCCTCTGGCTGGACTGATGCCGGCGCAGTGACTGCCGGTTTGTGAGCTGGTGCTGTCAGGCCAGGAGGAAGGCTCTGCAGGCTGTGTATCACAGTAGGGGGCCTTGGAGGTGAGCAGCCAGCCAGGGGGATGAAGCGCCTGTTACCAACCTGCTGGACAGAGCATACTCAGACAACCTTGCCCAGCTCTCCCCTCCCCCATGCAGCAAGGTCCATGCAAACCCTGATCCTTCAGCAGCCCTCTGGCTGCTAGGAAGCCTCTCAGACTACCTGCCTTTCCTCTGTCACAAAGCTGCCAGGTGTGGATCCCCTTCTCCACAGATGGCTGGAATCTCAGTCTCTCAAGCATTCCATGTGTCTGAGTTCCCCAATGTCCAGAGCACCACACAGTGTAGGTTTGTGCTCACAAAGCAGACCTGCAGGGCTGGGTGTTCAGCAGTCCCAGGCTTCCACCCCCTCCCCGCTCAGTTTTTTCTTCCTCCTGCTGGTGAGCTGGGGTTAGGGAAGGTCCTGGATCCCCCGGGATTAAGGCTTTTATATGTTACCCTGTTTTGTGAGATCTGCTGTGTTTTTGAGGTCTGTATGTTGTCTGGTTCAGCCTTCTTTCTTGTTGCTGTTTTAGGGTTAGTTGTATTAATTAACTATATTTTTGTACTATTTGTGGTTTTGGGAGGAGTTCTCCATCTCACCTCTCATGCTGCCACTTTGAATCCTAGGGTCCCCCATAGTCATTTTATTAAAATATTTTAATACAGTTAAAAAAAATAGTACCTGCTTTTGTCAAAACTACAAATAATACTTAAGTCTAGAATTCAGAAAGTGTCTTCTACAAATACCCACATATACACACCCAGACAGTACTTACATAAACAGGATTCCATCATAATACTATTTTGTATATTGCTTTTTGAGTCAATGATGTATTGTAATTTTCTTTCCATGTCAGTAAATACCAATCTCCCTCACACTTTTTTTTTTGAATAGCAAATAGTTTATTAGTAAGTAGTAGTTTAAGTGGCAACAATAAATTCACTTGAATGGGAGGCAATAATTGAATCAAAAGAATAAATGTTTGCTAATGATTAGAAAATCTGTGGCCATTAAAGCTGTCACACAGAAATCTGAAATCACTCAGAAGCCAAATCTTGAAGTAGACAAGTCCTCTTATTAGTCCGTATAAAATAGATCCACAGTACCTGGAATCTGTACAGTTCTCCACAGTACCTGGAATCTGTACAGTTCTATGTGTTATCACCTTCTACCCAACATGACCAGTTGGCACACAACTGTGGCTATTAAAGAAATCTGATGGACTATTGGTGAAGATTTTGTCTCCTTCCAAACCAATTTCTCTTTTACAGATATTTGATTTTGGATCACTTGGGTTTTTTGCAACCACAGTTCACCTCTTTGGATACCATAGAAATGTTGACTAACATTTTCTGCAAAGACTATACCTGAATTTCTAATTGTAGGCTCCACTAATGGTCCAGAATACATGCAACACCACCAGAGTATTCTAAAGCACAACGAGCTATACAGCCATACTGAATAGTATAGCCAAGAAATTGAAAGGTTTTTCACAGAACACACAAATCATAGTACTATGCAGACCCTGCCACCATTGCTCATGGAGCTGTTCTACAGTACATTCAATTTTTAGGGTAGCTGCAAGGCTTCCTGAAATAAAAAAAACATCTAATATGTCTCAAAGTACAAATGGATGATCCATGGTTTTAGGGATCCTCTATACCCCACCTCCTACCCCAAATCCTGAAGACTCTCACCTAGGACTCCAAGGGGACCATTCCCACTGGTACCCACAGAAGTCTGCTCTACCTCACACTTTTAATAGCTACATAGTACTTACTATTATTTAACCAATATTCTATTTATAGAAATTTAGGTCTTTCCTACTTTTTCCTTATTGAAAACAAGACTGAATTGCTTGCTGTTGGATACATTCCTGGGACAAGAATGGCTGGGGTAAAAGAAGTGCATCTTTTAAACTCTGGTATAAATTCTTAAATTTCTCTACAGAAAGAGGTAACTATACCCCCATTAATAGTTTATGAGAGCACTGTGACTTTATCTCTAACACTGGATATTACCAAGCTTTTAAATCTTTGCCAATTTGTTAGGTGAAGGACGATAGCTCCTTATTTTTTAACTTAGTTTTATTATTAGTGAAGTTGACAGCAGTATTTCATATTTTATGAGTCCTTGTATTTCTTTCACTGTGGATTTTATCTGCTGTGTCCTTTGCCCATTTTCTTATGGGGTATATTTATTGATTTATATTTTATTTTATTTTTAGTTTAATAAGAGCTTTTTGAGTATTATGGATAGTATATGTCTTAGTCTGTTTGGGCTACCAAAATCCAATAGACTGGGTGGCTTCTAAATAACAAAAATTAATTTCTCATGATTCTGGAGGCTAGAAGTGCAAGATGAGAATGTCAGCATGGTCAGGTTCTGCTAAGGCCCTGTTTTGGATAGCAGACTGCCAACTCCTTGCTGCATAATCACATAGTGGAAGAGGATAGGGAACTCCCTGGAAACTCTTTTATAAGGCACTAATCCTCTTCATGAGGGCTCCATCCTTTGACTCAAGAACTTCCAAACGTCCACCTCTAAAACTGTCATCTTTTGGGATTAGGATTTTAATGAATTTCAGGAGACACAAACATTTACACCATTGCAGTAAACCTTTTATATATTGCTTTGCAAGCATTATTTGTTTGTTGTGTTTATAGCTCCTTTTGCATCTATAAGTTTAAAAAGATTTATGTAGTTAATCCTGTCTTTTGCTAAATTGTCTGTCTTTTGCTGTGGTGTTAGGCTATAGTGTCTTCCAAGGAGAGGCCTTCTATACCTCTAGTATATGAAGAAATCTACTTTATTCCAGATACTTTACAGAAAAAAAGTCAAACATTTTTTAAAAAGTAATAATTTATTATTTTATATAACCTTTCCTTTGAGATGTTCTAGGCATTTGTAAGTCTAAATTCGTAGGAATTCATTGACAAAATCCATTTGTTCATTAAGAAATATTTATGACACATTCCTAGATGCTAAGCTCTTTTCTAGGCTTTTAGCATGCAGTGGGAACTTGTCTAGTGGAGGTAAGAATATGAGGGTTAACAGGAAAAAAAAATGTAATGTATCATTTTTTATAAAATTAATCTCTGTGGACCTCCTTCTGAATTTATATAACATGTAGACTCATACTTCTCATTATATCATTTATACTCTATTTCTTGGTTAAAATATAAATGACTTAAGAGCAAGGAATGTAGCTCATTCATCTTTGAATTCCTGGCATGTAGCTAGGTATCTGGCTCATTATAATGGCTCAAGAACTATACTATTAAATAAATAGATTTCCTACAAGTTGTCTCTTTCTTTCTCAAATGAATACTCATAATCCTATCTCCTTCTTCCTCCTTCTTCACCCCACCACCTTAGAATAAAAAAAAAGTACCTTATGTTGGACATAGTTCAAATCCTGATGGACTGATACTTGCATACATGATACAAATTCATTTGCATATGTGATACTTAAACATGCTTAGCTCATAAGGACTCAATTAAAAATTATTGAATAAATTAGTAACTACAGACAAAAAAAGTCATTCAGAAAACAGATGAAATGCTACACCCCTCTAAAGACAAGTTCACAGCAATGAATTTTATAGAACTTTAAGTTGTCTTATCTTGCAACAAAAAGTGAGTGAAACCACAAATAAAAGCCAGAGTTATTAATGCTGGAGAAACATCGACTTATAAGTATGGGCAGAAATAAAGCCTCAGAGCTAAAGATTTATGGTTCTCAGAGTCTTGCTGGGAACATTGTCTTTTTCTGTCACATGCCTGAGTTCAGGGAACCTCTTTTCTGAGGCTTTGAACTTCAGGGCTTTGCTGGGAGGCTGAGATTCATTTCCATCTTCTCAAATAGAGACTTGTTCTTGCCTCTCTGGTAATGAATGAACAGTTACAGCCCTTGGTGACAATTAGTTTTCTCTTTTGGAGCATTTCCCAGGGGTGATATGTGAATGCTTCTAGGACAAGGTTGTGAGGCAGCTCTGGAAGCTGGGACTTTGCTGAAGCAAATGTGCTCTTGTGGGATGCGGCTGTGAACACAGTATGTGCTATGATGTTAATAACACAGCCAAAGCACCAAACGAAAAAAAGTTTTTTTTTTAATCAGAGGGCTATTTTAAACAGTTATAGACATACACATATATAGATGCATTTATATTTCTGCAACCCCAAAACCTGAAATCATGTGAACAATGAGTCGGGCTTTATTAAAATAATTGGAGAGACTATTGGTTCAGTGTTTTCCCTCAGTGAGTGACCAATGACCAGCACCAAGCCTCCATCTGAAACTGGAAACCCTGGAATTCACATGGCCAATTATGCAATACTAGACCACTGGGAGGCATTTCTGGCTGGCTCAGCTGGTGATCTGCTTTTACCCTGAAGAACCAAGATTGATAGATCTTATAATTTTATCCTGGTTAGTGCAGATGCTGTTCTTACAAAGATTTTTTTTAACTCTCTTTTTCTCAAAAGTAACACAAACCTATGACCTTCCTAAGTGGCATGCCTTGCTGACACGTCATGGTGGTGAGATCAGTTGATCACTAGCTAGAAAAAAGACCTTTCTTGATTTTTGGATTTGCTGTAGCTTAATCTCATTGAATACTGTGTATGCATTTGTTTATGAGAAAGAGTGAAAAGGAACAGTAATTTGTCCCTCTAAATCACTTCGTTTATGAGGCTTCTTTGGGTGTGAGGGGGATGGGAAAGAGGCTCATTCTTAGAAGGTACAGAATATCAATTTAGGAGCCGTTTAGTGTCTCTCAAGCTAATGATAAGGTATAATTTTAAAACATCACATTCATATGCATATATGATGCATACATACATAATTAGTCTATTTACAAAGCACCTTGCAGAACCTTAGAAGTCCTAGTTTCATTAGCCCTTAAAGTGAAAATGAGTTCAGATCAGTCAAGCATGATGGAATGTGGTCCCTTTGAATTATCTTCACCCATTATCCATGTCTAGGAAAGAGACCTCCAAAAAGGTGAAATTCATTTTTTTTCTGAAGGGCTGCCACAGTTTGTTACGTGTTTAATTGCTTCTGCAGTTCTAATTACAAAATAAGCACTAACTACTACGTGGAATAAATACACTAGCCAAAAGATTTTTATAATCTGAGAGAAATGCTCCCATATTGACTCTGCTAAGAGAAAGAACTCCCCTTGCCTTGATTATAAAGAAGGAAGACAGATGGCTTCTTGTTTAAGACAGTAATTTTGCTTTCAGCCTCCTCCCTCAGTTAAAAACAAGATGTACTTTGAGGCTTTGAGGGAAAATCTCAAGGGAAGGTTTTTTATTCCTGTCTGCACTGAATAATTCAACAAACATTTGAAAGAGCTGAGGGAGATATAAAGGAGAAAATGCTTCTACTTGTTCTCAGGGAGTTTACAATCTAATTGTGAAGTTTACAGTCAGAATTGGGACTAGAGCCATTAAAGTTTTATTTTTTACTCCTACTTAATGGCCTAATGGTTACTGGTAACCCATTTAGGATTAACCAGACTAGTGTTATAGTATGCTGGATGCTTTGATCAGATTGAAAGAAAACATGGGAGAATGCAGAGGGAGAATTAATGATCTCAAGCAGTACTTGTTGAGTGCTTACTGATCTAGCAGTTGTTTTCTTATTTAATTTTGACATCTCTTCCTGGTCATCCCTATTACCACAGAGGATGAGAATGAGACTTAGCAAAATGATTTATTTACAGTCACAGACCTCATAAATAGTATTAGTACACACCAACCAGGAATTCTCCTCCGGCCTTTTCTTTGGCTTTTCCCAGGTTCCTATTTTGACTTTCCTTTGCTTAGATTCCCTTTCGATGCATGTCAAATCAACTTAGTTCTGTGCTATTTCCCCCCTTAGACTTTGCATAATCTTTACAACTTGCTGTTTTTATTTGGCTAGGCCTTCTAGAGTCTCACTCCCTTTCATCCTTGCAAATAAAGTTTTCTTTTTTTTTCTGATTCTGTCTTTGAGGCATTCTTTGACAAGTGAAAACATAAAAGGCTTACCACAGTGCCTGTTTCATGGTTCTCTTAATATTAACCCTGATCTTCAGTTTTATTTCTACCACCTTTTAACTGTTCTTATTCACACTATTGCCCAAGAACTCTTTTGAGGTTGTAAATTTCTTGAAGGTAGTGACCAGCCAGCGCACTCCAACTTGTTACCCCAAGAGTGTATTAATGTAGCAACCAGGACTTGTGAGAAGCAACTTTTGTCTCTTTTGCTCATCTCATTATTCCTAGTGCCTTAAAAGGCACTTAAAGTAATTAAAACTACTGGAATTTAGTATGTCCTCAGAAAGTATTTATATGATTTAAACCTCCCTTGTTCTTTCTGTGGGCCATCCTGTATAAGAAAGTTTTGCCCAGATCCAGTATGGCTCTGAGTTGAGAGACCTGGAGAACTTTCTGCCTTTTCTCTATTTTCAGCTTTTTAAAAATAATTTCGACCTTGGGTGCATTTCATTAGGCTCTTGCTCCCTTTCAAGG
Source organism: Manis javanica (assembly GCF_040802235.1). Classification (NCBI taxonomy): domain Eukaryota; kingdom Metazoa; phylum Chordata; class Mammalia; order Pholidota; family Manidae; genus Manis; species Manis javanica. Next base: position 25,972,889 of record NC_133157.1, on the reverse strand, counting down.
CTCAGTGTCCATATCAGCAAAATGGGGCCACTGGCAACAGATGCTTGTTTCTCACCTACTCCTTCTCCAGGGAATGTTTTTTGTGTACGCTTTCGTCTGGATGAAAAGCACCTGTGGAGGCCGTAAGAAGCCATTAGGGTCCTCTGGCAGCGCGCTCCGTGGGGACAGCACACGACTCCGCGTGTTCACCAGTCTCCCGGGAGCGGAAGCACCCGGCCCCATTTCGACAGAGAGCCTTCCTAGCCCTCGGGCGTTCAGCCCCGGGCGCTCCCACCGACCTAGCAATCTGCCTCGGTGCCACCGCTAAATAGGTTCGGCACCGCGCAGACTCCGACGCGCGTGGAAGGGCCCGGCCTCGTTTTGGCCGCTGTAGAACTGCCGCCGGCGCGGCGCCGCGCTGCACTGGGGGCGGGGAGTCTGATGGGAGACGAGCGCGGCGCTGAGGAGGCGTCGGCCCGGGTGAGGGAGCGGGAGAGGGACTGGGCCCGGGAGGCGGGAGGCGGGGGACGAGGGGAGGGGCTACCGCCGCCGCCGCCCGCCCCTTTCCGCTGGGGAGCAGCTGCAGCTGCAGGAGCCGAGCGAGAGCCGCGCAGCCGCCGCCGCCGCCGCCGGGGGATGTGGCCGGCGCCCGCCCCGAGCCGCGCCGCCTCCTGAGTGCCCACAGCCGCCCGTGCTGCCGCCGCCGCCAAGCCGTGCAGAGCCAGGCCGCGCCCTCCCCGGGCGCTCGCCGGCTCGCATGCCGAGGGGCTCCGGGGCGTAGCTGCGCGCCCGGCGCCGCCTCCGGGCTTCTCCGGCCCCGCCATGGGCTGCTGCAGCTCCGCCTCCTCCGCCGCGCAGGTGAGGGGCTCCCGCCTCCCGGCCGCCCGCCCGGATGCCTCCCAACCGGCGCCCGCCACGCGATGTGTCCCGCCACCCGCGAGTCTCTCGTCAGCCCACCGTGCACTCCGGAGATCCCCACCTCCTCCTCTCCCTCCTTCCTGTCCCGCAGATGCCTTCGCGGCTGCCGACTCGCAGGCGCTTCTGCGCGGCCCCCAGGGCGCCGCCGGCTCTCGCCAGCCCCTTTCCGACTTGGCTTCTTCCCTCCCTGTCACACCTGAGCGGCCCGGCCCGCCCGCCCGCAGGTGGAGGTAACACGGGCGCCTCCTCTCGGCCCCAGGGGGCACCCCCTTCCCTAAGTCTTCCGGGCCTTGCGCCTGTCTTCCCACCTCCAGGGAGTCTCCTGCTCCCCATACACCGATGGATGTTTTCTGTGCTTCCTGAAGGAGTACCCCAACATGGGCTCTTCACCCCTCTCCCACCTTATTCCAGTTTCTGCTCCATTAGATATTCTCTTTGGCCCGCAGCCCCGGTCCGGGTTCAGGTGTTTAAGCGGGTCCGGCAACCCTTCCACTGCTCACTTCCCAGAAAGCACCCGCTTGCCTTCACCCCATCCCCCCTTTGTGCCTTGACCCCGGGCACCGCGGCCTCCAAGCACACCGAGGCCCCTGCGGGAGCGCTGGGACGGGGCTGGGAAGGAGATTGGGCCGCTGGTGGGTGACGGGAGCGTTACGGAAACTCCCTCTTTGTTGCCAGTGTAACAGGAGGAAGAGGTGCTGAATTTAGTTTTTCTGGGGGCACTGGATGAATGTTGTCGCTGAGGGCTGAGATGCAGAGATTTCTCTCAGCTTCCACCCTGCCCCCATCCAAATTTCGCTAACCTCCCCCTCTCTTGCCGATCCGAGCCCTTAACCTGGATGGAAATGTTTAGACAACTGTATAAGGATCAGATGTAATAGAACTTGACTGCTGGCCACTAATAACTGAGAGAACCTGTTTGTAAATTACCTAATTTAGTGGATTAGTGAGTGTATTTACAAATACGATAAAAAGCAATCAGGAATACTGCATCAAACTGTCTACTGGTGGTGTATGAAAAATAGGCTCTGACAATGCCTGGGATGTAATCTCACAGTTTCATTAGCGTAGATTTAACAGTGGTCTTTGATTTGTTTGTTTTTGTGGGGAGACAAGGGCTCTTGTTTTTAGAAATAAAGACTGGTCTGTTCTTGGTGAAGAAAAAGGCTAGTTTGGAAAAAAAAATTCCTCCAGAGATCTAGCATCTGTGATAATGCCAGAAGTGTTTTGCTGCTGCTAAATGACTATATATAACTCAGTTTTAAATAACCTGCATACTTGTTCTGAAAATCTGAGATGTTAGAAATTGACTAGAATTGCAGATGAATGGAGGACATTATGTTTTATCAAGCATCCATCCTATTTGTCCAGTTCTTTTTTGGGGGTATTTGCTTACCTGTGAGTTTTTTGTTTGTTTTGTTTTCCTACTAGGATCATACATACTCAGTCTGATTGGTTTAGTTAGGTAACCCTTCCTGTCAGAATAGCAAAGAAAAACTGTATGTGGTTGTGTTATGAAGGAGAGGTCAATAGACCAGGGTTTTCATATTAACAGATACAGGTGTGGAATTATACAATACCTCTCAACTGGTTAGGGAGTTTGGGTGGGGGGGGAGGGAGGATCTAGTTGTATGCATCTAATATTTATTTAAATATTGTTTTCACCCAAAAGGTGTCTTACATATTGCCTTTCTTTTAAGAACTGGGTTACTTTACATCCTCTTTTGGTGGTGAAAGGCCTTTAAGACAGAAGAGTATTGACAGTTTATAGATGGCTTGTTCAGTGTGTGAACACTTAAATTTGCGGGAGATGGATTCTGAACCAAAACTCTGCTTTAATAACAGGTCTTGGATTTGACTAGCTCCACGTTGTACTCTTCAGAATGCTGCCACATACATTTTCTTTGCTTTTTCCACCTCTTGTGGCCGGTTTCCTTCATGCCATGTTCTACATACAAGATGCATGTCTTGCACCCCGAGGGGTGCTTTTTTTTTCCTCCTGTGGACTCCTATAACCAATCAGCAGCTGTCACATGCCTTTAAGTTCAGCTTCAGGACTTGTAGTATTCTGTGGAGCATTGAGGAGGAGGTTCTATGCCAAAAGAGCTGGTCATCATCTTTTTTTTCTTGTTTGAGATTTTGGCATCATTCTTCATTTGTGAAGTGTTACAAAGCTGATAGCATTTTAATGCTCCTTTCAGGAGCATAAGCAGTTTTAGAATAATGTATCTGTGTGTGTTGAAGCAAACTAGGGATGCAACTCCATATCACTTTGAGCCTTGCTTAGAAGCCATACTTTTATTTTCAGGCAGAATGTTTCTTTTATCCCTTTTACTGGACTATAAGCTGCTTCCGTGCAGGAACTTCTTTTGTTTTCCGCATTTCTGTATCCATTGCAGTGCTTCACTACACCTGTACATAATAGCTGCTCAGCAATAGTCAATACACAAAATGTATGTACACACATTTGAACATCTGGCTGGCAAGTAACATTGAATATGAATCCAGCCCTGACCCATGTGCTCTTTCCCTTGCATGGGCTGGTTGACTAATTCCACCAAGCCATCCTCTTCTAAGCTGAAACCTGAGCTGTTTAAGTTAAAATCCATCTGCCTTTCCCACATTCCTTCCTATTCTGTCAATGGTATTACCAGTTTGCAAAGTTGGGCAGGTTTTTCCTTTCTTCCTGGTCCTCTGCTCAATGCTTATGTTTCAGCTGGAGCAGTGGCTATAACGTCTTAAAAAAGCTTGTCTGCAGACTCTAATGATAACCTGCACAGCACATCAAAACAATGTGCTTTGAGGTAATCTACAGTTCAGCTTAGCTTTTCTCAGTGGTATCGTCAGCAATTTTAAAGCCTTGGCAGGTTTTATCAATGTAAATACAGTGTGTTTCCTTCCTGTAGTAGGGATTCACTTTTGAAATATAATTTATTTTCCCTTATGGTCTCTTGCTGTGTTATAGACACTAATAAAAGAGTTTATGGTTTTCCAAACTGTTTCATCTCTTCCAAACAGTTTCATCTTGTTGTCTGTCCTGGCGTTTTTTCAGTTTTTTGGCAGTGTGTGGATATCATAATATGTCATCAGTATAATTATCCTGTTTTAGGATTTAGATCAAAGAAAAGTCTCCATTTCATACTAGCTTGTATTTCACTGGGGAAGGAGCAAATTATTGGCAAAACAATTTGTGCTGTATTAGGAATGTATATCTAAAAATCTTAAAGAGTGTCTAGTGAGTCAGGGCTCTTACAGAACTCTTTATGTTTTTGTTTTTTTATTAGTGACCACTGCAAGTTATTTGTTAATATTAGTAATTGCTCACAACAAGCCAACACATGATAGCCTTTGCTTAAAAATCTCTTTGAAGAGAATATAAGATAGTCTTGTTTCCTTTTACAGCACGAATCCTCCCTAAGACTCTTAAAATTTACTCCCAACTCTCCATTAATTCGTTTGTTCTGTTATGACCTGACATAATTTCTATTCTTGTAATGTTAAACTTCAAAGTTCACTTGTAAATCTTCAGATTTATGAAATGTTCTTTCCCATTGACAAACCAGTTTGAATGAAGGAGGCTTTTGAAAGATTACTTAGCAAATTGCTGTAAGTCTTTGTCGTTAATGGCTAGGTCATTAGTTCTCACAGCAGTGCTTTGGAGGCCAGGAGATTCTGCAAGTGTGAAATTCAGTGTCCTTTGGTTCTAATGTTAGAAATTGTGAGAGGGATGGAGGAAATCTTTCTGGTTGAACAAACTGTCCCTTGTCTGTCTGACTTCAGGAGAAATTGTACTTGCCTAATGCATTATTCCGTGATCTTCAAATTGAGAGCTGTATATTTAGCTGTCCTTTTCTAGCTGTCATGTATTGTCTTGGGATTAATGAAAAACAATCAAGTGGCTCACAAATACAGGTTAACTTTTCAGGATATTAACTGTTCCTTAACAGAATTTTAGTGACACTGTAGTCTATCTGCTTTGTGGAATTTGAAGTCAGATGGCAAAAATGAAATTTGAGGAGTGTAGTGGGAATTACCAAGAGACTAAGTTGTTCCATTAAAATATGTCCAGCAAAGTAGACTTGCTCTAACTAGAACAAAAAAGTCATAGTACGAAGACAGTTTTTTTTTTTCTTCTTTGAAATACCTGCTGTTAGCATAGAAGATCCACTCATCAAAACATCTAAGTCAAAGTTAATGTTAAAATTATGTGGAAAATAATGTAAAAATGGCAATACTTTTTGTATAGCTATTTTTCACAGCCGTTTTAATTTCTACAGTAACTCTGAAGTTGACTCAACTTCTGTTTTACAGCTGAGGGTATTGAGACTCGGAGGTAGGAAACTTGGTTAAATTCCTAAGAGCTGCTAAGTGAAAGATCCAGACTTCAGCCCAGGTCTTCTGAATCTGAGCACTGTGCTTTTCTATGTTTACGTGCATGCTTCCTAAATCTTCAAATGCAGTTCACTTTATCTTTAGAAAAGTTCTGCTCTATAGAATTTTGAATTGGAATTTCCAAGTTAAATTCATGGCACCATTTTGACCTTCCTGCATTTACTAGCTGTGGAATAATATAGTATCATATAGCAAAACTAGTCTAGATAGAATGTTGCTAGGCTTAACAAAATACTATCAAGTACTATTTTACTATTTGATGTGTTAGTCCTATCATTTAGAAATGTTACTGGCTTGGAGGATACTTATTTTTTAAAAAATAATTGTATATTCTAGTTCTGGCTATTGGTTATTATCTGTTTTTCTTTTTATTCCTCTTTCCCCCTGCAAGAAGAAAGAAATATTTCAATTTTGTAACTTTGACTCAGATTTTTGGGTCTCCAGGGGATGTTGAAGATAAACTAGTGCTATTATCTAACTTTTCTGTTGAGCTAAACTAGAATTTAGAGATGTAAAGTAGTCTGAGGTCAGAGATACATTATGAGGTAGCTAGGACTAGAAACCTACATCTCTTAATCTCTTGATCTTTCTATGGTACTGTTAATTCTTAATGTCCTATCTTTGCAACCTTGGCTGCACGTTGGAAACACTTAGAAGACTTAAAAAACAATGATGCCTCAGTCCTCCCAGAGATTCTGGTATCATTGATCCAGGGTTACTGCTGGGGCATCAAAATTTTTTTTAATGTTCCCTGGTGATTCTCATGTGCCACATGGTTCTATACCCTTTCTTTAGGAAATTTCATCTCCTTCTGTGGTTTCAGTTATAATCTGTATGCTGACAATTCCCAAATTCTATTCCTGATTTAAAACAAACCTGCCTCTGATTCTTATATCCAACTGACACACACACACACACACGCGCGCGCACGTTTTTTTCGTATATTTGGTTCAGTGAATGATGCCAGTGTCCCTGGTGTGGAAAATGGCACTTGAGGCATGTAGGGAATCTGCCTTTCTTTCTACCTTATCAAGTCACCGCATCTTCCCTCTTTTCCCTTCTGAACTCCACTGTCAGCACCCTGGTCTTCTGTCGTCTTCTGCCAGAACCTTGCTTACGGATGTCCCTGCATGTATGCTCCCTTTTAATTTTTCTCCATATTTAGTCTTAGTGACCTTTAACAAATCCAGATTTAATTGTGCACCTCTTCTACTGAAACCCTTTTAATGATTTCCAGTTGCTCTTAGGACAAAGACCAGAATCTCTGACCCTAGCCAACAAGACTGTATGGGCTGGTCTCCTTTCCTCTCAAGTATTATTGTCATCTCATGCCACACTTCTTACTCTGTGTTCCAACCTCACAGATTCTTCAGTAGATCATATTTCTTCTTTTAGGGCTTTTACACATTCCATTCACTTGTCTGTAAACTCTTTGCTTTTCTTCCTCACCTTTGGCTGGCTCTCCTCATTCTTTAAGTTTAAGCCTAAACATAACTTCTTTGGAAAAGGCTTCCTTGATCCTTCAAACCAGGCCATGTATCCTCAATAAACTCTATTAGACTTATGTATTGTGTTTTCCCTTTGAGCACTTAATGCAGTATATAATTATATGGTTAACATTAATGTCTAGACCAGGAGTTTTGCCTATAAGCCAAATCTGACTGGCTACCTGTTTTTGTATGGCTTGCAAACTGAGAATGCAGAAACTGGTATCTGATATTTTTAAATGATTGAAAAATCAGAATAAGAACATGATTGTATAAGAAAGTTATTTTATAAAAATCACATGAAATATGAATTTCCTTGTCCACAAGTAAAGTTTTGTTGGTACACAACCACACCCATTCATTTATATATTGTCTAGCTACTTTCATGCTACAGTGGCAGAGTTGAGTAACTAGTTGTGACAGAGACATTATGGCCCATAAGGGTTAACATTTACTCTGTGGCCCTTTACAGAAAATGTTTGCTGACCCTGGACTAGACTGAGCTGATGAAGAGAGGGACAGGGTCTATTTTGTTATTCTCTGTGCTTAGCTAGTATCTGGTAGATAGTAGGTGCTTATGAAATATTTGAACAAATTAACAAATGTTCTTTTCCACAGATGTATGTGAATAAACTCCTACCTTAGCATTCTGATGTTTTAAAATTCAGTACAACATTTTTTTAAAAGGACAAATACTTTTGGAGGAGATTCTTAACAGAATTTCCAGTAGCAATCTGCTGTAGCTTGTCTTGCAGTATACATCTCACATGCATACCATGAAGCAAGTGTACTAATAAACGTATAAGTTCCCAGGTCAAGATGCATGGGAAAAGATTAACCACTCCAGTAATGGGCTTGTTGGATTTACAATGCTGTTTTTTTTTGTTGTTGAAGAACGCTATGTTTACCAGGCTTCCCCCCTCACCAAGTCCCCCCCACACACCCCACTACAGTCACTGTCCATCAATGCTGATGTTTTTATAGGACTTCATATGTAGTGTCTTTTAAAAAAAAAAAGTGAGCTGGTGAAAAACTTAACATCATTAAAGATGCATTATGATTTCTTTGTGAATTCACTGTGAAAATGGTGAAAGTTTCTGGCATAGTAATATTTCTTCCCTTTTGGTACTTTTTGTTTTCTTGTTTATCTGGAATATAACAGCTTGTTCCAATTTTGAATTTATGCATTGTATCAAACTTAGTACTTTTTTTAAAAAAGGGTGATTTTTTAAAAGAGATTTGCATTTTTCAGTCTGTTTTAATGTACTCAACAGGAGGTATTTTTTTTTCCCCTTGGACTCTTTTCTGATTTTGTATCAGTTGAAATAGTAGGATTTACTTAAAAAATATTTGGTCAATAAACTGCTAGAATTTATTTTTATTACTCTTTTTAGCTGCTTTTCACAACATGCAAGAACCAAGTATTTAGACATTTGTTAGTAAGGAAACTCTTAAAAGTAATAAAATAAAGTATTTTTATTCTAACTTTAAAGGTTGCCAGATATGCTGAAAATTGTTAACCAGAAGTGTTTGATTTTTGGATATTTTTGTATAATTTAAAATAAGGAAAACATCAAAAAGATGGAAAAATTGAAAATAGATGGTTACTTCAAGATGTTTAAGTAGCAGTGAAGGTATTAGATTTGTTCTTTTTTTTTTTTTTTTTTTTAGTCACATTGTGTTAATGTACTGATGATAACAATCTTGTAGTATTTTTAATTATGAATCACTTAGGATAATTCAACCATAAGGAATTAAGCCATAAAGAAAATCCTTAAATCTCAACAGAACAGTAACAAAAATCAATTATCCCATCTAAGTTGAAAGGTAGGGTGGCCTCCAGGTTAGTTCAGTGGCTTGATGATGTCAGCAAAGATTGAAGTTCTATGTTCCTCTTTTTGTCATTTTAAGGAAGGTAGCTTTTCCTCACTTAGCTCCGCTCAGGATCCCAAAGATGAATGTGGCTTTTCCGATCTTTGAGCTGACAATCTTCGGTGGTTTTCCTTTAATAGGAGTTAGGGAGAGCTGTATTCTCATCCCTAAACAGTGTCTTGCAAGGGGGAAGCAAACAATCCTGTCTGTAATTGGCTTTAGACTAACAAGGAGTTTCCCCCCAGTCAAGTGGAGGGCGGAGCAACACCAGAACAAAATTGGGAGTCCGCCAGCAATGCAGAGGGTGGGGATGGTGACTAGGTAGGCAGCCAATAGCATCTACTTCATGGTTTTGCCATTTCCTTCTACCTATAAGTCACACTTCTATTGTGTTTCCTGACATTTTTGCTTATAGCTACATTATAAAACTTTTCACTTCATAGTTGAAAGACACAATTATCTTTCTATCCCCCAGTGATAACTGCTCTAGCCTCTGCTGAATCCTGTCTTACTCTTTTCTCTACCCCCACTGCCTCTTTCCCATTCTGAGGCTGGGATAGCTTCAAGATAAGAGCATTTAAGGTTGTAATGGTTAAGTAGCCAATTAGTATTTCCATAGTCCACGGTCCGGAGAGAATGAAGGGGGCTCTTCCCTCTATCTCTTAATGTCCTTTTCTACTTGTAACTTCTCATTTGTGTTTATCTTTTTGATTGTTACTCATTGCTTCTCATTTTTCACATTGTTACTCACACTTTTTCCCTCCTTTTCCCTAAAATTTTATTTTTCCTTCCTTTTCTTCCCACTCCTCTCTGAGGCACTTAAGGAGCTATGATACTGAGTGGAATATACTAGGATAGAGAAGGAGAGTGCCTTTCTTTTCTTTTCTGTTTAGTTTTTTAAAAATATAAGCAGTAATAAAACAAGGTTCACATTATTATTTACAATATCTCTATGATGTAATGAACTCACAGTATAAAAATGCATCTTTACAACAAATATAAAAGGGGAGATAGTAAACTAATATGTAAATACATTCAACCTTGCTGATAATCAATTTAACTCAAAGCATAGAGACACCCTTTTACACCTGTAGTTTTGGTAAAAGTTAACAAAATTATATGCCTCACATGGTTGTCACTCAAGTATATTTTATTGATTTGCTGGATAAATTGGAATAACTCTATTAGGATGCTATTTGGTGATGTACATTGAAAGCCATAATAAAGAATTGACACCCTTTACTTAGTAATCCAAAAGCACAGTGAATGCAATATGCTAGGATCTTTCCATGTGGTGTTATTTATAATAGCAAAACAGTTTAACATTAAACATAATATTTCTGGCATAAAGTTTTCTTAATATAAAGTTCAATTGGATTTAGTCTGGTATGGGTGTCTCATTTCCCATCCCCAACTAAATGATCCTCCCTAAATGGGTAGGTGGCTTTCTCCTTTCTTTATAAGAAGTCCTTTCCCTACTGCTACTCTAAGGGGCTATTAGAAAATAGAGAATTGAACACCGTCTTGTGCTGGTAGGAATATGGGCTGTGTAGCCACACTGCACAGGTTTGAATATCAGCTCTGTCACCAGCTGGGTTATTTGGGCCATATTCTTTAACATTTGATGCCTCGCTTTCCCTAGCTGTAAAATGGGAACATAATGAACCATATCTCATAGGCTTACAGCAAACTGCACAACCCATGGAGATGTCTAAGACATTATTTTTTTTTACATATTAATGTAAACTAAATCTGTCAGATATTCTCATATCCATTAACATCCTCTTAAAAAGAAATCCTGTGTTTGGGTTTTGGAAAAGGGACACTGACTTGCAAAAATTTTAAGTTGTGTCAGGAAGATGAATGCTAAGTGTGAAGAAAACAGCAATGGTGAGGAGAGAGAGGCTAAATTAGGTGGTTAGGAGTTCAGGGAGTGGGGAAATCAAGAAATGATGGATGAGTTGGAAGGGGGTGCTTCCTGAAAACGACCCTTGATCTGTCCTTGAAGGATGGGATTTAGAAAGAGTGGGAGAATAGACAGATTTCAGTAGAAAGCAGGGAGAACAGAGGCATTTGGGTGAAGGGAACAGTTTGAACACAAGCAAGGAAGGCTTTAACTCACTGCATGACAGTATGGAAAGGAGACCTGGCCAGAGCAGAGAGAGGAGAAGGCATTAATATTTGAAGGGGAGAGAAATAGGCAGCCATGGAGGGCTTTTCAGAGTGATTTAAGGAGAATTAATCTGACAGCCTTGCCTATGCCTGAAGTGGGAGAAAGGGAAATAGAGGCCACATAGGAAACTGTTCACTAACTCAAACCAACAGTGTAAATGGGAAACAGAGAATAGACATTACAGAGTTGAAATAGGACAGACTTCCCCGACTCAGTCTGAATATGTGAGATGGGGAGAGGAATAAAACTGGTTTAGAATGCCATATAATGGGAGAAAGGTATTGTCACTGATAGACTTGGGAATTGAGATGGAGACGAGTATGTGGGGAGGGGAAAGTGAATTTAATTTTATGTGGACTGAGTTTGAGGTGTTATTGATATGAACGCCCCATTGACAATGAAAGACCCAGAACTGGGTTTCAGAAAATGCTTTAAGTCATGTGCATAGAGGAGATACTTTAAGGATGGGTGGTCTCTGAGGGGAAAGAAAAACATGAAATACAAGAGCAGACAACTAGGGAATGAGTGCGGGCAATAGTGATGACCAGCCATTAACTAGGGGTTTTCCTGTGCTTATTCCTAATTGTCTGCTCTCATATAATAAATTTAATTTTCTTTTTGCAACTCTGAGGTATGTACTAGCGTTAGTCCTATGTTACGGATTAGGAAACTGAGACAGAAAGCTGAAGAAGCTATTGCAAGTTCCCCAAGTAGTGTAAAGCCGAGAGGAGTTTAAAGCCTGTGCAGCTCCTGTTGCCCTACATGCCCTTCCCCCACTGCATGGAGAACTACTGCATTTAAATGGCATATTAAAGTGTACCTCAGATAGCACTTTTCTGTCCCTTAAATTCAGATATTACACTATTTACCCTTGCTTTAAAGTACGTGTGCGTGTGTTTAGTGTATAGTGGGAGTGTTGGTTTTAAATCAGCACACCCCAAACTAGAGTCAGGGTGTGACAGTTTGGAGCAGAGTCTGTGGTCTGTGCAAGTGGTGGTGATAAGTTTCAGACTCTGGGGACCTTTGACTTCTAAGCATTTTTTCCTAGGTCCTCTACATTTTCTTCTAAAACCGTAAGTCTGAACAAGTTATCACAGCAGTAAGTTTACTAAATGTCACTACAGTCATGTCCTTTCCTCAAAACTCAGAATCTTGAGAATACAGTTTTAGATAAGGAATATATATTTATATATTTAGTCTTTGGAGGCCCATGGCCTCTGAATGGGTTAATGTAATTGATGCTAATGGTATTTAATACTGAATATCAACAGCTCTCTGAAGGTGAATAAGCGAGGAAACGGTAAAGAAAAGGGTCACAGTGAAGTTGGCTTTGTAGCACAACTGATTAGCGTGCACATTAGGGTCAAATTATGAAGGCAGAGGTTTTCACCACAAGGACAAAAGCTGGAAATTTTTAAAAATTAAGTTGCACTTTAAGAACTCAACATATTTAAGAGTTTTATCCCTTGCTTACTAGGCCCTAAAGTTTTTTCAAATCTGTTTTGCATTTGATTTCATATTTTCATGACAGGTCTAAAAACATCAAGTGTTAGAAAACAGTTATAAAAACATCAGGTTTTTAAAGTCTAGCATAGAGATATTCTAAAAATAGTCATATTTCACCAAGTAAAACATTTTGGAATAGGTACTGGTGGTTGAAGCAGATTGCAGTTATGAAGGTTTGGAAATAATACTTTAATAATATACTTCATTTAAAAATCAAATTCAGTTCTAGCCTTGGTGGTAATTTTTGAAGGTTTATAGTTTAATCTGAGAAAGTAAGCCAAGACCAAGTGGAGACACTCTTCTGTTGAGGTAATGACAAGCAGACCTAGAAGGAGACTTTGGGAAGGACCTGTTCTTTCCAGGCTCTGTGCCGCATGGGTGGTGCTCCACATGCCATCCCATTAAGGATACAGTTGTTGTTGATGTAAGAATATCTTAAGGGTTTCCCCAAGTATGTGCTCCCAAAACACCAGGGCTACAAGGTGGTCCTGAATGAAATGGTTTTGAGGTCAGAAGAGTTTGGAAAGTTCTTGCTTTTTCCACACCACCTCCCCAGTACCTACCCTTCCCTCCCACTTGTGGAGTCACAGTGCATATTAGCATATTAAAGGCTCATTGTCCCATATCCCCATCCCTACTACCACCCTCAGGAAACCAGTTAACTTTGTTTAACTGGCCTTCTTTGAATTTGTTCTAAAATTATTTTTTCTTTGCTTCTTTAGAAACTGTTCTCTTGCAGAACACACTCTGAAAAAGTGCTTGAAATAGACCTTCTGAATTCCCTTCTCTTAAGGGACAACAAAAGCAAGTGTAGTAGTGACTGGAGTGTTGCTGGCTCAGGTAACCGGTAGGTAGGAAGCAGTCAGCATTTCTGAAACTAAGCTTGAGAACATGACAAACTTGAACACATTTTCAAAAATATTGGCAAAATAATGTAAATAGATTTCAAGTCACTTAATTTAAAAGCCTTTCATGTGAATCATTTCTCAGATTTGTAGTTTGAGATCTCCAAGAAGTTAGGGTAGGGTCCATGGTTTACAAAACTATCCTTCAAGTTTCAGACTGAAGAATCTAAACTGCTGTGAGGCAAGCTGGGCCCCGAGCAAGAGCGCGAACTACCTGTCTGTGCTTGGGATTTTCTTCTCCTCTTGTCTGCGTATAGGGACAGTTATAATCATTGCCTAACACTCCAAGTCAGCCGAAGATGGGACCTGCTGATCAAATGTTATCTTTTGTTGGAGAAAAAATTGAGAACAGAGATAATGAAGCAGCTAACCAAATAATAGGTCCTTAATACATTTTTAATTTTTAAACATTTTTTAATTTTGATATCATTAATGTACAATTACTTGAACAGCATTATGGTTACCAGACTCCCCCTATTATCAGGTCACCCCCCCCCCCCACACATACCCCATTACAGTCACTGTCCATCAGTGTAGTAAGATGCCACAAAATCATTACTTGTCTTCCCTTTATATATTGCCTTTCCCGTGTCCCCCATGTCCCTCGCTACATTATGTGTTCTAATCGTAATGCCCCTTTTTCCCCTTTATCCCTCCCTTCCCACCCATCCTCCCCAGTCCCTTTCCCTTTGGTAACGGTTAGTTCATTCTTGGGTTCTGTGAGTCTGCTGCTGTTTTGTTCCTTCAGTTTTTTCTTTGTTCTTATACTCCACAGATGAGTGAATTTTGATACTTGTCTTTCTCTGCCTGGCTTATTTCATTGAGCATAATACCCTCTAGCTCCATCTATGTTGTTGCAAGTGGTAGGATTTGTTTTCTTCTTATGGCTGACTAATATTCCGTTGTGTATATGTACCACATCTTTATCCATTATTCTACTGATTGACACTTAGGTTGCTTCCATTTCTTGGCTATTGTAAATAGTGCTGCACTAAACATAGGGGTGCATATGTCTTTTTGAAAATGGGCTACTGCATTCTTAGGGTAAATTCCTAGGAGTGGAATTCCTGAGTTAAATGGTATTTCTATTTTGAGTTTTTTGAGGAACTTCCATACTGCTTTCCACAGTGGTTGAACTAATTTACATTCCCACCAGCAGTGTAGGAGAGTTCCCCTTTCTCCACAACCTCCCCAACATTCATTAATGTTTGTCTTTTGGATGGTGGCCATCCTAACTGGTGTGAGGTGATATCTCATTGTGGTTTTAACTTGCATTTCTCTGATGATTAGTGATGTGGAGCATGTTTTCATGTGCCTGTTGGTCATCTGAATTTCTTCTTTGGAGAAGTGTCTGTTCAGCTTCTCTGCCAATATTTTAATGGGCTTATTTGCTTTTTGTTTATTGAGGTGCATGAGCTCTTTATATTATTTGGATGTCAAGCCCTTATCGGAAATGTCATTTGTGAATATATTCTCCCATACTGTAGGATGTCTTTTTGTTCTACTGATGGTGTCCTTTGCTGTACAGAAGCTTTTTAGTTTGATGTAGTCCCATTTGTTCATTTTTGCTTTTGTTTCCATTGCCTGGGGAGATATGTTCATGAAGAAGTTGCTCATGTTTATGTCCAAGAGATTTTTGCCTATGTTTTTTTCTAAGAGTTTTATGGTTTCATGACTTACATTCAGGTCTTTGATCCATTTTGAATTTACTTTTGTGTTTGGGGTTAGACAGTGATCCAGTTTCATTCTCTTACATGTAGCTGTCCAGTTTTGCCAGCACCATCTGTTGAAGAGACTGTCATTTCCCCACTGTATATCCATGGCTCCTTTATCGTATAGTAATTGACCATCTGTGCTTGGGTTTATATCTGGGCTCTCTATTCTGTTCCACTGGTCTATGGGTCTGTTCTTGTGCCAGTACCAAATTTCTTGATTACTGTGGCTTTATAGTAGAGCTTGAAGTTGGGGAGCATAATTCCCCCTGTTTTTTTCTTCCTTCTCAGGATTGCTTTGGCTATTCGGGGTCTTTTGTGGTTCCATATGAATTTTAGAACTACTTGCTCTAGTTTATTGAAGAATGCTGTCAGTATTTTAATAGGGATTGCATTGAATCTGCAGATTGCTTTAGGCAGGATGGCCATTTTGACAATATTAATTCTTCCTAGCCAAGAGCATGGGATGAATTTCCATTTATTAGTGTCCTCTTTAAATTCTCTTAAGAGTGTCTTGTAGTTTTCAGGGTATAGGTATTTCACTTCCTTGGTTAGGTTTATTTCTAAGTATTTTATTCTTTTTGATGCAATTGTGAAGGAATTGTTTTCTTGATTTCTCTTACTGCTAGTTCATCAGTAGTGTATAGGAATGCAACAGATTTCTATATATTAATTTTGTATCCCACAACTTTGCTGAATTCAGATATTAGATCTAGTAGTTTTGGAGTAGATTTTTTAGGGTTTTTTAATGTACCATATCATGTCATCTGCAAACAGGGACCGTTTGACTTCTTCCTTGCCAATCTGGATGCCTTTTATTTCTTTGTATTGTCTGATTGCCATGGCTACTAGGGTCCTTAATAAATTTTTATTGAATAAATGTGGTAATAAATAAATGGGGTTATTCAGAGACTTAGTTTTAGTTCATGATGCTAATGATACTTATCAAAATTACTGTTAAAACAAATATAACCTGTCATTGGAGGGAAATGGGAATGAACCTGAAAATTAAAATAAGTCACTATTTGGAATGTTTTAATTCTAGTGATTTTGAATCTGACCTTGTTAGCATGTATTCCTACATTACAATCAAATCTTGGTGAAGACATTAATACCAGCTGGTCAGGAAAAAAAGAAGTGTACATCATAAGCTAGAGGCCTTTGAGCATGCCAGGTAATCAGCACTGGTTGGTGGGTTCATAAGAATAAAGGCTTCTCTTCCCTTCTGCAGTGCCCCCACCCCCAACACCCCCCCTTTTTTTCCTGGCCCACAGTGCAGAGTGCACAGTGAAAGCTCTTGTGGCCCATCTTCTCAGGGCTGCCTGGGTGCTGATTGGGTAGAGCTACAGGTCAGATGTATTTGGTTCAAAGTGCCACCTGAAGGGCACCAGTACAAAAATGACCTACACCCATGCCTGGGGCTCAGAAGTGAGGATGCTCCAAGGGCAGTGGAAGGTACTGAAAAGAATAAAGTAAAAAAAATCAAGAATATTGGTAGAATAAAGAAAAAATTCCAGGCTGGTCACATGCTTTGGTTTGGTTTAACATACACCGCCTAGTGTGCTGCTTAGCTGCTAAGTACTAGATTCAACCAAGTATGTGGCTCTCTCTCCAGGATTATGTAGTCTGTTAAGGGACCCAGTACAGAGGGATGTACTGGCTTCCACAGAGTCTCAAAGCACACCTGAATCTTGATTTCTTAAATAACCAAAAGTCATACTGGTTTACATTGTGTACAGCATTGGTAATTTCTTGGTCAATTCTAAACTAAATTTTAAAACTAAGAGCTAGAAATAGAAAAGTACTCTAAGGAAGCCGACATTATTTTTGAAATGTGCTCCATGTCTATTCTTAACTGGTAAGGATGGAGTTCAGTAAGCTTTGGGATAAATTTATTGTATCTGTAGGCATGACAGTATTTTGTTACACAGAGCGAAAGAAAACTACTGTCCTTGAGTAGAAAATAAAGCTTCTCAGAAGCCTATAGACAAGTCACACTGACTCCTGAGGTAGTCCCATAGAAAAGATGGTACATATTATATGTTCAATATTTATATTTCCATGTTGAAATGACCACCATTTAACCTAAGGTATGATTTTTGTCTTTTATAGTGCAAGGTTCTAGAAACTTTATTTGAAGTAGAACGAATCGAAAGTATTTGCTTTGTTGTTCAGTAACCTCTGGTGGCTCTCTAGATGCTCCTCTCCATCAATTTGAGTCATGGATCTCTGCCCTTTCACCTTGCCAGGAAGTCCAGGATCCCAGAGCCTCATTCCCAGCTGGGTGCTGTGCCCTGTGTAATGAATGCTCCATGGCCGCCCAACCCCAAGGCCCAGAGTGACTTTTTCAGTTCGTCTCTTGTCACTTAATCAGACCACCTTGTTTCTCTTCCAACTTTCTCACTCAGGCATGTATTTTCTCTTCTACCTTTTAAGTATTTATACCTCATCTACTTCCCTAAATATTTTAGGTGATTTATAATCAAAATGTAAATATATTTACAACTTTTTGAATTGAAAAATCAAAAGCTATAAGAAGGTGGAGGTGGGGTAAAAGGAAGGAGCACACATGTCCTAAGTGCCTAAGCTTCTTTACCTGCCAGTGTTTCTAGCCTTACTTTAGAATGTTACTAATTTGGAGGAGCATTTTACAGAATCCCACAACTGGCAGGGACTAAAAAGGTCTGGGGTCCAACCCACCAATGTATCATGTCCACTCAGTGGATTTTGTTCAGGCTCTGCTTATATACGTGTATCAGCAGAGAACTCACTGCTTCCTGAGACAGTTAATTCTACTTTCAGAGTTATTAGAAAATTCTTTCTTTTTACACAGCTGAGCTCTATGTCCATGTAACTTTATTGTTGGTTCTGATTCTGTGTCCATCAGCCAGATAGATTAACTGACCTTATGGTAGAACAACTGAAATCAGCCTTTAATGTGTGCAAAGTGATGTGTGTGCGTGTGTGTGTGCACTTATTTTAAACTTGAAACCCCTTTGTTTATCCAACCATTTCTAAATGTCATGAGCCCAGATCCTGTACTATTCTGGGCCCCTCCTTTTTCACTTTTATGCTTTGATTTTTTTAAAATTTATTTAATTTTAATTTTTATCAAAGCTGTATAAAGCTGTAAGAGTCAAACATTTCTGGCAGGATTTGTTTTAGAACCTTTTCTCCATATTCTGCTGCCCTGAGGCTATCACTTTTAAACCTTTGAACTCAATCTCTTGCTTTTTCCCTCTGTATCTCGAACATGCTTATATTGCCGCCTTTTGATTCTTCAGTTTTAGGCATTAATTTTGGCATCCACTGTGGAAGATGATATTTGAGATCTTATTCCATGTATATACTTCCAGTCTCCCTTATCTTTGTGCTGTAGACATACAGTAATTTTAGATCAATGTTGAGTCTTTATGACTTTGTAAATAACTTTCACAGCTGAGTCATGTAATATTTCATCATTCATACATAATCTTTTGCTGCCCTTGGAGATAATAATTGTTTTGTTTTCTGCTTACCCAGTTTTCTATGTGCTTATGACTAATGGACCTCTAAATTCTTACCTAGTGGTGTGAATTTCTTTGAGTCAACTCATATACTTTAGATATTTTTTCAGTTTTAATTTCTTGATGAGATCTCTCCCATGGCACAGTCTGGGCTGGCCACTTTTCAGATCAGCTGCAAAGCTGTTGATTTGAGATGTCCCTTCACATCCTACCAGGGATTCCCTTAGTTTTTCTTATGTTGAATTTCTCAAGTATCTGGATCCAATGTACTTTTAAAAAATTTACTAAAAAAAATTTTTTTAAGTAGCTGTGTAGCTTCCTTGATTTTACAGATCTGCATTAGGAAAATAAGGAGGGAAAGGAAGGAAGAAAAAATGAAGTAGAGTTGGAGGAAGAAAACTTCTATTTTGCCTTCATACTAGAAGGTCTGGGAACATTTGTATGTTTGGAATGAGACCAGTGAATCTGGTCCACGTGGTGGATTGAACACAGGCAATTATCTCTACTCCTTCCCTGGATGCCTTAGCATAGCATGAATATAGACTCAGATCATCAGCAGTCTAAGGCCCAGGGATCTCTGAGGGCATGGGTGAGAAGAGAGCCTGAAATTAACAAATTGGTTGGTAGTCTTTATCAGTAGACCCTAGGTCACATCCCCAAAGAAGCAGCTAGGTAACACACTGCCCTGAAATTTTAAACTTTTACACTTAAGTCTATAGTCCATTTTTATTTTATTTTTGTATAAGGTTTGAAGTATAGTTTCGGTTTATTTCTTTTTGGATCACATATGGGTATGTCTAATTATTCCATTACAATTTGTTGAAAAGGTACTTTTTCCTTTGAATTGCTTTTATGCCTTTTTCAAATATCAACCATATATGTATGGCTCCATTTCTGAACTTTTTATTGTTTCATTGATGTGTTTGTCAACACTAATGCCACATGTTCTTGATTACAGTAGCTTTGTAGAGCATATTGAAATCAGGTAATATGAGTCCTCTAACTTTTTTCTTTAAAAAAAAACTATTTTGGGCATTCTAGTTCTTTTGATTTTCCTTATACATTCTAGAATCAGTTTGTCAGTATCTTAAAAAAAATTCTGCTGAGGCTTGCATTGAAACTGTTGGTCAGTTAGAGAGCAAGTGGTGTGTGTGTGTATTCATTATTTAATAATTTGTTCAGCAAGCCGATTATGCCATCGTTTTCATTTGGGGAGGGGTTTATTGATTGTGGAGTTCACTGTAGTGTGGTCTGGCTGCCCGGTTTCCTTTAGAAACCCCCTAGTGTCATCAGATAATACTGAGTTTTCCAATCTGTGAACATGATATAGTTCTCAATTTATTTAAGCCTTTGATTTTTTCATTAATTGTTGCTGCCCTGGTGTTTTCTCTCTTGGTTTATGCCTTTGCTTTGGTAAAATATTCTATAGCTTCCTAAGGAAGGATACATGAGGTAATTTTTTTGATACCTTGCATGTGTTTATTTTTACTTCATACATATTTAATATTTGGCTGGAATTCTAGATTGGGAATCATTTTCCCTCAGAATTTAAAATGTGTTATTCTGTATTCTTGCTTCTAGAGTGACTGTTTAAATCTATTGTCATTCTTGATTTTTTTTTGTATTAAACTTGTAATGCTTCTTTGGAACACATGTTCTGATATTTTTTCAGTGATGTGCCTTTGATGGATCTGTTTTCATCACATTATGCTGGACAACTGCAATCTGGAAAATTGCAGTTGGGAAAAATTTTCCTGGTGTCTTTCTTTAATTCCTTCCCTCTGTTTCCCCTATTTCTTAATTTTCTTATTTTTTCTTTCATTTCTGAACTCTTGTCTTCTACTCCATATTCTGGTAGGTTTCCTCAATTTGTCTTTCAGTATTTCTATTGCATTTTTATTTCTTCTTTGAGTTTTTAGTTGCCTGGGGAATCTCATTTTGTTCTCTTCAATATTCTTTTTTGTTTTTGCATCTTCTCTTCTTATCTCTCTTTTAAATGTATGTATATTTGTTTTAAGTTCACTTCTGTGCATCAACTGTTTCTTCCAATTTTTTTTTTTTGTCTGTGCATTCATGTTAAAGGTTTACTTGTATGTCTGGTGATCTTGAGCTATCTGCTCAGTATTTAACTAGAGGGTTCTAAAAGATTTCTAAAAGATTGTTTGAAAACATTGTATTCATTTGGGAATGGGGTTGTTGACTGTGGGGGTCAAAGTGTGGTGGTCTGGCTGGTCTGTTACCTTAGGAAATGCCCCATGTCAGTGTCTTTTGGTCTTTTCTCCTGGACTGGTTAGATTTCCCAAAGAAGTCTCTTCTAGTCTCCTGGAGGGTTTTAGTCAGACTTCCAGAGTTCTGGCACCCAAGTGGGGAGAGAAGATTGGGGAGGGAGTTGGTGTCACTATTTAATATGTAAACTTCCCCTTAGTCTGTTTGTTTTCCATGTGGCACCCCTGCCCACAACTCTTCTGGATAGAAGAGGGCAGTTAGTTGCTCAGCTGTACACAGGGTGTCACTGCTCTTAGGCATCCTTTCACTGAATCCTCTCATTTTTAGCTTCACTTTCGTCACCTCCAGTTCCAGAGATAGCTCCTACTGCCAATTCCTGAGGTTTGAGGAATTTTATGGCATAAATTGGTTTGCTTCTTGGCTTTTCCCAATGTTGACTCAGAAGTCAGCTTTTTGGAGTCTGTTAGGACAGCTCTCTCTCCCCTGCTTGTTTGCTAGTTCGTGTTTTAAATCTCTCTATTGTCATTTTAGTGGTGTTTCGGAAGGGAGCAGAGTTAAATGCATGTATTCAGTTAGTCAGCATTTATTAGAGGTACTATCCAAGTCTCTTTCATCTGTATGAGTTGTAGTTTTAACAGTTTCATTGAAGCGTGGTGCACAGAAAGGAACTCACTTAACTATGTGCCGCTAGTTCATTATTCTGAATGCTTCATCTTGCCTAAGGGGGAATCAACTTTTTAAGCGATATCACTTACCTTAGCTTGCAGTCCACCAAAAACCCGGTTCTTGTAATGTTGGATTTTTAAAACATAAGGACAAAACTTGCATTTCCCTACCTAGAAAATTTTAAACTTGGTTTTTGTAGACTTTCAAGAGCATTTGGAATTCTGTCTTTATTATCCAGTATATTTGCTGATCCTTTCTAAAGTTTTCATTATTTAATAATTTGGTCAGCAAGCCAATTATGCCATCATTTTCCTTTGGGGAGGGGTTTATTGATTGTGGAGTTCACTGTGGTGTGGTCTGGCTGCCCAGTTTCCTTTAGAAACCCCCTAGTGTCATTATCTTTTGGCCTTGCTATTATTTATCATTTTATTTTATTTATTGTTAAAAATAATTCTTCATTTCTTTTCAGGACCTCTCTTTAGTTGGTCGGCTCTTTTTTCAAGACTGTTTGGAGCCATTCCATGTATTTGACCCTTATTTTAGTCCATTTCCCCCGTCTTATCTCCAGAGATAGTATTAGAGATGGGGGTCTACTAATTATAATAAAGTCCAGCTGTATCATGTGTTTGTTAGTCTCCACTCTTCTGTCAAACAAGGACATGACATTAGCCAGGAATGGCTTACTCAAGTACTTATACATGCTGGCTCTCACTATTCACCTCTCCCTTTCCCTAAGGGCCCACAAACCCTCCTTTGATAATCTGTTCTAGAATTTTACCCAGAGTTGAAGTTATGCTCATTTGAAGAGTTTGCGGAATTCACTTTCCTCCCCTTTCTAAAAATGGTGTTGCTACCATGTTTCTCCCTGTATTGGGTTCTTCTGGCTCTCTGCAATTGCAGAGGGCATATAACTTGTCTGGATAGACAGAGTGTGAACTTTCCCCTGGGAAACAGGAGAGGCCCCATATTATCTGTGTTCTCAGCATTCTGCCCTGGTCCAACATGTGGAAGACAGTAAATGTTTGAGTTCTTCCTGACTTCCCGCCCCTGTTCACCTATTAGTGGTTCAGGGTTTATAGAGCAATGTTGAGTCTCATCCTACTGTGTTTTGGTGATAACATTTTCTTACTTGTATTTAAAGTGCCAAGATTTATAGGAAAAAAGCCTTTTCCGAGTACCTCCTGGTGTCTCAAGCATTATGCTGGGCTTTGGAGACTAACAAATAAGACAGCTGTTCTCACGGAGCTCACCATCCACTGGGGAGGAGAGGATTGAAGAAGTGTTGACAGTAGTTTGTGCATGACCCATCCTGTGCCTATGTTACATTGACATCGGAGGTCATGTATGTGAGGCTTCCTTTTCTCCTGAAATGTTCTCCTAGGGATCACCTCCATGCTTGCTTAACATAGCATATCTGACATGTGCCACCTTTGCTGCCACCACCTGGTCCAGGTCAACATTGTCTCGGGCTTTGGTGCCTGCAAGACTTTCCAGCCAGCAGCCTGAGTGATCCAAAAGCCAACTCTGATTCCACCTCCTCTGAGCTTAGAGTCTTCCAGTAACTTCCATCCCACTTAAATATGATACCCAGATGACTTGATCTGGCTCTACCTACCTCTTCACCTCCCCTCCTACTATTTTGTTTTCATCCACTATGTTCTGGATGAGTTCACCGTTTTCAGAAACGTTGAAGGCCTTCCTTATCAGGACCTTCCGCTTCTCTGCCTGGTTCTGCCCTCAGCTCTGTTGGACGCGCTTCCTCAGTTCTGAAACAGCCTTTCTGCCCCAACCCTGTCATTGTCTATTTCATTTTTTGGCTGTAGTTTTCATAAGCTCATGATCACTTGAAGTCATTTGTATAATTTTATTGGCTTTCTCCCTCTATAAGCTCCATGAGCACAGATATTTATCTATTCTGTTGATAGCTGTATCCCAGTGTTGCACCAGGGATGGAATAAACTTCCACTTCCACCTAGTAGATGGTCTAAAAAATAAACAGTCAGTGTTTATTGAATGAACAAAGCATTACAGTATCACTTTACATCCTTTCTTCTACCTCTCCAATTTTAGTTCAAGGCCCCTGTGATGAGCTAGATCAGTTTCTGGGCAGAGGCATTCTTCTAGACTCAATCAGGTGCCCTCTGCTAGAGTTCAGTGCTTGACCTCTGAAGGGGCTTAAAACTGTAAAATAGCTTAGCATCCTAAACTATTCCTGTTGACTGATGATTTTGATTAGAATAAGAGTAACCAAAATTTATCTCTAGGGCATATAGTGTTGATGAATTAGAGGTGGAGGTGTTATTCCTTCTGTTCTTTGATGCCATCAGTACTGTCTATGTAACTGGTGGTTACCTTTCTATATGCTTCTTAATCCTGTGGGCATAATAGATGAAAAGACCAGTTGTGGCTCTAAGTCCTTAGGTTTATAATTCCTAGATACATTTCTCAGATTTCTCATGCTGGGTTTTTTTTTATTCTTGTTGTTAATCCATAATCTTGACCGGCTTTCACCTCTTGGAGCCCTCTTGTCGGACACCGTTAGACTTGTTGATTTTCTGCGTAGCATGGGTTGGAGGTTTTCTAGAAGATCCTGACAAATCCTTAGTTTTGTATTTCTCTTACAGCTCATCTGGTACAGTTTTTCCATTCCCTCTCTTTTTCCTCTATATTCTCTGTTACCATTTTTCTTTGTTTTCATCACCTCTCTTAATTATAATCACCTCCCTTTAATCACCAATGCATGAGAAAGGTGTTGTGGAGCAAAATGAATGGAATTTGGTGTTGAGGATGAATAATAACATCAGTAGAACACAGGTAAGGGAGCTCTAGTCTGCAGGGATGGCATGAGCAAAAACATAGAAAGTACAATGCTTAATGTGTTTGGCAGAAGGGCTTTGGGATGATGACTAGAGTATGTGTTTAGTATAGTATGGGCTCTGTCTGAAAAGTAAATTGTGACCTTAAATGCTAGGCTCAGAGGTTCTGCACTCTGTCTCATTATGTTTTTATATTTATAGTATAGGAATTATTGTGTTCTTTTTGCATGTTAGCTGAACATGAGGGACTTTTACTCTTTTTTCCCCTGTCTTCAACAGCATCTTGTATACTAGTTCACACATAATAGGTATTTAATGTTGACTTGAATTGTATACTGATAGCAAGGTTTAATCTTTCCATGAATCTAGAAGGGCAGCCTTTTTCTGTTGAATTAATCTAAAAAGGGAGATACATGATTTTTTGATCGCATGCTTTATATGAGTCTGCGCTGTGGGTGTTCATTTTTTGTCTTTGTATCTCCTACTATACTTCTCCCATTTGTAATATGTGATCACCACAAAAAGCAGTGCTAGCATCAAGGAGGGACCTGGAGGATATTTAGCTTCCTTAGTATCTCTATCTAAAGTCCCCATTTCTTGATAGGATGGTCAATATTTTCACAATCTTCAATGCAGTGCTGTTCAGGTACATCTTTCCAATGTACCTCACCTCCTTCCAGAGAATTGCCTGTGTCCCTCAAAAAAGAAAATCTGGAGCCACTATGAACTGTGCTTTGTTTAACAGAAGAGAAAACCAATTTTTAGAGCTTAAAGGTCTAAGATTACTTATCTAGCAAGCAGATTACCTGGAATTAGTACATGGGTCTTAAATTACTTTTTTTCCTCTGTTTTTTACATATCCCTAAGGTTGATAAATAACTTACTGGTCAATTGAAAAAAATGTAATTTATGTAACAATGGCTAGTATAAAGCTACAAGTGGGCCTTCCCCATCTGCTAAGGGCTATGGGTAAATTCAAAGCCTCTGGCCTTTCTTGTGACACATGAATGAAAATAGGTAATAAAAAGAAAATATTATTTTATACCACATTAAATATTAGGTCATAATAAAATAATCCCACTCTGTATGTTTAATTTCTAATTTTCTTTCCTCTATTTTCAGCAATGACATTGTCATTCTCAAAAGGGCTTTTCCCATTTGGCCTAAACTCTTCCTGTTGGCTTATGATTTTGATTAGAGTAAGAGTTAACCAAAACTTATTTCTAGGACATGTAATGTTGATGAATTGGAGGTGGGGGTGTTATTCCTTATTGTCAGTATAGTTAATAAAGACTATGGAGATGAGTGAACTACATTTTGTTTTCATTAATACTTGTCAGCAAGGTTTTTCCTTTTTTGTTTTGTTTTCATTAATACTTGTCAGCAAGGTTTTTCCTTTTTTGTTTTTCCAGTTCTGACTGAGCAGGTGCCTTGATTTGAAAAATTCATAGGTAAACTCAGGATACTGGGTTCTTAAACCACTTCATGGTGGATGATTTGTGTAAAATTGCAATGGAGTGAATTTCATTCAAGTGGTAGCAATCTTGAAGATGAATTCATTGTGAAAGAGTGTTATGTTCTGTGTATGTTGTCTGACTCTACCTGCAGTCACAGAGCAGTAATAGTTCATACCTTTGTACATATTGGTGTCATAGTTCATTAATCAGTTTGGCTCTAAATTTACTGTTTTTGTTTTTGCCTCAGCAGAATGCACCTATTTTTTTTGTTCTTAGTAATATTAATAATAAACTACTTTTCCTGGCTCTGATGGTCTTTAGAATCAAACAGCAAATTAAAATTGTAAGGAACACTCAGTCCTGTGTCTTCTGCATTTTATTCACACCTACAGTCATATGTGAATGATTATCTTTTATACCAGCATCATACTCAGAATTCCTTCTGGACTCTGCCCTCAGCTGTTCAACTGGCGTTTGTCCACTAAGCAAGGGTTGTACTGGAAGCATATTGGTGTTTTCAGATAAGCATCTTTACATCTTCATCACTGCTTTTATTTATGATGTTCTCCTTGTTTGGAATTTTGCTCCCTTCTATCCAAATCCAATGAGTCAGCTCATATTCCTTTCTTTCAAAAAGCCTTTCTGTTTAGTTCACACTGATCACTCCCATCTCTGAACACTTAGCATTTAATCATACACTAGTCTGCGTATCATTATCTATGTTTCATGTCACCTACCTGTAGAAATGTTGACTTCTTAAAAACAGAGATGAAGCCCTCTCATTCTGAGCAATGAAACATTCTCATGCCTAGAATTTAATAACATTGTTGAATCAAATAACACTAACACTTAACTATTTGTCAAGTTGCTTTTATATATAGTTTAGTTATTTATCAATTTACTTTGCTATATGTAGTGTTATGTATTTTACAGACCAACATATTATGGTTGGTCTTCACAATGTGATAGATGAGGAATTAGGACAAATGGGTTAATCAGTAAATTGCCCCAAAGTCAGAGAGGAGTTTCTTGGTAGTAGGATTTATAAATAGGTTTGCCAAGCTTCAAAACCTGTGCTCCTTATCCTATGCAAAATTCTTTCTGATTCAAACATTTGTGTGTTTGTGAGCAATTGAAGGAATTAAGTAGAAGTCTAGTTTTCTATGAACATGATTTTCTTCTTTAACAGACACTTACTGAGTACTCCTACTCCATGACATTATGGGCCCAGGTTATAAAGGATAATAATTTAGCTGTTACTGTCCTTAAAGCACTTGAATCTAATAGGGTGTGTGTGTGTGTGTGTGTGTGTGTTTTATGTATATATATTTACCTGCATATAAGGTGGGATGAAATAAGATTTATAAAAGGAAATATAGTTGTGTGGGTCCATGGAAGAGATTATCATTTCCAGATGGAGAAATTAGGAATGGTTCCAGAAGTTAACATTTGTTCTTAGATTGATGAAAAGGCAGAAGTTAGAAAGAAGATGGTGTTCAGAGTTTAGACTTTAGAACTTGGAGATGGGGGTTCAGTTTCTTAGCACCATCATTTACTAGTCAGGTGACCTTGGGAAAATTAGCTAATAGCTCTGAGTTTTCCTCATTTAATAACACTTATCCCGAGGGGTTAATGAGAAGACTACAGAAAAAAATTACATGTAATCTCTGAGTATTGTGCCTAGTACATAATAAACTCTCTGTAAGTGTTAACTAAAGTAAGTAATTTTATTAATGAGAAGGTCATGAATAAAGGCTTGGTGAAAGCTTGATAGTGAGTATTAAGTTGGTGGAAGTGTTTAGTCTTTTTTGGACTACATGTGATGGGACGTAGTGAGCTAAACCTTGAAAGGAAGATGGGAAATTATGGCTTCTGTGAATCATTTCACTCTCAGAAAATTCTTTCCTCTTCTTTAGACAGTACATAGAACCATTAGAGTTTTTGTTGTTTTTATTTTGATAGAGAAGTAATGTGTTATAACCTGAATTTTAGGCAAGTAAGTTATAAGAATGGGAAAAATAGACTGAAGATGAGTGGAGCAATTAGGGACACTGGCTCATGATGAAGCAGACTCGGGGAGAATAGACCAGAGCTCAGACCTGTGCAGGTTACTGGGGAGAAAAGGGGAGTAAGAATGTGAGAGCTTGCCGGGGCAGAAATAACCTCCTGTTGCTTTAGCTCAAGAGCACGTGCACTAATACCAAAATGTATTTATACTTATTGTTCAGATTATAAAATCTTTATATGCTCATTGTAGGGAAAAGTTTAAAGAATAAAATAATCATTTGTAGTTCCATCACATAGAAACAAACACTGTATGCTTTAAGTCCTTTCCAAATTTAGAATGTCCTTCATACCCAGTATTAGTTGAAATAATGTCTTATTCTAATGTTCATATCACTCTCAAGTCTGTGTAAA
Organism: Manis javanica; assembly: GCF_040802235.1. Taxonomy (NCBI): domain Eukaryota; kingdom Metazoa; phylum Chordata; class Mammalia; order Pholidota; family Manidae; genus Manis; species Manis javanica. The sequence goes on along the minus strand of NC_133157.1, from coordinate 25,944,859 downwards.
TGTTATCACTGTTACTATTTTGAGGTGGTTTTCCTTTATTTGTTTCTGGACATTTATATTTTGTTGTGATAGATCAATAGAGGATTTGTTTTTGGTTCAGTGTATCTATTTTTGACAATTTGCATAGTCAGAAGAGCTGAATTTCCAGATTTCTGTAGCCTTTTTAATCCTGTGTTAAAACTAAAGGAAAGTAACTTTGTGGTGTTGCTTTTTTATTGAGCATACTAAACTGGCTAAACTTTTTGTTCTGTTTCTAGAATTAGCACCCTCTTTTAAATTTTTATTTTGAAATTATTTTTGATTTATAGAAGAGTTGCAAAGGGTACAGAATGTACCTGTTACCCTTTCATCCAGCTTATGTTATCATCTTACATGACCATGGTACATTTAACAAAACTAATAAATTAACATTGGTACAATACTATTAACTGAACTACAGCCTTTATTCAGGTTTCACAGTTTTTCCACTGTCATCCTTTTTCCATTCCAGGATTCAGCCCAGGATCTCACATTGTAATTAGCTATCATATCTCCTTAGTTAACTCTTCCAATCTGTGACAGTTTCTCAGGCATTCCTTATATTTCATAGTAAGCACTATGCTTTTCAAGTAATAAATTACAGGTTTCCCCCTTATCTGTATGTAATTTGAAATCCACATGCATGGGCCTACATGGGTTTCATGTGTGAGGTTTTAATTCTTAACAATAATGATATAAAACAGATGTATAATTTAACATTTCAAAATTGATTCAAAATCAGTGTGAGAAATAATTTAATAAACTTGTTAACCCCGAAAGTGCAAAGTTACAGGCCTGGAACTAATGATGAACTGATAGGAAAGTGGCATATAAGAAGCAATCTTGCTTGTCCATCAATAGATGAATGGATAAAGAAGATGTGGTACATATATACAATGGAATATTATTCAGCCATAAAAAGAAAAGAAATCCTGCCATTTGCAACAATGTAGATGGATCTAGAGGGTATTATGCTCAGTGAAATAAATCAGGCAGAGAAAGACAAGTACCAAATGATTTCACTCATTTATGAAGTATAACAACAAGCAAAACGGAACAAAAAAAGCAGTAGACTCATAAACACCAGGAAGGGACTAGTGTTTTGCCAAAGGGTAAGAGTTGTGGTAGGTGGGTGGGAAGAAGAAGGGGATAAGGGGCACTATACTTCACAATCACAACATAGGTAGGTCACTGGGATGGTAGTGCAGCACAGAGAATACAACTAATAATTCTATAACATCTTACTACATTGATAGACAGTGACTGCAATGGAGAGGATGAGTGCTTGATGATATGAGTGAATGCTGAACCCCTGTTTTGTGTATATGAAGCCATCATATGATTGTGTATCAATGATACTTTAATAAAAAAAAGAAACCTTGCTGTACAACTGTAGGATATAATCAGGCATATTTTAATTTGTTGTGACTCTAGGTTTGTATCACAGATGATTGCTCCAGTGTTTTCAGCCCTTTCATGAAAAAGAATGTTTTCCTAACATCATAGATAGTAAACACATTCCAGAGTTGAACATATGTCCAGAGTTTTAGGATTACTTTAAGTGTTTTAACCTTTGTAAATTTAAAATTTATCTTCAGAGTGTCATGAATATTGACTTTTTGTGGATCAGATTTTGCTTTCAGCTCTTGCATTTTGCTCATGAAAATATGAGCCATGCATATGGGACAAATGCTTGACACTTCAGGCCTGTCCCCAGTGGATGCCCTTCAGAGGCAACCATAGACCCTGAATGTGTGATTTCTTACAAAACTTTATGAATGTCTCCTGGAATTATAAGAGTCTGACTTTCAAATTCAATGATTCCATTTAGTGTGGGGGCTGGTCAGTTGTGGAAAATAAATGCAGTTTCCAGTTGCTGGATTCACATGTCTAGTTTGAGTCACCACTTGTATTTTTGTGGTCATATCAGCAGTGCTCCTGTTTTTATTCCCCTGCAGTTTCAATTTTGGTGTGTTCAGATGTCTTGTCACATCATGGAAGAACAATCTTGAGAGTCACTGGGGGGTCTGACAAGTTGAGCCACTCAAAGCCCTTTAATTCTAAGTGTCCTTGATCTGAGGAAGCAGCTCAGTAAATCTTTTGAATAAGTTTTCACAAGCTAGCCATATGACTGCATTAAAATAAACTTCTGTGTCCTGCCTCAGCTTCTTTCAAAAATTCCTTGAATTTGTGATGATGAAGGCTATGACCTGAGAGTCATAATCTGTCATTTCCTTCATTGCAGTGTGCACTGAACCTGATTCATTCATTCATTGAGTAAATAGTTATGGAGCATTTCTGTGTGCTAGGAAATGTTCTGTGTGCTGGATTACAGCAGAGAGTGCCAAGCTTCTTATCTAGTGGATGAGACTGGTTCATAAATAAATAAAATTTAAAAAAAGTAGCACAGATGAAGATATGTGCTACTATAGAGAAAAGTAAATTAGGGAAGGGGAATAGGGAGTGTGTGTGTGTGTGTGTGTGTGTGTGTGTGTGTGTGTGTGTGCGCGCGCGCGTGCGCACACACGTTTGTAAATTTACAACATGGTGGTCAGAAAAAGGCTCAGTGAAATGATAATTGATCAAAAACCTATAGGAAGTGAGGAGGCAGGCCAGCTTTATTCCCTTGCAAAGGAGCCTCTAGGAAGAGGGAAGGGCACATGTAAAAGTGAAGAAGAGATGGCAGCAAGTCTGAGAGGCTGGAGGGGCAAGCATGGTTGGAGAAGTGAGTGAAAGGAAGAGAACAGGTCGGAGGTGGTTGTCACCAGAACACTAGGGTGTTTGTTGTAAGCCATTTATAAAAACATTGGTTTTTGCTTTTAGTGAGGTTGGAAGACATTGTGGGGTTTGAGCAGAGGAATAATATGATCTGGCTTATATTAGAAGTGCTAAGAACAAAGCTAACACAGTTTACTGGTGTTGTACCCAGTGTCACATTCAGCAGTTCTTTGTAGTCCTAAATCCTAGAGCTCATGTTTTCTTTTTTGAGAAGTAGGTCTTAGAGGGTATTTGCTTCTAATAGAGACCTTTTCATAAAAGTAATTCATTGTTTTAACACAGGGAGAAGTGTCTTTGCGGCTTCCGCGTGTGCATTCGCAGTTTTGTTAGTTAGCTTAAAAGAAGGAAAGTGTAGTGTTTTTTGAAGCCACTGAATCAGCTACCACTTAGAAGTAAGTCACTTCTGTAGAGTTTTCAGCCTACCTTTCTGCCCTTTAAAGGTCGTCTTATATTTGCTAAGGCTTTCTCTTTAATAATTGTGAGAAAACTTGCATGCTCACAATACATGCTGGGAAACAGTATGTACATGCTGGGAAAAATTACATGTGAGCCAATGTGACTTCTCCCTTATACTGACATTATTCAGGTGTGTGAGAGGTAATGCTTGTCAAAGAGACACTGAGGCAGAACAGACTGTTCTGCTAACCTAACTCTTCAGAGCTGACATACAACCCAGGACCAAACTCAGATCTACCTCCTTATTACGATAATCTAGAATTCTCCTGTTTAAATAGATATTCAGTAAGAAAAACCCTAAAATGATCTCAATAGCTTGCTCAGAAACACTTGAAAAAATTCAACATCTATTCCTTTAAAAATCTATTTAAAAACTAGGAAGTGAAGACTACATCTTTAACAAGATCCACTGTCAATATCACTGACCCACTAGAGGATTTTCTTTTTACTTCAGAAGTATATTGCAAGCCTTCTATCACCATTATCAGTATTACAGAAGTTCTGACCAGTGCAGGAAACCATTAACAAAAATAAGTATAATTATCAGAAATGAGACAAATACTATAAGTGGGCTATAAGTGGTAAGTATAGAAATATCAATAGCTTTCCCAAGTGTCAACAGTAACCAGTTAGAACCATATCATGGGGAAAACATCCATTCACCATAGTAGCAACATATACAAAATAATCTGGAAATAACCCTATGAAGAAATATGTGCAATCAAAATGAAGAAAAGTATAAAAGTTTTCTTGAAATTTATGAAATAAAACTTGAATGAACCAGAGGGACGTACCTTGTTCCTGGATGCAAAAACTGGTATATTGAGATGTCATTTTTTTCCCAATTAATTTACACGTTTAAAATGAGCTGAGTTACAATTGCATATATTTTTAGAGGGGCTTGACAAAATGATTCTGAGCAATAGACATAAAGGAGAAGCTAATATGAGATAATAAAGCTATTGCTGTCAGTAGTGTTAAAGTTTAGCATAATGATCATGAGTTTAGGTGTTGGAGGTAGAGCAGGTGGGATTCCACCTGCCACTTACCAGGCATGTGCCCATGGCGCAATTACTTAATTTCTCTAAGCCTGAGTTTCTTTACCCACAAAGTGTGAGATTAAATGAGGTAATATAAAGAGCTGAGCAAATTTCTGGTACATGAGAAGTACTCAAAAAATGTTAACTGCTATTATTTTGTGGTAGACACAAGTAAAAGATCAATGGGAGAGAATAGTCTAAACATAAATCATAGTATAAATAAGAATTTATTATTTATTAGAGGAGTTTTGAATCAACAGACGATTAGATGTATTTAGTTAAATATTTTTGGATAACTTACTAGACATCAAAATTAATTCCAAAAAAAATTAATTCCATGAAACTGTAAACATGTAGAAGAAATAAAAACTTGTCAAAAGGTTGAAGAGCTTAAAAGCAGTGAGAAAAGATCCAAAGTAAAATGATTTGGCTGTACAAAAATTTATTTTAGCATAAAAGAAAAACTCACAAATTGGATGACAAATTGAGGCACAAGTAGTGGCATATTAATGTTTAACAACCAGCTCTACAAGGGAAGAAAGAAAATGCCTAGATTTGTCTCATGCATGGATTTTCATGGTATAAATACTCCCATCTTACTGATTTCAAGCTACCAGTGTGAACTCAGTGAGGAGGAGTTGGCAAGAGAGATGCATCGTTGGCTCTCATGAGCTGGTTCAAGCTGGTGTCTCATACCCCTTACACAGACATGGGAGAGCATGCTGAGAAACCACCCAAGGCTAGAGCACATTCCTGCCTGCGCTGTTTTTCCCAGGAAGCATAGGATAGAGAGAACTGAGAATAAAAATCCACTCTGTTGTATCATAGAGAATACCTGGAGCTGGACCTGCAAAGGGTCTCTTGGGTAGAAAGACCCTTGTGGGGTGGCAAGGGCCTATCCTGGGAGCAGCCTCTTTGGGGACAAAAATCATACAGTGACTGAGGACCAAGGAGTGAGGTGTTGCTAGGCAAATGCTTAGTGCAACAAAGAAAGACCGGAGCAGAGGGTATTACTCCCTTGGTTTCTTCTTCTGAAGCTCACAGCACTCTTGACTGCAGTGCATGTGTTTTACTGTCTTCCTTTGTTTCTGCATATTTATATTCTCATCTCTTTTTTATTCTCCTTTTGATACTGTTCAGATACTGTCTATAATAGTTTTCACAAGTGTGGTCTTCAGAAAGATCTGTCATGGGGGGTATGGTGATGTGCAAGAGCACAAAGGCTTCTATTTAGACAGTGATGAGGTGGCCCAAGTGCTTTTTTGTGTTAGACCAGGAGGCCAAAGACAGACCTCATCATGACTGGGGAGACATAGTATTGTCAGGAAGGGAGGTTTCAAGGTATCCCAACTCATATTTGTTGGACATTAGGGATTCCATCAGATGCTTGTACTTTTTATTCCACAATGACAAGCTGGTCATTTGATTACCCAGTGTTACACGTGCCATTGTAGAATGTGTGGTTTCTTTGTGATCATATCAGTATTTCAATAGAAAATTGGTTTATTTTTATGTTGACTTTGTGCAAAGAAACAGGATATATTGGATTTCAGAGAAGTGGAGACTTTCTGAATATGGGAGCAGTATTATTATACCTCATATAGTTGTTTGAAGCCTGTAGTGATTGTGAATCATTACTTTGGGCATTATAGAAATCAATTGGTATGGGGTAGGGCAGGGGTATGAAGATAGAAAAACATTATTTACTTTTAAGAGGTTAATGAAGATCAATCTATTAGAAAAGTCAATTTAGCAGATGCATAGAGGGCTGGCTGGTGGGAAAGATAGATTGCGAAAATTGGATACAGAGCGGTCAAAGTATAATGGAAGTCAGACAGAGTTTGGGACTTGGTTTTGGAGATGGACCAAAATGGTTTCTTACCCGTGGGATGTTATAATAGCTCATCGGCGTGGAGTTTTATAGGTGCTTATGTTTTTAGAGTATTTACTCAGGTTTGGTCCATTTACATTCACTTTTCTTGGTTGACTTTTTTTTAAAGATATTATAGAGATATTAATTTGATGATTCAGTGTTCCTCCTCACTTATTTGGGTGTTTCTAGCCTATTTGTAAGAGCTTTCTTTAATAACTTTAGATCTTTAGCTGGTTTTCGTTAATTCAGTTTCTTATGTGCCCACGTATTTCCTGAAAACCTCCAGTGTGGAACCATTATATTTCAGGGTTAGAAGGGACTGTAACAGTCTTCTAATCCAACTGTCAATTTGATGCTTGAATCCTTGTATTATTCTTTTTCCTTACAGGCTTAAATAAATCATGTTTTAATTTTTTTAAGAGTTGAATTTACCAAGAAGTAGGAATTGAGCACTTTGTGACAATATAGCATTCTCACACCTGGTCATACTTTGGGATGACTGAAGCCCAGCTGGTTATCTAATGCTGAAATATTGGTACCATTCAGTGACCCTCACTATAGGGTACTATGACTTCTAACTTTAAACCTTGGGCAGGAGGTGAGACTGTAGCTGGACTTAGGACCCAGATTCTAGGGCCAGGCTAAACCCAGGGCTTTCGTGTTCCTAAGGCTTCCTTCATGGTTCTGACCAATTCGTGGGCAGAGAGATGATGTTCAAAGTGGTGTTCAACCTCTTTGCTTCCAAAGCTTAGGCTGCCAAGTTATGCTGAAATGCTGGAGACATTCTCTAGAAGGGTTCTAAATTATAGCTTTTTAATGTTTTATGCTTGTAGAATTTGAGTGCCGAATACTTGGTGTGGTTCAGGTTTTACCAAGGAAGCACAACTGATGGCTGCCAGGAGGCATTACCAAGTATCATTGATCTTAGAGTTCACTAAGCCCTAGAGCTTTGGAGGCTCAGAAACTTAATTTTGCTAGTAATTTAGAGTACATCTTTCTGTTAATAGTAGATTCATGTAAACCAAAGTCATAAAACACATATGTCAACTCAGAAGGCTAATTTGTTAAACTGACATGCAGACTAGAATATTTTTGTTAGCTTAGCTAGTATTAAAGCCAAATTATTATTATTTAAGAATTATCAGACAAACCCACAGCCAACATCATACTTAACAGCGAGAAGCTGAAAGCTTTTCCCTAAGATTGGGAACAAGACAAGGATGCCCACTCTCTCTGCTCTTATTCAACATAGTACTGGAGGTCCTAGCCATGGCAATCAGACAACACAAAGAAATGAAAGGCATCCAGATTGGTAAGGAAGATGCCAAACTGTCACTGTTTGCAGATGACATGATACTGTACATAAAAAACCCTTAAGAATCTACTCTGAAACTACTAGAACTAATATCTGAATTCAGCAAAGTTGCAGGATACAAAATTAATACACAGAAATCTGTTGCATTCCTATACAGTAATGATGAACTAGCAGAAAGACAAATCAGAAAAATAATTCCATTCATTGCTGCATCAAAAAGAATAAAATACCTAGGAATAAATCTAACCAAGAAGTGAAAGATCTGTACCCTGAACACTACAAGACACTCTTAAGAGAAATTAAAGAGGACACTTAATGAAAGGAAATTCATCCCATGCTCTTGGCTAGGAAATTAATATTGTCAAAATGGTCATCCTGCCTAAAGCAATCTACAGATTGAATGCAATCCCTATCAAAATACTGACAGCATTCTTCAATGAACTGGAACAAATAGTTCTAAAATTCATATGTAACCACAAGAGACCCTGAATAGCCAAAGCAATCCTGACAAAGAATAAAGCAGGAGGGATCTCGCTTCCCAACTTCAAGCTCTACTACAAAGCCACAGTAATCAAGACAATTGACTACAAACAATTTGGTACTGGCACAAGAACAGAACCATAGACCAGTGGAACAGAATAGAGAGCCCAGATATTAACCCAAGCATATATGGTCAATTAGTATATGATAAAGGAACCATGGATATACAATGGGGAAATGACAGTATCTTCAACAGCTGGTGCTGGCAAAACTGGACAGCTACATGTAAGAGAATGAAACTGAATTACTAACTCCATACACAAAAGTAAACTTGAAATGGATCAAAGACCTGAATGTAAGTCATGAAACCATAAAACTCTTAGAAGAAAACATAGGGAAAACTCTCTTGAATATAAATGTAAACAACTTCTTCATGAACATATCTCCCCTGGCAAGGGAAACAAAAGCAAAAATGAACAAGTGTAACTATATCAAACTAAAAAGCTTCTGTGCAGCAAAGGACACCATACTCCCTACAGTATGGGAGAATATATTCATAAATGACATATCCGATATATGAAGAGCTCATGCACCTCAACAAACAAAAAGCAAATAACCCAATTAAACAAATGGGCAGAGGATCTGAACAGACATTTCTCCAAAGAAGAAATTCAGATGGCCAACAGGCACATGAAAAGATGCTCCACATTGCTAATCATCAGAGAAATGCAAATTAAAACCATAATGAGATATCACCTCACACCAGTTAGGATGGCCAACATCCAAAAGACAAACAACAACAACTGTTGTCAAGGATGTGCAGAATGGGGAACCCTCCTACACTGCTGGTGGGAATGTAAATTAGTTCAACCATTGTGGAAAGCAGTATGGAAGTTCTTCAAAAAACTCAAAATAGAAATACCATTTGACCCAGGAATTCCACTCCTAGGAATTTACCCTAAGAATGCACCAGCCCAGTTTGAAAAAGACATATGCACCCCTATGTTTATCGCAGCACTATTTACAATAGCCAAGAAATGGAAGCAACCTAAGTGTCCATCAGTAGATGAATGGATAAAGAAGATGTGGTACCTATACGCAATGGAATATTATTCAGCCACAAGAAGAAAACAGATCCTACCATTTGCAACAACATGGATGGATCTAGAAGGTATTATGTTCAGTGAAATAAGCATGAGAACATCTGTGTAACAGACCTACAGTTTTTTTTTTGGTGGGGGGAAGGAGCAACTGAGGGAAAGAATGATGATATTAGCAATGTATCTCTCCATGATCTTTCTAACACTATGTAAATACATAACTTGTAAAACAGCTCTAGTTGCCATTTCCCCCTTTTTCCTTAAATGGATGAATGTTTGTGATTTAACAGGTGGACACAGATGCTTTTATCTTTCCACTCAATGTATCTTACTACCTTTAACTGCCTGTTAAAATCATGCTTTCATTTTTACCTTTCCAATATAAATTGCCATTCACCAGGCTCAGCAAATGAAACGGATTACTTATGGTAACTGTAAGTAGTTATGCACTCCAAATCCTTGAGAGCTTTCCCACAGGACAGGCAATGTCTTTCAAAATCCTATTACAAGATTATATTTGCAGGTGCTGTGAACAGAAGGCTGAAAGCCTCCATGTTTTATTGCCACCCAACTTCAATCAGATCTGCTCACTCTATTGAAGATTGTGGCAAAAATGATACACACCAGCTCTTTTATTCTTTTGTTACTACTTCGTGCAAATAACAGCATATTGGGGGATTTAATGAAGCAGTATGTCCTTGGAGAGAGCTTTGAAGATTTGGAGTGTATAACTTTTTGTCTTTAAGACTGGAGGTTTTTGTGTAAAAGCTTTGTGTCATGAGCAAAATAAAGTCCTCAAAGGTAGTAGTCCAATGTTTGCCACACATGTACTTAGATCACACAAATGTCTATGTAGCAGTAACCTTGGAGATGCATTCAGTGACTCTTTTAGAGGCATTCAGTGTGTGCCAAAGAGTAGCTGGGACAATGAAAACTATAGAATAGCTATGGGAAATATCAGCTTGTTTTGGAGGTGATCTGTTTACCCAGGAAGTAGAGACTATGATAGGCAAGGAAACAGTTGGGGAGGGGGGATTTGCATACTTACTCAACCAATTTTAGCAAACACTTCCCAAGGATACATTCTGGGAATTTGTGCGTGGTTAGAAGCCACATCTTAGCTTGCTTTGTCTGTCACATGCAGAGTTAGCTTTTCATTGGAATCTGGAAAAGGTAGCATGGATAGGAAGGATGGGTCTGTGGTGCAGAGATCTAGGCACACATGAAGGATGGCATTCATATGCTTGTCATTAGGTGTAGGTTTCAGGTTATTGCAACCCCTGGCCTACCAGTTTAACTCCTTATTGCTGGGCTGTAGGAGTGTAAGCATGTGTTGATGGTCTTATAAGCATAATCTTGATTCTGCTTAAATTTCTGAGCTTCAGTTCTTAATTATTAGTAATGAATACTCATGGTATACCTCCTGATGGATCAAAACAGAAGTATGAACAATACTGCATTTGTAATCTGCTGGCCCAAATAGTGTTGGAATTGACACTGGTTTGTCCTTTATTTGCAGTGTTGACACTCCCTGTACACCTCTTCCTTTGGACTAGTTTCTCAGTTTGTCACTTACTGTTGCTGTGAATATAGGAGAACGCAGTTTTCTGGCTCACTCGTGGGAAAGGACAAGGGAGCCTGGAGGCATTTAGCCCAACGGAAATTCCAAGTTGCAGCAACTCTTGATGTATGTGACTAGATAGTACTTAAGTCAGTGTTACTAGGAATCTTGCTAATGACATCAACACGAAAGTATTATTCTAGTAACTTAGTAAATACAGTCCTGTGTTGTGTCAGAAAACAAGGGAAGATATTTTTCCTCTTTTTCAAGACAGAAAGGCCCCTTCCCAAATCAAGCTGCAATAAAATCTTTAGTATAGAGAAATCTTAATGGATACAAAGTGAGAAATGGCTGATTTTTGTTTAAATCAAGTTAATGTTCTATTCGTTTACTACTAAACTTTTCTGAGTAGACTGATTCTTATTTGGCAGTCAATATTTCCCTATCAGAGCCAGCAAGAATTTGTAGTATGTTTGGGGCACAAAACATATCTATTTTAGACACCAAAGGATCATTTTCCAGTGTTTTCTTCAGAAGTTTATGAGGTAATTTCAACAGATCTCACAAATATTTGCTTAATGGTTCCCCATCTCTTTTTATACACCTCTATCTTGGCATCAGTCATGATACAGTACTTAATTTCTCTCACTAAACTGGAGCTCAGTGAGGGCAGGGGCTATCTTATCTGGCTTTGACTCTTTGGTGATGCTCAGTATTTTTTTAAGGACCAGCAGAATGCTTAAGAGTATTGTCTGAAAATCAAGTAACTTCTTAGCATTTGTCCCCTTTTTGTAGCACATTTTTTCATAATTTTCAAGCCATGTCTATAACAATCTGGTGTATCAAGGAAAGTCTCATAGTATCAGGTAATACTGTTATTTGGTTACTGTATGAACCTTTTGGAAAGCTTTGTACTTCTGTCTTCAATAGAAAGTATAGAATTCTGAGTTAATAGTGTTTTTTAAAAAAATTCTTTCAGCAATTAAATATGTCATTCCATGGTTTTTTGCTTTGCATAGTTTCTGACAGTAAGATTGGTTAATCTTTGTTTCTCTGCATGCAGTGTGTCTCCCCTCCCCATCTTGCTGCTGTCAAGATGATCTCTATGGTTTTCAAGATTTTCAATGTAATACATGTAGGGTTTGCATATGTGTGTGCATGCATGCACACATGCATGTTTATCATGCTTTATATTCTCATAGCATCTTGGATCTGTGCTTTGATTTCTTTCATTATTTTTGGAAAATTCTCAGTCACTATTTCTTTTAATATATCCTCTGCCCCATTCTGTCTTCTCCTGGGATTCCAGTTGAACATACATTAGACCATTTGAAACTGTCCAATAGTTCTTGGATGCTCTGTTCTTGGTTTTTAATTTTCATTCATTTCTTTCTTTGTGTTTCACTTTGGGTAATTTCTGTTGACCTAATCCCTGAATGTATTGATTTTTCCTGAGCCATGTTTAATCTGCTGATGAGCCTGACAAAGGCATTCTTCATCTCTGTTACCATGTTTTCTTTTTTAATTTCCTTAATTCTTGCTTGTAGTTTCTATCTTCCTGCTAGAGTTTGAGGGCTCAGGTTTCAGAAATAGATTTTCCACTTAATTTTCCCTGAAACTTGGTTTTTTCTTTTACAAAGTGGAAAAAATGGGCATATAATATAATGCATAACATAATAATACAGTAATGACTAACAGTATTGTTTTGAGAGTTAAGTGAGGTCCCTTGAGCAAGTCCTTCTTTTCCCTTCCCTGGGTCTCAGTCACTCTCTTTAAATATCTGGTAACTTAGTAAATACAGGGCTTTAAATATCTGGGCTGTATGATTACTTTACGCTGCTTTAGTTCCTAAATTGTCGGATTTTGTGAAGGGGAAGGGACCTAACATTTACTGACAACTTGAGTTAATCTTGCATAGAATTTGGAAAAGGAAAGCAGATTACATTTAAAAAGTACTTTTGCAAAACATTTTACGTTTATCAAGTCTATGTGGACTTTAATTGTAAGAAACAGGCAGCATTAAGTCCAGTTGCACTTGGTTAAATCTGTTAAAGAATCATAAAATTTTTCAACTGTTGGGTTTCTGGACTTGCTTGAAAAATTTCATGGCTCATAAAACATCTCACTTTATTTCTCTGTGCCTATAAGATTTTAAATTATTGAGTTGGCTCCCAAATTTTGCAATGTGAGGAAAAACTAATGGAGGTTTTTTGCTCTTTACTGACTAGTGCAAATGAATGACATTGTCATTGGATTTGACTTTGGCTTTGGCTTTGCAGCCACAGACTTGGGTTCAAATCCTGGTTGCACAGCTGTGAAACTTGTGGCTGATTATTTAACTTTTGAGCCAGAGTTTCCTTATCTGTGAAATAGGGATGATATCAACATCAGAGAGCTGTTTTAGAAGACATAATGTATGTAAAGCTTTGGGTATAGTGCCTAGTTAATAGTAATCAATAACTTACAGCATTAAAAACAGTAGCAAAAGGAAATATGCTATCAGTAAGTCAAAATTTTAGTAAATGGAAGTGGAAAGGTGAGTTTTATATTCTTTTTATTCCTTTAAATGGAAAGGTCTACCTGGTAAAAGGATATTTTAACAGTAAAGAGAGGGTTAACTGAAATGAGAATTGATGAAAAAGAATAATAACCAAGAATTAGTGCTTACTATGTGACAGATGCTCACATTTAATCCCAGAACAGCCCTATTAAGTAAGCAGCCCTTCCTCTGAGAAGCCTGTCTTTATCTCAGGGGGACCAACCCCTCTTTTGTGTCCTTCTACTACACTCTACTCTTTCACTATTTTTTGTCTGTAACCCCCAGTTCCCTCTCCATTTCTTATCCCCAGTGAAAGTTTTCTATTTTCTGTGTGTTTGGCCCAGAAGTGGCCTACAGTCAGTTGAATTGAACTGTTGAGATATCAAATCCTTGTGTTTTTCTAGTCAAGAGTGAAATCCCACTTTCTTGATGTTATAGGTGAAAATTTAAGCATTAAAAACCAGATGTTGGTCTGAGGTAAAAATAGTAAGAAAATAGTTGTGGGTAATGAAACTGTGCAGTCCAGTCTGAGGCTCCCTGCCTTCTCCCCACCCCCAGTGCATACTGTTAAAGATTGAAACAGAGTATTTTAAAGTAGCTGTTGCTTTGGAAATTATTTTAGAATAAATATAACAAATTTCAAAGAGGTGTCCATATTCTGTGTTTGTAAGTAATTTTACTGTAATGGGTATTTTTCAAGGTTGAAATTATTTAATACAAAGAAACATTCTTTATTCATACTGTGAGCAACTGTCTTTCAAAACACAAGCCACAGTACAAACATTCTTATTTGAATAACAGAGAATAATGTCAAATTAACGTTTTTTTGTAGTTTTTTTCTTGTTACAACAAAAACTTTCACAAAACTGCATTCCTGATTATAGATTAAATTTTAGCGATGGAAGGAACCTGAGATCCAGTCTGACTCCTGCCTGTCACCCAGAGAGATGAAACAATTTATCTAAAGTCATGTACCTAACTAAAGACAGAGCCAGGGAGAGAAAACAGAGTCCATTATCCATTTGCCATAGTGTTACATTCCTCTGGGAAAAAACTGCCTACTCACTTTTAGTCTTTAACGCTAGTTAGAGTCTTGGGGTAAGTTTTTTTCCATGAATAACTTAGTGCTCTTGTTTTCTTGGATGGGTGTCTGGGAACAAACTATCAAGGGTGTTAGCTCTTTTATTGTTGTTCAACAACTGAACAGTGTAAGGAAGTTAACAAGGAAAACCTAGTTAGCACTTTAGGAATCAGGAAGAAGCAGTATTTTAAAATTGAGTTCTTAACCTGGGGTCTGAATTCCCTAAAGTTTTATGAAAATTAAGCAGATATATGCATACCTCTCAAGAAAAGAACCTGTAGCTTTCATCAGGTTATCAAAGGGTACAAAATTAAAAACTATTTTTTCAGGAGGAAAAGCTGAGCAAACCTGATTGAGAACTAGTTCCTCTCTTGCACTCTAAATACTAATTACACTAGAGGGCTGCCTTATCTCCAGCCTGCTTCTGGTGGTGCCCTTTCCTACTGAAAAAGCTTCTCCAAATAGCTTCCTGGACCTTGTCATAGAAACCACTGAGGGCCCAGACTTCTTTTTGCAGGAACTTTTCCCAGATGTTTCTCTCCGTCTTTTCTGCTTACTCTTCCCAAGAGAGAGTATGAGAGGGATTTTTGTTTATCAGAGAATCCAAGATTTTTATTTCAAGTACATTGTGGTTAAAAGGAATTTGTGAGCTGACTTGAGAACCTAAGACTTGCTATAAGAAAAAAAATGTAAACAGTTCCAATCAATACTTTGAGAATTAACTTAAAGTGCCTCTAGTTCTTTAGTTAGGGGATCTCTGTGTTTGTTCCGAAACTCTTTACACTTCTGAAAAGCAGAATGAAAACCCATGGATAGTGGCTTAGGACTTGTCCTGATCTGTCTGTAAAAAGTGTTTTTAGTTTTTCCTTCTTGAATTTTATTAGATTTAAAAGAAACTACCCTAAATAGAAATTCATTTTAATGTGATTCCTTCCTAGAAGAGAACATATATAAAGCACATTCTTAATTTTTAATTCTAGCATCTTGGACAAAGAAAAATCTACCACTAAGACTGAAGTTGGGAGAATTTGTATGCTTGTTTATTCATTATAAAAATCCCTTTCTAAGTACACATCATGAACTGTCAGGTGTCATGTTAGAAGCTAGAAAATGATAAGTGGTCTCTTCTTTTGCAAAGCTTACAATCTGCTGGAGACGCAGGTCAACAATACCAATTCAGCATGCTAAATATTCTAACAGAGGTGTCAAAAAATCTGGAATCAATACTCTACTTGGCTAGAAAGAGGGGTGGGAGTTACAGTAAACTTCCAGAAAGGTAAATATTTGAGTCATGTCTTAACAGTTCAGTAGAAACTTGTCAGGCAAAGAAGGGATCTAGGAATAAATGGTGTGTTTGTGCCTTCCTAATTTTAACTAAATTTAACATTTGCCACTCTCTTATTTGTATTTTCAATTAGAGCTCCAAACGAGAATGGAAGCCACTGGAGGACCGTAGCTGTACAGATATACCGTGGCTGCTGCTTTTTATCCTCTTCTGCATTGGGATGGTAAGGAAACTCCCACACAGGATTAGAACCTGAATTCATGACCCAAGGAAATGATGGGACTTGGTTTAAAGAGGGAGATTGTTATTTATCAATTTCTTTTTAACCCCTCCTGACTTGCTTATAACTGAGGGTCCTAGGATACTATTGAAGCCAGTTATTTTTTCTCCCATACAACTCACTGGGAGTTGGTACCCCCTTGTTTAGGTTTTTTTGGGGGATGGGCGAGAGGTTCCTATATGAAAACTGAGATTGAAATTAAGGAGCATTGGAACTCTATCTTTCTGACTAGATATTTCAGAAAGCAAATTAATTTGGCATAAAAATTTGTGAACTGTGATCTTAATGGGTTGGTGAGCAGAGCACTCTCCATGGAGTCAAGAGTCCTGAGTATTTATCCAACCCATTTATACAAACCTGATGATTCTTTTTGCACAGGTTTTCCTCTCAGGACTCTGTGTTCCTTTGTATAAAAATTAGAGGTTTTGATAGATGATATCTAGAATGCTCCTAGTTGTGACATTTTTTAGTTCGTCCTTAGAGAGGAGGCTATTTGCTCACTGCTTCTTCCTCCTGCCTAGGCTAGGCCTCTGCTGCCTGCTGTGTCTGCTCTAATGAGTGGCACCTCTCAGTCAGAGATCAAGGGACCTGGTGATTTTTCAGTGGGTGTAGAGGATGGAGGAGCAGAGTACTTGGTGCAAAGTGTTTGGGGTGTACTTATCCAAACTACATACCCACTGTGCCCTGCAAGTGTTTCTGACACAGGCTTTAGGGATTTTAGAGTCACTGCCAGTATGCTGGGCAGGAAAAAAGATAGAAAACAGCTGTTTTAGAGACAGTTGATGTTTGGAGCTAGAAAGGACTTGGAAATCCTCATGTGGTCCATCATCCTCAGATTAAAAGCATCAAATCGAGAGATGGAAATGGCCATCCCAAGGCAGCTCTGCTGGTTAATGGCAGCACTGGGAATGGAGCCCTGGTCTCCTGGCTTCCAGGCTAGTGCTCATTTCTGCCACCTACTTTTCTCTCCCTCAAGGGGACTTCAGGCAGTATTGCCCTCTCTTTCTTAGTCATTACAACTCAAACCACCATTATGCTACCTCAGGCAGCCTTTTTTCCCCCACTTGTGTATAGTTCTAAAGGCCCTTTCCTCATACTTTTTATGGAGGTTCTTTAGGGAAATCTTATCCTATATTTCTGCTACTGCCCTCCTTGCAAAAGCCATTTGGGAATCACAGAACAACCCTATGCATGGCTAATAGGCATAGTTGCAGGTTCTGAACCAAGGAAAAGAAAGCACTACTGCTTTATAATGAGATACAATAATCCAGTAAAATACAGAGGGTTAGTTTTTAACAATAATAGAGAGCTCAGTTTCACTGAACCTAAGATATTTAGAAAACATCAAAATACCCATTTCCTAATTTAGGACTTGTTCAAGAGTCTTAGCTTAATGGAGTAGCAACTCAAATTTGGTGTGCATGAAGAGTGTGGAAAAGATTGTTTGCTAACGGAAGTAGTCCATAACCTCTTCCCACCCACCGAATTAACCCTGGGACAAATAGGAGCTGATCTTTCAAATAATATTGATAAAAACATCTACCTGCCACTTGAGTCACTTTTGATTTTCTGTGCTAAAATAGCTCAGGAAAGTGCAATAATTAATGTTAATAGCCTGATTTGGCAGTGACTGGAGAGTAAGGAGCTATTTGTTTACTGAAACGTTTTAATGCTATGGTAATTAATATGTTTTCAGTGTGATGGTAATTAAGACCCACTGTGTGTGCATTTAAATGCAAGCATAATGTTATTTGTTTTGCAATGATTCTTTTAATGAATTACCTCTTGGTTTTGAGCTAACATCAAATGTTGTCATGTGGAAACTGGAGAAACCACAAGTTCTTTATTTAGTTCTTTGGCCCATCATATTAGCACAGCAGTAGACCAATGTTTTTTGTCTTCTGAGTATTTGTTTTCTATGTTTTTTTTCCGAATTATATTTTTCTTTGAATTTCATTATGCATCACTTTTTTAAAACAAGCATTCAACAAACATTTGTTGAGCATTATTCTATGCTTGACGCTTTCATATTTACCTTAAGAAGTAGGTTTTATCCCAGACAAGGAAGGTATAATGAAGTTAAATATTAGCTTGCCTAGGAATACACTGGTAATAAATAAGTGGCAAAGAGAATAGGAACTGGAATTTTCTGCCAATATTCTTTTAACCCAGATGTCCACTTCCTTTATTGTCATTTTCTTTCTCAATTTGCTTGCAGCCTAATATTCAAGCTATATCTTTATTCACTGTTCTTACTTGCTCTTCTTTACTCACTCGTTGATGACTTTGTTTCAGCTCAGAAATATTTTAAGATCTTGTCATCTTTCATTCATATTTGCCATTAAATCTTTTGATTTACACATGCTCCTCTCTTCATGAATATTTGTCCTTCAACTTCTTGGCTTATTTTCAGGATTTGCTTGTGCTTGAGTTGTCTAGAACTTAAGGGTATTCTTCAAAGTCAATTGTTATCAGCCTTCTTGAGAGCTATCATCTTCTACATTTGAACTTCCATCAACAGTGAAATTCCTGGGCATATGCTTATCCTATTTAAAAAATTACACATTAGCATTATTCTTCTACATTTCTATTTTCCACGAAGGTAGTAATCAATTGGTTCTCATGTTAGACAAGTGGCTGCACACTAGAATCCACTGGGATTAAAAAAGAAATACTTGTTTGTGCATTCCACCTCTAATTTTGATTTAATTTCTAGCATTGCTATATTCAGGCAGGGGTTGAGACCCGCTGCTGTAGGTACTGATAAACCACTAAAGAGTTTTGATCTAGAAATGATATGGCTGGGTTTAGAAAGAGGGCCCTGGTAGCCAGTGTTAAAGATGGCTTGCTATGCCATTATAAAATAAGAGATTTCAGACAGACCAGTTTGGAGGCTGATGCAATAGTCCAGATAAGAGGTGGGAAACCTGAAATAAAGTAGTGATAAAGGAGAGGAGGGGAGAGATTGAACAAGTAGGATCCATAACATTTGTGTCATCAGTGTTGTAAGCAAATGAGAGACAGATGATTAAGAGATTCTTGTCAGGGATTTAGGGTAGTGTTTTTCAGCTCAAGTCCTACTCTAGTTCACAGCTTCCAAACCACCATTTCTGTACACATGAGGAAACAAGAATGGAATGGGCAGAGTGCTCCTTAATTAGTAGCTAAGCCCAGTGAAGAACTCCTTGGTAAACATGAGTTGTAAAATGAAGCTTGGGCCATGTGGGCAAATGATCCTTCCTTTCCTGCTTGTCCATCTTCATTCTGTCTCAGGGAGAGGTACAAGTGAGAATAGAAGAGTGGGGAAGGGCAGGCAGGGGGAGGGAAGAGAGAAAAGAAAGTTACCTGGACCAAATCAGCCCAGCTGTACGAGAAAAAGGAAAGAGAGGAGGCTGGGTAGCCCTAATACAATTGCTTACCATGGAAAATAGAAGATGCAGAGACCCCCTACAACTTACCCCTGATAGGCATTGTTGCTTACTGTAGACTAGGTGACGCATGTGACTCAGAAACATTTAATTTTCACAGCTGCTGAAATAGATACCATTGTTACCATCATTCCCATTTTACAGATAAGGAAACAGACACAGAGATAGGTTCAATAACTTGTCTAGATTACCCAGTGGTACATTGAACCCAGGAGAGAAGAGGTATAAGGCAACGCAAGAGGGAGTCCTTTGTGCCCAGAATTGGGAACAATAAAAAAGTGTTCAGAGCATGGACCTCACTTGCCAGTAAAACATAGTCTAATCAATATCTCAGACTCTGGCCAAATAGTTTGTCATTACTGCTTCCTCTAGTGCAGAGTTAGGAAGCTGGGGTGATGGCTGGGAGCATGGAGAGGGAGGACAGGAGAGTCCTCTTACTTCATATGTGGGCGGTCTCATAAATAATGGAACTGCAAATGGAGATAAGGTATATGTAGGAAAGGAAAATGGTTTGGGGAAATGTGGAATGAGATGTTTTAGAGGTGTACAATATGTGGGTAAAGGTAAGCTGTGGAAAATGTAGAGTTGGAATTTTGGAGAATTATCTGGACTAGAGCTGGATTTAAGAGACATCATTGCATAGGTTGTCCCTTCAGACTGCTTTCAAGGAACTTTTATGTTTTATAGCATTAGTCTAGTTCCCAGGAAATAGTGTTTCTATCTCATTAACTATTGTTGAGCATGCATTGCTAAGTGAAAGACTCAAAAACTCACTGCAGGATTTAGTCATCTGTGTTATGGTCTGTCCTCTGCCAGTAGTGTAGAATAGGAAGAACAGTATGCCAAAAATTACCCTAAAGTTACCTTAAAGTCTACCTACTTTCTGTTAAATCCTTTTTTTTATTATACTAAAATGTACATAACATGAAATATACCATTTTAACTATTTTTCAGTGTACAATTCATTTAAACCCATTTGCTTTTAACCTAGTAACTTCTTTTATTCTTAGTCACCGTACTTGACTATACTCCAACATATTTTACTGTGTATCTACTTGCCCTCAGAATCACAAAGTTTTGGAAGAGGAAAGGGGTTTAGAGATGAATCTGGTTCAGTCCTTGTGATAGCTAAGGAAGTGGAGGCTCAGAGAATTTAAAGGGCTTGCCCAGGATCATACAGAGTATTCGGGCAGAGCAGGGTTCAATTTCTAATATTCCTTCTCTCTCTCTCTCTCTCTCTCTCTCTCTCTCTCTCTCTCTCTCTCTCTCTCTCTCTCTCTCTGTGTGTATGTGTTTTCCATTTCTCCAAGTTGCTGTGAAACTGAGCCTCTCTGATTTTGCTTCCTCATGCCCCATTATTTTCTTCTTTTGAGAATATTTCCGTTCTTTTAAGGTAAACTTTATGTATTATAACACTTCCATACCTTGTTTGGTGTCTTGCATTTGTATAATATGCTCAATACATAATCATTCTTGCTTTTTTTCCTCTTTCCTCTTGCTTACCACAATACAGTTCCTGTTAAACTTTAAAGAAATCCAGAAATCTGGCAGAAGGACAAAATTTTTAAATTTTTTTAGTTTGTTTGTGAAAGTATTAGTTCTCCATCAGGCCTTCTAGTCCTACCCTATGTGCTGGTTTCTAATAGCCTTCCTTGTTTCGGGTTCTCAGAAGAGGAGGAAGAGAAGCCAAACGTTACTCCAAGGTTTGACAAATTAGTTATTAGGAGATTGACTCCAAGGATTGATAGAGATAAGGGATGTATAGAGCTGATGGAGGTAATATTTAAGAAAAAAAAAGTCTGGATACATTTTCATTAATCCCTGGGAGATAGCTCTAAACATGTCTTTTTCCCCCCATTTAAAAATTTTGGAATATTCTGCCATATTCATATTTTATCCCCACCCTTCACCTGTGTCTTATTGACTGTTGTAGTTTTTCCTCAAATCTAAAGACCATCTGCCTTGCTCAGTTGCATAGTAATGGTTTCAGGTGTGAAATTCAAACATGCCTATGAAATAAAATGTGTCCCTTTTGTTGACTAATAGTGAATGAAACTTAGCAAATGCTCTTAAGTTGAAGTAAATGAGCACAGTTTGTTAATTACCAAATATCTTTCTCCCACTTAGGCAGTAGATACTTATTAGTGGCCAGACCTTGTCTGTGATCCACCACGTGTGGCTTTATCTGATTTGAGTCACCTCCTGTTTGTGATTAGATTTGTCTCCTTCTCCTGTCTCTTAAAATAGCTGTTCTGAAAACACTTTAGTAGATCAGTCATTTTAAGATTTTAGCTGTGGTCTCTTCCCTACGAATAGGCTTTTCTTTTTCTTTAGTGATTGTTCTCTACTATAGGCTTATAAAAGCCTTCCTCATCCCCCTTATAATTTGCTTTATTAATGTGATTTCCTTCTTTTGAATGCCCCCACCCCACAGCCCCACCACTGTGGAGCCATTAAATCATTGAGGGTATTCTCTAAGTTTCTCTTACCCTATTTTAATTTCATATGTCACATATTTTCTCATCTGAAAGTATATTATTTCCTGCATTTGGATTTCAGGATTAAAAAAAAAAAAGATAGTATTTTCAATTATATTTGGCCTAGTTCCCCATTGTCAGTGCTTGTCCCATACGGGAAGTCCCTGGGGTAACAGTCAAACTATCTTATTAGCTTACTGTTCTCTGTCCTTTCTCCCCTGCAGCTTCTCACCCTCTTTTCTTTAATGCTCTTGGAAGCTACTAAAAAGTTACAATGGCCAATGTGAAAATGTTCAGTGTCCTATTTTACCATATATATGTAATATTTATAATTTATACTCTGCCTACATCCCTGAGAGATGTGAGATGGCTTATGATAAAAAAAAAAAAACCCCACATGTCCAACAGAATTGTTAAAAATAGTCAGAAAGGGAAATTAGAAACCCTTTAAAGGAATCTGTAACACAGTACTTATCAAACATGAGAAAATTCCTATAAAAAGTACAGGAACATAACCTTTTAATTATGCAAGGACTTTGCTATTTTAAACTAGTAGTGAAAGAAGGTTTTAATTGTGGTCTGAATGTTTCTGTGTGGTAAAAAAATTACTGACAGTATTTCTCACTTTTTCCCCCTAGAAATTTTTGTTCTAAGATAGAGAACTGAAGGGGTTTGTGGTTAGTCCCCGAGTATCCTTGTCAACCTCTGATCAGACTTTCTTATTCAAATTTACCACTAAGGGCTACCATGTATTGATCATCTGCCATGTACCAAACCAGCTCGGGGTTAGATATGAATTGTCTCATTTAGTCTGCATCATTAGGCTATGAAATAGATGATACTACTTTGGGTGAGGGATGAGAAGGAAACAGATTAAGTAAGTAATTGGATCAAAGTCACACAGATAATAAGTGGTAGAATGAGGGTTTGAATCCAGATCATTATGGATTCCCTTTCTATTATTCTATGATGCTTCTTATTAAAAAACTGTACTGGAAAGGAGAGCCATTCAATCTCCTAAAGTTTGCCTCCACTTTTAGTTTTTGTTCAGTGTAGGGTTTCCTAATTTGAGGTTCAAGGATATGCTTAAAATGGCACGCTGATTTGCATGTCTGTGTATAGGTAGGTGATTACATTTTTTTTTCTCATGCCTTAGTATTGGCTTGAAGTTTTGAAGTGGGAATAATTGCTCTGCCGTCTCCTTGGAGGAGTTGGGAGAGGGGGAGGGGAGACAGTGGATGCAGGTGAGTGAGTGGGTACTGACCAGCCCAACTCTAGTGCAGCTGCTACTTTGAGTCTGAAGGGTACTAACATTTATTGAGAGAGACAGCTTACATGTGTTACCTCATGTAATTCTCACAGCAGCCTTTGGGGCAAGTGGTTTTAGCCCCAATTTATAGATAGGTAAACTGAGGCATGGAGAATTAAGCAAGTTTGCCCAAGATCACCCAAGTAGAAAATGGAGTCATCTCTATTTAATTATCAGTGGTGGCTTAACTGCCCAAAAATCCTGTGCGGTCTTTTCCTTACAATGTGGTCTCATTTCTAACAGCAATAAGCTTTTACTCTGCCCATCAAAATTCTTACCACTTTACTGGATTATTTCATTTAATCCTTACTGCAGCCTTATGAGCTGCACACTCATTATCTCCATTTTACAGGTGAGTAAGTTGAAGCACAGAGAGTTCAAGTAATTTGACAAGGACCAGAGAGCAAGAGGAGTGAATCAAGGATTGTCTCTACTCCTGAGTCTACCTTTGTACAAAGAATAGTTTCAAGAAGGTTCTCCAGCTAGGCTTATGCTTTCTACTCTTCTCCCTCATGTTCCTTACCTGCATGATAAAAATAGAGGGGTTATTAGAAAAATAGTCTATTTGCCTTTTTAGGAAAGCATGTTTCAAAAGAAAATACTTCTCTCTGAGGAACTGCATATTATTAGTACAATATTTACCACTGTAGGCCTGAAGTCAAGCGAGGCTGCTTAGATAAGTACTACTCGTGGTACTTGGCTACTATGAGTTAAACAGTGATAATCTCTGCCTTCATTAGCCACTTCAGTAAAAAGGTAACAAAACTCAACCCTTTAAAGACCAAGTTGCAAGATTATTTCTTCACCCCAGTCTTGTCTCCCAATTCAGTCAGTTCATCAGTAGTGATTCACCTTCCTTCCTGTCCTTAGGCCCAGGAGCCTGCCTTTGGGTGTAGGCTTTTATTGCTTTGTTTTGATCAGTGCATACTTGCCTTAGCAGGCATGATGCAGTTCTGAAGCACCTATCATTTATTCACCTTTGGCACTGTGATGAAGCATATTCTTATGAAATGAAGTGAACTTTATGGCACACAGACCCAAGTGCCTCACTCTCCTTGAGACTTCAGTATTAAGAGCATGACGGTGCTTCATGGTGTAATTCTTTGGCTTGTATACAGCAGCTTTATTGCAGGAAGGAAACAGAAGTGTTGTGTGCACTGAAGTGATAATAATTCAAAACGCACATACCTATTGTTCTTTGAGTTTTTTTTCTTTCATCCCTTGCTGGTGTTCATTTAACAGAACTCTTTTACAACCAAATAAAACAAAAGAATGAAGAAAGCTGGGTTTGATTCTGTGCTCTGATCTTTACTAGCATCTGTGGTATTGGGCAATTTATTTAACCTCTCTTGGCCTCAGTTTCCTCATCATGAGGATTAGCAATAATGTATGGTAAGCACCTAGTGCAGAGCCTGGCACATAGCAGATGTTCAATACAGAGAAGCTGCTATTATTATTATAAAATGCAAAGACGATTTTATGATGTAAAAGCTTGAGATTTGTTTTGTTATGGTAGTAAATAGTGTTTCCCTGTGGACTGTTTTTTGCTGCTTATGTGAAATCCAAGGAAAACAGTGGAATAGTGTTTGCAATAAGGAAAGATAGCTCTTTGTTCCCTTTGACAGACAAAAGAAGCTCATTATCCTATCAAGTAGTGACTGTTGCTATTGAAATGGTTTATTTGTATGGTTTATTTTTTTTCTGTTTTTTCCTAGGGATTTATTTGTGGCTTTTCAGTAGCAACAGGTGCAGCAGCGAGACTAGTGTCAGGATACGACAGCTATGGAAATATCTGTGGGCAGATAAATGCAAAGTTGGAACCAATACCAAACAGTGGCATGGACCACACTCATCGGAAGTGAGTAGACTGCTGCTGAATGATGAACACTATGGAAACTTGGAAGGGGGTGGAGAAACTCCTGCTTTTTCTTACTGTCACAAAGATAATATCTTACTGAATAATATTTTTATATTATGATAAGGCTCCTGCAGGTGTTTGTGTTTTTTTTTTTTAATTGTCCACTTAAATAATTCCTGTTTTGGGGCTTTAAATACATTTTCCAGGAAACAAAATTAGTTGCAATGTTAAAATGGGCTGCCTTGAGGTTTTAATGAATAAAGCCTTGATTTGAGAGGGTTCCTCTTGTACTTGTGTACAACCTAAAAGGCTAATGGGAAAACAAAGTTTTAATCCAGAGAATAACATTTTTTTTCCTAAGATTGTACTTGATGGGACAGAGGGATAATAATGAATTGTACTTGATGGGACAGAGGGATAATAATGTATTTTGAGACTTTGAAGTTATAACAAAACATTTTGTGATGCATCATTTATAAGTACACATCAATTTCCAATTTTATAAAAGATACATTTTCTTTGTCAGACCTTAAAATTTGTTTTCCAAAATCCTCTTCTGGGTTTCAAGACATTCCTGACTTAATCACCTTTTTTTTCTTCAAAAGAGCTGTTTATTTCATTTTTAATGTCTGCAGGGAAAATGTATTTCATCAAACATTTTTTATGTGTGATGTCAGTGTGTTTGTTCAAACTGTATATTGGTGCTCCATCAAACTTTATTAGACAGGTCTAATAAAGATAGGTTTTCACAATTAACGAAACTAATTTTAAGGTGACAGGTTAACTGATTCAATTAATGAACTTTATAGGAAAAGGCTAAGTGGCTAAAAACATTTTTAAGCTATAGTTCTATTATGAAGCATATCCAAGGATGTAATAACTATGTTTATTATTAGATCCATCTGTTGGTTAAATATGGGCCCCTACTGAAAAGTATAAGATTAATTTGATAATTTCATAAACTTGAAGAAATCCAAATAGTTAATCATATCTCAGATATTCCACCATTTAGTGAAGGAATAATGTAGTATTCAAATAAAAAACATTTTAAATAATAATAATGAATGTTTTTATAGATGCTATAGTCAACAGGCATATTATACCCCCAGTGAGGTGGGTGTAGCAGAGGCTTAGAGAGATGGAAATGTCTTTCCCAAAAGTCTAGTGGGCAGTAGACTGTCCAACACAGACTCTGAGCCTTTTTCTTGGTATGCACCTGCATCCCTTGACAGGAGAAGTGAGAATTGAACTCTTAGAAATTCGGAGGTTTCTTTCATTCATCCTTCTTTTTGATTGCCTCATGAAATTAACACAAATTTTAGGTTTTGTGTGATTTTTGTTTTTACTTTTTATTTTAAAATAATTTTAGAGTCATGTAGAAGTTGCAAAAATAGAACAGAGGTCCACATATATTTTTTTAAGGTAGTGTTCATTGTCAAATACTGCTTAATTCTTTAATGCCATTGATGTGAACCAAACACAAAGTATTACCCTTTGTATAACTGAGGAGATAAGAGGAAACATGCTCTACTCCCTCAGGTCTACTGTTTACCTGAGGTTGTAATTGTATTTACGGCTCTCTTTATAACTTGCTAATGACTTGACAACTAGATTCTCACCATAAGGTTTGTGTAAATGTCACTCTTCACACTTAACCTATTGAAAGTCACTTGTTCAATTTTTAATTTCAAATCCTTGGATTATTTTCTGTACATTTTAGCCTCTTGCAAAGAGAACTTGATTTTTATTCGAAAAAGTGAATGCTTAACAGAGTCAGGAGGCATTCATGAATATGGGGATATACCTGGGATATAGTTTCCCAGGTATAGCTATGCTCTAACTTATGTGTATGTTGCTTAAATGTCATTTTTGATTTCTACTTCTTCTCTGTATATGCGTATTTTTGTGCCAACCCATTTAAGTATTTCTACCTATAAATGGGTATTTTTAAAAAGTGAAGGGTACATTTTGAACGTAGCTTTCTCAGGTAAGTCTATATTTTTTGGATTTGAAAGGAGGCAGAAAGTACTTATGCTTGTTACCTTTACTCCATCCTCTTTCTTTGCCTGCCAAATGGCATTGATTTCCTTCCTTTTCACTCATTTCCTCATACATCTTTGCTTTATTCTGAATACCAGACACTTCCATACATAGAGAATTTTTTATGGCTGTTTGCTGTTACTACAACATGATCTTGATCTTTATTGCCTTCTCCTGTCCCCCATCCTCAGTCCCTAGTACTTGGTACTTACTAGGACCTCGATACATATTTGTTGAATAAGTTCATGAATGAATCCTCTAAAATCTTGAATACAACTAATTCTTTCCTGCCTTCATGAGTGTTGTTTCCTCTGCCAGAAAAAAATCCCTCCCATTCTTCAAATGACTAAATTCTACTTCTTCAGCTCTCAGTTATAAATGTTACTTCCCAGAAAGGTCTTTCTGATTTTGTAATTTAAATCAAGCATTTAAAAATACTCCCTCATTATGTCCTGTATATATGTATTTATTTTGTGATTATTTGTTAATTGTTACTTCTAAGTTCAATGAGAGCAGAGGTGAGGTCGGTTTTGTTTACTGCTATTTCCTCAGTACCTAAAACATAGTAAGCACTCAGTTAAATGTAAAATGGGTAAATAAATTTCTTTCCTTAGAATATGTTCTAAGAAGTGAGCTACAGAGTCTGAAGATTTGAATATTTTTAAGATTATTAATGTATTTGCTGAATGGCTTTCCATAAAGCCTCCTTTCACATTCCCGCCATCTGAAATCACTCTATTGTTTTGCTAGTATTTTTATTTTTTTATTAATTTGATTGACCAAAAAAATGGTGTTTTATAGTTTTGAGTATTCATGAGCATAAACCTTTTCCTCTCCACTTGTTTGTTGACCTCTCATGAAGACTGTTGTGCTAGCTTATTTGTTCTTGACCTTCTTATCTCTAATCTTCTCCATCCTTTATACTGTGATAGGATTAAGTTCTTTAAAACACTTTTTATTGTCATTTCCCAGCTCAAGAGCCTTTCCTGTAGTGTCATTGCCTACAGCATCACAGGTGAGCCCACTCAGCGCCTGCCCTCCCAGGCTTCTTGTGGTGGAGAGCCTTTGCACCATTCAGTCTTCGCACTATTTTTCAGTGTAGTAGTGTTCTGCCCATGATATTAAGTCAATTTATCCCTGTCCTGTTCTCACTACCTTCCTGCCAGTCTGAATTCTTGAGAAATTTAAGGTGGGTCTCATAACTAACTTCTTTATGAAATATTTCAAAACAAACTTTGTCCTTTCCTATCTGAACTTTCCTATCTCATACTTGTTTTTCTATTGCCTTTAAGCTGTCCTCTCATTGTATTGCATGTTTCTCATCTACCTGTATTAATGATCTGTTGCTAGGTAACAATATCACTATAAATGTAGGGGCTTAAAACAAGACATGCTTATGATCTCATAGTTCTGTGGGCCAGGAGTCTGGGTATGGCTTAGCAAGTCCCCTGCTTCAGTCTCTCACAAAGATGTAATCAAAGTGTTGGTCTGGGCTGGAGCCTGTTGCCTTCCAAACTCATGTGGTTGTTGGCAGCACACAACCTTTCAGGATTGCTGGACTGAGAGCCTTAGCTCTTCACTGGCTGTCTGCCAGAGGCTACCCTCAGTGCATGCTATGTGGGACTGTCCACAGGGCGGCTTACTTTAAAGCCAGCATAGAGAGTTGGCTAGCAAGATGAAGTTACAGTCTTATGTACTATAGTTTTGAAATCGATGTCTTGTCACCTTTGCCACATTCTACTGGAAGCTAGTCGCAGTTACCACCCACACCCAAGAGGAAGGGATTACACATGGGTGTGAATTCTAGGAAATTGGGATTATTGGAGCATTTTAGTCTGCCTGCCACATTTGGAGCTCTATCTCCCTGGAGCACCATGTTTTGTATAACTTCTGGATTTGAGCCCCCGAGAGTTTATTGAAGCGGACTTATTGAATTGTAATAAAATGGAAAGGAGGAAAGTTAGGTAAGAAATGGAGAGGAATGCCTTGGACCTGTTATAACTAAAAAATTTAAGATGCCAAGATGATTAAGAATTCTATTAGTAAAGAAAAGGCAATATTTTATTCCCTGTCATTCTAATTGTAACATGTTGTCCTTCTCCAAATAGTATTTTTAACCTGATGCCATATTTACTATAGTAATAAGGATGCATAGAAAAATGGCAGTTTTTTTTGAGATACAGGAAGGCTCCAACTTCAAGTGAATTATGTTCCCAAAGTTGATTTTTAAGTTGGCTGCTTGAGACATATAATCCTTTTCTGCATAGAAACAATACTATAAATAAGGTTCTGAGGCTGCATTGACTCAGAAAGGCTCGTTTATCTCAAAACCATAAGGCACCAGCTATGAAAGGGATCTTTAAGATTATCTAGTGCATAACCTCCCTAAAGCATCCTGTGAAATACTTGTGAGTACCAACCAAGGCCTAAAGAAGAAATGGCTTGTTTTGTAGCTGAGTTATAGTGGTAATAGTACTGTAGAACATGAGTATGACTTACAGTCATTTCATTCTTTTTTTTTTTTTTTGGAGAGTGGGATGGTAATAATATGTTTTGAACTCTGATTGACAATTCTGAAAACATATCTCTTCTGTCACATTCTAGATTGCCTACCATTTTCAAAACCATAAAACTAGCCTTAGAGTATATGTGTCAATTTTTAGACAGAGAATTATTATTATTATAAAAATTGTTTCCAGAAAGTAAGCCCCCATCTAACATATCAATTTGGATAAAGCAGGGATGCTTCTAAGATACTGGAAATAGTGGATATGGGGACTATGCCAGCGCACAGTGTCTAGCTCTGTCAGCCCCTGGCAAGACAGTTGTGCTTCTACCAGGGATGTTCCCGTGTCCTAGTGTGCAGGATGGGAGAGGCTATGGTGAGGTGGCAGTGCTTTTAGGATGCAGAGGTTATTGTAATGCGGGTGAGGGTATGCTGAGTACTGCTTTAAATCTTTCTAATGTAGGTATTGTTATTAGAACTCTGTTCTGTGTCCTGTAAACAATCTTAGCACAGAACTGAGTGTCCACTTGTGTCCTGCAAACAATCTTAGCACAGAACTGAGTGTCCACTTTCTCTGTTACTCTAGAAGTTTTCTCAGTGTATCTCAATTATCAATATTGATTTTTTTCCATAGAATTCCTAAAGATTTTTTTTTTTGCACGAAACTAACTTTCTTCTTTATCTTTTTGTCTTTCTTCTAAGGACGCCATTTAAACTCCCAGTCACCAATAAAGGTCCTGTGACTCTAAAATGCCTCTCAGATTTCAGATAATCCATGCTAACAGGATGTATAGGAAGTAGAGGTTTAAGGAGGTTGATGGGATGCATGTATAAATAAAATCTATAGAGAGCATTTTATGTGAGACCTTTTTCGGTGAATTTCATCACCTTTAGCAGGCTATCTAGTATGAGTTTTACTTCTCTTCCTTTAATTTCCTTATTCCCCAGAAATCCGCAGCTTAGAACATTTGTCCTGGAAGGCTTCCTGAGGTCACTGAGCCTCTTCAGTTTACAGGTGAAGAAACTGGGGTCTAGGAAACATCAGTGACTTGATGAAGTCCTAATACCAGGGCTAGTACTGCACTCTGCGTGCTCATTCCAGTGCTCTTTGTGTCATATATGCACGGTCTCTGGTAAGCTACCCAGTGATTCCAGTTCCCCACATTTTTTACATTTGAGGCCTCCTTCTCCCAACATTTAAAGATGAAACTTTTAGTAAAATATGCAGAGAAGAAGGGGCAGATTATATAAATTAATGAAGTTATAACTAAAGAAACTTCAAATTCTTTACAATCTATGAAAGCTTTGAGTAATTTGAAGGCAGTCTTGTCTGTTTCTTTCTCTGTCAGGTAAAGAATATGAATTTTAATGATGAAATGCATTCTTATTTCACATTTGGAAATCTTTACCATTTGTATGTTTCAGTTTTTTCTTGAAAAACATAGCTTCAACTGATACTTTTTAGCTAGGTGATTAATGGTTTAATAGTGAATGGTCTTATTTTAAAGAAACCTATTTTTATTATTTCTACTTGTATGAGAGTAGAACTTTAAAGGCTACTAATTACCTTCCCTAAAGCTCAGAGCTCCGTAGGTTTAGTGTCTGGTTCAGTCTACCCCGTGATTGCTAATTATCTTATTAGCTTTTATAAAGGCTTATTCATGGGGTTGGTAGTGATATTGTACCAGTTTGGACAATGTGTTCTCTCTTTAAACTACTCATGAGAATATTGTCAAGTATTCTGGGCCTATGCCATGCTTATAGCCATCTATGTTAAAAGGAACATTTTTCTATAATTAGGTAATATGTAAAACATACCTCTTTTGAAGACCTTCTAAAAAGTTATTAAATCTTCTTGACTGTGCATGCCTGTCTATTAGAAAAAGAAAAAGAACTAGAAAAGTACAGATAAAATTTGTTAAAATATTTGCTCTGAGGATCCTTTTTAACAACTAAGTATGGTTCTTCATGCTTACATGACTAGAACTTATTTCTCTTCCTTCCAGTGACTTAAATTGCTGTTTAATGAATTACCATCCTTCACCTGTTTATTATTTTATTTAGTACTTAGCAAACATGTATTGAAAATCTGTGTGCTGGAGACCTCCATTAGGAATAATAAAATAGGAAACAAGCTAAATGGCTAAAAAGGTTTGGTTAAATTAATTTATTTATTCATTCATGAATTATGTGTCTTGGCCATCTTTAGGTTAGGCATTGGCGATTATACTTTTGAGCAAAATAGGCACGCTTTTTTATCTCATGGAAATTCTATGGAGAAAACAACTTTATAAAATCATCATGCAATCATAAATGTTATTACAGCTGTTGAAAGTTATGAAGGGAGTGATATATGGGCATGAGAGGGTTTATAATAGGAGGACCTTGCCCAGTCTGAGGTACTAAGGAGCGGCAAAAATGAGGGTGTGGTATTACTATGTCCATTGATGTGGGATATCCACATAACATTATTAAGGAAAAATAAGTTGTAAAGCAGTATGTATAGTATAATTTTTAGTTATACAAACATTATACATATATACAAAAATATAGGATGATATGAAAATGTTAACACAGCAGTTAACTGTTAAATTATGGATGGTTTTCATTTTCTCTTATACCTATCTCCCTTTTCCCTAGTTTTTTTTACTATCATTATATATTATTTGGGTAATGAAAACAAACTAAAAAGAAAAAAGGTATTCACAGTCTCTGTTCCTGAAGAGCTTGTGTCCTAATGAGGGAGACAAAGTGCACAAGCTGTGACAGTGTGTTATGGAATATCATATAAAAGTGTTGTATATTGAAAGCCAGGTGACTCTGGTTTCCTAGGTTCCAAAATAAGGCAGATTGATGGTTGGCGCAGGGACCACTATTGTCTTGGTTTCTACCGCTACTGTAACAAATTGCCACAAACTGAATAACAACAGAGTTAAACAACAAAGTCCTATTAAATCAGAATTCTGTATATAACATGGCACAGCTGGTTTCCTGCTCTAGGTTTCACCAGGCTGAAATCAAAGTGTCAGGAGGGCTGTGTTCCTTATTAGAGGCTCTGGGGAAAGACTCTTCCAAGTTCATTCAGGCTGTTGACCGAATTCAGTTCCATGAGGCTGTAGAACAAGTCCCATTTCCTTGCTGGCTGTCAGTCCCATTGTCAGCTTCCAGAGGCAGCCTATGTATTCTACAGCCTATATTCTATGCCTCGTGATCCCCGTCCTGCAGCAACAGCAGGTCAAATCCTTCTCATGCTTCATTCAGTCTGTCTTCTTTAGGGTAGCATCTTAGGTCTAGATTGTCTATGTGGGTTGAAGAACCTCTCAGCCACTGACTGGGGGTACAGGGACAGTGATTTTAAATAGGATTTTAGAGACCCAGTAGGTGTTGGGGATTCAGGGCAGGGCTTGCATTCTAGTAGGGAAAAATCAAAGTAGGTCTCCATGAAGGCAAGGGATAAACTGGTGATTGGATGGTCATGTGGGGTCTTGGGCCAAGAGATGGGATTCTGATTAGAATGCCAAGCTTGCTCCTTAGCTGAAGAACATCATAGGCTGAGTCTACTGGCTAACCTAAAGCTGAGTGAAAGCTGGCACACACAGTCAGGAGCTCCAGACTGTTTTGTGGAGTGTAGAGGATTAGGAGAGGAGAGGTAGTGTATTTCATTGTGCTCATGCTTGAGTTTTACATAGTGTTTGGGTATTCTTCAGAGCAGCCCAGGGGTTCGCCTGTTCATTCCCACATGTAGAGATAAGTTTGAACAAATGGAGATACTCTAAGTCTTTGACAAGTTTGCTTTGAGGAAAAGAACTCTCCTCTCTGTCTCCTGTCAAATATTCCCTGATGACAACATTAACCTACCACCTCTCCTAGTTTGGCTCACCATGAAAAAGAGCAGCCTAGATAGATACTTGACTTGAATTTGCATTTGTGGACTCATTTTCCTACAGATTTATAAACATTTGGAAATAATAATGTTTATGATGTTTTAAATGGAAGCACATTGTTACTGTTTATGCAGTTTTTCCTAAATTTTCATTTTTTGTCATGGAAAATGTTAGAAGTTATAAAGATGATAGCTAAATTTCCAGCAGGCAAATTTGTAAAGGCATCTTTGGAAAATATATTTTGTCATATTTTATGACCACACCACTCTTTAGCCTGAATTTTTAAAACGTTTTGTGAAGGTGACATCTGTATTACTAAGTATAATTCTGCCTTTAGGATAAGAATAGCTATCCATAATACTGCTAGCAATTTGAAAGAAGAGCACCAACTGCATAATTTAGAAAACGAAGGAGTTGAAAGTTGAAATGTTTTACAGATTCTAAATAGGGAAGTAAAAAGCTATGTAACAGAATTAAATGACATGCATGCACTGAGGCAGGGTTGAGGATTGGTTTTTCTGTGCATAACCTGCTTAGGTGTACACTTGCCATATCTAAGTTAAACAGCTGGTTATACATGCTCAACCCAGAATCTCACTATCTGAATTGGTTCCAGGTTATCCAAGCAACTATAAAGATGCTAAAAAGCTTTTTTTGTTGTACATAAGCTCATAAATATGATCTTTGTAATATACTTTAATTACTAACTACAACTCTGAATTTTATAGTCATCAGTTTGCCACCTACTTATGTTGATCTGGATGTGAGAGTTGAGAGCAACTGAGAAGTTGGGGAGTACTCAGGTCACATATAACCACCTTCACTTCTGACACTAATTGCAAGTTGAGGGTCCCTCAGACTCCTTTTACTTTTTACACCAAGTGCAAGTTCAGGGTCCCACAAGACCACCCTTAGGTTTGATAATTTGCCAGAAAGCCTTGCAGAACTCATTGAACTGTATTATACTCACAGTTACAATTTATTATAGGGAAAGGTTACCAGTTAAAATCAGCCAGCAAAAGAAGCACATAGACAGAGTATCTGTTCTCTCCCTGTGGAGTCAGGGTGTATTACTTTCCTGGCATTGATGTGTGACAATACGCATGGAATATTGCCAGCTGGTAAGCTCACCCAAGTCTCAGTGATCAGAATTTTTATTGGGGCTCCATTATGTAGTCATGATTCATTGCCCACATGGCTGATTCAGTCTCCATTCCACCTTGTCAAGCTGACACCACAGCATTCAAAATTTCTAGTCTCATGATACTGCTGGTCTTTGTGAGATCAGTCAACCCCCACCCCAAATTCTATCTGGCTTGGCCTGTCCCCACCCTAAATCACATTGTTAAACTATTTGCCATGACCCAAGACTCCAAGCAAATAAAGACACTCCTAGAAGGCTAAGAGATTAACTCCTAGAAGTTTAGAACAAAGTCCAGACTACTTTTGAGTAGGTTAGATTCTTTACTACGCACTGGGACTCATTAGATAAGTTAGCTTTTGTAAAGTATGTTTTCAAGATGAAATTTAAAATATTTTACTATTTTAGTTTTATTCAGGTACAATTTATAATAATTTACCCATTTAAGTGTCCAGTTTGAGTTTTGGTAACTATATATAATCATTCATCCTCCACCACAATCCATACTTCTGTTGTCTCCACAAAATTACCTCATGTCTTATGAAGTCAATCCTTGGCCCCTATCCTTGTCCCCAAGCCACCACTGATCTGCTTTCTGTCAGTATAGTTTTGCCTTTTCTAGAACTTCATATACATGGAATCATAGAGTATATGGTGTTTTATGCCTGGCTTTTTAAACATAGCATAATACTGTTATTGAAATTCATCCTTGTTATTAAATATGTCAGTAGTTTTTTTTCTTTTTATTTACTGAGTAGTATTCCATTGTGTGGATATATCACATTTTGTTTCTGTTTACCAGCTTTGGAATATTTGGGTTATTTCCATATTTAAAATTATTTTTTTCTATTGTGACTAACACTACTTTGAAAATTATGTACATGAAGTTGTATGGGCATGTATTTCATTACTCTTGGGTAGATACCTAGGATTGGGTTTTCTGAGTAATACAAGTGAGGGTGTGTTTAACTTTATAAGAAACTGCTAAACTGTTTTCCAAAATGATTGTATCATTTTGCATTCCCACTAAGAAAGTAGGAGGGTTATAGTTGCACCATCTCTTCACTAACATTTCATATTGTCAGTCTTTTTCATTTCAACTATTCTAGTATGTGTGCAGTAGTATCTAATTGTGGCTTTAATTTGTATGTTTTTAGTGACCAGTGATGTTGAGCATCTTTGTAAATGCTGGTTGACCATTCGTGTATCTTCTTTTGTAAAGTATTTATTCAAGTCTTTTGCACATTGGTTTAACAAATTGGTTTATTTGTTTTAAACAGTTATGTGAGTTATTTACGTATTCAGGATACAAGCCCTTTATCAGGTATATGTTTTGCAAATATTTCTTTGATCTGTGTTTTGCCTTTTTGTGTTACTTAATGGTATCTTTTGACACAGCAAATGTTTTTAATTTTAATGGATAATTATCCATTAGGTAAATTTTAGAAACAAACTCACAATAATATCTTTTTAATGGTTCATCCTTTTTGTGTTCTAAAAAATTTTTGATGCACCCAGAGTTACAAAGTTTTTTTTGTTTTCTTCTAGAAGGTTTTTATTTAGCTCTTACATCTATTTTTGTAATCCATTTTGGTTTTATGATCCATAATGTTTGTGTACAGTATAAAGCAGTCAAGGTTTATCATTGTTTTTCTCTATACAAAAATCTAGTTATTCCAGCATCATTTATTGAAAGACTGTCTTCCCCACTGAATTACCTTGATGCCTTTGTAAAAAATAGATTTTAAGTCAGGGCATGAGAGGAAGCTGATGGAGGTACCAATACTATGGAAAAATAGTCTATCTAAAATTAAACAAAATAAGGATATTACCTTTTTATATTATTGTTTTAAATAACTAATCACAACAAATCATATAAAAGAGATAAATGGAATATGTGTAGGTCAACAGAGAGAAAAACAGTACTAACCCAGATGTTTAGGAGATTCAATAAAAACATCTTCAGATGAGATGCTTAAATCATGGTTATAAAACATAGACCTAACTCAACTCAGTCATTTAACTTATCAGTAGACAAAATATAATGAAAAAGATAATATTTGTTTTATTAAAAAACTGGAATTAACAAGATACAGAGCCAAATACAGAGAATTACAATACATTAATATAAAGGAAAGAAAACAAGAGAAATATCTACTCCTGGCCAGGGAGTCTTAATATAACAAAGATAACAATACTAACAAAGTTAATTTATAGATTTAATACAGTAGTAGTTAAGATCCCCATAGGATACTGAATTGAGCTTGAGTGATAGTGTAAATCACAGAGTAAAGGAGCAGGCAGGAACTTCAAGGGAGGAGCATTAAAAAAAATTATTCCTGTTCACAAAATAATTTGAGAGGATTAGAATTAGATGCGTATGTTTTAAGACAATTAAATTGAGGTAAAAGATCAGGAACCACACCATGACTGAGAAGAGATTAGACCAGGAATCTAGGCTAAGCATAGTTACTGAAGTTGAACACCAGATTAACTGTGAACTTGCTGGCTTTGAAGGTGGAAAAGGAAATTTGTGGGTTTCACCAGAGGCTGCAAACCCAAAGGCCGCTAGTCAGACACTATAAATCACTTACATGGCCTGGGAATAAGATAACAGGGAACATTGGACATTTTGAACTTGATTTGTGTGTGCCCCATAAAGGACAAAGCTACTACTCAGTTGCGGCCAATTTTTGGCATTCCGGTAGATGGGCCCAGCGATGCTAATTTTTCAAGAGAAGCCAGAAATCTATTGGTGAGAGAGTAAGGGGGCACCCATGACCTATTCTCATAGATGGTTCAAGCTTCTATAGCAAGATCTCACAGACTAGGTAGTTTTTAACCAATTTATTTCTCTTAGTTCTAAGGCTGGAAGTCCCAGATCAAGGCACCAGCATGATCCCATTATCAGAAGGGTCCATTTGCTGGTTCATAGGTGGCACCCTGTCACTGTA
The DNA here is from genome assembly GCF_040802235.1 of Manis javanica. Classification (NCBI taxonomy): domain Eukaryota; kingdom Metazoa; phylum Chordata; class Mammalia; order Pholidota; family Manidae; genus Manis; species Manis javanica. Next base: position 25,907,456 of record NC_133157.1, on the reverse strand, counting down.
CTCCCACATGGTGGAAGAGGATAGAGATCTCTTTGGAATCTCTTTTTTAAGCCACTAATCCCATTCATGAGGGTGCCAACGTCATGGCCTAATCACCTCCTAAAGTCCCCTAATACCATCACCTTTGGAAGTTAGGGTTCAACATGTGAATTTTGGGGGGACACAGTCAGACTATAGCTCCTCTTGATCCTCTAAGTTCTAAATATGGGCAATTAGTTCTAAATATTGGCCAAACAAAACATGTGAGGGGAGGGGTTACTCATTGTCTGAATGAGGGTTATGTATTTATAGTTATCATTGTTTAATGATTGTGTAGCTTTGAGTAGAACAAAAGGAGTTTTGCATTCAAGACCAAAAGCTATTCTAAAAAGTACATTAACAAGACTACCTGAATGTAGGTTAATAACAATCATAGAAACAAAACAGAAATATCAGAAATAAGCTGGTGGTAGTTTAATATATGAAATCAAGTAATATAAAAAGTGAAAGCAGTTGCTATTTAACAAAAGATGTTGAATAATAATATAAAGAAAAATTCACTTAAATGTATTTTAATCTTATACCTGTGCAAAACAAATTCCAGATGAGTTAAATGTTTTTAAGCAAGTGTTATTTTGTTGTGGAGAGGAGATCATTTGTATGTTGTTTAAGAAATAAAAAAATAAAGTGGTACCAAGCTGGACATGTTTGATTATCAAAAAGTTTAGTTCTCTGATGTAAACATAAAAGCACTGCATTGAGAACAGTATTTGTAGTTTGTAGTATATGATTATTCAGTATATTGGGTATATTTCCCTAGGATAGATTCAATAGACAGATAATCAAGGATGTTTACACTGAAGAAAATAACATTAATGTGTTTGGCCTAAAGATCTTTGTAAAGTGAAGATAATAGTATCTACTTGCTATGGAATTTGGAGGAATAAATATGATAAATGATGTATGCTCCTTAGCACAGTACCTGGAACCATAAATGTTAACTGGTATTTACTATGATCATCTTCATTATTATCATCTTCCAAAACAAGTTTCAAAGTTACTTACCATAGCTTCTTCCCTTTTTAATCCAGATGGAGAAACACAGCTATTTTAACCAAGTTTACATTTGTGTAGTTTCCAGGGCACTTTCTCATATTCTGTCTCAATGATTCTTACTAGCCCTGGGAACACTTTAAATTTCTTCTCAGTGTGGGCTTTCAGGATTTACTTCTCCATAGTCACAGGTTGGTCTGTGTCATCACCCTTAAGTGCTTCACCTATAACATCAATTCAGACTAACTCCAGAATTCCTTGTTCTGACCACAACCTGCACTCCTTCCAGTTTGCATGTTCTCCTTTGCGCCCTGGAGCCATTCTTTGCTGCTCTTCCTTTGACCTCTGTACTTACTCTTAAATGCTCTTCTTTCTCTACTTTTATCCTTATTTTCTCTTGTAATAGACTTTTTTCATAATGTGTGACAGTATCTAGTGTCTGTCTCTGCCTTACTCTGTCTTTCTTAAAAATTAAGAAGAAATCTATGCTGGGCAAAGGTTTGCATGGTTATTTCTCCAAAGAAGAGAGATGAATGGCCAATAAACACATTGAAAGATGCTCAACATGGAAATGCAGATCAAAACCACAATAAGTTACCACTACACATACACAACAGTAGACATTAGTGTTGGCAAGAACGTGGAGAAATTGGATCCCGCATACATTGCTGGTGGGAACATAAAATGGTGCACCCACTCTGGACAGCAGTCTAGCAGTTTCTGAAAACATGAAACAGAGTTACCATATAACCCAGCAGTGCCACTTCTTATTATCTACTCCAGAAAAATAGAAACATATGTCCATAGAAAGACTGTATATAGTAGTTCTTAGCAGCATTATTCAGATTTCCTCTCTTCTGGACACCTAACCTGACTCTCCATTTGTAAGGCCCTTTTGATGCATCTCTGCTATGCTCTTTTCTCTGCTGTAGCATTTACACGGGGTTGTAATTGCCTCCTACGCTGGACTATAAATGCTGGGAAGGGATATACTTGTTTGTGTTGGTCTCATTTATCATTGTATTGCTAGTTCTTATTTAGCTCTGCACCTTGCAGAGGTGTTCAGTAAATTAATGAGAGTATTTCCTTCTACCTAAAATATCTTTTTCCTTTCCTTCCCTCTACCTCTGCTCTACTTGGAAAAATCTTATATGATTAAAACCCATTTATTATCTCAACAAATAAGTAAGGAACACCTTCCTCATTCCAGGCACTTTTTAGGCACTGAGGATAGAGTGATGAATTAGACAGCAAATATTCTGCCTTCTGGGAGCTGATATTTTACCAGTGGAGAGAGATAATAAACAGATGAACAAGTTAAATATACAGTGTGTTGACGAGTGTAAATGCTGAGAGAAACAAATAAAGGAGGAAAGATGGTTAAGGCACGTCAGAGTAGAGAGATGACATTTTAGATTAGGGTGGGCAGGGAAGGCTTCATTGAGGTGACTTTTGAGTGAAGGCTGGAAGCAAGTGAGGCAGATAATAATGGCAGTCCCGCTCTCTGCAAAAAGAACACTCCAGGCTGATAGAAGTACAGGGGCCCAAGGAGAGAGTGCCCCAGAGTAAGGAACAGAAAAGAGACCAGTGGGACGTGAGGCCAGAGGGATAAACGTCCCCTGAGTTTTGCTCTTCTAATCCAATCCCTGGGCTTTCTCCACAGTTGGAAGTTGTTTTCAGTTCTTAGCACTGTGAGTTTACCAGAAAGGACTATAAAAGTTTCTCTTCGTAGCAGTTGCCTGTGAATCAAGGGCTTCAGAAGTTGCTGGTGTAGAAGGCTGATGGTCAGAGTTCAGTCACCTCTTTGGAGGTTGGGAAGGTGCACACTTAGGCATTTTTCTAGCACATGCCACTGCTTTCTCAGGACATTTTTGCCTCTTGTTCTTGAGGACTGGGGAGGCAATTGGAAAGGGGGACATCACTGCCATCAGCCTCGTGCATTGGGTTTTCCACAGTTCACCACAGTCCTTTTCTTCTGTTCTCTAGTTTGTGTCCATGTAGTCTTGGCAGCATTATAAACATTGTACAGTTCTCTAAGCTACTATCTCGAGTTAGAATTTGAAGACAGTCAGTGCTGTTAACTTGTTTCTCTCTGTCCCCTTAGCTTTTTTTCAGAAAGTTGAAGGTCAGCAGAGTTTAAGGTAATGATGTATTTCTGTTAGTTGTGTGGGGTTAGTTTGGGGTTTTGTAGTGTGCTGGCCTCACAACCTTATCTTACATAAGACAGCCCGTCACCAGGCAGTTGGATCCCACCCCGGTGGGATGACTGGACTTGCCTTGCTGGCATCCCACACAGGAAGGAGGAGGCCTCCTCTGGGCAGAATTCCACTGTGGGGAGAGTACAGATCCAGGGCTCTCTGCAGTCTATATTTAGCAATAGCAGAAACGTCCACCAGGCAGTCATGTTTTTCCTTTTGGTGTAGTTCACTAATGGCAGCATACTCTGTGGAAAAGACCTATAAATTGTAAATTGATACGAGGTAATAATTGGAAAAATGACCAGACTCCATTTTTATTCCCCTCTGGGGGTAACACATGTCAGGAATCACTAAAGCAGAGGGCGACAGAGGGATTTTTCAGCCAGCTTTCCAGCTTTGTCCTGCAGTGCTTCTATCCTGATTAGAGAGGAGAGAAGCCAAATTCGGCAGGAGGCGGCCAGCAGACCTAGTATCTGTTTGCCACCTTTTGCTCCAAAAAGCCTTGCTGCAGAGAGTTGCCATGGCAGCAGGAGGCAGTTTAATGGCAAAGGCTCATCTCTGGAGCAGTGCCGCTGGTACCCCAGCCTTCCCCTCTCTGGCCTTCAACCTGAGGGGCTGGTTATACCAGGGCATCACCATGCTGTGGCCATTTGGAAGCACACTGCCTAATGGAGCACAGCTGTAAGATCCTCCACGTTCTGGGGATGGCTATTTTCTGTGTCCCCTGTTTCTCCTTGGCTTTAGTCCGTTGATGTCCCATCCTCTAGTCCACCTTAGCAAATTATCTGCAGTCCCTTAAGTATGCTCTTTCCTGCTTCTGTCCTTTTATACATGCAGTTTCCGCTCATGAGAATGCTCCCTTCCCTATCTGTGTGGAAAATTCTGACTCATTTTGAAAATGTGGTTTAGATACTGCCTCCTGCTCTATAATGCTTCCTCTAACTCCTTATCCTCTGTGCAGAATTATGCTATTTCCTTTGCCATCTCAACACCTTGCCACAGATCACATGATTTTGAAATGAGTCTTTGTATTTTTTTCTCCTCTTTTCTAGACTCTTAAGTTATTTGCCTTCAAGAACTGTTTTATGAATTTCATATTCCCAGGCCTAGCCCAGGAGTAGGCACATAATAAACCCTTAGTAAATTTTGTTGAATGAATGAAGTGTTTCCATATCACCTATTTAATCCTTATGGGAGTGTTGCATACCACGGAGAGGACAGCATTATGTTATGTCCAGGAAGGGCTTCGTCTGCTCTGGAGTTCCAGAGGTTTGCCCCTACTTAATCAGCTGACTTGATTAGTCTATAATTCTTTCTCCATTACCTTTATTCTCACCTTCCAGTTTGAATTGGAGTGGCAGGAGTGGAAAGAGCAGCACTTGGGAGTCAGTCTCCCCAGGGCTGATGGCCTTTAAGAGTCACTCAACTTCTAAGTCTTAGCTCCCGCTTGTTGATTTAGGACGTGTGGTTACAGTACCTATGATGTTTTGTGGCCCAAAGTAAATTCCTGGTAGATCTTACTTTCTTACCCTGCCCCATCATCCGTGAAGAAAGTGAAGGCAAATAGGAGTTTAATATAGCTTTGAGCTATCCCTGGCTTCTTTTTCTGCATCAGGTCACTCAGTGTTCATCTTTTTGCTTTGCTCTGAACAAAGCCTTAAAAGTCACCTCTTCTGTGCCTCTTGTCGCTTTTACTGAGCTTCGGGCTCTGGGGCTTGTTCTCTGCCTCATTGTCCCGATTTCATCTTTGGTGCATCTGTCCCCTAGAGTTTATTGTGTAGATAGACATTTTATGTAGAACTCTCTGCTTTCTTGCCTTTTTATGGATAACTTATTCTTGTATTTCAAAAATTTCCATTTAAAATGAATTTTTATTTTTCTTGCTTTCAGTAATTCCCAGAAACCATCTCAACTGTAGTATGTATTTACATGCCTTACCTGTTGCCCTTTATAGTATTTGCTTTCCAGGTTGTTCTCAGTATTTTTCTCCGTTCCCCTAACTTTTATTTTTTAATTTTTTTATTATATTTATTTTGGCATCATTAATCTACAATTACATGAAGAACATTATGTTTACTAGGCTCCCCCCTTCACCAAGTCCCCCTCACAGTCACTGTCCATCTGCGTAGTAAGATGCTATAAAATCACTACTTGTCTTCTCTATGTTGCACAGATCTCCCCGTGCCCCCCACACACTATACATGCTAATCATAATGCCCTCTTTCTTTTTCCCCACCCTTATCCCTCCCTTCCCACCCATCCTCCCCAGTCCCTTTCCCTTTGGTAACTGTTAGTCCATTGTTGGTTTCTGTGATTCTGCTGCTGTTTTGTTCCTTCAGTTTTCCTTTGTTCTTATAGTGCACATATGAGTGAAATCATTTGGTACTTGTCTTTCTATGCCTGGCTTATTTCACTGAGCATAATACCCTCTAGCTCCATCCATGTTGTTGCGAATGGTAGGATCTGTTTTTTTCTTATGGCTGCGTAATAGTCCATTGTGTATATGTACCACATCTTCTTTATCCATTCATCCACTGATGGACATTTAGGTTGCTTCCATATCTTGGCTATTGTAAATAGTGCAGCAATAAACATAGGGGTGCATGTGTCTTTTTCAAACTGGAGTGCTGCATTCTTAGGGTAAATTCCTAGAAGTGGAATTCCTGGGTCAAATGGTATTTCTATTTTGAGCATTCTGAGGCAACTCCACACTGCTTTCCATAATGGTTGAACTAATTTACATTCCCACCAGCAGTGTAGGAGGGTTCCCCTTTCTCCACAACCTCACCAACATTTGTTGTTGTTTGTCTTTTGGATGGTGGCGATCCTTACTGGTGTGAGGTGATATCTCATTGTGGTTTTAATTTGCATTTCTCTGATGATTAGCTATGTGGAGCATCTTTTCATGTGCCTGTTGGCCATCTGGATTTCTTCTTTAGAGAACTGTCTATTCAGCTCCTCTGCCCATTTTTTAATTGGATTATTTGCTTTTTATTTGTTGAGGTGTGTGAGCTCTTTATATATTTTGGATGTCAACCCTTTATTGGATCTGTCATTTATGAATATATTCTCCCACACTGTAGGATGTCTTTTTGTTCTATTGATGGTGTCCTTTGCTGTACAGAAGCTTTTTAGTTTGATGTAGTCCCACTTGTTCATTTTTGCCTTTGTTTTCCTTGCCTGGGGAGATATGTTCATGAAGAAGTCACTCATGTTTATGTCCAAGAGATTTTTGCCTATGTTTTTTTCTAAGAGTTTTATAGTTTCATGGCTTACATTCAGGTCTTTGATCCATTTCGAATTTACTTTTGTGTATGGGGTTAGACAGTGATCCAGTTTCATTCTCTTACATGTAGCCGTCCAGTTTTGCCAGCACCATCTGTTGAAGAGACTGTTGTTTCCTCATTGTATGTCCATGGCTCCTTTATCATATATTAATTGGCCATATGTGTTTGGGTTAATGTCTGGAGTCTCTATTCTGTTCCACTGGTCTGTGGCTCTGTTCTTGTGCCAGTACCAAATTGTCTTGATTACTGTGGCTTTGTAGTAGAGCTTGAAGTTGGGGAGTGAGATCCGCCCCACTTGATTCTTCCTTCTCAGGATTGCTTTGGCTCTTCAGGGTCTTTGGCAGTTCCATATGAATTTTAGAACTATTTGTTCCAGTTTGTGCAAGAATGCTGTTGGTAATTTGATAGAGATTGCATCAAATCTGTATATTGCTTTGGCAGGATGGCCATTTTGACAATATTAATTCTTCCTAGCCAGGAGCATGGGATGAGTTTCCATTTGTTAGTGACCTCTTTAATTTCTCTTAAGAGTGTCTTGTAGTTTTCAGGGTATAAGTCTTTCACTTCCTTGGTTAGGTTTATTCCTAGGTATTTTATTCTTTTTGATGCTATTGTGAATGGAATTGTTTTCCTGATTTCTCTTTCTATTAGTTCATTGTCAGTGTATAGGAAAGCTACAGAGTTCTGTGTGTTAATTTTGTATCCTGCAACTTTGCTGAATTCCAATATTAGTTCTAGTAGTTTTACAGTGGAGTCTTTAGGGTTTTTTATGTACAATATCATGTCATCTGCAAATAGTGACAATTTGACTTCTTCTTTACCAATCTGGATTCCTTGTATTTCTTTGTTTTGTCTGATTGCCATGGCTAGGACTTCCAGTACTATGTTGAATAACAGTGGGGAGAGTGGGCATCCCTGTCTTGTTCCTCCATTCCCCTAACTTTAAGTTCAAAGTTCACTGGGCTGTTTTGCAACTCTCCTTGCAAATGTGTCCTTCTCATTATCATGTGATCATGCTGGGTGCGTGTTGTCTGTGGCAATGCCTGCAAGTGTCTAGACTGTTTAGTTTGTGGAGTGATTTTCTCTTGTTGTTTCTTTTCCTTCTTCATTCCCACTTTTGGTATTTTATTCATCCTAGCTCCTTAAGTAATGTAAAACTTAAACAGAGCTGCTTTCACTGAGGGTGGCAATGAAAATTGGCTTTTATTTAGGTTTATGGATAATCAGTGACAGTGGTTCTCCACTCTGAAAGGATGGGTCATAGGGACCAAGGTGCATAATCAGAGTTGCCTAAAATGCTTTCTCAAAATTCAGTTGCCACATCCCTTTCCAACTGTTTGCTTAATGGTGGAGTGAAAGTAGTCTGAGTGTTTTAAGATACAGTTCCAGACAGACAACTGTTTTATAGCCTCTGATGTAGTGTCTCTCACCTTCTGAGTTGAAAAACACTCATCTGTAGATTTGTTAGTTATACCAATCTGGTCTGCCAATGCCATGCTTACTTTTTTTCTATTAAAGTAGCATTGATATACAATATCATGAAGGTTTCACATGAACAACATTGTGGTTTCAACATTCACCCATCTTATCAAGTCCTCACCGCCCCCCACCCCCATTGCAGTCACTATCTATCAGCATCCTAAGATGCTGTCTTCTTTGTGCTATACTGCCTTCCCTGTGATCTACCTATATTGTGATTGCTATTTATAGTGCCCCTTAATTCCCTTCTCCCTTCTTCCCCAACCCTTTCCCTTTAGTAACTGGTAGTCCCTTCTTGGAGTCTGTGTCTGCTGCTACTTTGTTCCTTCAGTTTTGTTTTGTTTTTATATTCCACAAATGAGTGAAGTTATTTGGTATTTGTCTTTCTCCGCCTGTCTTGTTTCACTGAGCATAATACCCTCTAGATCCATCCATGTTGTTGCAAATGGTAGGATTTGTTTTCTTCTTATGGCTGAATAATATTCCATTGTATATAAGTACTGCATATTCTTTATCTATTCATCTACTGATGAACACTTAGTTTGTTTCTGTATCTTGACTATTGTAAATAGTGCAGCAATAAATATAGGGGTGCATAAGTCTTTTTGAACAGGGGCCTTGTTTTCTTTAGGTAAATTCCTAGGAGTGGAATTACTGGGTGAAATGGTATTTCTATTTTTAGTGTTTTGAGGAACCTCCATATTGCTTTCCTCAGTGGTTGAACTAATTTATATTCCCACCAGCAGTGTAGGAGGGTTCCCCTTTCTCTGCATCCTCGCCAGCATTTGTTGTTTCTTGTCTTTGTGATGTTGGCCATCCTAACTGGTGTGAGGTGATATCTCACTGTGATTTTAATTTGCATTTCCCTGATGATTAGTGATGTTCGGTGCTATGCTTATTTGAGAGTTGGTCATTTGTTTCATTTCAAAAAAATGAAACTGACACATATAGTTCATTTTGTTTGAAGTGAAAACTGAAGCTAAGGATTTATTTATCTGGCTAAGGGCATTTTTAAATCAAAAGGCAAGAAAGGTGCAGGGTTTTTTCTTTTTTAAAAATTTATCTACTTTTATTAGAATATAGTTGATATACAGTATTATATTGGTTTCAGATGTACAACACAGTGACTTGATAATTATATACATTACTAAATACCACAGTAAGTGTTTTTACCTCCGCTACCATACTGAGACAATACAATATTATTGGTTCTATTCTCTATGTCATAAGAAAGTGCAGTTTAATCATAAATTTGTCTATTTGACACAGACACTTTTCGTACTCTGTAAATATTCAGTTAAGTACCAATTAGTTAAAATGTAATTACCTATAAACATGTTTGCATGGATTGGATGAACTTCACAATGCTGGAAACAATATTAGAAGTTAATAAAGAAGAGTTAAAATTATTTGTAGGAAATATTTTGAGAATAGAGAATATTGGAAGGAATGAAATTGAGAATTAGAGAAACTAGGTTTGAATTCATGTTTTGGCATCTAATAGCTCTTAGCATCTCAGTTTTGTCCTCTATAGAATGGTGATAGCCTCTTTTTCATAAAGTTGTTGTGAAGACTGAGTAAAATCACGAATGTGACAGTTCCCAGCACCCAGACATCCATTAAATGTTAACAGAATCTAAATTTAAGGCCTATAACTTATTTTAAACATGTGTGCATGTGCACACATTTGCTGTGTTAATGTGTATTTGAATATGTAAAATGCATAGAGAATTAAGTTTACTATTTTCTTGGACTGTGGAGTCGGGTGACTGTTCTGAGTGTAATTGTATGTATGTATGTGAATGTGAATCCTCATTTCTTGAGGATGTTTAAAATTATTTTTTTAGTTTTGTTGAAGTGGGTTCTTCCCAACCTGTATAGGCTAAAAAATGTGCAATATCAATTTTACAGTGTTATAATCATTGTAGAATTCTTCTCTCCCTCTTGTACTATTCTCCTTGTGCTTCTTTCACTCTGGAGGCCTACTTAATTCTTATCAAGGCTCATCACCTAATAATCATGAATACTCCTACACAGATTTTTCTTCCAAATGAAAGTTAAATATTAATATGGTAGTCCTATTGTATGACCATATCAGAAAATGTTGAATTTCATGCCTTACTGTCAAATGTAAAACTTGTGAAAAGCAAGTGGTTTTCTTAATGATATGAATCACCACATATATACTCCATGTCAGGTTCCTTAGTACATTGTCAATAACATGACAACAAACTATAGAACAGGCTGCATGCAGTTTTACAGATAAGGAAACCAAGGCTCAGAAGGATAAATATATTCCCCAAGATCAGACAACTATTAAGAAAAAGAACCAGAAAGCAAGATCAGGTTGGTCTGACCCAGTGTATGGTATAAAGCTGCTGCCCAGTCGGAGGGTAAGTTAAGGGAGTATGCTATAAGGTATAAAAGTTGGAAATATAGTGAGAGCACTTTTGACCTTGGAGCAGGCAGAAGCCTGCAGGACAGTCAGACAGGGCATCTGTTCTTAGAAGGCTGTAAAAGGCAGCCTTTCTCTTCAATCTCCCCAAGATTGTTTTTCTACTATCATGTGATTTCTTCAGCTATTTCTCAAGACATTGCCTGTTACTTAGCACTGTGCATTTAACTTCTCTTCCACACTCCGGTTCCTGTACCCACATACTCACCCACCCCCAACAGGATTGTTGTAAGAATAAATGAGTTAATATATGTAAATGTTTAGTACAACATCTAGTACATAGTTATGTATTCAATAAATGTTGGCTACCATTATTTTTTTTCTTAATAGTATTATTGTTAGTGGTGGTGGTGGTGGTGGTAAATGATTCAAAGGTGTTATGACACCTTCCTCAAGGAGCTGAGTGTTCCCTGCCCAGGGGCTGGCTTTATGCAGTAAGTTGCATAGGGTGTCAGGCACGGGCATGCTGAGTCAGATGCACAGGACAGTTGGAGGGGCAGTTAGTATGTAAGTGCTTGTTTCTACACAAAAGTTGCCAGGAAGTTTTCCTCTATGCCCTAGTTCCTTGTCAGCAGCCATAGGCAGTCTTTGAATCCCACTCCAAAGCACATCTTTCTGCCTGGCTTCTTTTCTTTCCTTTTATCTATGTAGAGCAGTAATGGTGTTGTAATCACTAACAGGGTTACAGAAATTCATTTTTTTAAGTTGGTGGTTCGTAGCTTAAGCTTATGCCTGACCTTTATGCTGGGTTCCTAGCCCCTGGCTCCACTGAAGTATGCAGTGTTACTCCACCTGCAGAGGCCTGTCTTGTCTTCCCCTGCACCACACACACTTTTTTTTCTATTTAATTTTTTTCTGGTATCCCTTTATATTGTCCATCCCAGCATGTATTAACTGTATATTTTTGCTTTTCAGTTTTCTCACCTAATTCTTATATTTGGTTATATTTCCTGATTTGAATCATATTTTGTGTAGCAACAGACTTTAACAATGTGGGAAGGCCTATTGGCAGATAACATGATTTTATAAAACATTCTATGGACCTAGTAGAATTGAAGCCAGGGCTGGAGATTCTTAAACTCTTATCTTCCATAAAAGTATTTCTACCTGTACTCTCTCCCTTGATCTAATCTCAGTTAAGAGCATTTGGACCTTCCTCTTTGGGCAAATGATAATATTTGCAACTTTGTCATCTCTTCTACTTTATAACATTTAAAAATCTGTTTTAGTGTAATTTCTAATGAATCTTCCCTTTTCTAAAAAGTAAGTGTACAGGATATAAAAGGGATCATGGAGGACTTAAGGATTATTTTGTTTGTATGTGATGAACTTTGTCAATAAACAGTATTTATTGTAGTTACCTCAATTAAAATGTCATTTGAGTTCTTTCTAGAACATGAGAGTTTTAAAAAATAAAAGAAAGAAAATTAAAATCATTTTATTTAAACACCCAGAGATGACTATAGTTAAAATATTGGTGTATTTCTCTCTAGCCTCCATTCAACTTTATATATTAATTTTATAATTCATTTTTGTAATGATATATTCAGTAACTAGTTTATATGTAAACTACATTTCATGTTATGTAGCAGTTTTGGGATAATCTAGTAATGGTGTGGGTACAGCTTTGACAAAAAAGAAAAAAACTAAAATTCTTTTTTTAAATGAAAATAGTTTCTGATTGTAAAATACCCATACAAAAATTTAAATATTAGAAAAGTAGATCATGACAAATGATAAGTCCTACAGTCCTCCAACCCCACTGTTAACAGCATATTTATAAGCAATTACTTTTTTAAAAATTCATCTATATTTAGTTCTTGCAGTTTTTTCATTTTTAATTAAATTTGTGAAGGAGTATGAAATAGAAGTTATTTGATTTAAGGCTTAGTCAACTATGCAATGAACCAGAAGGTATGTTACGAAATAATATCTCAATATTTTTCTCCATGCTTTAGGTATGTATTCTTTTTGGATCCATGCAATCTGGACTTGATAAATCGGAAGATCAAGTCTGTGGCACTGTGTGTAGCAGCATGTCCAAGACAAGAACTGAAAACCCTGAGTGATGTTCAGAAGTTTGCAGAGATGAATGGTGAGAGTTTAGACCATCCAAGTCTACCCCCGAGGCATTTACTCTCACTGTAAAATACTGTATGTTTTCATTCCAGTATAAATTTGTCCTTGTGTTAGGTAAATCATCAAGGAACCTTAAAAAGAAAAAGAGAATTGAAAGCACTTTTGGACTTCTTTGATGAAAAAGATGATAGTCATGTCAGGAGCTTATTGAAACTCCAGATTTCTAGGTCCCATTCAAGGAAATACTGATTGAATGGGTTTTTAAGCTCTGGAAATTAGTATACTTTACAAATGTCTTGGTGATTTTGATGTAGCCTGTTTGAGTACTTGGAAATTAGACTATTCTATGTAAAATTTGGGTTTTTTTCCCCCCTTCCTAAGTATTGATTAGGAGTATTTCAATTAGCATATTTTATTTTTATCTCTGAGTAACAATGTAATATATGTCTATTATAGGAAATTTGAAAAGTTCATACAAAAATAATGAAGAAGTAAAAGCCAAAATTTTACCATGTTTCAATGTGTTGGTGTGTTTTGTTTTTTTAATTTAATGTTCTAACCATTTTTCTAAGAATAAAGTTTTAGGAAGCTCTGAGGCTAAACATATGGAAATTAGCCAAGAAAACAAGTATAGTCAATTTCCTGAACCCTAGCTCTGTTCTCTTGGGTTTCTAATTTCAGGAGCTATCCCCAGTTCCATGTGACTTACTAAATTCTCTTCAGAGAATTTTTTTTTTAAACTTCTCTTGAAGGGCCACATACTGATAGCTCCTAAGCTTGTTTTTGGAAATTCCTTAAGGTATTATGTTTGGATTTTGTGTCCTACACACAAAATCCTCAGAGCTACCTATGTCCCACACAAATTCATATACTAGTTCTAGTTCCTTGGAACAAGGGCTGATTGAGGCATCCACTTGGTATAACCTCTAGCAGACTGGAAATAGCCTGGGGACGTAGCTGTACACTACCTTCCTGGCTGCAGTCTTTTGGATGAGGCTGGTAGCCTTCTGAGGGTAGAAGGACTCCAGCCTTCAGACTGGCAGTATTCCTGACCCACTGCTCCAAGCCCTCAGCATAAGGTAGTGGGGAAGAGCATGAGACTGATATGGCTCTGGATTCTAATTCTGCTTCTATTGCTGACTGGCTCTGTAATGAGGGAAGAAGGTGTAGTCTCTCTGAGCCTAGATTTCCTCATCTGAAAAAAAATGTGGATCAAACATAGTGCCTCCATCCTAGGTAGTTGTGAGGATTAAATGAGGTGGTGCATGAAGAATACTTGGCACTCGGTGGGCACTGAATAAGGAGGTACCAGCTATTCTTCAAGATCTCATTTTCTGTTCCCACATGATGTACTCACATGTGTTGATTTGCTGAGTCTAATATCAGAACTATCAGCCCTGTCATTATCAGGTTTCTCAGGGAGGGATGAGGTGTTCCTGAGGGTGTTTTCTAAAATCTTGGACAACGTGGGCATACACGGAAGGTGGTGTCTTTGAGTAGTTAAGAGTATACGCTCTGGAGCCAGATCAGATTATCTGGGTTCAAATGCTGGCCCTGTCACTTGCAAATTTTTTATCTCTCCATACATGTTTTAATACATGAAAAATGTCTTGTCTTTTAATGCATGAAAAATGTTTAGAATAGTGTCTGGCTATTTTAGCAAGTTGCTAAAGAAAGTGTTGGCTGCTGCTGTTAAATTGTTACTATTGTTACTATTTCACCAATGGAATGTAATAGTCTTGTTGCCTCTAGTCTCTACTTTTAGGCCCCTTATATACTGATGCCATATTCATATTACTAGAGCTTCATTCATGTTAATAATCCCTTACTCAGACATCACCAATAGTTAAAAAATAAAGTAAAACTCTATATGTCTTTCCTTGGTATTCAGAGTGTGATCTAGTGTTGAACTGTCTTGTTCCATGTTCTCTTGAACATACTGGATATGAGTCTTAGTCCCTTGAACCCGACATGTCAACTGGAATGCCAGAAGACAGTTAGTTCTTTGTCAGCTATATTACCAGCTGTGACGAGCCACTGGGCAGAAATGCCCATGCTGCCCCGTTGTTATGTTTTGTTTCCAGGGCTGTATCCTAAGCAAATATGATACTGAGTATGGCCTAGTAAGACCTAGTTTATAAGACCCTTCTGGTGAGTTTTGTAGCTTTGTATTTCCCACAGTATTTTGCACAGAGTAGGTGTTCAGGAGTATTAATGAATAAATATTATTTCAGAAAACAGCCTTCTTAAATTAGTGCCTAGCTACAAAGGAACCCTTATGCTTTTGAGGCAGCTGTTTGCAAAATAAGTCAATAGATTAGGCATTAAAAAAAGTAATGATGGCAGCATCAAGAAGCGCATCAGTGGAGGATAAAGAAGATAATAATTTTAAAAGGCAAATAGAAAAACTATAAATTATAATGGAGAGGAAGCTTTTAGTGGAGGGATCTAACCATCTTTATCTTAACAGTGATCCTAAGTTGAAATTTCTGAATTTCTCAAAAGCATCTATATTGTCCTTTGGATTGATGATTTTAAATGGAAGCTGGTAAGATTTAATTCCATCATTATTCTTGTTACTAAGAGGATTCTTTCTCTATTTTTTTGTGTTATCTTTTTTTCCCCTCTTGTCTTTCTATCATTTGAGGTACAAACTGATTTAGAAGGAGCAGGTAGTTTTTATTATTATCATGTGTCCACATGTAATGGCTGTATTTCTGGTAGAAAGTACATAGGCCTTTTGACATTAGACATTTCTCCAAAGAAAATATGAATGGCCAATAATGACATGAAAAGTTTCTCAGCATAGTAATCATAAGGGAAATGCACATCACAGTGAGATACCACCTTACATCTGTTAGGATATCTACTATTCCCCCCATCTCCCCCCAAAAAACCCACAAAACAAACAAATATTGGTGAGGACATAGAAAAATTGAAATTCCTGTGCACTGTTAGTAGGCTATGGAAAAACAGTATGGAGGTTCCTCAAACAATTAAAAGTAGGATTACCACAGAGGATTTTTAGGGCAGTGAAAGCTTTTTTTATAAAACTATAATGGTAGATACATTTGTCCATTCTTATGCAATACACAGCACCAAGAGTGAACCCTAATACAAACCATTACTTTGCGTGATTATGATGTAGGGTCACCAGTTGTATCAAATATACTACTCTCTGGTGGGAAACGTTGGTAATGGGAAAGGCTATAAGCATGCATGGCATCAGGGGGTATATGGGAAATCTTAGTACCTTTCTCTTAATTTTACTGTAAACCTAAACTGCTCTAAAAAAGTCCTTAAAAATATTGATTACCATATAATCCAACAATCCAACTTTTAGGTATATTTCCAAAATAATGGATAACAGGATTTCAGAGATATATTTGCACACTCATGTTCATTGCAGTATCATAATAGTCAAGAGGTGGAAGCAACTAAATGTCCATTGATGGATGCATGGATAAAGAAAATATGGTATATATACACAATGGAATATTAGTCGGCCTTTAAAAATAAGGAAATCCTGTCGTATGCTACAACACTGATGAATCTTGAGGACATTTTGCTAGGTGAAATAAGCTAGAAACAGAAAGACAAATACTGCTTGATTCTACTTATATGAGGTACCTAAAGTAGTCACTAAGATGAAAAAATTTTCACTAAGATGAAAAAATTTTAGAGATCTATTGTACAACAATGCATATAATTAACACTGCTGTACACTTAAAAAATATTAAGATAGTAAATTTTTCTTGAAAAGGAAGGAAATTCTGACACATGCTATAGTATGAATGAATCCTGAACACAGTATGTTAAGTGAAATTTAAAAAAGGAAAAATACAATATGAGGTATTTAAGAGTAGTCAAAGTCATGGAGACAGAAAGTAGAATAGTAGTTGCCAGAGGCTACAGGAAAGAGGGGATAGACTGTTATATGAGAAAAGAGTTTCAATTTTGCAGGATGGAGAGTTTTGCAAGATGGAGTGGTGATGGTTTTATAACAGTGTGAATGTATTTAATGCTGCTGAATTGTACAATTCAAAATTGTTAAGATGATAAATTTTTTGGTGTGTGTATTTTGCCATAATTAAAAAGTTCATGAAAGAGAAAGATCCTGCTTGGAGTAGTAATCTTTTAAATGATAATTTTAAGTCTTCTTTTAAAATGCAAGGTAAAATTAACATTTTCTTATGAGAGTGAAAAGATAATATAAATCCTTTTTAAAGAGTTTTTGCAAGAATTTTTCTAAGAATTTCCATGACAGCATTTGAAAGTATTTTTTTAGCTTTTACAACTATCCATTCATGTGAACTCTTATTACCTTTGCAAATTATTTAAAATCTGTATAAGAAGAAGCTACCTTGGTTCCTGTAATAATGTTTGTAAGAAATGCACTTATCAGGCAAAAAAATATTTCTTCAACTCTTCTAGACAAGAAAGATGAGTTGTTTTCTGGGGTACTTAAGTTTGTAGAATGCCTCTGTCAAGTATGTCTGACTAGAATAGTAAGTTTGGAAGAAATAGCTGGAAATTCGTTATATGGAGATGCTGCCATATTGCAAAGAGCTTTTAGATTTAGTTCCAAATTACAGAACAATTTAGATGAATGTAAATGTGTAAGTTCTAGTACATGAGTTGGGTGGTAGATATACGAGTGGTTCATAGTTTATATATGACACAATTATCATATGCTAGAGAATAAAACAATTTAAAATTGCCTTTTAAAAATTAAAATTGCCAAATACCACAAGGACTCAGCATTAAATTTCTTTGGTTCTTTATCATTTTCCTGCAATAGAGCATGAGTTTCTGGAGCGGGAGTGGTGGTGGGGGACGATCATGCTCTATTCATCTCTGAATAGCAAAGCCTTAATATAAAACTCCATGTAGTAGCTATTCAGTGCTTTTTGAAAGAACGATGGATGGGAATTCCCTCTTCATCTCTATTGCCACTTAATAGTTTCTTGTTCTCTCAATACACTTTATCCTTTGCTCAACTCTGTATCTATATGAGTTGCCACCAGCAGGTAATTTTTTTAGCTTCAATCTAGCCTGAATTACTGTGAATCTGTTTTTATTCATCTCTAAATAATTCATTTTATTCTTTCATTTCTTTTCTATATATTCTCCAAGTGATTATTCATATCTTTTCTTCTCTTGTTCTTCCTCTTTCCTAAATTTATGCCCTACTAAGAAAACAGAAACCATCTGGTGGGAGCTGCCATCTGAGTTCTTATTTTCAGCAGAGCATGAATTTCCATCTAATTTTTTCTTCCCTCCAGCTTCTGATGAACAGATTTCTTTCTTAATTTATTATCATTATTTCTAAAAACTCAAATAATGTATACATTGTAGAGGTGAAAAGAATTCCACCTCCCTCTGAAGCTAACTTAAGCTTTGTGTGGTATTTTCATCTCAACCCAGCTAGACCATGACAGGTGGCAAAGAAAGTGAAGACAATGCCTGCTCAGACAGTTCTTTCCTTTCCTGTCTCCCAGCTCTAATTCTAGCCCTACCACCACCTTTGGCCCATAGTTCACCCTTCATTTTACTCCACCATCCCCATTGTTCAGTGTGGGCATCTGAGTCTGAATAGATAAATCAGACTTAATTTATGCATTTTGTTTCAATATGTCACTTATTGGTACCTACTTTGTGCCATGCAGTGTGCCAGATGCTTTGCATGCCATTTTATTCTTTCCACTTGCAATCTAAATTCTAAACAGCAGAAATGAGAATGGACTGTGAGTAAGCTGGAGGCTAACTGCATGTTGTCAATTGGTGCTAATATTTTACATGGAATTCCTTACTACCTTTTGCATTACTCTTGTCCATCTATTTTATGATACATGTGTTGTTTGCCCTAACATAATAGTAAAATGACAGAAATCTTTTTTTTCCATTTGTTTTGTGTCCCATTTGTAGTGAAAAAGCACTCCCATTTAAGAGTGCTTCTTCAGTATACTGCATTTTGTATAAATTCTGGGAGCTTTATGATGTGCCATTTTGGCCATGTTCATATTTGGAATAGAGCCATGTTTGGAGCTTTCTCAGCGATTGTTATTTTGCCATTTAAAACCTTGAAAGATGATCTGATCTATTCAGCCTTTTGATTATCAGTACCTAGTTGTTCAGAGTTCATATCAATAGATGATCAGTATGTTACCCTCTTTCTTACCAGTCAGTAGCAGTAACTTAAACCACAGAGTTATTATGGATTCTTTTTGTCACAGTGAATCAAAAGATTGGGCTTAATATTATTTATAAGTGAACTAAATGATCAACCCTAGCAACTGACTTAAGTTGCCACCAAGTCAGAAACCATCAAGGGAACCTTGATGATTAAAGAGGGGGAAAAATCAGTACATTTGATAATGCAATTTTAACTAATTCTTCTACTCAACAAATAATCAGCATCCTTTAAGTATGTGTCAGAGAGATAAAGACAAGGTACAGTCCTCAAGGAGCTTATATTATAGGAGACAGTCAAACTTTTCTTTGTTGTCCACAATACCTAGTAGAAATCTTTCTTACAGATGTCCAAAATTAATTCATTCAGCAAATATTTATTGAGTGTCTGGCATATGCCAATAGTAGCTGATGGATACCTCTTGAGAATTACAAATATGTCCATACTTTTCACTGGTTCCTAGAAATTGAACTAGAAAATTATCATTTATTTTTCTAGCATATGAAGTATATTCTTCTCTAAATAGAAAGAAAGGGATTAAGTTCATTGTACTTCACAGAGCAATGTTATTTGTTCCTCATAATGAAAACCGTTGTGCACTGAGATACTTTCTTTTTTATTAACCACAATTTTCTAAGTCATGTTTTTTAAGGAATCTTTTTTCTCTTGGTTAAGTCTATCCTACAAATATCACTGTGATAGCAAATCAAACAAAATTTTAAAGCAAGAAGAATTAGCCTCCATTTTACCAACTATTTGTTCTGTATCTGTGTCAAATAATTTGGTGTTTTAGATCAGCCATTGAGACTGCCCCCAATCTGCCCTCCAACCCCTGCTCTGCGTGTGCGCGCGCACGCGCAAACATGCACACGCGCGCGCGCGCACACACACACACATTTAGCAGAGTCTCACACACACACACACACACACACACACACACACACACACACACACACACACACACATATTTAGCAGAGTCAGGAGACATTTCTGGTTCTCACAACTGGCTGAGGGGTTAGGGGAAGCTGCTGGTGTCTAGTGGATAGAGACCAGGGGTGCTGCTAAATACCCTGTAATGCACAGGGCAGCCCCCTGTAACCCAGAATTGCCCAGCCCAAAATGTCATAAAACCGAGGTTGAGAAGTCCTGTTTTACATAGTATACTTCATAGTGAATGATGAAAAGCATATAACCATTATATATAACATATAACACCAAAATGTAAGAGATTAAAAATAGGGTGTTTAATGTTTTTTTTCCAATCAGGCTGTCTTTTATTCAACAGATGGCGTTTGAGTGCTGTCCATGTGCCAGGAGATAGAAGTTCCAGATATTTTAAGGCATAAGGTCCCAGTTCTCAAGGAGCTCCCATTCTAAAAATAGAGATGATATGTAAACTAAAAAATTACAAAACAATATGCTAAGGTTTTTAATAGAGCTAAGCAGTAAGTTGCTTGTTTGGGTGCGTCAGAGAAGGCTTAACAGAGGAGGTGAAGCTTGAATGGTTGATAGAAATACTGTGCAAACTCGAATGCTCTCTCAGATGTTGGGAAAGGACAACCCAAGCAGAGGGAACAGCTTGTGAAAAAGACTGGAAATGTGTTAAACAGCAAGAATTTGTAAGTAGTTTTTTATGTCAAGATGAGGCTAGAGTTTTAGATATAGACCTGCTTTAGGAGGGCCTTGCAGGCAAGGAGATTGAAATTTACCTGAGGGCAGGGTGTAATACAACTAATGCCTAATTTACAAAGACCATTCTGAAGGTTGTGTGCAGGATATAGATGAGAAACCCTTTGGAAGAGTAGTTTTAAGTGATCCAATAAGAGATTATGAAGGTCTGAGATAATATAGAAAGATCAGATTGTCAGGACTTGTTATCTTGAAAGTCTTGAATGGTATGGGAAGACAGTAGATAAAGAAGATATAGGATGACTTCCACATTTCATCTTGGGGATTTCATGGTTGATGGAGACATTTACCAGGATAGAAAATACACAGGAGGAGGCAGAACATATTTGGAGAGTGGATGGATGATGGAAATGTCTTTTTTTTTTTTCAAACATGCTATTTTTGAGGCATCTGGCACATATGTTTTTTGCCCAGGAGCTTATTGAATACTTGTCTGCCTGGTATTGAATTATTGTGTGCCTGGTATATGCCAATAGTAGCTGATGGATAATTCTTTATTATTATTAGGAATGATACAGGAGAAGCATGTGTAAAGAATTCTGGGAGTAAAAAGTTCTATTTCTAAATTTGCCAGTGATTGCTTATGTTAGGAAGGAAAGGACTGCTCGGTGTCACAGGGAAGTCAGTGATAGTGAGACAAGAGACCAAAGTCAAGAAAGCAAAGTAAGTTTTAATACACTCTGCATAGAGTAATAGAGCGGGCCTGCCTAAGATAAGACAGGCAGGCCCTGATGCTCATTTTGAGGCTTCTTTTATGTGGTTTTTGGCAGGGCAGAGAGATCCTTGATTGACAACTGTCAGCTCTCTAGGCTTGTTCTGATTGGTGAAATGAGGACAGGGGCTGTGCTGTGCCTGTGCCTCTGATATTTCTTATCTGGGGGGACCCTGGACATTTCCTGAGTCGCTCTTGGACCCTGTGGCTTTATCTGATTAACTCTTTGAGTCATTTCTGGCTTTCTGGTTCTATTTGATCAACTCCCTGAGTCATATTTAGGGGGCCCTTTCTCCTTTCCATCCTGCTCATTTCTGTCTTTCTACCTAACACTTATAAGGCCTTAGAAGTATTATTTTTTCATCTGTCACGTTTACAGCATGGTGATGGAAACATACCTCTTAGGAGAGTTGTGACGTAACAAGTGATATTGAGCTGAAGAATAAATAATTGAATAATATAAGGCATTTGAAAAACTGTAGTAGTTAAACATTCTGAGGCTATAGCAACCATTTACCAAGATAAATGTTTATATACCCAAGTTAGGTTCCTAAGATCCCTCATTTTGATGGCCTTTGAATAACATTGGCTGAGGTGCATGGATTGCCTCTAGTGTGGTTTAGGTAAGCTTTTGTTTTTTGTTTTAGACTTTATAATTCAAGTATGGTTTTTCCCTACTTTTTCCATTAGAAGAAAAATGTTCTTACAGTTTATGACTAAGCCTCTTGCACTAAGTGTTGTGTATACTTCCATTCTAGAAAAAAAATTAGATACTACCTTAAAAATGCTCACTGAAAATGCGTTAGCTAATAAACATGAGAAGAAAAACAATTGTAAAATGTTTGCCTTTACTAGGTTGCTTTAATGTTCTTCGTTGAGGCTTCTTTGTTCATCAGCCTTTTGAGCAGGAAGCAGTGTAAGGTTTCTTCTGAGACTTACTACTAATACATTGTAAAGATCTTTTCCTTTAATCTATTTAGTGCAGGATCTATTTAGTACTGGCCTATGTCCCAGAATACCATCAGAGATAAGTCTATTATCCTTTCATTGAGCATTATCCTGGGAAAGTATTTATGAAATTGAACTCTGTTATACCTGCTGACCTCCTTTCTTAAATGAAGAAAAGGTGGGGGTGGAGATTATGTTAGTGAATTCAGATGGAGCAGTGTGACTGATGGCACAGACACAAATGACTTTTTTATATTGTGCAAAGTGCAAATCGATTCCATCTTGGACTCTGAAAAGTTGACAATTCAGATCAGGAAGTTCATGATCACATTTGGTGGTCTGCAGTTATTGGCACGGTTGCTATTTTTTCATGAGCAGTTCTATAAATGGACTCCAGCTATTTCAGGATTAATTGAAATGTTTGCTTGCCATTGCTATCATGTTTTCTCTAAAATTACCAAAAGTAGAATTCAGTAGCATTATCTTCGAACATGGAAAACTAGTTTTAGAAGAGTTAGATATTTAGTATTCATGCTTCACTTAAAAATAAGTCATTAAAATGGGAAACAATGATCAAAAACAATTTCAAAAAATCTAGTTTCCTACGGTGTCTATCTTAAGGTGGAAAAACTTAAGCACAGTGTCATGTAACTTTCAAGTCTTTTTAAAAGTATTCTACATTGTCAAATTATTTGAGTTATCTTTATATAAAATAGATGCTACATGTTATTTATGTAAATATTGCCATTACAGCCCACATATTTAAACACTTGGCAAGTTGGTTGCCGGTTTGGGGACAGCATTATTGAATTAAATGTTGGTTTGTGGCTTTCTAAAAATTCTTTTGACTGATAGGACAAGGTATAAATGAAATAAAGTCCCAATTTTGTTGTCCTAATGAGCTGTTTTTCTATATTCCCTTATGGTTGCTTCTCATATCCTCACTTGATGTTTCCATTAGTTCAGTGTTAAAATCTGCAATTTTTACTTCACATTTTTTTCCATGATGTTACAGTGTAAAAGTCCATTATTGCTAAAATATAAATACAAAGCTATTCTATCTATACTTAATATTAAAGTGTTTGACCAAATCTATAATCTGGTAAGAACCCAAATTATTAATATAAACAGTTTATATGAAAGAGCGCAGTAGGTCCTCAGCAGAATTAGAACTATCACCTAGATCTTCTCAGTTAACAATATCTATTGTATGATGAACTTTACATTATTGTAGTTGCTATATTACAAAATTAGCAGGTAAGTAAGATAATACTTCTTAAGGATTTGGTGGACCATATGCATCTGAATTTTATATATTATCAAGATATATATTAGTCATATAGGCAGAGAAACAGATGGTTTGCATGACCAATTTAGGATTGGATTTAAGCTGTTTTAAACTGTATGAAAATGGGGAATCCTTTTATCAATTTGTTCTATTTATTTATAGTTAGTGTTTCCTGCCTTTTAAATAAGAAAAAAGTCATGTATTATCTGAATGCATTGTGCTATATGCTATAATATTAAATACTTAGTACTAGAAAGTATAGGAGAAAGAAAGATGGTATGTGTGGTTAAGGATGTTTTGTAGTGTGAAATATAGGGTTTAATCCCAGCTCTGCTGCTCAGTAGCTATGTCATCTTGGGCTAGTTATTTATCCTCTTAGCCTCTTGTTTGCTCTTCTAGAAAGTGGACTTAATACTGCCTGCCTAACAGAGTTGTAGTAAATGATATAATTAATATGTACATATGTGGTGAGAGGAGAGGCTTATCCACCAGTGACTTTCTAAGACTTCCCAGCATAATGGGAGGAGGGGACAGGTTCCTTACCCATCCCCAACCCTCCTCTTAGGGTGAGAAACTTACTTGGGGAACAAGGCCATCCTTAGAAATGGGGTGCTCTTGGCTTAACCCTCAGAAGTGCTGAGCTGGCAAAAACTCTTGGTTTCTTTAATAGAAGAATTTTGTTTCCTTTGTTCAGTAATTGAGAGACATCCTGGATGCAGTTTAGTCAGTTACAATTAACATTTGACTATTTAAAACTTATATATCTGTATATGAGTATGTATGTCATCTGGTATAGGGTCTGACATTACGGCAGACACTCAAGAAATGTAGTTCTAGGACTTATTGTCATCACCCCTAATATTATTAATTAAAATTTGTACATAAATTACTGGAGAAGAATCAGTTTTAAATGACTGAGACTGATATTATAGACCAAATAAAATTCTTACTAATCCTATGATGTTTGAAAGTTCTAAATGTTGACTTAATATTAACATAAAATAAAATTAAAGCGAATTGATAAGAATTTATTCAGACTGTTCTGCTAGCTAATACATAGCTTTTCTTTCAACAGGTTCAGCACTATGTAGCTACAACCTAAAGCCTTCTGAATATACTACATCTTCAAAAGCTTCTGTTCTTTGCCCTAAACTACCAGTTCCAGCGAGGTAAATTTTATTGTATTTTGTTAACTTGTGACTTTTGTTTTTGTAGGTAGATTGTAAACTGTACATGTTATTCTGAGAAAAGAGTCATTGATGATACTTATTGCCCAGGTCCAGTACTTTTACAACAGAAATTTAAAAATAGTAACAGAAATGAAAACATGTATTTCACATCTTTTCTTTAAAAAAGGCACATAGAGGAAAGAATTTTTTTCATTCTCAGATATTTTCTGTTTGGGTGGGAGGGTGGATCACTTTTTTTTCAATGCTGTGATTTTTAAGTATACAAAACTGCTCAATCATTATAAAACATACAACAGAATTAGAAGCCAAATCCCCTAGTCTCCAAAGATTCTTTGAAGTTGATCCTAATAATACTTACTGGGATTATTTTTCAATTTACTTTGTAAGTTTAAAAAACATGCCAGTGATTATTCTTCATAGTTCATTTCAGGCTCTATCCCTTAGGCTTTCAGGCTCTATTTTCTGTAATAGGCTGTTTGCCATATCTTATCCAAAGTCTTATTCAAGAAACATATATTATTAAGTACCTACTATGTATGATGGATACAAAGATGAAATAAATGTTCTTTGTTTGGAAGGATCTCACAGTAGTTGTAAATAAAGCAAAATTTTAAAATTATAAATAGATTTTTTAAAAAGGAAATAAATTCTCAAGCATTGTAGCATATATCCTTAGAATTAGGTGTAGAGGATTTGGAGCACCTCTCATCTTGAGAACCATAGCATGTATCACTAAACATGCATGACATGAGTCAACTTCTCCAGGAATCCTGAAACAAAATCACTCTTACTGTATTTCAGTATATTGGTTAAAATTTTGAGATTCATCTATGTCAACTTTCCTTTGGGTTGCTGATAGGAACAACTTGTGCTTTATTAACTTGAATTTGAAATTTTCTGTTGAAAAGTAGACAAAGGTTATACCAGTTTAACCGATTTCCAGGTCTACTTTAGTCTTGTCAAGTTGCTGTCGAGATTAAAATTTAAAGCCTATGCCTCAAAAGTAATGGGACTATTCTAAAAGATACTAAGTAAGAAAGATGCACAAATTATGGGTTTAGACCAATAGATAAAGAGATACCATTCATGAAAACTGAGATTAGGTAGGCTGTGACAGTGAAGAAAAGGGGGTCCTTTGAATAGTCATTGAAATAAATTTGTCAGTGTAAAGACAAGAAAAGCTCTGTCTTCTTATCTACTCAACTGCTAAAACCTGTTTTAAATGCATACTTTGAGTATAGAGTCACTCCTTCAAGGCATTAACATATTATAAAAGGACAGTCAGAAAGCCTTGGTGTGAGGATGAGGTTGCTCTGCTTCTGTGTAATATGGGTGGGGAGGGGGTAGAGTGCAGCTCGTGTTACAGATCCTTTTCCACTTCTGACCTCTGAATTCTACATGCTGCTGAATACCTGTTCCTGGTTAGCTTGGGTGTCCCAGCATGGTGGCACATGCACATCTCACATACGGCATCCTAAGGGCATTCACTAGAAGACAAAACATAGTATTAGGGGTTTGGGTTCTAGAGATGGCCAGATTTGGCTTCTAGGAAAGTCATCCACTAATGTCTCAGTAATCGAAGATGCAATGATGAACCTATACCATCTCAAAACTGACCAGATACTATGTTTATACTTGTATTTAAAGAGCCTCATGTTTTACTTTAAGGTACTTATGCTTCTATGTAATTACCTTACAATCTAAGTATCTTGTCACTTTGTCTGAATTCAGCCTATTGGAAAGTAAAAGAGAAGAGAAAGTTGATGGAAGGCAAATTAGGACCTTATAAATAATATCCTTTAGTATTTGGCAAGCAAAATTGGAAAATAAGAATATATTTGTTTTAATAAAAAACTTGGGGCACTAGCCTGTTCCACATGTAGTATTAGATACTACAGTAAAGATACATCTTTAGAGATGAATGAGATTAGTATCAGTCCTTAAGAAACTCTGTCTTTAAAAAAAAGTGGGAACTGTGTATTTTATGACTTTATCTATAGCCATTAAAAGTCTAGCACTAGGCAAGCCTGTGATGCAGGCACATGCCCCTATGCATCTTTCATTTCTTTCTTCTTGTCCTCCTAGGAGTACCCTAGTGGATCAGAAAGAACTGAGCTCTGAGTCCAGATAGGCCTGGGGGTGAATTGTGTCACCACTTTCTATTTGGAAGCTGAAAAGTCTCTTAACCTTTCTATAAACCAGCTTTGCTCACATGTAAATTAGAAAGATTAATACCTCACACATGGAATTATTGTAAGAATTAAATAAGATAATATGTGTTAAACAGCCATTATTGTTCTTGGCATGTGGCTTAAGGAATATTATTTTTCTCAACCTTGCTGAGGGCCTAGCCCCCTTCTGCAGCTGAAAGCAGTGCCAATTTTAGAGAAATGCAATTATAGACTAATGTGCATTAAAACACTGGTGCCACATAATTGCCAAATGGATTACTATTTCTGAAAGCATTTGAATTTTAAAAGCAAATACCTAGAAAGGTCCATATTTTATCCAAATTCACAACTCTCTATTGATATGCTAAATCTAGTAAAATAGGGAGACTAGCCAGCTCATGTACTTAAAATGCTTAAAGGTTTAGGTATAACTAGGGGAAACTGCAGTATTAGAAACAGAATGCAAAATTCATTTCATTCACCGAACATTAATTTTGGTATTTCTGGATGCCAGAAAGGATAGTCAGTGTTGGAGAATTAATAACATGATATGGAAATGAGAAATTAATAGCCAAGAAAAAAATGTTATCCATTCATTTTTTAAAATGAAGGATTCAAGGTAAATTAACATTGATTAATCATCTACTGTGTGCCAGCCACCATACTAAGCTTCTCATATGTATTAACTCATTAACCCTCACAAATGCCTGTAAGGATATTGTCCCTAATTTATAGATGAGGAAATAGAAGATAAAAGAGGTTAGAGGAGTTACCCAAGGCCACACAACCAGTTGTTGGAAATCAGAATTTGAATCTAAGATCTTGTAAAGCCTATACCACAGTTAGTTTAAAAAAAAAAAGAATGAAAGAAGAAATAAAATGAAATGTGTGAAACTACTGCATATTACCACTAGATTCTTGACTTTTCCTGTGTTTTCTGTGCTATAGAGATATTTCCAGAGCCCTTTATTGTTATTATTTCTTAAATAAAACTTTCAATTAGAAGTCATGTATAATTGCTTATTTACAACCTGAAGCTTTTAAATAGTTGTGTGAGGTGTAAACTCCTGTCTTATGAAGGTGTGTGGCAAGAGCTATTAGGATTGTTTGTCATCAGACTTTGAAGGAGCCCATTAACTGTGGTAGTCTGGACTTAAAGGCAAATGGCCAGTGTGTTTGCCAAGGTAAGATACAATCTTCCTGTGAGTGGCTAGTTTTAAAAAATCTTTAAAAGACTCATTATAAATTCATTTTGTTCTCACTGACTAATACACCATAAAGTCCTAATGGAACTACATTGACTTCTTGAAGATTCAGTATTCTGTGGGCTTTCATATAGTAAGAAAACTTACTGTAAATAGAATTCTTTATGTTGTCCTCTTAATAGGAAGCACAAAGTGTATGATTTAGATTAGACACTAAAGTAGAAATGATCCCAGATACTAGTTCTCAGAAGTATTATTTTCTGAGAGGTATATGAAATCACCTAACTCATCTCATCTTAAATTCATGATATCACATGGGATTTAAATGGTAAAATAAAAGACACAGTAATTCAGTGCCATAATTACTTGGATTTTTTTCCCAAAAACAATCATTTATTTAAATAATCAGTATTTGCTGTGTTTACTTATTTTTTTTAATAAGAAAATAATTTAAGTATTAAAAACTCATGGCTGGTCAAGTTGTTTTTGTTTAGGGAAGAGATCAGAAAAGAAATGACAAACAAGGAAACTAGTGCTTTTTGCTTTAAAGCTAAGTATTTAATTTTATTATTTAACCACCATGTCCAATTTTCTTTATTTCCCTTCTATTTCTCATATAACTTACCACTAGGACAGATTTTGATCATTTTGACCATCAGCTAGACAATGTAGTTAGTTAATCAGTGCTAATTTTATACTTTCAGATTTAGAGCTGTCAAGTTTAACTGACGTAAGTAATTATAAGATAAGGGACTGCTGTAATTTGTTCCATTTTTTGAATACTTGTAATAGTACTCTTTCCAATTGTCCAAGTGCTTATATGTACAGTATAAAAATAATGTGAAAGGATAAATTTGGAGCATATGATTACTCAGTATTTCCTCTTAAGTAAAAATAAAGGATTAGAGTTTTAAGAGTATAATTCTTCCCTTTTCAAATCAGCTGTCCTCATGATAAGTCTGAAAAGCAGAAGAATACTAAAGCCACTGGGCATGCTGCCTTGATCAATTTAGATTTATGGGTAACCTCTATTATTATTATTATATTAATATCAGAAAAGCCTTACAGAGGACTTACTCCTAACTTTTCATCTAACAGATGGAGGAACTGAGAAACAGAGACAGCATCATGCAGCTGTGTGGTGTTAGGAAAATTGCCCAGGGATTTTGAACCCAAGTCCAGGTTTCTTTCCCTTATCAGAGGCTCCACTGTCCTTTGGAAATGATGTATAATTTCTCTTTGTGCATAAAAATACATCAATATCTTATTAGGATCTGGGAGATGTAGGTGAAGCCACCTCTGGAGAGAGAATTCTGTTTCACTCCTGCTATAAGACAGGTAAAAGGAAACCGGAGAGCAGGGTCAAGAAAATTGGTGGATATTAAAAACAAGAAAATGGCATCAGTATCCTTAAGATGGATATATTTTATATTCAAGGTTGGAGGCAAGTGAGTTAAATGGAGACTGCAACTCATATTATAGGGTAATAGATATAGCAGATGTAAATGTAGATAATCGTGGAGCAGAGAGGACTTTAGTTTTGAAGGATGGAGAACCAGGCTTTAGTTGAAAATATGGTTAGAAGTCCTTTGTCAGGGACATTAACCTGGCAGGGACATTATCTAGGTAGCATCAGGAAAAAAACATTTGTAGGCCACAAAAGAGTTGTCAGTTTAAAGGTTTCTGTCCCAAATTAGCTTCCATTGATTAGGAACATACAGTTAATCAATCCTTTTTTATTCTTTCCTGTAATATTTCTAACTAAATCCATTTCACTAAAAAGTATTCTATAATTTAATATCTTTTAATATCATTAGTGAAACAACTTTTGGTCAAAAATTGATGGCTTGCACACCTGTAATTCAACATTACACAGGATGTTCTGGCTTTCTGCAATTCCTGACAAAATACAAGGTCTCTTACCAACACCATTTTTGATATGCCCACAGATCACAAGAGGCTATTTTTCTTTTTTTTAGTGAATATTCATGTCACGTTGTCACATCATCATTGTGGGCTACATTTTACTGAAGCATAAGATAAGGCTAGATCTTTGAAATTATATTACTTTCTTGTTCCATGAAGTTTAACAGCATGGAAGATATTGCTTATTCTCACTGCCAGTGGTGCTCATTTACCGACATTTAAGGAAAATCAATATATACTTCACTTACATTTTTATTTGAAAAGAAATATTCTTACTATTTTTGAGGAAGGACACAAAAATAGTGTTTTGTTTCAGGTCATACAAAGTTGCTTTGCTGAGATTAGAAACCTTAGAACTTGGTGGTTAACCTCAAATCTTATCCACTAATTTGAACAAAATACAGTGCCAACCAAGGGTGAAAACACACTTATATTGTTACGGTCAAAAATGTTATGTTAGAGCTATGACTGATAGTCCAACAAATAATTCTGAGAATGTGGGATTCATGTTAGTGATGGCTAAGTTTTAATGTAATACACACATAAGTGTGTGTTTGTGCATGCACACATAGGGGCTCTGTTAGAATCCAAATTACAACTGAGCACATACTCACAGAGCTTTGTGTAAAATCCGTCACTGATCGGATGTATACTATGTTCTGAGAAGCTAAAGTAGAAGAGCCATGTTAGAACAAACCAGGTTAATGTTACCATTCACACATAACTGTGTTCCTTCCCAAGTAAGAGCAGCAATCAATAAAAGCCTGAGATAATTACCTCCTTTTTTGACACAAATAATCTCATCATAAGAATAAGAACATATAAAAAGAAAAGAAAGTAGCCAGAATCCTATGACTGTAACAAATCAGAGGTTTTTCATTTGTTTGTATTTCTTATATTTTCATTCTTAAGTGTATATCTTTTATACAGTGATGTAGTCATCACGTTAAATATAAATTTTTGGTTATTTCCCTTCCACTATCACATCGTAAGTGTTTCCATACTATGCCGTATGTTGATGTCTCAGCATGTCTAATTTATATGAGAGTTAGTAAGTTTGTGCCCCAAACACCTTTTTTAACCTAGGGTTCTGTATGCTATTCTGATAAAAGAAACATTCTATTAACGGTGGCACATTTCAAGCAGAAGCATGTGTTTTTTTATTTTTAAATAGCTTATGGCAAAAATTCATTTTCAGTTCAATGAACTATGTTTGTAAGTTTTGTCATCTGCTCCTTGATTCACAGATGCGTAGGCTGAGGACTTTTTAAGTGTTCGTTTTTGCTTTTGGTGGTTTTGTGTATGCGTGTGTGTGTGTGTGTGTGTGTGTGTGTGTGTGTGTGTGTGTGTGCGGGCGCTTCTTTTCAGAAGGGGAGGGTAATGTCTTCTGTTGGAACATGCACTCCACCCTCTTTAATAAGGCTTGTGATAAGATTGGCATCACTCCCCATGACAGTCATCTTCATAGCATTAAGTTCACAGCTCTTAGCTCCCATATGATGTGCGGAGGGTGGAGTGTATTGCAGTCATAATCACCTTTCATTTGTGTGTTTGATGTGGCATTTATATTAAGTAGGAGTAATTTTTTTTCTGATTTTTTTTCTTGTGTCACCAGTGCACCTATTCCATTCTTCCATCGCTGTGCTCCTGTGAACATTTCCTGCTATGCCAAGTTTGCAGAGGCCCTGATCACCTTTGTCAGTGACAATAGTGTCTTACACAGGCTGATTAGTGGAGTAATGACCAGCAAAGAAATTATATTGGGACTTTGCTTGTTATCACTAGGTAATTGTTTTTCTCGTTATTAGCTATTGCATAGTACTGCAGTAGAAGACTGTTCTGTCTTTTCACCAAAATATGAATATAACTGGGGATACTTGTAAAATGTTTAACTTCCCATAGCCAAAATAATTGTTTCCAATTACATAGTTATAAGTATATACATATTTTAAATATGCATACATATATATATCTGAGACTCATTTCCTTTCTTTTTCTCTCATTGGAGAAAACTGGTGTTTTCCCAAACTTTGGTTATTAAGTCTATAATAACTTCTAATTTAATAGCAGGAGGCTTCTTTAATGAATCAATACCCTTTTGTTTTTAAGTCATGATGCCAAAAAGGCTTATTTGCTTATAAAAATAGGCCACATGTTCTCTTATATATTTCCATCAAAGAGACATTTCTGATCATTTCAGAAATATGTGATTTTTTTGTCATTGCTACAGATCATAATATCACTGTATTGCTGGAAAAATTAGATCTCCACTTGTTAGCCATTGAGTTTTATGGTCAATAAATAGATAAGATAATCAATAAAAATGTTATTTTCAAGATGTAAACTCCCTATACTATCCCAGAACTATATGCAGCCATATCAGAATGTATAGACCCTTTTAGTGGGGAGAGGTTAAACTGTGGTAGGAACCAAACAACTATTTCATCATATAAGTAAAATGAATATTTATGCTGTTAACAGTTATAGCCATTGGGAAGACTAGTGTATTTCCATGTTGTCATTAGAGAGTATTTTCCTTTTACGTAGGTAGTACTTGACTCAATTTGAAATAATGCTGTCCATATGAAAAGCTATTTCTGTGATATTTGAAATGCTCCCATCTGTTTTTGGTTCCTGTACACTTATTGCAAAAGTGAGTAACTTAATAATGTTACTTAGTCATAGATCCCAACCATTTTTTTGGCTTTGCAAATGGCCCAAAGAAGCAACTATTAGTCTGGTTTTATAAAGTATTTGGTTTCTGAAATAGGTGAATACTTTAACCAAGAAAAAAAATTCAGACCTGAAAAATAGTGATAATAATGTTGTTAAACCATTGGAATTCCATTTTTTGTTAGAATGGTCCTCTTTATTAGAAAAGATATTTGTTCATTTGTTCGTGAAACAGGCCTTGACATAATTAAAAATAAACAGATTATGATTTCAGAAATGAATTTCCCTGTGCAAGGGTTAAATCTTCCCAGTTACTTTTTTGAGGTTTTTGCTTTAAATTTTAGCATGTTGGAATTTAGTGTGAGATAGGGAGAGGAGCTGGCTAAATAATTCAAACTAAGCTTTGCTCCTTTTTTAAGAGCTTCTCAATCAAGACCTCTGACCCCAGTTGAGAAGTAAAGTCAGAGGAATTTTGGCCTCAGAAGGCTTCAGGGTATTATTGTAAGGGGCAAACCAGAGTTTTACAGGAGAAATGACCAGAAAAAGATAAAATGCCATCTAGCTTGTGGACTGACCCTCACAGAAGTTGGTCCTGAGATGCATAGGTAACTCAAGGAAGTGTAGCACCCAGGTTAACTGATCTCTGTCTGCGTGTGATAATTCTTCTGTCACCGACATGACATGTCATCCTCTACACTTTGTGTGTGAGCACGTGTGTTTGTATGTGAGTTCTGCTGTCTTCCCGTGGTGAGTCCACAACAGTTCTGTGCTGTTTTTGAGTCACCATGTGCATTTGCATGTATTCTTTTCTGTCGTTTATAAACCCACAGTTAGGAGGCTATGCTTTCAAGTGATGCTATTCAAGTGGCAGAAGTGCCCCAGTCAAAGTGCAAAAGCTGCCAGTTTCCTTTCTTACCTAAAATGGGATCATGAGCTTATCAGTAGCAACAAAGTGCATCCCTATGAGAAAACAATTGAAAGAGTTTCTCTTTGCATTTTCCAATGTTTCCAAATAATATTCTGCATGTTCTCTATCTTCCCTGCAGTTCTATCCATGATTTTGATGGTGATAATCAGGTATATATCAAGAGTGCTTGTGTGGATCTTAACCATTCTGGTCATACTGGGTTCACTTGGTAAGCTGCTTATTCCTTTGTTTTTAGTAATTAGAATTGAGAAAGTTTGCTTTTCCTTAAGTTCAGAACTACTTTATTTTAAATAACTTTTCTTTAGTAAGGCTTTTTAATTCATTGGTAAGCTGTAAAAAGACTAGTAAACGGATTACATTAAAGTTAGTTCACTGTATCAGATAAAATAGCAAGGTCAATGGCATTTGGAATAAAAGCATGTGGAGATATTTTTTAAAGGAAGCTAACATTTTTCTGTCAGTATCAGTTTTGGGGAAAGAGTCCAAGAGGAAAGAATGCATTTGATTGAGGCTCCACTTCTTGTTCTTTAATTTTTGCTTGATTCTTCCAGTGCTCCCTGCCTGGCAAGTGAAGGGACCCTTTCCTTTTAACTTGCACTTGTTTACGGCCTGATCCAGCCATTTTAAGGTGTTTAAGTTCTAGCTAATTGAAAAGTGTCCCTGGCAGGATAATTTTGTGTATGTGTTTACATTTTGTTAGTTGTTTTTCTAATGACATTATTTTGTTTTCTGTTTTTGTTTTACTGTTTCTAATGAAACCTTCCAGGATTTCTGTGTTTATTGTCTGATAAAAAAAATCTCTCCCCTCCCAATTATAAATGTGACACCTCTTCATAGTATCTAACTGCTTCCATGGTACAAAATAGAAATATAGAAATAAATAGATAAAAAAGGAAAACAGTTTTATTTTCCTATGCTACATCTTCTCTTTAAAGAGAATTTACTTCTGTCTTTTTAAATTTCATAATTATATTTAGGACTCCCCCCTCAGTTCATCACTGTGAACATTTGAAATCCAGAACTTTTCTGTGTGTGTGTGTGTGTGTGTGTGTGTGTGTAAGTTAAAATGTTTCAGCCCAATGTGAAACTGTTTTAGTAGGGGAATTTGACCTCATTACATTAATAATCCTATCTCATATATATGTGGTCTCACTGATATCTGTTTTATGTTTTTCTTAAATATATACTTTTTTATTTTGTTCTCTCTTTCCTATATGAACTATGTTTAGCTTTTTTTCACCCCTGCATTGGATGGTGATATTATTTTATTATCACTTCTATAGTTGGTAACTATACATTTTCAGAAAATGTTCTTCAGTCTAGAATCCTAGATGATTTCTATTAACGGCTGAATGGAAATGATAAATGTTGAGTTTTTCCCTTGTCTCCTTTAAATTTACCATAAACTTTTCTCCCTTTTCAACCTTATTTTCTTCTGTCCATTCCTACTTTTTACCTCTTATTAAATAATATGAGTTCTTGTATTCAGATTATTATTAACATTGAGGTATTATTTGACACTATATCTTTTTAACGAATTTTGCTTATCTTTGCCTTAAAAAGTTTCATAATTATATTAAAGTTCTCCTGTCCTAGTTTTTGTGAGAACTACTGGTCCTATTTTCAGAAAACTTTATTCTTGAGTTCTTAATTTCAGTTCATCTTTGTTTTGACTGGAATCTGAATTTAAATAACTTATTTATGAAGGACTTGTGGGTCATTTATTTTCTCAACTCTTGATTATCTAAGGTTGTCTTTGCTTTATATGTGAATATTGAATTTGCTGCATAAAAAATTCTTGAGGTACAATATGTTCCCTGTGTCTGTACTTTATTTCAGAAAAGAACTTGCTAACTAGATAAATGTTGTTCCTTTGCCCATAACCTTATATCTAATCAGTTCTGAATCTTAATTAAGGTTATTTGTGAGGTGGGGGGAATCTTTTTCAACTTTGAAGTTTTCTTTATTTCTTTATTCGACTATTGTTTCTGTTCCAGTGGTTTTCTTCTTATGCTGTATCTCCTAAATTATCATTTTAATTCTTTGTCATGTTCTTAACATTCAGGAAGAACTCTTCAAGTTCATTTTCTATTTTGCTGATTCACTCTTCCTCACTGTCAGTTCTGTACTAGTTTGGTTCTTTCCATTCATCTTATTTGTAGTTCTTCCTTTCCCGGGCCATTGTTCTTTTCATTTCAGGTTGTAGCCTTCGTATCTGATTCTGTATTTAGATGGTGTCTTAATCAGAGTGGACTTCTGTAACAAAGAACCATAGACTGGATGCCTTATAAACATTTATTTCTCATGGTTCTGGAGGCTGGAAAGTCTGATATCAAGGCACCAACAGATTCAGTGCCTGGTGAGGACTGGCTTCTTATTTCCAGCCACCTTCCTGCTTTGTCCTCATGTGGCAGAAGTGGGGAAGGAGCTCTCTGAGGTCTCTCTTATAAGGCCACTAATCCCATTTATAAGGACTCCACTCTTATGACCTGGTCATCTCCCAGTGGCCACATCTCTAAATGCCATCACATTAGAGATCAGGATTTTAATACAAGAGTTATGGGGGAATACAAACATGCAGTCAACAGATGAATAGTTTTTACAATAAAAGTAGATTTGAATCCCAAATCTGCCACTCACTAGGTAAGTGACATTTGGCATACTACTTAACTTTCCTAAATTTCAATTTTACCATTTGTAAAGTTGAGCTAATAATACCCACTTAATAATATTGTGATTGTACCTACTGTGCAGTTCCTAGCACAAATCTAGAGGTTTAATAAATTATATCTACTGTGGCTGTTAGTATCAATGTCCTTCTTGATGTCATCATTATTATCTCATTCTGTTTTCCTTGAACTTCAGCCTTTCTCTCATAACTTTTTATTCCTGTTTATAGAGAACTTGTTTTATTCCATATTTTTGAGGATATTAAACAGTTTTCCAAACAACTGTCTTGTACCTTCAAGATTTTAAAATGGAAGTTTTTCTCTTTTTCTGAAATATTTTTATAGGCTCCAGGTTGTTTTGGTTTATTTACTCATACTTAATAGAAGAAAAATTTATGTTCAGTATCTGCCAACAGGTAGTGTTGGAATTTCCCTTTGACACCATTCGCTCTATTTGAGAGCAGGTAGAGATCACGTTGGCTTGCCTAGACCTCAGCCCAGGTTCTTATCTCCCAGGCATTTATCTTGTCCACTTATATATACACATTTCTACTCTGAACTGGCCCCATCCTTATGATGGCCTATAAGGCCTTACAGTGTGATCTGGTCCCCAGCTCCCTGAAGCCCACATCTCTTGCTATTTTTCCCCTTACTCATTGCAGTAACCACAATGGCCTCCTCCTTTATACCCTGCCAGGCATGGCCTCATTTCAGCATCTTAGAACTTGCTGTTACCTCTTCCCTGGAATATTCTTCCTTTATAATTTCATCAGTTACTTTCTCCTTGTCTTTGGTTCTTTTGCTCATATATCATCTCACCAGTGAGGCCTTGCTTACCCACCTTATAGAAATTGTGATGCTTTCCTAGCCCCAGCACTTTGCATCCCTCTTACCGGGATACTTCTTTCTTAGACTTAATATACTGTGTTCTTACTTGTTGCCTTATTTTTTTGCTTCCCTATTCCTGTATGAGCTCCATAAGAGGTGAGGGTAGGGACTTGGCTTTTGGTCTGTCCTGAGCACCTAGAACAGTAGATACTACGGACACTCAGCATGTTTGCTGAATGGACTGAATGAAGGTGTGTGATGCAGTGCTCTGATATGGAGCAGGTTTGCCTCCCTCTTCAGTCTAGTTCTCAGGATCTCTGAAGTAGTGATGGAGATAAAGCTCTCATCCCCAGCACCCACTGCTGTCATTCCATCAGAGATTTCCTATCTTTATTCCTGCCTTTGGTGGGAACTACTCTTTTGATCTTCATTTATTCATTGTACAAATATTTTATAAACTGCATGACTGTCAGCAGTAGGCACTTAGGTTACTGTGATGAGTACAACATAGGTCTTTGCCCTTTCTCATCTTCATTGCTGATTCCTGTTACCTTTATTTGCCTCTTAGAGGCTCCCCAACTTAAACAGAGGCTAGGGTTCTCTTGTGACCAGTTCCTCAATAAGTTTATTTGCCACACTGAAAGACTTGTAAGTGCCTATTGTGGAAGATGACTCTGGAGGAATTAGAGCTTCCTTTCTGCTGGCCAAAGTTATAGCCACACACCTCCCAGCCCAACAGATTGCTGCTGCGCTAGTTCCACAATGAGGTATAAGAAGCATCCAGGGGATTAAGGATTTATATTACACATTTTCCTGTGCTAATTATTGCAAAAACAATTGTTTTTGTCCCCAGGGGGAACAGGTGTACTGTGGTGGCTGTATGCAAAGCAAAGAAGGTCTCCCAAAGAAACAGTTATTCCAGAACAGCTTCAGATAGCTGAAGACAATCTTCGGGCCCTCCTCATCTATGCCATCTCAGCTACAGTGTTCACAGTGAGTATAGGCCTAGGTCTATCTTTTAGGTTTACATTTTTATTTATAGGAGCTCATTATTGAAGCAGAAACTCACCTGTAGCTATTGTATGCCTAACCCTGATTTCCTTTAGATAAAATCTGTCCCACAGAATG
This sequence comes from Manis javanica, assembly GCF_040802235.1. NCBI lineage: Eukaryota > Metazoa > Chordata > Mammalia > Pholidota > Manidae > Manis > Manis javanica. The sequence goes on along the minus strand of NC_133157.1, from coordinate 25,869,378 downwards.
TGGCAGGAAAATGTCTTCCCAAGGCCTCCCTAATCTGATGCAGTATTCAAATAGAACAACTTTTTGAGAGAGGATTTCACCTAAAATATTTACATTATCATTTGCTAGGAAGAGCGTGTTTCTTGCTATCATAGGATAATGTAATTACTTTTTAAAAGTTCCCTTTACTGTGGAAAGTATGTTAAGAAATACACCACCTCATATTGTTCCATTTATTTGTGCACTTATTTTTTTCCCATTTTTCCCTTTTAAGCTTTTCTTTTAACATTATTTCAAAAATATAGGTGAGCTTTACTAATTAACATGTGGTTAAATAATCAGTACTTGTATCTGTGGTTCATCTCCTTCTTCTCTCTGAAAAAGGGGGAAAAAATCTCAGTCTGCTTCTTGGACCAATCTCAAGCTTTTTATTGAGCATTAGAAACAAAATGTAAAGCCACCATAAAGCCACTGGTGCCAAAAGATATTTGTTATAATATAAATATTTATTAATCATCTTGAAGGAAGTTCTCTGTGCCAGTTGCCAGGATGGGTGAAGGGGGACAAAGGGTGACTGACATGGACCCTGCTCTGAAGGAGCTCTTGGTCCAATAAGGAAGATGAAATAGAAATACCTCCTGTGTTTTTGTAGTCATAGCGTATGGTCTTCTTCCCTATTTTCAGAAGGACAAGCATATATCCATTCAAATAAATCAAAAGGCTCATTATGACTGACAACATGATTTGATTCATAGTAAGTCAAGTAAGGAAAGGTAGATGAATTAGAGGATTTATTAATTAATCAAGAAGTCATTTTATGTTTAGCTTTAAAGGACATTTTCAGTATATAAATGAAAATGATGTGCCACAAAAGCAATACAGATTGGTAAGTATTACTGGTATTTCAGGGAACACTTCCCATTTTGGAATGCAGAGTTATGTTAAAATTGTCCACCATTGTTCAGTTTTTTCACTGCTTTTAACAGTAACTGTGACCTCTCCTCCCATCCTCTCCATACAGGTTATCTTGTTCCTGATAATGTTGGTTATGCGCAAACGTGTTGCTCTCACCATTGCCTTGTTCCATGTGGCTGGCAAGGTCTTCATTCACTTGCCTCTGCTAGTCTTCCAACCCTTCTGGACTTTCTTCGCTCTTGTCCTTTTTTGGGCATACTGGGTCATGACACTCCTTTTTCTTGGTACTACTGGTAAGAAGACATGTCGCTTCCTTATTAGTGGTGAATCTGATTTGCACTAACATATTTTAAGCCATCAGCAAGATATAATTTTTAAGATGTCTATTGACTAAGGTCTAATAGCCATCAGAACTAGCAGTAGTTATGGCTCTTCAATAACACATTCCCTACTTAGGACTTTTAGATCATCCTAGAAAAGTAAGTCTAAACCAGGTAAGTCCTGAAATTGCATGCTAGTGTTGAGATCACTGTAGATTTGAGGTGAACTTCTGTACTAACTCAGACATTTGGATCCATTCTAAGATGAGCTAATGAATGCAGAACCACTCTGGAGTTGCCTCAACCCCAGTTACTGCCAAAAATCCACTTGCTTCCTTAGTGATTTCTAGTCTGGAAGTGACTTGAATCTGGGTAGAGCTCCTAGTGATGATGCAGTTTATAGTTAGACTCTCAGACTTGCTTGTTGCTTAATATTAAAGGTGATGCCTGAATGGAGTAAACTGTGAGGAGTGAAGGAGAGTAAACTTGTATGTAACTTCTCTGGCCATTCAGCACACATCTACCAGTTGGATCTAATATTAGCTTCTATACTTTGCTAATAATTTAGATCTGTAATTATTGGACAATTAATTGCTCTGAATAAAAAAAAAAAGGTGAAATGTCTGAAAATTCATGCCTGAACTAAATAACTGGCAACGTGGTAAGAACTATATTCAAACAGAACAACTTTTAAAAGCTATATATTATGCCTTTGAGGAAAACAAAATGCTTAATTATATAATGTTTGGTTTCACAACCTTACAAGTGATGAATGAAATAGCACTGTGATCATAAAGTGTGGGGGTATATGGTGGAGGGGGTAGGGACCTACTGTTGGTAATTCATCTCTTACATTTAAATAGCCGTATTTTTTGCTTTATACTCTATGTGCTTCTTCTTCCCTTCCTTGATATTTTCCTAGGCAGCGCTGTTCAGAATGACCAAGGCTTTGTGGAGTTCAGAGTTTCTGGGCCTCTGCAGTACATGGGGTGGTACCATGTGGTGGGCCTGATTTGGATCAGTGAATTTATTCTGGCATGTCAGCAGATGACAGTGGCTGGAGCCGTGGTAACATACTATTTTACTAGGTGAGAATTCATACTTGTTACAAAACTTAAGATCATCTAAATGATTATGTCTGAAGGAAATGGGACAGGCTGGTAAGAGTTTTCGTTTCTTTAAAAAGTAATTGGAAGTGAATATGACAATGTTATTATTGATGATTCTGGGAGATAGGAAAATAGGAGGTTGCTACTTTATACTTTCCTATAACTTTCTCAAAAACTTAATCAGAACAGCAAGTCATGATATAACTTAAATCATATTTAGCAGATGAGTAAATCTTGGAGTAGTGTCTTACAATGTACCTTTGCTTTATATAAAAGCCTATTGAAGACAACAAGCCTGTTTAATTTGTTTCTATCAGAATAAGTGTTGTGACTCCCTTTCCTAACTTCAGAGCTGAATATAAGCTGTAGGCCTTACAGGTTTCTATTTTAATGAGGTGCCAGGCTAGACTGAATATCTTTTTAAGTTCCATTTTCTGGAATTAAATTAATGCCCTAAGTATTTACTAGTAGAACCTTCAAAGCACAGTTTAATTTAACTTAAAATGTTAGATCATAAGAACTCCATGAAACTACTATGGAGAAATGAAACATTAATTTTATATAGTACATCTGTAGCAGTTGTATTAGTTATATATTACTTTGCCATTTTGTCATGAAGCTAGAATAAGAAAAATGAACTAATTTTTCACTGTACTGAACTCTAAACCATTCCTGTGTTTCCCTCCTGATCTAGGCTATGTTTTAATTGTCTTCTTGGTCATTTTTAAAATAGGGATAAAAGGAATTTGCCATTTACACCTATTTTGGCATCGGTGAATCGCCTTATTCGTTATCACCTCGGTACTGTGGCAAAAGGGTCTTTCATTATTACTTTAGTCAAAATTCCACGAATGATCCTTATGTACATTCACAGTCAGCTCAAAGGAAAGGTAAGGAGAAAATACTTTTCTGGGTTTTCTGTGGGCACGTTCCAGACCTCAGGTCTGCATATGGTAAAGCTCCCAACGATGTTAAGTCCAAAGTTGTAAATGTTTTCTTCAAAGTCCTTGCAAAGGAGAGTCCAGTCCTTCCCTCTTCTTTCCCACTCTTGGACCCCATATGCCATGGCAAAATCCTTCTAATCACTGGTTTCCCAAAGTGTCCTGTGTTTCTCTTCCTCTGTGTTGACTCACACACCTTCCTCTGCAGAACCTCTTCTCTATCCTTGACTGTGGAAATAACATACATTTCAACACACCTTAACTCAAATGCCACCTTTTCCTAGAAACCTTCCCTGATTCCTCCTATCTTCCAAATGATGTTGGTTCTCTGTTCTCCACTCTCATAGCACTCATATCTGTATCATATTCTGATTCTCACCTTTTTAGGGTTAGCTTTTTTTATTTCCCTCTCCTACTAAATTATAAGTTCCTTGCTGGTCATATGCCTTCCTATACTTTATATGTAATAAGTACTAATTAAATGTTGACTTGAACTGATTAAAAATAATTCAGCCATTGCAATTTAAGGGAAAAGAACAGGAACATTTGAAACTTTGAAGCATAGGTTGTGATTTTTTTAATGTTTATTTTTCTAACATTCTATATGGTGGTTTGGTTCTTTGATTTTTTAAATTATTTCCATTTTTCATCCTTTCCAGGAAAATGCTTGTGCTCGATGTGTGCTGAAATCTTGCATTTGTTGCCTTTGGTGTCTTGAAAAGTGCCTAAATTATTTAAATCAGGTAAAATATTTTCAAAATAAATCTAACATTCATTTTCAAAGTTATATTCATTGTTTCATCTTCCAAGAGCTTAATTGAAAGATGTTATGTTTTTTCATGGTGGTGTACATTGTGTCTTGATCTTATATATCTATTTCAATCATATTTTCATTTTTTTAAAGTAACATATATTCTTATCAAGGCATTTTTAATTAATTACAATACATGGATAAAGTATCATTAGGGTTCATCTTTCAGGAAAGGCATTTATCTCTTACCCCTTAATTCACATCCTTTCATCTTTGATTTTCCCAGAAAATCTCCTTATTTTAGCCATAGTTCTTTCTCTTAAATGTTTGAAAGCTTTAATTTAGTGAAAAACCATTATGATACTCTTTTTTGTAACCATCTACAGTTGTTCAAAGCCAGTGTGCTTTCTATGCAGATACTTTTTTTTTTTGGTGCAAATGCTAAAGACTGTGATAATGGTGTGGTGAATATTAAATGAAGTGCTATTTCTAAGGTCAAATGGAGGAATTGATACTGATGGGACATTTCTTAGGGGATCAGGTTGGTCCTCTGTCTTTCTGTGTCTGAGCATGTAGCACTCTCTGTGAGCATCTTTTCTTCTTTTTTTTTTCCTTTAATAACTACTTCTCTCCATTCTCTGAAAATTAATTCTAATGTACTGAAGCCCTCATCTAATAGACCAAAGATAAAAACTGACTTTCTCACCATTTGACTCTAAGTGATTGAATGGTAGTGTTGTACTTTCCATTCATTCACAGATAGTCATCGGTTGATAGTCCTGTGGCCATGATGTTGAGCATGCCTGGAGTTTACTTTTTTGCAGTTCTATGGTTAATATGAAAAAGTTGGTGTGACATTTCATTGGCAAAATACATTCTTGTAGGTCATAATAGTCTATGGATGTAAAGTGTTTGAAAGGTCATTATTAAAATAGCAACAGCATAACAATCTGAAAACTTATGTTCTTTAAAATTTGGTTTGGGACTGAGTCATCCTTATCAAAAACTTGATGGATGCACTGAAGATACTCACCATTACATTTCTACCCATCACCAAAAGCTTATCTTCAGAGAGATATGCTAAACCCAGCTCTCTATCTTTGCACCTCCCCACAGGCACCTTCTGCTCTTACAGTCTCCCAAGTGTGCCTGGAATGACTTCCTTCCAACACTTACTGATCCTAATCCTTAATGATTTTGCCTAAGTATCACCTCAAAGAGCCTTGCTTATTATCCCAGGCCCTCCACTGACCTTTCACATGACCAGTTCATACCTCTGTGAAAATACTGAGAACACTATGTGGAAGCTGTTTACCTCTTTCTTTCCATATTTAGACTTTTAGTTCCTTAAAAACAGGAATCTTACCTTGTTTTTGTCTCTCCAGAAATTATCCCAGTACCTGATACACAATAGGTGGTCTTTAAATGTTTTCTGAATGAATTATTAGTTAATCAGTGAATATTTGGGTTTAAAAAGACTACGAGGGTGATATAAAACTGTAAGAAAGAGTCTCAGAAAGGAGATGTGCAGTTATACCAAAGGAAGAAACAAATCACATGATGTCAAGATGCTCAGTAACCAGGTGAAAAAGTCCGGAGTTTTCAACCCATCCCAAGCTAAGCATTTGTCAGCGAGTTAGTACCAACAGTCCTGAGATATATCTCAAGCTGCAAACTGCTCTTTCTTGTACAGCTTTTGACCACTCCAGCTCTTCATTAGGTAGGCATGATGTTTGAAGATTCAAGGAAGACATTAAAATAGCAAAAAATCAAATGAGTAAAGGTTTAGGGAGAGTGGTTCTTAATAGTTCAGTTCGGGAATACGAAGCACTGTGCTGTGGGGAACTGATTTCCAGTGGGGCTTCATGTCTTCAGTTTTCATAGGAATTTCATTTAAAATGAGGTCAACAGATTGAAGACATTAGAAAACTTCCGGGCTTGACAAGTTAAGCATAAAAATCAGTTGCCAGTGGAATTTTTTCATCCTTGTTCCTGTGAAATAGTTCAGAGCTAGGTGGGCACCCATCTGTTTGAAATATTTAAAATGTATGGGATCATGGCAGTACTGAATAGATGAGTTCCAGAGACTTTTTTAAAATTCAAAAAAAGCAGTAAGGTGTAAGTGTGTGGTCTGCTGGGGTATGAAGAGGTGCTCTTCTCAGTGCTGTCACACACATTAGGCAGTTAGCAGCTTAGTGCTCTTATAGAGATCAAGCCATAGCTGGCATCTAGATAACAGTTGGCTTACACCTTTTGTTTTGTCTGTGTTATTGATCATTGCTTCCTGAAAATGAAGTTCAGTTTTTCCATACACATGGAATTGAGTCCATACTTTCATAGCCTTGTTGGAGAAGGTACAGTGGATAATTGGGAGGTGTTGTACAGTGGAGAGATCCAGATGTTGAAGATGTGTTCCAGTCCCAACAGTGTAACCGCTAGCAAGCTAAGTGAGTTTCAGTTTCCTTCTGCAGTAAGTGGAGAAAAATATACCTATCCTCATAGCCATTAGTTATGGATGAAATATAATGCAGAAAAATCAACTCTTAGAGTGCCTGGCTGTTGGGAGGCACCTAGTAAATGTTACTGCTCTCCTGTGCTCCCCACCATTTTATTTTCTTTATAAAGAAATCCCAGTGTTTTACTGTAAGATAAGGGAGCTATGGCAAAGATCATCCAAAAGGTAGTTCTGAAGATGTATCTATTTTCTCCAAAAATAAGTGTAATATAAAATATTAAAGAGTTTGGAAAGCCAAAACAAGAATATAACATCACCCATAATCTCACCATGCTTACATAACAGTTATTTTCATTTAAATACTGTTTACTAGCTTTGAGAAGAGTTGGTAATAGTGCATTTCAGTATAGTAATGTCTGATAGTCTATAAACCTCACCTATAAAATAGGGATGATAATAGTGTGTAGTGTCCATTGCAGTGAAGGTGAAGAGAGTGTCTGCAATGCTTCAAGTATGTACCTGGACACAGCAAGTCCTTAGTGAGTGACAACTCATATTCTATAATACTCTCCCTAGCTAGTTTCTTTTATACAGTTTAATTTTTTCTCTTGTCAGGTCTTTCAAACTTTTCTTTTATGGATTCTTACTTGGCTTTAATTGCTTAGGAAGGTTTTCTTACCTCAAGATCAAATAAAAATTCTATTTTTTTCTTACAGTCATCCAGAGGTTTATTTTTTTTATTTTAAACTTACATCTTTAGTTTGTCTGGGATTTAATCAATTGTCCCAGAACCAGTTAGGAATTAATCTACCTTTTTCTGATATGAAATGTCAAATTAATCATGTATTAAATTCTTATATATCATATTGGAGTCTGTCTCAGGACTTTCTGTTCTGTATCATTGATCTGCTTATGCTTATACCAGTATTGCAATATTTCATTTTTATAGCTTTGTTATATATCTCAAATATCTTATGATGCAAATCCCTCTCATTTTACTTTTCAGAGATTTCTTGTCCACTCACCTCTTTACTCTTTGAAATTATCTTAGAGTATTCAGTAGAGTACAGTGAAATAATAATGCTAATTTATATCGAGCACTTACATTGTGCCAGGTACTGTGGCTCACACTTTACTGTTGCTATGTGAGAATTTATAGATAGTTTCTAACTTCTATTTTTCTTCTATTCAGTTTTCCAAGAGAAGCCAGAGTTCTGGATGTTCCCATTTTATCTCCTGCTACTAAAATGTTGGTAACTAAAATAGGTCTTTGAGCCACAAAGTGTCAGTTGTCCATGAGCCATCAGTTTCTTACATTGCCTTAGAGAATTTAGAGGGTAATAGTACAGAAGAGTATTGATATGGAGGTAGAGTAGGCCAGGGTCATTTTGCAGCACAGTATGAAATTCCATCATCCCAAACCATGCTCCAATGCCAAAAACCATGGAAAATACAGCTGACTTCAAGAAAGAGCTTTAGTTTTAGAAAATAACTCATTAAATATTTACAGCATAAGTGCTCAAGTTTTGCAAATAAACAGATGAAACTGTAAACTGCTTATTGTTTCTGCGGGTGCTTACTTAATGTGACATGAAGGTGCTTGTACATTTAATCCAACAGATAGAATTCACTTTAGGTAGGGACTGTTAGAACTAGACTGTTTCTTTTGGGCCTTGGATTACTCAGGCCTTGATTTACTTTGACACTATTTGGAGGTGGTACATTTAACCACCTGGGTATCTGTTTACTGGCTGATAAGCTTTTGAGATTATAAAGCTTTTTTCTACATAGTATGAGTGGGAATTGTAGAGAATGTTTTTTAGCACTTACTACCTAATACTATACTAAGCACTTAATATATATTATCACTTTCTATCCACAACTCTGTAAGGAAGGCTCATTTCCCCTGTTTTATAGATGAGAAAATTGAAAGTGACATCTTGGGGCAGATCACATGACCTAGAGGTAGAAGAAGTTTTCAGATATAAGTTTGCCTAGCTCTTGCCATGGTATCACACTGCTTCCAATATAAATATATACACGTTTTTGTGCAACATAAGACTACAGTATAGTTTATTATAAAGAATATGCAAACATCTCAAACTTTCATGTTACATGCTGTAAACTAAGACAAGTGCTAGTTTAAAAGACAATCCATTTAAATTAAGATCTGTAACACATTTTTAATTCTTATAACCCTTTCGAAGTCCAAGTATTTAGAACCAAACTGAATGAAATATATGGTATAAGTTAGACTTTGTGCCCTCTCCATCGTTCACTCAAAATAAGAAAGGGAAAATTCTAATTACCTTTTCCCTTATTTAATGTATAATGATCCACACATACAGTTGCACATTCTTATCCCCATTTTCTTATCTTTGCTATCTAACTTTCCCCTATTAAGTAAGTTATTATGTAAAGATTTTAAACTTGAAGAAAATTTCTAAGTCTGCAAATAAAGATAGAAAAGATGTGAAAATGTAGACACCGTATTCTGAGACAGGTGCCTAAGCAGGCCTAGGTTACCTGCATGGTGATCCTCTGCCCTAACATTTTTCTTCTACTTGACCAATACTTTTTAATTATATCTTGTCACATAAAAATGCAACCAGGGACTACTATAGCTAATAGGCATCCTTTTAAAAAGGTTCCTGGTGGTGATCATCTTTTATCTTCTGGGAGTTGAATAGTCTTAAGCCTGTGTCCTGCCTAAGCAGTTGTTGGGCACGAGCTAAATGTTAATCATTGATACTTCTCTGTGGGTAGTTTAGTTCAAGGTCAGGAAGGCTATCTGAGAAGAAGGTGGGTGGGCTCCAAAAATGTCAAGGAACTAGTCTGCAGAATGTTAAGTGAATGGTAATAGGGAAAGCCACAAAGGCCTCAGAATGTCTTGAGAACCTTAGTATGAATCCTTTTAGACTAGGAAATGTAGAATCGGAGGGAAATTTCATTGGCCTGCTGTGATGTGAAACACATTTTTCTTCCTGAAGAGGTTATTTTGACTATATTCTCCATGACCAACTTATATCATGATTGAGATTTTTGTACCTCTCTTTCTCCATGGTTTTCTACAGAAGTACTATTAGCCAAGAATTTATTTTGATGTCATTGAGTCAATTGACAATGTTTCAAAAGAAGCTTTGTGGAAGATGAAGAAATGTGGACCACTGGGTTTAGGTAGTTAACTCTTGATGCCTGATATCTTTGAACTGATAAGAGGCACTAGCAGAGGACAATATACAAGAACAAGCAGCAAATGAATGTTACCAGAAAAACCTAACTATGAGTTCTTTAAAATGCTGCGTACTTTAGCTTTTGAGATAAAAAGACCTGCAACATAATATAGCAGTATATTCTGATAATAAGGTACCCCACTTTATACTATGGGATTTCATATACTAAAATCATACTGTTTCTCAAAGAGCACCATAATTTCCTACTGCTCCAATACTAAAAGAAAGTTTATGAACCAAACATAGTAACCAACTCAGTACAGTACTCTTTCCTTGGCCTAGGAATATTCTGCATTTTTAATCAATGAATTTAATCATATAATGGCAAATTAAATTTTTGATGACTCAAAAACCTCATCTTCATACAAGTTTCCTAATAACTAACAAGCATGTACAGTTGGAACATTCATAAATTAAAGACTGTGTCTCCCGAGCTCAGTGTTTAAAACTTTATAGACAACACAATATGAAGTAGCCCCTTTGTGTCCAGCAGTTTTCCAGCAACTTCAACATTTTGGACTCACCAACAGTTTCTTAAGTCAGCACTCAACCAGAATTCCTCAGGATGATTAAGTTTTAGTCAAAGTTCATTCCCGTCCTAGGACTTATATGTATTTGATTGTAGTATTTATTCACATTTCCCAGAAAATGCTAATGCTATTCTAGAATGTAATGTAAAAAGAAGGGGGAAAAATCAAGTCTGTAACTAGTGGTGCAAGGAGGAGATGGGGAAGCTGAAGCAGTTATAATTCAAGTGTGTCAGCTGGGACTTAGTACTACTATAAAGGACAGAAAGCCAGCTCAGTCTGTCCTAAAAAAGAGAAAGAGTCAGAAAGGGGGGAGTGAGAAGAGGAAAGAGTTTCTGAGCAATTTATTAGCATCTGTAACTGAGAATTGCAGAAATTTAGCTAATTCCTAATCATGCAAACACTGTCACCAAGTATAAGGCCCTGAATTCACTGTGCTCTGACTTCCATGAAACCCTCAGTTTTATACTGTGACCTCCAGCAGCTCCAGGTTCTACCCATTAGGCTGGCAAAACAGCCATGGCAGTTTATACCCTCACACCTGGCTGTCCAGGAAAAGGAAGAGCTAGTATGTCAGGAGTGCCCTGGAAGAGAAAGGAAATTTCTTTTTTCTCAGAAGCCCCAGGGAGCATCTTTCATTGGCTCTGATTTGTTAATGTGCCAGTCCCTGAACCAGTCATGGCTGGGTGGATAGAATACGATTGGCTTACATCAGTCAAGGTCTGACCCCAGAGCTGGAGGTCATGTCAGCCTCATGCAGACTCTAAGAAAATAGAGAAGGACCTACTCTCAATGGGGAGTTGGTGTCCTGCTCCTAGGAGGCAGGGGCATAGAGTGTTCAGCAACAAATACTGTCTTCTACAACAGCCATGAGAAGTGACAGCATAGAAGAAAGCACCAAGATGATGGTAGGTGTCCAGATAAAACAGCACAGCAATCTGATGCCTTTACGAATTTGTGTAGGTTTTAAGGCATCACTGAAATGGTGATAATGCATCACTGATATTAGTAGTGATGAACCTGAGATGTCTACAAAAGGTTAAATTAAGTTTGATTTGCTAAGACAAGAAGGAATTTAATAGATGTTGGAAAGGTTTGTGTGTTTTCATAAATATCAGTGTTTTTAAAGCAACAAAGCTAACCTAACTGAAAAGCTCCTTTTTATCATATTATTATTTTTTTATTATCTCTTATTTCCTTGTGCTTAAACTGTACCTCACCAAAACCATATATTTATACAAGCTATCCTCTAACTGTGTTTGGCTTGTATCTTAATAAAGGAAGATTACGTTGACTGATGAAAATATTGGGGTTTTTATGCTTTTGTCCAGAATGCATACACAGCCACAGCTATCAATAGCACCAACTTCTGCACCTCAGCGAAGGATGCCTTTGTCATTCTCGTGGAGAATGCTTTGCGAGTGGCTGCCATCAACACAGTGGGGGATTTCATGTTGTTCTTAGGCAAGGTAAGACCAACTATGTTATTGAGACATATAGTAACTTTACAATATATATAGATATATTCACTCTTTATTCTAAAACTACATAGCCCACCAAAAAATGAACAACAATGTAATGCAAAGCAAGCACTTACAAAGCCTTTAATGTATGTCAAGTACTGTCCCAAGTATTCTGTAGGTATTATGCTCTTTTTGCCCTCACAACAAATTTATAAAGCAAGTTGTATTATTATCCTCATTTTATAGATGCAGAAACAGGCGCAGAGCAGTTAAGTAATTTGCCCATGTTTTCTCCTTACATTTTTTGAACTGTGAATAATTAAGAAATAGTCTGCATAGTGGTTAGGGGTACTGCATCTGGAGCCTGAACTGCCTGGAGTTCAGTCCTGCTCTGTCAGTTACTAGCTGTGTGATCTGAGGCAGGGTACATAACCACTTTGTGCCTCAGTTTGCTCATCTATAAAATTGGGATAATCATAGAGCCAAACTCCTATAGTTGTGAGGATTGGTCTGGTTAATACAAGTAGTGTACCTAAGATAGTGCTTGACACATTGTAAGTCCTTGATGAATGTTAGCTGTCAGTTACTGTATATAAACCCCTTTAAAACAGACCTGTTAGGGAATGAAGCGTAACCCTAAAGGTGTCTAAGAAGGTAAGTTATTCTATACTATTAAAATCTGCAAAATAATGTTTTAATTGGGTTTCATCACATCTGTATTTCAAACCATAAAGTACTCAGAAAATTTGAAAAATTGAGTTAAGAAAAAGGCACTACCACTATAACCTAACAATCGTTTTTATATATTCCCTACCAGTGTTTTCCATAGGCTTGTATTTCTATAGTGTAACAATCATAGAATACATGCCTGTATGTTCTTCCCTTTTCACTTCACAGTATATCATATCATTTTTCATATTGTTCTGAGTCTTCATAATTATTCATTATCATATTAGTCAATATTCCATCAAATGCTGTTCTTAAATAATCTCTTACTAGTGAACAATTAAGCTACTCCAGCCACTGTGCTTTTAAGATGTTTTTGGAAAAGAAAAAATATTTGGTGTCGAGAGGCATTGATAGCACTGTGTAGTTTTAAGTTCTTAGGCAGCTGTCATCTAAGAAGAGTTATAAAACTGTATGATATTTTAAAAATGTGTAATTAAACTTACATTATGACTTGGATTTGTTCTTGTTATGTTTTTACAATAAGAGGAAATTTCTTATAGTAAAAATTGAATGAGTGAATCTATGTTAAGGACTGAATACAGTTTGGCACTGTTATTAACTATTGCTATTTATATGCTATATGACTAATTCAAGAAGGCTTCATATTCTTATGTTCATTTTGGTTTTTATACATTTATAATTTATCTCTACTGTTAAAAAGATATGAAGCCACTTAAAATAAAAACATATGTACACAATGCAATTAAAATAAAAGGAAAGTAAGTCATACAGAGGACTAATGGAAAAAATTATTCTAAGTGGTAGTGTTTGATCCTAATGGTGATTTTAGTAACTCTGATTGAGGCACTTGCTGGGCACCAGGTACTGAGGAAAGAACTTTATGTGAAGTATATGAGGTCCTCCCCTGAGAGGCGAGCTACTGCCATTTCCTTCACTCTCTAGCAGAGGAAACCAAAGTTCAGAGAGTTAAGTAGGTTGCCCAGATTTAGAGAACTAGAAAGTGGCAGTGCTGGAGTTCAAACTCAGGTCTGTCTGACTTCTAAGCGTTCAGTCACTATGTGCTTTAATTGCTTCAACTGACATTAAATTCACCCTTGGACCTTTTTCTAAAAAGTCTTTTGATTCAGTAATTCTGGTGGATGGTGGTGGTAAAGCACTGCTAGAAATAATTCTAAATACAGAAAAATACAACATTATAATAGTAACCAGTTGTATTTACTGTCTAACAATGGAAAAATGGTTAGAAATAATAGTTAACAGACTATTATTTACCTAATAAACCATGTTTTTTTATTGAGTTTATAAAATCACGTAATGCATATAAGTGAAAAGGCTGAGTAAAACTACTAGACTAGTACACTACTGTTTAAAAATGTGCCAGAATTAAATTAAATTTAATTAAATTAATATCCCAAAATGTTAATAATGATTGTCACTGGATTTTGAAAATGAGTGATTCCAAAACCCTCTCCCTACTTTATTTACCATAAGAAGATAAATTTCTCTATATTAAGTATGCATTCCTTTTATAATGGAAAAATACATAGATAATAAAATACAAGGTTTTAAAATTGGATTTGAGTTTTTCAGCAGCCTAGTAACCTGTCAAAAAAATTTTTTTTAGGTTTACCATAACCTTTTATTCATTCAGCAAATACTTATAAAGTACCTACTAGTAATGTCCTAGGGGCTAGTCTGGATTCTAGTTATATACTAGTCAAGAGAGAGAATTTAAAAGCTAGTAGAAAAAGCAGTTTTATATCTTTCTTTTCATATTATATTATGAACATTTCCTATTTTATTAAAAATGTTTTAAACATGGTTATACAATTATTGTCTCATCATTTATTAAACCAAGCCCCTGATTTTTATTAGACTTAACTGTTCTCAATTTTTTACTAATGTAAATTATGCTGCAGTGAAACCTTTGTATACAAATCCTTGCCCACAATACCTCCTGAAGCCAGAATCCTAGAAGTAGAATTAATGAGTCAGAGTATATAATAGGGTTCTTGATGTGCATTGCCAAATTGTTTTCCAGAAAGGTATAATTTTGAAAAACATAATATTTATAATATTGTACAAAGATTACTTTTAAAGCCATGAAAGGTAAACATCTTTTTAATCAAGATATCCAAAAAGGAGAAAAATAAAAACAACAAAATCTTCTGGGTTTCCAATATACTAAGATAAACATCATTTAGTTTTCCTGTTTTCAAAACATGGTTCTGATCACAGAATACAGTAAATCTTTTGAAATGAGGTTCTTTCATTACAGTTAAGTGTCTGCTAATGTGCAGAAATAGTTTATCATCAGATCATAACATCAGGAGCAAACTACTGATAACATGCAACAACTTGGCTGAATCTTGAGGGAACTTTACTGAATGAAGAAAGCCAATTCCAGAAGATTAAATACTGTATTATTCCATTTAAATAACATTCTTGAAACGACAACATTTGGGAATGGAGTACAGATTTGTGGTCACCCATTTAGAGATGAGGAAAGTAAGGGTAGCTATAAAATGTTAAAATGAAAGATCCTTGTGATGGTGGAAATGTCGATTGTGTCTTGACTGTATCCATGTCAGTATCCTGGCTGTGATATTGCACCGTAGTCTTACAAGCTGTTACCATTGAAGGGAACAGGAGACATGGTACATGAAATAATTCTGCATATGAATTCAAAATTATCTCAAGATTTAAAATTAAAATTTAAAAACCCTGAATTTAAAAAGAAAACTAAGATAATGTCATGGATTCCATTTTTATGTAGCCCACAATGTTTTCAAGTTTGAAAGGGCCCTTAGCTTCTCTAGTTAGTGGCTTGGGACCTGTGATCACTGGTCTGTAGGGTCCTCAAAGGTAAGAATGGAGATTTACATGCTACTTAAACTTTTGTAAGTCTAGTAGATATTGGTTATTTTCCCTAATAAAACTATACAAAACTATGCAAAAATCTCTTCACTTCTGTGAAGTTATTTTCCCTCTTTGATAATACTTTTCTAACATTAATTATATGTCCTAGTTGATAGTTTATTTGGCTTTGTTTAATAACAAATGAGAACATGAATTATTATTTGTAGATGTTATTTTATTGGTAAACAAAATCTTTCAAAACTTGGTTCCTTGGGGAAAGGACATCGTAAATGCAAGACTAAGATTGCCAGGCACCCACCGTGTTAAGTACTTTCAGAATGCTGATTTTAACAATTATGGGATGAATGTACTATTTAGCCTCTTTTAAAGATGGAAAAACAGACTCAGGAGGGTTAAATGAACTTACTTAGAGTCACAAAGCTAAATATTAAATCTGTGATTCAAATCCACATATTTCTGACTCCAAACTATCGTCTTTTCATTCCACTTCTCACATCCTACGCTGTACATGAATCTCTTCTACTATATCACCAGTAATTTATCCTCTAGGAAGATAAATTAAGGAGTGTCTAAACTTAAATCATGCATCCTATTAGAAGAAAAATTAAGCATACTTCCCCAGTATATTTATATTTATTTATTAATGATTTATGTACAGCTGTTACTAAAATATGCATTATAAAGCATAGTATAAAAGAACTTTTAAATATGTGAGAAAGATAAATAGAAGTCCCAGGTGACCCTCTTGAATACTCCTTTAGGTGTGTGTGCCCTACATGGAGATCACTGAAATGAACCCGTACTTCATGTAGGCTGTGTATTTTATCAGAATCACCTGAGGTACTTTTAAAATGAATATTGCTGGGCTTCATCTTAGTTCTAACCAATCAGACCCTGGAGGTAGGACCCAGGAATCTACATTGTTCACAAATTCCCCAAGTGATACCTAGCCCCACTATGGTTTGAGAGCCATTAATGTATCCGGTGCTTGAATAAATGCATGACACCCTTTTATTATATTTGGGAGTAATTCTTACATTTCTTTGACCTTTTTAGACAAACATCACTAATTCTTGAAGTTATTTCTTACTTGACAATATCCAACCTACCACCTCAGTAGCTTTTGTCTCAACATCTAGTTTGTCTGAGTCACACCTTCTACCTATAATTACCTTTAACATTTCAAATGTGGTTTAACTTTAAGTGGCATATTGAGAGCATCAGGAACCTCAGTCCTCCTATAGGGTGGATGTAAAAAATTTGAGGAAGGGTACAAAAAAATAACTTTCTAAAATTGAAACCAGAAAGAATGAAAGAACATGGTTGTCATTAGTTACCTGTGGAAATCACCCCTGAAAAATAAGTCACTCTAAGAGAAAATTGATATGTTTTTGCCACAGAAATGGCGGGGGTGTCTTCAAAGTATTGGGCAGACCCAGATTTGCTTCCTGAAATCATCTGAAAGGGGGATAAGTTTATAGCTTAACCAAAGTGTCATCTAATGCATTGTAACCCCTGATTAAGATGATAGTGAAGGAGAGATGTTTTGGTGTTGATAAATGGTAGGGAAAAGGCGGAAGAAGGATTCTCAGTCAGCCTGTCGTCAGCACTACACAAGGAAAGGCTGCTGTGGTTTGAGGACCCTTTCTTTTCCTTTGTTACTTAAAGCTGGATGCTAGACCAAGTGAAAGGCTGGGCAAGAATGTGTCTAGGATTCATTAGGACCTGTTAGTGCTTTGTATCAGTATCCAAGTGTTTGCTGAGTTTTTAACCTGGGAAGATCACTGGAGTCATCATAAGACCATTTTTTGGATGGTGTCTGCTCTTCTACTCTGTGACCTTGGGAAGGTTGACTAGCATCTCTGAGCATGTTTCCCAGTCTGCGAAATGAGAATGATAAAGTTTGCCATAAATCCTTTGTAGGGTTATTGAAAAGCTGAAATAAAATGTTTTGAAAGAACCATAAAAAATTTCAAGTGCCACATGTGAGGTGACAAAGCATCAGAGCATGCGGTTCTTTGACAGTAAGCAAATTGGCTAGCCCTTTTGTTCTTATAGCATGGATGTTTTGGCAAACTCTTCCCTTGCAGACAGTCCACATCTAAACTTCTTAGCAAATCAAATTAAATTTATTACATATCCTATGTGAAACAACATATGAAACAAAGAAAAGGCTGTTGGAGATGTTTGTTGCAACATAATTTATATCTGAAAACAATATAAGTCTCCAGCTGTAGAATGGTTAAATAAATTTTAAGTTACCCATAAGATGAAATTATGTAGCTGAGTATTTATGAAATACTTCTAATGAAACTATAAATATTAGTGAAAAGCTTTTAATGATTAGTTTATGTAATACTATTTCATGTATGTAAAACTGCTTTAGAAAAAAATGCATAGCAATACCTTGAAATGTTAGTAATTTTCTTCTGAGTGCTAAGAATGTGCATAATTTTTTTTCTAAAATATGCATATATTTGTCTTAAAAATTGCTACACATGTTAAATAAGTGAAGTTGTAGGGAACAAGCATAACATTTGGAAAACTTGATTATTTTTAGTGTAAACCAGAATCATTGAAAAGATGATTTTTCATTTCTATGCATGTATATGTATATCCATATGTATATGGGTATATATGAATTATGCTTCCTAATTTGAGATGCAACAGATTTATAAATAGTAAAGAGGGTTGTAAGTCTGCAAATGAAGGAATGGTGGTTTTCTGCAGTGGGATAGTAAATGTAGTCTTTGTTCTCTCTGCTCCAGGTGCTGATAGTCTGCAGCACAGGTTTGGCTGGGATTATGCTGCTCAACTACCAGCAAGATTACACAGTATGGGTGCTGCCTCTGATCATTGTCTGCCTCTTTGCTTTCCTGGTTGCTCATTGCTTCCTGTCCATTTACGAAATGGTTGTGGATGTATTATTCTTGTGTTTTGCCATTGATACAAAATACAATGATGGGAGCCCTGGCAGAGAATTCTATATGGATAAAGTGCTGATGGTAAGTATTTCAGGTACCCTCGATGACTTTAGGGATAAAAATACTAATAAAAATATTTTGCAAAACAGTCTTTATACTGAATTACCATTATATGCAACTGAGTAATTCAGAATTAAACCTGCAGCACTCATGAATGGAGTTAGTCTTGAGGAAATCAGGGTAGAAGTCTCTCTTGGCATGGGCGAGACCATTCCAAATCCTCCTAGCTAGAGCAGTACCCATTAATAGTCCTGAGTTCACACTATTCCATACTACTGCCCCCTCTCTGCAGTTAGAGGATATCCATTGACTTTTTAAACCTTACTTTTAGCCCTTGAATTAGGACTTTGGACCACTGCTGTTCTAAGTGTCCTTTTCTGAAGTAGGTAGGGCTCAAAGACAAAAAGGCATATTTCCCATGTTGTAGTGCCTATTGTTTTTTTCCATCAACCACCTTTCCAAATATTATTGCTGTCAACTCCATTAAAACTCATTATCCTAAGTATGCCAGGCCAAATTGAAGGCATTTGTAATGAATACGGCTAAACAAACCCATGACTGGCAGGTAGTATTATTTTCTATTAGTCAAGATCTGAGCCTTTACACAGATACTATATTCAGGTTCTTTATAGTTACATAGTCTCTGCAGCATCCCTATATTAAAATATCAAAGCTTTTTTTTAATTTAGAAAACATATTAAAGTGGTTTAAATACTATTGTCATTGTCAGATGCTACCAAATTGAAGATGTTCCTTAAAAATTGTACTTTGTATTAAGCTGTGAAATATTCCTTTCTTAAGAGTGGGTTGTATTGAAGACTAAACACTGAGGTAACAAGCTGTTTTCCCAGAATATGATTTATCCAGTTAAATCTAAAACAAATACTATTAAATAAGCTAGATTTTTTTTTTAATCACAAGTATTCCAAAAGATTTAACTAACCATTTGGTACTGATTATGTCTTTACTGAAAACCATCAACTAAATTTTGGACATTTCATAATGTCTAAATTATTCTAACTGGTTGTTTTCATAATGGAATTTGACCTATGAGCATTCCATCTCTCTTGTGATTAAGGCATTTAGAAAAAGAGGTTTTTTGTTTGTTTTTTAAGCCATTGATCAAAAGCAAAGTGAAAAATACAACTTTTCTCCTTTTAGTTTTTTTCTATAAGAATGATGTGGATATTTAATGATGTGTTCAATAAACTTTGGCAGATGGAAATGTTCCCTTTGGGGCATGATCCCATTTTAACTACTTCTGACCACAGGTTCTGGTTGTTATTCCCTATCTTCCTGCTTTATGGGGTAATTTCAAGGCCAGATTGACATTCTTTTTCAAGAAACTTATTTATGGTTTGGTAAAAACAATATGTGCTTAGTAGTATCAGTGCTTTCTTGCTCCTTATAGGGTACAAATATTAAAGAGGAGACTGTAAGAGTAAAACATTCTTGTTGTTCCATTTAACCTTGATATGGAAAAAATAAAACAACAAATTAAACAATATTCTAAGTGTGGGAAAATAGTCTTTTTTTTTTAATGTTAGGCATTTTTCTTCCAGATAAAACTAATATTGTCTCTTTGAGCCTAAGTAATACTGTCACAGTGAACGGATGGAAAAAAGATTCATATCATCAGACTGTAGTCTATCCCCTCAAATTTATCTGTTCTTTAACTATTACTTATTGCTATGGCATACGGAGTCAAAAATGTAAATGTTCTTTAGTTTACATCTACCAGCCGAAGTCTGAAAGGGCCTAAGAACTTACCCAATGTGGTCCATATTTTGCAGGAGTTTGTGGAAAACAGTAGGAAAGCAATGAAAGAAGCTGGTAAGGGAGGCGTTGCTGATGCCAGAGAGCTCAAACCGATGGTAGGTGGAGATGAGGAGGTGGCCGCCTCCCAAGAATTTCACTTTCACTTCCTCTCTCTCTCTGTCTTCACTGACTGCACTTCTTCAGGAGAAGCTTTTGTTATCTGTGTCACGCAGGACATGCTGCTCTTTCTGTTTGTGTGTTTACCCATCACTTGGATGGCAGAATTCTTGTCACAACTGAGACCACCTTCTGTAAAAGTAAGCTGAAAGGAACAGCATCTTCTTCAGTGTTCACAGCGGGGCAGGGGATATTTTTGTCCCTATGGTGAAATTGTGGTTTCTGTTTTTTTCTTTTTAACTGTCAGTGTTTTCATTAGACTGTATGTGTAATTGTAACACGTGAACTGACAGTTTGATTTTATCATTTTGGAAGGTGATAATAGTAATTCCTTTCAACTTGCTAAAATTCATATTCCCCCTTTTTTTAATACTGGCTTTGTTTATGTTGCTGTCTTTTCCCCTTTACTGACTTTTTCTTCTGTTGCCTGGATTGAACTTACTTTGTTTCTTAAGCTGTTTTCAGTAGCAAACAAGGCTATTTCCATCAACATATGCAAATTCCCACTCAGTAAGACAAACTGGTCTTCTCCAACCTCAGCATAATTGTGAGAGGGATAAATTATATCTGGTCAGAGAACATATATATATATATATATACAAAATAAAATAAATATATATACAAAACCACTCTATTTTCATTTGAGAAGATCACCTTAATCAGTTTAAGAGAATCCTGAGTTGCTTTTCCCATAAATTTTCTCACCATTGCATAAGGACAGATGTCCATAGCATATTTTGCTCTAATTACTGCTTATTTACTTTACAAATATATTGTCCTTAAATAGCATGTTTATCTCAAAATATTATCTAATAGCTTGCATCCTTAAACAGTTAATTTATATAATGCCCAAAAGTGTGAGGTGAAGACTCTCTTTTCTTTCTTCTTTATATTGTAATAAATCATTTGGTTTATAGATTTCCAACTTAAGAAACATACAGTATACACCAAGCCCATGTAACTATGTAAGAGTAAATGAAATGGGTTAGTTTAAGGAGTAGGGGCTATATGTATAGGCATAATGATTACATATTCAACCTAAAATAAAGCCTCAGCAGAATGTTTAGATATAAACTCTTTCTTCTGTAACCCCTTCCAGGGCCTGTTTTGGTTTTGCACATTTAGTAACATTGATAATTATAAAGTCAAAATGTCAGTGTTTAAATTTCCAAGGCACAGATCAGTCTAATCATAAGTCAAAGGATGTAGAATGGTCATCCAGCTCTTAGTTTAAGTGTTCATCAGCCAGAGCAGGCAAGAAGGTGCCAATCAGCCCTCCCTCCCTCTGGTTCGTTGCCCAAAGAAGGGAATCCCTTCTTTCTGTATCCCCCTTACTTTTACATAGGCTGAAGGGAATAGTAGTGAAGATTCTGCCGACCTTATGGTATATGGGAAAAATGAGGAAAGCTTCTCTCTTGCCACTCTTTGGTTTCCTTATTGTTCAGGAAATAGGTTCCAAGCCTAAAACTTAAAACATATAAAATCTTAAAATGCAAACCATCCTTAAACTTCTTTTCTGTCTTCCATTGTTGAAGCTTCCATTAAATTATTCTTAAGTAATAAGCATTTAAAGAAAGGGAGAAAATTTGGAGGTTTAAGACTAGCCAGTTTAACCATGAATTGGCATATATTTCTATCTTATTCTTTAGTGAAAGAGAGATGAATTGTGGTAGACCAGAATGCTAATATACCCTCTCCTACCAAAACCCCTAACTCATAGGTAATAATACTAGAATTGACCAGGTTATGTGGCATTCTACCAGAAGCCAAAAATTTAGAGGTTTTTTTTCACCTGATACTAATTTGAATTTTTAATTAATGTCCTCTAACTCAAAAAATGCATTAGGATCTTCATTCAGTATTTGCTTTTATTTTATGTTGTTCATCATTTCATTGCAGATTAATAGCTGTGCCTCAAATCTGCTGTATCTCAAAATGCATCTTTTATGTTCATCATTCTTCTGGTGCTTTGGTCATTGTAGCATTTGTTCCCTAAGAATAATGTTTTATGTGGTTAAAAAACTCCCCAGGAGATAAATGTGAAATGTAGCCCACCAGGTAGTTAAATTTTTAGGCACATCAGTACCTCTAATTCTTACCTCTGTGTCACAGTATGTATGATAAGAGTTGACACCTACTACTACCACTGCCATCTTGTTCATGTCCCTAAAGAATTATCTGAGAAATTCTACTTTAAAGTTTGGGGGGTTGGTAGAATTAAAGATTACTTATTGGTATTTGCTTGGTTTAGTTTACATGTTATTTATTCCCTTAAAGGAACATCCTATAAAAGAGCATCATACCTATTTTACTATGTCTGTGGAAACACTGCTGTTTGAGCTCACTTCACTATCTTCTTCCTTAATGGGGTATTTAATTTAGTGTTTATTTTTAGCTTATAAAATGATATTCAGGAATGAGGTTTCAAATTTTCCTTTAGACAGGGGATCACTGAACTAAATATAAGTACTTCTAGTCTTTCTCTTGGGCTTTTTTTTTTTTGAGAAAACCTCACTAGTTAAGAAAACTATAAAATTTGAAAATGATTTTAGAAAAATTTTCCAATGCAATATAGAGGTTTAAGAAAGAGATTTTCTGACCATCTGCTTGTACAGGAAAGAATTTACAGAGGAAAGAAGAAAAAACTTGGGCCTAAAACAACATAATGTATTCTCTGCATATCTCAGATATTATCTAAAAGGAAGTGTGACTTTCAACATTCATAAGGATTTGAGCCCCTGGGATATAGTTTCAGGGGAGGATTCTCAGTCCATTTTGCTTTGCTGCTGTTTGTGACCATCTGTATTTGTACATCATTCATGATCTCCTTTTAGTGGTAATTGTCTAAGATTATACTCTGTATGACTTTGTTTTCTAGGCTTCGGGAGCAAGTTCTGCTTGAACCTAGCCGACGGTTATGGAACCCATTGACATTCCAAAACAATATATACACATAACTATGTATTTGTGTGTGTGGGTGTGTGTATATATGTATATGTATGTGTGTATATATATATGTATATGTATATATACACACACACACATAATCAGCCAAAATCAGAGAAAAGGAACAGGGATTTAATACCTTTTTTATGCTTATTTTTGTCAAACATGTACTCCTTTCATACGGGTGGCTTTTACAAGGCAATTGCCGTCATTTAATGTTTTCAATTGTAAACTGTCTTAATGGAAATGTTAAAATTCATATCTGATTAACATTTTTGATAACTTAGAGGAGATTTTAACTTTAGTTATTTAAATTAGGTAAAATAATTGTACTGAATCCTGTCTAAGGTTTATTCAGGGATGATTTCCCTGATGTGTGCATAAAATCAAGGTCTTATTTTACTGATGCATAAGTCCTAGTAGAATGAGACTAGGCATATGCTTTCAGATAAATGAGGAATGACTCCAATCAGTTTTCCCCAATTAAAGAAGCCATGTCATTTTACTTTTAGAAACATACAAGTGGCCCAGTATGGGAATTTTCATAATAGTTCATGCATTTGTCAGCCAACATTAAAAAGTAACCAACTCCTCAGGTATTTGTAGTTTACCCTAATGCTTCTATAAGAGAGTAGGCGAAAAAGAAAAGGGTAGATAATCTTTCTTATGCAAACTTTTTTCTTATATTCTGTCTTTCTTTCACTTTTGATTTTAGTAGCATCCCCCACACATTTGTGTGCCTGGTTTGAAAGGAAGCTGGGGCACCCAGCAAGGTTAGCCTTTAAGTTTCTGTGTGTTGGTTTGCAGATGAAGTAATGCTGGGAGGAATAAAGAAAGGAGAAAAACGGGAATACAAAGCACTGAAAATTCAGTGTGGGGGTCTCTGCTTCAGAGGAACTTCAGTGGCTTAGGGCTACGTGGCTATTTTATTCAAATGCTTCTCTAAAATCTGACAACATACTGGCAGGTGCTCCTCTTCTTGGCTTAATTCATTAAGTATCCAGAATTCTACAATGTTTAACTGAAGAATTGGTTAACATTTTGATCTTCAAGTGTTGAACTTTCTTTTTGTTTGGGGATGGGTTTGGGGGTTTTTTGGGGTATTTTTGTTTTTTATTCCTGAAGCTTACCAGATATGAATGGCTAATATTCCATTGTTCTGCTTATTGTAATGGTGAATGCTTTAAGAAAAAAAAAAGTGTAATTTGCTAAGAATAATTCATGATCTGTTTATGCGATAACTCCTTTTTGTTACAATTTTTTTAAGAAAAGCTATTTTTGTTAATGTAAAGTAAATATTTCAGAGCAAATTTTTTAAACTTATTGCACTAAATACAGGCTCTGTAAAAAAAAAAAGCCTCAGCATTTTATCATTCCACAGAAGGAGAATCTTTTGAAAGAAAGCATTGCCTCCTACCAGAATTAGACAATGAATTAGACTGGTATTATGGAAATGTATACTATTAATGTCACTAGGGCTTAATAAGCAGCTGTTCGCTAATGTGCTTCCTTTCAAAGGGTTGGACCTTTAAATTGCCTCAAAAGGTAAATTGTATTCTTTTTTAAGTATCCGTGTTCTTTACTCAAGCTAGGCTAAAATTTGCTAACTGCCTTGGTTTCTTTTCAAAGCTCATGTAATATTTCTGATTTTTCAGAATATTTGCAATAAGAGTCTGGATTAAAAAGAACACACACACACATAGTTAAAAGTTCATGTCTTGGCAAGATCTGGGAAACCAACATTGTGAGAGCAACAATTAAAAAAAATTATTCTCTAGAAGTTAACATCTAACATCTAATATTGCCAGACAATATCATTGTACTTTTTTATAAAAATCATTTGAAATGGAATAAACACAGTTATGTAACTAACAATTATCCAAATAGTGAGAGAGCAAATCATGTAAGAAAATTCAGAATACCTTCTGTTTCATAGCCACACAGATTTTGGACATTAAGAAACATTGGGAACTAAATTTAGGATTGGCAAAAGTCTGGAAGATGGGTATCAAAACAGAAGACATTCCAGAGCTAGCTATTTTAGGAGGTATCCCTCCAAAATGACTTGATGTAAGTCTTTAATTTGGGAAATAGGTTCTACTCACTTGGACATCCCAGCATCACCAACTCTTGATGCTCCCTGTTCCATATGCTTGTAATTTCAGCTATTTGGAAGCCACCAGGAATGCTTTCTAATTATTATTTGCAACTAGAACTGTAATCAGAAAGAAATTTTGTATTTTTGTATAACTTGATTATGTGCCATTTTATATAACAGGTCCTGTTTTACAAATAAATTTTGTTTTACTAACATTGTGTTTAGAAATTATGATCTATGTGTAACCATGTCATTTGAGTTCCAAATTAATTGCCAGGCTGCTTTCCCTAAGTAAATTTGTGTGCCATATAGGTAGATATATGCAAATATGCATATATGTTACATAAGCACACACAGAGAGATATTTGATATATAGAATATCACTCTCATATAAGCTTCATTCCTTGATTCATTTTATAAAGCCTCACCAGGGCTTTTTAGCAATATTTAAGTGTTTTGAGGTTATGTTTGGATATTCCTGCCACCTCTTTCATTCATTGCAAGTCATTTTTCAGCTAGCTATGGGCTGCCTTACTGCTGTTGCTCGCTGCCTCCATCTGCTGCCCAAGTGAGAAGAATAGATGGCAAACAAAAATTATCTGTGAAATGTGGTTACCTGAATAATTTTATAAACCGTTGACTCTGTGTTGTGATTTTTGTCATTTTCTGTGGTGGATCTTCCAAACTGTGTTCAGGACTCATATCCCCAGACTCACAGTTGGGGTCCTCTGGTGTAAATGCTGGTTGTGATGACCAGGGTATTGTTAGGGTTTCTGCCATGAGATAATTAAAGCTCCAGTGTCTGATTTAGACTTCCGGGCTCAAGAGTAAGCTCTGCCATAATATAATATGAAAGGGGAAAAAGTTACTATTTCCGTTTAAATCCAAGAGACCCATCTTCTATAGGAGGCTTACCCATGCGTTAGGTAAACATTAGGAATTTAGCTAGGGCATTGAGATTGTATAATCCTTGCATGAATGAGCAGAGCTCAAAGCAGGTTGTTCCTTTAAACCATTTAATGCAGTATTTAATGTTTAGGATTAAAGCTTTTATCCTGTCCTGTAGCATGATTAAGTCTTAAGTCACTGCAATTTAGGTAGCTTAACTGCATGTTGATCCCCAGACTTTTTACATAATGGTTGAGGAGGGGGCACTCACTGAGTCTTTTTTTAAAAGTATGATGGAAATAAAATTTGCCTCTGTAGAGATATTCCCCTACTCTAATTGTTTTCTTGTTTCAGCAAAGGGCATTAAGATGCCAAAAACCAGTACCACTGACCTTTGGTATCTGCCAAGGGCTCCCTTGTCTTCCCAGGACAGTTTCAGAATTTCATCTCAGTGGGAGGGTAGTAAGGAGATCACCCCGTCCTTATCCTGTTCTGGGAAACAGCTGGCAATGGGAACTGCAGGCACGAAGTATTTTCAAGGCCATTATCAGTGCCTGAGGCATCAATCATTTCCATCACACACCACCAGTAGCTGATAAAGGCCATGTCAGGAGGTGCTGCTGTCCTCCTGCAAGGTAAAATTATGGGGTTGGTTGCAAAACCAGAGCTGCCAATCATGGTGGCCTGAATGTTTTATTTTATTTTTGGTTAGTAACTTCATTTGAGTTTTTGGAGTTTCCAGTAGCCTTAACATAGCCTCTGAGGAGTGTCTTTCGGAAAGGTCTTTAAGCTTTCACCTTTCAATAAGTTCTGTATTGCATTTTTACTGCTACTTAACAAAAACTAAAATCCTGAGTCTGGAGGCTTATCCATGCACCTGCCACATTAATTTCTGTATTCATATATTCCATCTGACAGGAATGCACTATAATGGCTTGCCTAGAGTTGTTAAGATGTGGTCTGTGAATATACATTGGAAAATGTTGGGTTCGTAAGTAAATGTATAAAGCAGAGATTTGTGTATTATGTATTCACAGCATAGAATTCCTTTTGCTTTAAATGCATATTCATGTATCTTTGTGAACTAAGGATGCATGTTAGTCCATTTGAAAAGTAGGCACTGTTCATATTCAGTGGCTGCTTTTGGAATTAGTTCATCTTTGTTTAACGGCACATAGCCCAGATTTTCAAAGCAGGACCTTTAAATATGCCAAGAGAAAATCTGATGCTAACAAACAAAAAAACTAATAACAAATACAAAACTAGTAACAAAAAAACTAAACATGTTGTGAACATTTATAAATTTAAAATAGCACACTTTTCCCATTCAAACCTTATAAATTTGAAGCAAGTTCTTATTCTCTAGTTTTAATTTGAGAGGTAAATTTTAATCCAAGACTTAAATCTTTGAATATATCTTTCATATTGAAAACATCAATGAAAAGTTTTTAAACTTGACAATTTCTGTGGTAAACCTTTCTTTTCTATTGAAATACTGTAGTTCCCCTTCCTTCTTCCCCATCTCCTTGATTTTTATATGTGTACAAAAAGACAAATGATGTTTCAGTTCAGTATTGCATGAACAATGATAACTTTTGTAAATTATATGGACAGGATTTAAGTTTGATACTTTCTAAAGGAATTCATTAGTTAATTTGTTGAAAAGATAAGAAATTGTTAGTAACCCAAATATTGGGCTATTTTATTCCGTTTTGATACTCAGTTTTACTTAATGATTTCCTGAGGAATAAACACTCCAGACTAGGGAGTTTAGAATAAAAAAGGTTTCAGGTTACTCATGGTCTAGTTAAGATCTAGGCAAACATGAAAACATTATAATTTTCCAATATTTCAGAAATTTTCTGAGATCACTTTCATTTGCTAAGACTGAATTTAAAATTTGGTTTTCAAATGCAGGTTCTTAATCTTTTGAGAAGCTTAAGAAAGCAATGGACTGTCTCTCAAATAGACATAGCACATCTTTGAACATTTAAAGTGCTAATAGAATTTTGGGCCCTTACGCTACAGCCTCCACCCACCTCCAACCCCTCAGGGCCTTATGAACACAAATCGAAGCCTGCTATAAAGTTGGTTTGATAATGTGTTTTGAAATGAGATAGTGATTAGGCCTCCACTGAACATACTTTTAAGATGGTACTTAGCAACTTCTGATCTGGAATCATTTTTATAACTTGAAGACTTTAGTATCAGTTTTGGAAATAGAAACCACACTAATTTGAATGAATAACAAGAAGGTCAACACTGACTCTTCAAGACAGTAAATTTCTTTCCTTGGAAGTATGAGGGTGTGTCCAGGGGTAGTTTTTGGCAAGATACCAGATTATTTCCAATGGACAGGAAAATCGAAGAAGAAATGAGTAAGGAATCCTTGTAATTATCCATCCACCAAAATACCTAATTCTTTTTGTCTCTTAGACATGACATATGTGGCCTAGTATTATCCATAGATCTCTGTCTAAAAATTTGTCAATCAACGTGACCAAGAACAGTTGAAGATGATAAATCAGCAAACTCAGTGTAGTCCACGATTGACAAAAATAAATTTTAGTGGACAATGGAGGAGCAAATGTTGGGGGAGAAATTCAAAAGTTGATTTTCTTCCCTACTTCAATCAGGGATGTGTTTCCTATTTTGAGTGTTTTCTAATCACCCAGTAGAGCAGCCTTGGACCACCCTGCCAGTGGAGTGTGCCTCCCTCCCTATCTGTACCCCAGCCTCCTTCTTTAGGGAAGCACTTGGATTTCTTCACATCTGCACCTTACTAACAGGTAAGGTGCTACATCTACATGGAGGGCCCTTGGGGCCCTTGAAAAAGCAGGCAGAAATCCTTAAAGGAGTTTGAAGTTCTTTTAAGATTTGATTCCATTGGGTCATGACTTATAGTCAGACATCAAATCATTGCCTACATTTTCAAGCTGAAGAGAGCACTGGAAATCTCATACTGGCTGATGAAGAAAGGAGGAAAGTCAGCTCCCTACCCCACATCCCCAGGAGAGCTTTAATGAAACTTCCACAGTAACCAATGAAGAGACCATGGGTGGAAATTCCCATATCAAGTGGAAAAGGGCCTAAATCCAGTGTAAGTATCTACATTTGATGTGTCCTTTTGTCACAGAACTGTATGACTTAAAGGGAATGTTCCGGCCTTCACATGTGAATCTGATCCACCATCCTGTCAGCTAGGAATATAGTGTGCATTTATTTTTTGAGGAACATGTGTTAAACCATTCCAAGTGAGTAAAAGTAAGGATTGAAAAGAAGATTTGAGTAAATGGGTACAGATTTGGGGTGAAGCTACAGCCAGCATCCCATGAATGGCTCTACCTGCCACTAGAGTTATGTGAGCACTCTTCGTTTATCATGTTGACTATCAGGCCAGTATTTTGTATGTATGTCTAAGTTGTATTAGATACCTCACGGGAATGAAAGACAATAATATGACAGTTTTAGGGGCTGATGATTTGAGACAGGCTGTTAAGTAAATATTCCCCACCCTCTGTGTTCCAGTAGTCTGTGTTCTGAAGTTCTTTTTTGGCCCCTCTTGCTTTTGCTAGTTTTGATTTTCAGAGAGAGACAAAACATGGGGATGGTTACCTTTCTTCTCCTGTGTTGCCTTAGTGCTACTAGACTATGCTGTGTGGTTTTCTAATTTCTTCCATCCTGTAAAAGGGTACTGGGAGCTCCATAATGAAAAGAAGTTTCAATTATATTGTCTCAGAATATTCTTGACCACTGAATGCACTTCAGAAAGGTCTTACAGCTACTGAAGTAAGTTCAGTGGATTGTTAGCTGATTTGACTAAAGGAGAAAAAAAGCTTCACAACTAACAAACAAAAAGGTGGGAAAAAAAAGTGTGGAGGGCACCAAACAAAATGACAGAGCCTCTGGAAAAACAACCAAAGAAAAGCATCTACAAGAAGACCAAAGGTCGAGCTTTCAGAACTTGGTGGGACAGCCTATCTGAACTCCTGGAGTTTAGAATAAAGCTCCTAGAATAAGGCAGCCAAGCTTTAAAGATAAGTCACAGCAATCAGGACCTGCTATTGATCTCTCAGGCTCTGAGCCTTCATTTCCAGTGTCAGGCCCAGCGCAGTGTACATGGGTGATCTGAATGGAAAGTGCACATCGCTATGTCTCCTTTCCTCACTACTATGTTGTCCAGTGTGAGAAGTCTCTTGTGGTTTCACATATTTCTCAGTCTGATGCCTTTTTTGTCTTTTTTCTTCTGTCATTTACATCCTGTTTCATAGTGTCAAAATGAATTTTTGTATCACATCTTGTCTTTGTCCATTACCAGTGTAGGATCACAGTTAAGCCTTCCATGAATTCCATAGTTCAGGATCTTTTACCTGAGCATTGTATGAGTTTCTTCCTTATGGCAGTGTCACCACACTGTGTTCAGGTGGGGAGACAAACATGTAGGTGCTTGAACATGCCCCACAGACACGGGTGTAGCCCTAGAATTTGTGACAGTGCAGACTTTACAGACAGAGCATTATGCTCTCAGAGGACTTTAAAAATATGTATAATAAGCAATTAACTTTCTTGGATATATCAAATCTTGTTGGGAAATTAGCTTCCAAGAGCTCTGAATTGGATGGAATTCCATCTGGCTTCAGAGTACAATGAGCCTATTTGAAATGGAGCTTTGAAATGTTTTTCTTGTGCAGAAATACAAACTAGAAAAAAAGTGCTGATCTAATGCTACGTTTTCTCTGTGTACTGACTCAGTTGCCAGAATTATAATGAAAACTGTATTTTAGTCTAACAAATGTATAGAATTTTTATGTAATAAATAAAATTTTATAGGAAAGAATGTCATTGTCTACTGTGTTATAACACTTTCCCGTGCCCAGGGTGGTGATTAATAGTGTAGGAGAGGAAAATAGTTTTTATCCCTATCCTTCTGAGTTCGTGGCTGAGACCCCTGTAATGGAAGACAGACTAATGAGAGAAAAACACAAATTTATTAACTTGTATACCTCATGTATACATGTGAGATACCCAAGCCAAAATGAGTAATCATCCTGAGGTGATTTGGAATTCAAGCTTAAATACCACCTTAATAGGAAAAGGGGAGGGAGGGTAGGCTTCTTAGGGGAGAGTACATCATTTTTAGGAAAGGGGAATGGGCCCTTAAAAGACTAGATGGGAGACAGGTGGTGTGTGAGAGAGTTTGTGTGCATGCGGCCTCACTTTCTAGTCCTTTCCTGTGTGTGTCACTCTTCCCTTGTTGATGAAACTCCCAGAAAGAAAGGGGATTGATGACAGCTGAGTTCCTTTTGGAAGATCTATCTTTAGGCAGATAAGGAGAGTTC
This sequence comes from Manis javanica, assembly GCF_040802235.1. Taxonomy (NCBI): domain Eukaryota; kingdom Metazoa; phylum Chordata; class Mammalia; order Pholidota; family Manidae; genus Manis; species Manis javanica. Next base: position 25,837,925 of record NC_133157.1, on the reverse strand, counting down.
AGAGAAGGCCTCTCTCTGCATTTGTTGTTTTTCCTGTGCCTACAGCTCAAGATAATCAATGCAGTGAAGCAGCATTTTATGGGGTGGCATGTCTGAATTCCTACAGCTGTATTTTTGGTTGGTATATATTTTCTGCTATTCTTCAATAGGAAGTAATCCTGGGTAACATCTTGGTTTCACATTAGGTCAGCATGCTGCAAGGGTGCCCTAGAATTTCTCAGTTGTTCTTTTCTAGCATCTTTCAGTATGTACTAGGCTCCTTGAAGTATGAAATATAAATGTACTAAAAACTAAAGTACAAAGTTCATTCACTGCCTGGCCAGGCTTCCTAGCTGGAGTCAGAGTTGCCCTGTGAATGCTACAGTTACAACTGAATTCAGTCATCAGGCAGAATAGAAAAGCCTGTTAGGTAACGTTTACTGTGGAAAACACTTGGGCCTGGTAGTGTGCTCCCCACATAAATTGAAGGAGACTAAGGAAGGGGTGTTCATAAGTGGAATGCCTTCTGCAATACCAATAAACCTCTCCTGATTGGTTTTGCAATTTCGGATTTTTCTTGAGAGGCTGTTGTACAGACTGTTTTTCATTAGCAAATGTAAATAATTCCCAGATCATAGCTGTGGAAGTTTTTCTATACAATCTTGCCAAAAGTAGTTGTTCTGGAACATTTGTGAGGCATCCTCAAACACGAAAGGGTTTAAGATACTGAAGAATACTAATGCCCCTGGACTTTTAATTCTTTTTGGGAATGGTTCTGAAGCAGGTTTACACAATTTCTTGTTATATAGACTACCTAGGGATTAAAGAGCCTTTGAAATCCTCACATCTCCTAAAATGCACCCAGAAATTTTTTCTTTCTCTGACTATTGGAAGTATACTCTATATTCAGTCTCAAATTTCAGAAAATAAGGGAAAATCTAGAGGATTTCTTTTAGGAGGCATACTACTTGTGCACTCCAGGTTAATATGTAAGTCAAGTTTTGAATATCAGAATTTGAGCTTCTTCAAATACCTGAATGGCTTAAAGCTCTTACAGATGTTGAAAGGTTCAGAAAGAGACAAGTGTCCTAGGAGGGAGGCTCTTTGGTCTTATATCTTTGATTAAGTATTATGGAACCAACCCACCAGACCATGCGTCTTCACATTATTTTTTTTATTGTGGCCAAGTAGCATTAAAAATAAGGAATGTTTTGTGCCTTTAATTTGATATTGTGCATTAACTGTCCAAATCCTGAGAAAATAACTTAAGAAGATGCACCTAGGTTAAATTTAGGATTCCAGAAAACACAAAGCTAAGCTTTTAAACCATTTCATGGGCTTATCAGCAGTTTCAATTGAAGTCTTAAAGCTTTCTAGGTAGTTAAGACTTCCCTGGCCAGCTTTGTCAGACTAGAGAGGCAACTAAGAAAGGCAGCTAAGAAAGCCATCCTTTTTACCTCAAAATAATTATTATGGTTATCTCTGTATAATGGAATATGAATAATTTAATTTTTTCTTTCTTTATCTGTATGTTTAAAGTAGTCCTCTATAGTTCTTAATATGAAATTATAGTTACATTAAGCAAGTAGCCAAGTAGAATAAAATGACAGTAACTAAACCCGTGTGAAAATAGACCAAAGGAGTAGAAGGGAAAGTCCCCAAAACAAATTCGATTATTGTAAGAATTTAACAAAAGCTGTGGATATACCTCAGATGAGTAAGAAAGAATTCATTTAATAAATAGTGTTTAGGACAGTTGGCTTTTAGTTTGAACACAACTCTAAGTCAAGTCCAAATGAATTAAGAATTTTTTTAAAAATTAAACCAAGGGAAGGAGTGGAGAGGATGTAATAAATTTCAAAGGATTAGGGAAAAAGTAGAAAGCCTAGACTGGTGAGTTTGGAGAGATCCACATCTCACATTTTGTGGAAAATACCATGAGTGAGGCCCATTTCATATGCATTTAGTAAGTCCACAGCAGTGTGCTAAGTGTACCCCCTTTAATTCAACAAGCATTTCCTGAAATCTCTGATCCACCAGATTTATATTCTGGGAACTCAGTGGTAAATATTCACTCCCTGATCTTAAGTAGCTCACAGCCTAATGAGGGAGATAGACAGCAAGGGAGGGTTATGATGGGAGGCACGGGGTGTCCTGGGTGCACATAACGAGTTGTTGGGGTCATTAGAAATATCTGAGCTAAGCCTTGAAGGATGAGCAGGAATTAGGCAAATGATGAAAGGGAAGGCCAAGGGAGGGAAGAAAATTCTACCCAGAGGAACAGAATGAGCAATCATAGCAATGTGACAAAATACCAGCCATCCAGGATGTCCAGAGCGAGACTGTGTATGTGGAGGACAGGGGACTCGGGAGGATTTGGGAGTCTTGCACATGCATTCAGATCTAAACAGAGCTGTCAGGAGCCTGTGACGACGCAGGGAAGCCTAAGAGCGGGAGACTTGGGAGAGAGAACAGCAGAAGAGGAATATTCCAAAGTGGGAAATCTAACAGGCCTGTTGACTGACTAGATCTGGGAGAGAAGGAAAAGAACTTGTGGAAGCCTGCACTCAGGAAGAGCATATGTCACCTCTTCATTTAAAGATAGGGACTTACACCAGACAGTCAAGTTCATTCAGGCTCTGACTGTCTAACTCATTGAATATTGGCAGTGTTTACCTTTTCTTCTCAATGCTGTCTGAGGCAAAATATTTGTAATGATAAAAAGAAGGCAGCTGGAGAAGATTTTGAGGGCCTGAAAATACTTCTCTATACCAATAAAATTATTTTCCACTCCCCAAACAGGAAAATCTACCTAATTTCTGGTTTTCAGTTAAGAGACCCCAACCTAACAATGGCTTGTGTGGCTTAAGTAACTACAGACAAATTTTGTCTCAGCAGCTGTAATTCTCTACCAATTGTCACCTTAACCATGTTTGTGCTTCTTTGCTAATGATAATAATGCAATATATTTTTAGTGTATGTGTATTTACATATTATGTTCCACTTTGCTTCCAAATGGCATATATACAATCAGATTATTAAAATAAAAATCCAAAAGCAAAGACAAAAGCAAGAAATAAATATACTCGACCCTAGAACTAATATGATCACAGTACAATGAGGCATTAAATATTTTGAACTTAGTAGCAACCTGAAAAGAAATGAAACCACTAAGGTTTATAGAATTTTATTCTTTGATGAAGAAAGTATGTGCATTCTCCAAGTTACTGTGAAAGCAGAAATAACCTGCATATGGCTCTCAAATTGGGGTTGGACGTGCTGAGCTGATAAAGTCCCAGCACTTAAATTCTGATTCTTGAACTGAATTTGTTATGTCATCCTTATCCAAATCAGCCTCTTTCAGAACTAAAAAGATAACATTCCTAAGTATTAATGGGATGGAAAGGAGTCTTTGTTTACTCCAATGATATCCCAAAGACAAAGGATACAGAAATGAGAGACTCACTGTTTGCCTTCCAAAACCTCACAGTCTGCTTAGGAAAGCAAAGGGGTAAGCAGATGATTGTCATATACTGTGCCAGCTGCTCTAACAGAATTAACTCAGAAGTAGCACAGAGACTACCTGAAGGTGTTAGGGGCAGAGCAGCAGGGATATGATAAGGTAAAGAACCCTTTTGAGAAAGGGAGGTCGTGTTCCAAGCAGAGGGAACAGCATGTGTAAAGAAATGAGGTGTCTTGTCTAACTCCATACACAAAAGTAATCTCAAAGTAGATCAAAGACCTGAATGTAACTCATGAAACCATAAATCTCATAGAAGAAAACATAGGCAAAACTCTCTTGAATATAAACATAAGCAACTTTTTCCTGAATACATCTCTTCAGGCACAGGAAACAAAAGCAAAAATGAACACATGGGACTACATCAAACTAAAAAGCTTGTGTACAGCAAAGGATACCATCAGTAGAACAAAAAGGCATCCTACAGTATGGGAGAATATATTTGTAAATGATATATCTGACAAGGGGTTAGCATCAAACATATATAAAGAACTCACATGACTCAACACCCAAAAAGCAAATAACCTGATTAAAAAATGGGTAGAAGATCTGAACAGACACTTCTTCAAAATAAAAATTCAGATGGCCAACAAACATGTGAAAAGATGCTCCACATCGCTAATCATCAGGGAAATGCAAATTAAAACCACAATGAGATATCACCTCACACCAGTTAGGATGGCCAACATCCAAAAGACAAGGATCAACAAATGCTGGTGAGGATGTGGAGAAAAGGGAATCTTCCTACACTGTTAGGGAGAATGTAACTTAGTTCAACCATCGTGGAAAGCACTGTGGAGGTTCCTCAAAAAGCTAAAAATAGAAAGACCATTTGACCTAGTAATTCCACTCCTAGGAATTTGCCCAAAGAAAACATGATCCCTGATTCAAAAAGACATATGCACCTCTGTGTTTATCACAGCACTATTTACAATAGCCAAAGTATGGAAGCAACCTAAGTGTCCATCCGTAGATGAATGGATAAAGAAGATGTAGTACATATACACAATGGAATATTATTCAGCCATAAGAAGAAAACAAATCCTACCATTAGCAACAACATGGCTGGAACTAGAGGGTATTATGCTCAGTGAAATAAACTGGGTGGAGAAAGACAAGTATCAAATGATTTCCCTCACTTGTGGAGTATAACAATAAAGCAAAACTGAAGGAACAAAACAGCAGCAGACTCAGACTCCAAGAAGGGACTGTGGTTACCAAAGGAAGGTGTTGAGGAGGATGAGTGGGGAAGGAGGCATTATGATTAGCACACATAATGTAGGTTGGTCACGGGGGAGGCAGTATAACACAGAGAAGACAAGTTATGATTCTGTAGCATCTTACTACACTGATGGACAGTGACTGTAATGGGGTATGTGGTGGGGACTTGATAATAGGGGGAGTCTAGTAACCATAATGTTGGTCAAGTAATTGTACATTAATGATACCAAAAAGAAAAAACCTTTGGGAAAAAAAATATGATGTGTCTGTGCATCTGTACTGAATGAAGAATGGGAGTGGAGACGTGAAATTGAAGAAATCAGCAGGGATCAGATGAGGGCCTTATGGATCATAATAGGGGACTTGATTTTACACTGCAGAAAACAGGGACTCATTGAAGGATTTTAAGCAAAGGAGTGCTTGATAATGTTTTCATTTTAGGGGGAAAAATCGCTGTGACAGCAGTGGGGGATATTTTTATGAAAAATCCACCGCTAACATCATACTCAGTGGTGAAAGACTAAATGCTTCTTCCCTTAGATCAATAACAAGACAAGCATACCTACTCTTGCCATTTCTATTCAATGTTGTACTGATGGTTCTAGCCAGGACAGGTAGGTCAAAAAAAAGGAAATGAAAGGCACTCAAGTTAGAAAGGAAGGAGTAAAATGATCTCTGTTCTCAGAAGACATGATCCTACATAGAGAAAATCATAAAGAATTCACACACACAAGTAAGCATTGCTGTGGGATGCAAGATCAACACATAGATAGCAGTTTTATTTTTACTCAACTAGCAATGAACAGTCTAAACAGGCATTGAAGAAAATTCCATTCACAATAGGATCAAAAAGAATAAAATATTGAGAAATGTATTTAACCAAGGGAATGCAAGATGTTTACATTGAAAGCTACAAAATACCACTGAAAGAAATGAAAGAAGACATAAGAAAATGAGAAGACATCTATGTTCATGGACTGGAGGAGTTGTTATTATTAGGATGGTAATACTGCCCAATTTACAGATTTACAAATTCAATGCAGTCCCTATCAAAATCCCAGTGGTCTTTTTGTGTAGAAATGGAAAGGGCAATTAAAAAATTCATGTAGAATTGCAAGGGATTGCATATACCAAGACAATCTTAAAAAGGAATAAAAATGGAAAACTACTACCTGATTTCAAAACATTCTATAAAGTTATGGCAATCAAAACAATGTGGTATTGACACATGGACAAAGATCAATGGAATAGAATTACATGTACTGAAATAAAATATGTGTCTATTGTCAACTGATTTTCAGTAAGATTGCCAAGACTGCAATGAGGAAAGAAGATACTCTTCAATAAATGATGCTTGCACAGTTTGATATCAACATGCAAAAAAAATGAAGTTGGACCCCTATCTCACATCATATACAAAAGTTAACTCAAAATGGATCAAAGACCTAAATGTAAGAGCTAAAATTATAAAACCCTTTGAAGAAAACTAAGGGTAAATCTTCATGATTGGAATTTGGCAATGGTTTCCTGGATATGACATCAAAACACAAGCAACAACAACAAAAAAATAGGTAAATTGGACTTTTGTTTCAAAGGATACTATTTTCAAAAGTATGAAAGGCAACCCATAGAATGGGAGAAAATATTTGCAAATCATACATCTGATGAGGATCTACTATCCAGAATATATAAAGAACTCTTACTACTTAACAGCAAAATGAGCAAAGCACTTGAATAGACATTTCTCTAAAGAAGATTAAAAAATGTCCATGAAGCACATGAAAAAATATCAGTGTTACTAGACATTACAGAAATTCAAATAAAAATTGCAATGAGATACCATTCTGGTATCCACTAGGATGGCTATAATCAGCCAATACCAAATGTTGATAACATGGAGATATTAGAACACATATGTTGCTGATGGGAATGTAAAATGGTGCAAACACTATGGAAAACAATTTGGCAGTTTCTCAGTGCTTTCTCAAACAGAATTACTGTATGAACCAGTAATTCCACTCCTATTGAAACAGTATACCCCAAATAATTGAAAATGGACATTCAAGAAAACAATTGAGGTAAAATAAGCATGTGCATAAGTGTTCATAGCAGCACTGTTCACAGTAACCAAAAGATGAAACAGTCCCATATCCATCAACTTATGAATAGATTTTTTTTAAATGTGGCATGTCCATATAATGGAATATTCAGCCATAAAAAGAAATTAGGTACTGATACATGTTATGATGTGGAATGAACCTTAAAAACATGATGCTGAAAAAAAATCCAGGGGAGTTACTGCTCAGTGGGAATGAGGTTTCCTTTTGGGGAGATGAAAATATTTTGGAACTGTATAGTAATGATGGTTGCACAACTTTCTGAATGTACTAAATGCCATTGCATTGTGTACTTTAAAATTATTAAAATAGTAAATTTTGTTAGGTATGTTTTACCACAATTAAGAAACTAATGGCACTGGTAGATACTATTTTTTAACTATATTTTTAAATAATCTTAGATTTACAGAAAAGCTGGAAGACCTAGTACAAAGAATTCCATACCTTTCATCCAGATTTCCAAATTGTTGGTATTTTATTACATTTGCTTTATCATATTCTATCCCTCTCACTGTTTCTGTCTTTATCTATCTGTCCTCTGTCTGCCTCTCTCTGACTGTTTTCCTCTGTGTCTCTCTGTGCATATGTGTATTCTATAGACTTTCTTTAAATTTTTACAGTTGTCCCACTAATGTCCTTTATGGAAAAAGAAAAAATAATAATTTCTGGTCAAGTATCCAATCTAGGATCACACATTGCATTTATTTTTCATATCATTAATGTCCTTTAATTTGGAACAATTCCACAAGATTGAGGAATTGCCATTCCTGTCATTTGTCATTCATGACCTTGACATGTTTTGAGTAAGGACCTTTATTTTGTAGAAAATTCTTTAATTTCGGTTTGTGTTAAGTTTCCCGTGATTGGATTCCTCATATTAGATTATGCATTTGGGTAGGGATGACACGGAAGTCACACTGACCTTCCTCAAATGCAGCAGTCAAGAGGCACATAATATCTGTTTGTGCCCTTATTCGTGATGTTAACTTTGATCATCTCATTAAGGGCGGTCTTCCACTTTAAATTTACTACTTCTCCCTTTGTAATTAATAAGTATCTTGTGGGAGATATTTTGAGACCATGTAAAATTCCTGTTTCTCATCAACATCTTTAGCATATTTATCCATAATCCTTTGAAACAACTACTGATGTGGTTTTTGCGTAATGGGGATTTTGTAAAGCCGTCATTCCTTCTATGTTTATCAGTTAGTGTTCTATTGTAAGGACAAGCTTTCCCTTCTCTCAAATTAAGGAGTCTTATTTTTTTCTGCTATTATCATTATTATTATGCCCAAATTGTCTCAGATTTGGCCAATAACAGCACATTCATTCCTCCTGGCTCCTACATAACTTTTGACCTGTCTCCGTCATTCTTTGAGTACTTCCTTGTTTTTTTTTTCATGGAAATTGACATTTAGAAACCAGGATCTGGGCACTAGATGTACTCGTTGTGGTACCTCTTACTGAAATTACAGAAAACTGACTTTCTGCCTAATGGTACCTTGGAACACTTTTGTTGTTGTTCTGCTGAAAAGACAATATAAATATATTTTTTAAATTATAACCCTTGTCCACATACATGTGCCCATCCCTTTTATTTTGTACACATTCCTTCCAGTTGTGTATAAGAATGAAATGTATATAGAGACATATATATATTTGCAACCATATGTTGTCACTTGTGTCTTCCTTTTTTTCCTTATACTAAATCCTAATCCTAAATATGTCTTCATGCTGCCTCAAGGTCTCAATCCCTCTGCCCTTAAATGGCCACCTGTGGTTCCACTGAGCAGCTGTGCCCCGTACATTAAATTCGTTCCTCTCCAGTGTGGGCATGCTGTCTCAGTGGTCCTCATCAAAGTGATAAAGCAAGGAGTGCCCTCCAGGTGCCAGACTCTGTGCTGCGGAGCTTACAGATGTGTGAATGCGCATGTGTGTTGTACTCCTCACAACAAAGGAACAAAGTAGTTTGTAGATAAAAACTAAAAAAAAAAAGTAGATAAAACAAATTTATCTGAGGAAATTGAGAGACAAAGAGATCAAAGAGCTGGCAGCCGCAAAGCCCTGGAACTTTCCCGAACTGCAGCGCTCTGCACTGCTCCCATGTGCTTGCTGGACCGCTACTCAGGCTCCCCCGTTTAGGTTATATCTCCCATGTTTCTTCAGCGTAAGCCTGGTTCTGGGACCTGATCCTTTTTCTCCAAATCACAAAGAACAGAGGTTTTAGTTGCTGAGCAGACCTGAGAAGAAATAAGGGTGGAATAGTCATTAACCGAAGGACCAAGCCTAAAGCTTGCTAATTAATTTTGACCCAAGGGAGGACTCCAGGAGAGGAGACCGACTCCAAATGTGAGTAACAAAAAATCTCAAAATAACAGTTGCTGAAATAAGACAGAAGTTTATCTCTCTCACACGTTGCCCTATGCAATGCATTCTAGTGATTATTTAGGAGCATGAGCTCTAATTCAAGCACACTTTATCCTATGGGACCTTGGGCTTCAGCTTCTCTAGGCCTCTGTTTTCCCACCTATGTAATAGAATAATAATAGTGCCCAATTTAAGAGTGTTTTTGTGATGACTAACCACAGGATTACATGAAAAGTGTGTAGAGCAGTGCTTGACACATAGTGAATGCTCAATAAATATTGATTCTCCTTATTGTTCTTTTACCTTAATCTTGAACAGTTTAATATTTTTACCTCTTCTGTGGAAAAAGAGATGGAGTGGCTGAGACTACAAGTTTTCTTCCAATATCCTTTTTTTTTTGTTCAGTCTTTCATGGTAATAGTCACCTTATTTTTTAAAAATTAAGGTATCAATTCAAAACTGAAAGTTTCTGTGATGACTGCCCTTGCACTGTTCACCATGTAAGAACTTATTCACTATGTAAGAACTTGTTCACCATGTAAAAACTTGTTCCTTATGCTTCAGAAGATTGGAGACTGTTGAGAATTAGGCTTGGGGTTGATTAATGATTGTGCATTGAGTCCCCTATACAGAATTTTATTGTTGTTAACAACCATATGATCAATAAATATGAGAGATGCCCTCTCAAAAAAAAAATTAAGGTATCATTGATACACAATCTTACAAAGGTTTCACATGAGCAGTAGTCACCTCATTTTTAAATGGCCATATACCATCCTGAACAAAGACTATTGCCTGGCCCCCCTTGCAGCTTAGCTGTGACTGTGACTCAGTTCTGGCCAGTGGGATGTGAGTGGAAATAACATAAACTACCAGGACATGTCTAAAAGAAAGAGCCATTGCCTCTTCCTCGATTTCCTTTCCACTGCTGGCTGGAATTCAGATGTGTGGTCCAGGAACCATTCTAGACAACAAGTAGACATTGATGATGGAGCAACAAGGTAGAAGGCGCCTGCATCCTGACACTTCAGCACATATGTCAACTCTGAGCTGACAGCCTCCAGACTTCTTGAATAAACTTCTGTCTTATGTTAACAATTGTTACTTTTGTTTTTTCACAACTGCGGAACACAGTCCTGTTTTTGTTTATTTTTTCATTTCAGCTGAACACAATCCTAACAAATATCAAAGATATATCATTTTTTAGGGTGACTGAGAGCTATAAATGCTAGCTCTATAGTTCACTGGGTAACAGTCAGCTCAGGAGCAATGGACTGAATCTAACATCATGGAGTTTAGCAATGATAATGTGAAGTGCTTCCTTGGGTCCATAAATCAGCCTTGCAATAGCCAAATCAGGTTGATATGGCCTGGGGGGGTCTTTTTATAAAGGAGATGGCAGAGTGCCTGTCACAGGGTAGGTACTCGGTGATGTGTGTCCCCTTTGCCCCACCTCTTCCAAACAAACATCTGAGTTCAAAGCAGTCCCTGCATGAATTGACAATAGGATGTTCCAGCTCAAGGGACTTGGGGCTCTGTTAACAGCATGGTGTATGGCAGGAATAAGGAGATGACTCTGCATTACATTTATAGGTCAATCCACACCTGGGATATAAACAGATGGGAGTGTTTTCAGAGACAAGTCTTGGAAAAGAGACATCTTGGGGTGGGGGAAGGGAAAAGAAGTGATCACTGTTTTCAAATATCTGAAGGGTTGTTACAAAGATAAAAGGGTTTCTATAATCTTGTCCTAAGCCCCTCAAGGGTTCTAATGATTGGAAAGACCAATTTCATCAGTCAAGTAACGTATTGATCACCTATTACCGATAGGCTGTGAGAGTGATTGCTAATTGCCCTACCCAATATCTGTTCTACCATTTTTCTTCATGAATATAACCCAGGTGTTCTGGTCACAAAATGCCCAAGTAAAATACCTACCTTCCCATGCTTCGTTGAAGTGTGAGGTGGTCATGGGACAGAGTTCTGGGCGATGAGACATAGCTGAAGTATAATGTGGAGTTCCAAGAAAGTTTTGCCTTCTCAGTGAAGATGCCTTCCATCTTCCTAGTTTTCCCTTCTGGGAACACAAGTGAAATGCCCTGAGGGACAGCTGTTAGTCTTACAAGCATGAATGAAACCACACGTGAAAGATGGGAGGGCAGAAAGATAGAAGGAGTCTGGTTCTTGGAGGACGTCCTTGCATAGCTTCTCAAACTCAGGTTTGCCCTTGTCTAGGCTTCCTGTTACATAAGAATTAATCCTTTCTTTATTTAAGCCATTGGAACAGGTTCCTTGTCAGGGCAGCTGAGATGCAGCCCTAACCCGGACACCATGCTAAGATCTAGGGATGGTGCAAAGCTTTCTTGTGCTGTCGCTGGCTTTTCTTACCTCTCAGTCAGGATGGGAGGAAGAGCTCTTAAAAACTGGAGCAGTCTCCAGATGGATCAACCCCTCGTGGAGGCCCCGGCCCTAGTGGGGCGCATAAACTGGAACAGTCTCCAGATGGATTAACCCCTTGTGGAGGCCCCAGCCCTAGTGGGGCGCATGCACAAGGCACTTCTGCAGCTGCAGTGCTGGGGAGCAGTAGGTGTGGAGTGAAAGGTTGGATTTGGTGACGTTTAAAGTCCATTCTAGAACAAAAACTTTTCTAATGGTCAGAAAGTTCAAAAAAAAAAAAAAAAAGGACTCAACATAGTAAGCTTGGTCACTGAACAGATGGTGTTTCTCAGTTATTGTCTGCACAGAGATATGCCGTTTTCATTACAGTTTCTAAGAAAGCACCCTCCATTGAACCCCCTGGGTGACCATATCATGGCGATTTTAAGTTTCTAATGGAATTTTAGTTAATATTTTATTTGTAGTAATGCAGTCTATCCCACTTTTTACTACGAGGACTTTTATTTATCTTGGGTTTATAAAGTTGACATGACAGTGAAATTTATACTCAGCTGTGTTTTGATTTTCAGATACCAATGGATTTATTATTTTTGTCCTTATTTTAAAGTCATAGGTTTATTATTTTTGTCTGTTTTATAAGAGTGAATCTTGGTCACAAGATTCCTTCCCAACTCTATTACTGGAATGTTAATGTCTTATAAACCAACCATTAAGGATCAATTCGTTGGCAGAATTTCTGTAAATGTGTGAATGTTCTTTATAGGAAAGGGGGACTTTTTTCCTCTCATGGCAGAAACCAGGTTCTTTGATGAGGTGAACATAAGAAAGAATAGGGTGACTCTTTACTGGATTGCATGATTAATCCCTCAGTGTGATCTCAAGCCTGAGAAAGCAGGATGAGCTGCCCACTTTGTGAAGGTAAGGGCTATAAGGGCTCAGCAGGTGTTTGGTAAGTAAATGAACAAATGAGTCCCTTTCTATACTGACCGTCTAAATCGAGGCTATGAGATGATGATGCCTAGTCGCACAGTCTATGTGGGTGCAAATAAGTGTTTCTCAAAGTGCATCGTAATGGAAGGTGGGGGGAGAATAAGAAGGTGGTGCTTACAGTGGAAATTACTCAGGGTTCTACTGCAGACTGACTGAATCAGAATCAGCAGTAGGCGCTCAGGAATCTGCATTTTAACCACACACCCACACCCACACCCACCAGGTGACTCTCCTGCATAATAAATTTTAAAATTATAGGTGTATAGACCGGCTATTCCAGCTGAGGCTCCCACATTAGAATGGGGCCTTAGGAGGCAGCAGGAATTCCAACTGGAGCAGGATTTTTGGTGGCCATCCTTTAGAAGCCTGTCATAGCAAATATGCTTGTCTCTGGCGACACCTGCTGGTTAAGAGAAACAAGAGGCAAACAATCCTTTCAACTACACGTGTTTTATTTGATGGGGACTGTGATAATGAGGGTGCTGCATCTTAGTGTTTGAATCACAATAGCAACAATCAATATACAAATGTATCTGGGGGATATCTGTTTTACATTTCTATCTTTTCACTAGCTTCAGGTACAATCAGTATAGACTTGCAGAATATTATCTTTCAAGTATCTTACCTGTTTCTTAGAATAAATATTCTTATTTCATGTTCACTTGAGAGGCTCACAACTTTTGGATTTCCTCTGAAAGGATCTATTGAACCCTTCAATTAGGGAACTTATTCTTTGTGGTTGTTTTAGAGAAATAATAAGAAGCCAACTTTTATGTTTCATGGAAGACTCCAAGCAAGATTTTTAAAAGTGTTTTGTGATATCTTAGAGCATATCTTTTCCTTTACCTGCTGTATGGCAGCCAGCCTGTCTAGGAGCTCACAGTTTAGGGATGGAGAGGGGACAGTGTGGCCAAGGCAGAGGATGTGAGTGATGTGCAGAAGGGGTGGAGTCCAGGAATAAATAATGCCTGGGAAAAATTTTTTCTTTTGAATCACACAGACATTACCAGGTCAGAAGTTCCAGAAAGAGATTTAGATGTGCTGAACAGAAGTGTGAAATGGAATTTTGGGTGTATGCACTGGGGAAAGGGGTAGCTCTTGTCAAACATGAGGCTGGAAGTGATGGAAAATGGAGCCAAAGAGTCAGGCCATACCTCACCCACCTAGAAAGAATAGATTTCCTCGTATAGGTGGTGAGTAACCACTGAAAAGTTTAAGATTTTCTTTTCTATCAGATTATTTATTCCATTAGAATATCAATACACAAAGTATAGCATGTACCTTTTATCTGACAGTGGTTAAATCTGAGTCCAAATTCCTGATTAAGATTGTGTTGGGTAGACAAGTATTTCATGCAACAACACAAAAAGTCCCAGTCCACCTGGAAAGTCCCTTGGCATTCCAGTAATTAGATTTTGCCTGGGTGCTGTAACAGGGAGTTCTTTTTACGTAGACATTTGGCAGAGCTGGATCGCTGTGCCTTCTGTTTCAGAGCTTCCACACTGCCTCCTCTTCCTGTCCTAACAGCCGCTCCACAACATTTCCCACCACACAGACCCTAGGAAAATCCCGCAGGTCTCCTTACTGCAGTGGGCCAAAAGCTGAGCACTGGCTCATATTCAGAGCCTGAGGCATGAAACAAACCAATTCATTATTTTGTGCCTAATTTTTCACCTTTTAAAAATAATGGTGATAATGGATATATTTCAATGTTGCTTTTCACAATAGGGTGAGGTACATACCTTGCGGCCATGCCACACAACCATGATGCTATACTTCCCTCATGAAAGATGAACAAATGCAAAATCTCTTTGTTTCTCTGCTTGGTCTTCAGCCACACTACTCCTGTCCTTACACACTAGGCATGGTCCAGTGGGAACAGCATGACATTTGGAATCTGATAGACTTGAATTTTAATATTGCCCCTCCCCTATTGTGTTAGCGAAGTCGTCGGTCACTTTTCCTCTTCTTTACGGAGCAAAAGAAGCTGATAATATCTTCTCTTGAGGATTGAGCGAGGAAGATACGTGCTGTTTGAAGGCCTTTCAATCATCAATCAAAGGTCTTTTTGTCTGTCCCTGAGACCAATGTCCAGCAGCCCATGGACCCTTAGTAAATGTTAGCTCTTTTCCCTTCTTTTTCTGTCCTTTCCTTGATAACCAGCGAGTCATCAAAAGACCAGGAAGCACCCAGCCTCCATCTGCAACGGGGGCAAATTGCCATTAGTTCACACTGTTCTGTGCTGTTCTACAGTGTTTACCTCTGAAACAGGCTAATTAAATAAGAGACCTTTTCTTAGCATGCAGGTTCTGGCCCAATCTCTGTAACGATTTTGAACTCTTTCAGGTGTGGAGTCTGGCAGTCATTTACCAGCCGCCGACTCTCCCTGCCCCCCTGCTCTTCTAATCCAATTCTGTTAATATTTGCTCACCACTGGACATGGGCCACAACTCTGATGTGACCCCCAAAGCCAGCCTCTCCTGACCCGTGGGCAGGGCTGGCCCATCTGCACAGATGAGCAGCTTCTGCCTGACTGGCCAGGCCCCAAATCAGGAGACAGTCTCTTAGCCACTGGTGCCGAAGTGTGACTTTCTTATTGGCATATATTACCTAACAGACTGAGGGTTCCTGTTTATTAGCCAAGTCCACTGCCTAAAGGGCATTACTCTAAAAGATTTGGTCCAAAGTTAATCTTTGACTTAAAGGGATAACATTTTGGGGGACAGTCCCCACTGCACATACACTGTTCTGTTGCACTTATCTTTTCTAAATATCCTGGAAAGGCAGAGATGTTGGCAAAGTGTGATGGAACAAAGTTTGGCAGTGAACATGACAGCCAAAATAGAGCCAAGTGACAAAAGATCGAAAAGCCACAAAAGAAAATGACTCACAAGCCAATGAACCCTAGTGTTAGAACAGAGACATGTGGAAGGGAAGGTGCTGAATAGCAGCAATGTAAGTGCCTGCCCGAACGAAGGTGGCTGCAAGACAAAGCTGACTGACAAGGGGCAATGGCGACGCTGCTGAAATATTATCCTGCTTTATTTGTACTTGAAGGATTTTACGTATGTTCAAAGTAATTTTTATTTTAGTGTTTAATAAGTTCAAAAGGTAGGAAAGGAAATTGTACCTTCATTGTGGTTTTACAAAGGTAATATCTTTCAGGAAATACACAAGCCAGGAGAAAAAGCCTTTGGACAGACCATATATCCCAATCTGGGATTTAGAAAGTTAGAACATCTTATATTTTGGGAAGCCTCCTATTTACTCTGGAACTCCCAATTCACAGGTACAGTCAACTGTTAATTATTAATAGAAATTAATTTAGTAATTCCAACGTGTTAACCAGTTCAGGAGTCCTCTTAGAAGGCAGCATGTTTCCATGCTGTCTGCCTTGACTGTTAGAGGGCAGAATCTGCTGCCGTAGCTCTTTTCACAGTGCACTTTGCTCTGCCTTCTGGAAGAGCCAGTGCCTATGCTGTTTGAAGGCCTTTCAATCATCAATCAAAGGTCTTTTTGTTATTATTCAGGACAAATGCCACAGTCCTCAGAGCCCTTCCCATACAGGATCCCCTGATCTGGATGCAATGCAGCCTGTGGCCTAAAGCACCCCAACATTGTGGCAGAGAGAGGAGAGCCCAGGTGTCCTATTTTACATCTTGTTAGATTCCTGGGCAGAAGAAGGAAGTTAAGTCTCAGTTATCTGGCCAGGCAGAGAAAGACAAGTACCAAATGACTTTGTTCATTTGTGGAGTATAAAAACAAAGCAAAATTGAAGGAACAAAATAGCAACAGACTCAGACTCCAAGAAGGGACTACTGGTTACCAAAGGGGAGGGGGTGGGGGAGGGCGGGTGTGGAGGGAGAAGGGGAGTAAAGGACACAATAATCCTCCATCACAATACAGGTAGGTCACAGGGAAGGCAATACAGCAAGAAGAAAAGTAATGACTCTACAGCATCTTATTAAGCTGATAGACAGTGACTGCAATGTGGGGGTGAGGACTTGATAATATGGGTGAATGTTGAAACCACAATGTTGTTCATGTGAAACCATCATAAGATTGTGTATCAATGATACTTTAATAAAAAAACTCAAAAAAAAGTCACGATTATTTGTGACTTTTATTATGTATGAAATGTTGGCATATTGGGGATGGAAAATTAAAGTTATCACAACATTCTTTAAATTGTCCTGGAGACAGACACACATGCATGATGGGATTTGTGGGGAATTACAAGGCTCTTTCCTTTCACTGGGAATCATACCTCCTTTTTTTATACATTTCTTTCTTTTCTTCCAAAGTAAGGAAGACTACGAAGTGCCAGAAGGTTAAGCTGATAAAAAGATTAAGCCTTTTAATGCCTTAGGCACAGAGGGCAACAATGATTTAAGTAAGATGGTTTAGATAATCTGCTGTTGGGCTGCTTTGAAATCCTACCAAGCAAATAACTGCAAGAACCCATTCAGAAAGACACGGACATGTAGCATAATTTTGGTAAATAAGTGTGCAGAAAAATGCTGAATAAACTAATAAATATCAAATTCCAAAGGGTTAGCCACATTATATATTTTTGAAAGGCAGATGTTAAGATGTAATTTTTCATTGCAAAACTATACCTGGAAATGGGTTCTGTGGTTCTCAGATAAATGGCCTGATAATTGCATTAATGTTTTATGAATCGGATGTGCTAGCTTGGTATACATTGCTTCAGGGACAGCCACCATTTACTGAACAGTTGAGTGAAAGCTACTCTACCGTGGGCTTTTTGTGCATTATCTCTTATCTCTTTAAATTTTTATAAGAATCAGGAGACAGAATTGTTGTTCCTGTTTTAAAGATGAGAGCACAATGACTCAGAGACTTAAGTCACTTGCTTGAGGTCAGAGAAGTGTTAGAGCCACAGTCATTAACAGAGCTCTAGATTACAGGGGTCTATTTAAGAGCCCCAGTTCAGAGCAGAGAGCAAACAGCACTCAGTCAAGTCTTGCACTGGGTTCACAGTATTCTAGGGATCTCCTTTTAATGCCTTAGGCACAGAGGGGCATTGTTATTATTTTCCAGCTTTGCATAGGGCCTAAATCTCCCAATAACTAGCAGTAAATCTGGTGTTGCGCATGCTGAAGTCTTTACAAAGTACCAGTTGAGAGAAGAATAGATATAGTTGTTGGGCTGGGCTCTCCTATTTGAGTTGGAACAATAAAGAAGTCCACCAGTGCCTGGTTTGACTCCAAGTCAGAATCAAATCTAGCAATTTGAGTGCTCAAGCCAAGTAGTATGAAATGTACCCCCGAATCAAGAGGGGAGGGGCTGGTCCTAGTGTTCCAAGTGGCCACATACTGAGAACTCGTGTCCCAACTTGGGGTCGCCTGCTTCATCGTCCTCTATCAACTGCCATGAGACAGACCTCTGGCTGGGGCAGTCCTGCCTCAAGGCCTGGAGAGGTGATGTGGCCATTGACTAAGAGGGTAAATTTTGCATAATATATTAAAAGTTATTGTCAAATGATACCCTCTTCATTATAGTTCCTTGGAGCAAAGCCTGGCTCAATGTCCTGTTTAACTTACTTGGCCTGCTGTTCAGAGGTTCAGAAGTTGTGGGTAGGATATTCAAGTCCCCCAATTGAGAACTCTACAGGCTTCCACAGCTCTTCCTCCCCCAGTCCTCTCCCAGCCCCCAACAAGGAACAAAGCTAGATTTATCTCAGGCCTGATGTGGGACATAGTAGGTACTTAACAAAAGTTTACTTACTGAATGGACAAAGGAAAAGTGGGAGGGAGGGAACAAAAGAGGGCAGGAGACTTAGAACTTCAGTACTCAGAAAATCTACCCTCATGTTGACAGTATGAGGAAACATACTTTTAAAGTTATTTGGTAATGTGTATTACGAATCTTAAGAATGTGCATATCATCTAATCCAGTAATTCTGTATTTAGAAATTAAGGTTGTATGCAATGATTTGTGCACAAATCAAAGTATTGTTCCTAATTATAAAATATTTCAATGAAACTAAATGTACAGCAATGGGGAATCAGGTTGATGAATTACAATACATCTATATCTGTTCTTACCCTGGTCTTTCCCATCTCAGTCAATAGCACCTCTATTAAACCAGTTGCTTGAACTGGAAACCTAGAACCATTCTTAAATTTACCTCCTTCTATTTCACCCTGTCATTCCAAGTTCTATCATCTTCCAGATTATACAGGGATTCATTTTATAGATGTGTTAACTTAAGCAGGCAATAAGATCTATCAAGCCTAAAAGCCAATGTATAAAAAAGATATGCAACCAATTTGTGTTCCCCTATAATTTTCTCTCATGGTATGCTGTTCTTTTCTTTAATGGAAATCAGGCCTCTGTGTTTACATTTCCTGTTTATTTGTTTAATACCTATTTCCCCCATCAGATTATAAACATCAAGTTCAATAATGTATATACCAGAACTTACTACTGTGTACCACTTGTGTGTATTTAATCTATACAGTGGAATACCATTTAGTCATAATGTTTTCAACAGGTATTACTGGCATAGAAAGTTGCACATGATATAGTTTTAAATGGAAAAAAAAGGTTATATAGTAATATGATTTTTTAAAAAAGTGAATATATGTTACCTCTATGTTTACATATAGGCTACACATATATGTGGATGTTAAAAAAATTGGCAAGGTGTTACAGTGGTTATCTAGGTTGGGAAGTTGTGAGTGTAGTTCATTTTTGCTTATCTTTAAAAATACTAATTTTTTTTGTGTATTATCTTCATGGTAAGAACATATTTTAATTTTTATGCCTAAATAAATATATTCATATCTGTCTGTACAGAAACTGTCACAAACTGACATTTTACTCAGAAGCAGTCTCTGTGTCCCGCATTGTGGAATGTTGAGCCAGGGTATAAACATCCATTCAAAAAATGTTAGGCAGCCATTAAAAATCATTGTGAAGAATGTCACAGTATGGAAAATGCTAATTATATAGTATTAACTTATAAATGAAAAGAATAAAAATAATTTTTAAAAGATGTTATTGCTTTGCAGTGATAGATTTATGGTCATTTTTGGTTTGTTTGCCAAACTTCCTATAACATCAGTTTCTACATTTAAAGTTCTTATTTTTAAAGTGAATATATGCTTGAACAATTTATATCTGATTTCACCTTGTCACATGTTAATTTTTTTGGTAGGCATGTTTGTGGAATTTAGCCTTTCTACATAAATTACTTTAAAATAAAATTCGAATTCCCTGGGACGTGCAATGGGATGTGTAATCCCACAAGGTGGCAGTATCATAGTTATGAAGCAGCATCGGGGCATTTTTGAGTCATTCAGTTCATTTCATTATTTCTAAAATTTTTTCTTGTTTGATCTTTGATTTACATCGACGTTTACATTCTTTCTAAGTCTCAAGAACATAATATATTTTATAGTTCTTATTTTTAAATTGTCAGTTAAATATTTCCCATGACTGGGAGAATGTGAAGTTATCTGCCCATACATTTTCAGTTTCCCACTTACTTCTTTGCTTTGTAAATTTTTGCACTTCAAAAAAAAATAAATAGTATCAATTGCTATTTCTTGAAAACTTTTGATGAGTAAGTCATTGTGCTGGCTCTGTATATACATTATCTCATTTACTTTTGCACAGTAGATGTTCATTTTACAGATGTGGAAACAGAGGCTAAGGCAAGATAGATAATTTGTCCAAAGTCAGTTATTTTTTGCCAGAACCTGAATTCAAACCCAGTCTCTTTGAAAAAATTGTTAACTGGATAAATTGGAAAATAAGTGAATAAATGACTATACATAAAAAAATGAATGTGTGTGTGTGTGTGTGTGTGTGTGTGTGACTACTAATTCAGGTCATATTAAAAATAAAAGGTTATAGTAAATGAGATAAGTATTAAATAATTTCTATTTTTGTTTTCCTTTAACATAATAAATGAGAATTTCCCCATGTTATTAAAAATTCCTTGCAAGCAGGACTAATAGATGTATAAAATTCAGGACTAACAGATGTATAAAATTCTATCATTTCAATGTATTTTATTCACTCTTTCTTTTGTAACTGAATTTGGCAGTTTGCTATCAAAATTATGGGATTTAGCATTTAATCATTCAATAATGCTAAAATGAGCATCTTTGTATAGAAATCTTTGTCTATATTTTTTACCATTGTTAAGATACATTCCTAGAACTTGAATGACTTACTATAGATAAAAAGAACTGAACTTTAAAAAAACTCTTGCTCAGTTATAACTTTTAATCTGATTATTAAAGTAACAAATTTTCATTTTAATTTATATAGCAAATATTTCCAGAAAAGAGAAAAACTATGTTGCATCCCTCTAACCAAAATAACTGCTTTTATGCTACTTCTATGATTTTTGTCTATTTCCTGCTAGATTTATATATTTCTCTATCTGTATATTTACACATTTTCATAGTTGATAATAAAACATATGTACACAAAATCTTTCACATCCTGTCCTTGTCACTTAACATTCTATATATAAAATAAGCATGTTTCATATCATTATTCTTCAGAACAGAATTTGTAATAGTGGATTTATAATCCCTTATATTAATGTTTTATTACTAAACTGTTATTTACATTTTTATTGTAGAGATGTATTAGTCATACTGCTGATTATTTCCTTAAGATAGACTTTTGGAAATGGTATTACTAGATCAAAAACTGGAGGTACTTCTTTATGTATGTTGATATATATCACCAAATTGCTTCTCAAAAGGTTCCACCAATTTGCTGAAGTATTTTTCCTTTTTTAAAATAAAGTACTGTATACACACATTTATTTACTACTGGAAACAGCACATTCAAAAATTTTTATTACAATTCAAATTTTTGAAAACCAGAAAATCTAGTTATTTCTACTTGCCCTAATCATGCTCTAGCCAAACCACCTGATGTTTTCTTTATATTCCTTCTGGACAAGTTACCTTGTTTCAAATTCTTGACGCTGGATTTCATCTTACAGGCTTCAGGCTTCTAAAACACAGGTACAGTACTAGCGACTTATTAATGCTACTTGAGGTCAAATTAAAAAAGTAAAGTAAGTTGCTAAAGTAAATTTGTACTACAGTCTAGGAATGTCCCCATTTTCTCACACCTGGCAGATACTCATGACATCATTCTCATTCACCTTCGATAACCCTAAAGGCATAAGATGACATTCCCTTGTTGTTTTCATTTATATTTCTCTATTAAGGAATTAAATATTTTGCATTAGTTTACCTGCCTTATATATTATCTATTCTGTAAATTATCTATTCATGTCCTTTGCCAATTTTATTATGGAGATATCACTGCTTTTCTTACTGTATTAGGATAAATTATTTTTATATATTAGAAATATTAGTACCTTTTCAGTTGGATTTATGGCAAATATTTTTCCTTCTTTCTAATTTGTTTAATTTTGTTAGTGATATCTTTACAAAAGATTTAAATTTTTATGATAAACAAATCGATCATTTATTTTGTATTTTCCCCTTTTTTGTTCAAAGGTTTTCCTTTAATCCCCTAAATCAGTAAAATGCTCATCTATATTTTCTTCTATTTTTTTCAATTGATTTTCTTTTTTTAAACTACATTACAATTTATGTTCTATTTTTAATGTTTTTATCTCTTTCATTTTTCATATTTATTAATAGCTGGAAATAATTTTGTTACATAATACAAAGTGAGGCCTATATTGAATATTTAAAAAATGTCCACCAAATCATTTACTAAGTAATTTGTCCCTTCCCCCCCTGGTTTGTGAAGATGTTTTTATCAGCAGTAGACCCTTAGTATTCCAAGAAGTTCAAACTTGTAAGAGTTTGAACTTTGTAATCAGCCACATCTGGGTTCAGATCTTGCCTCTGCTATTTTTTTGGTTTGGGACATTACTTAGCCCATTGAATCCTGAGGTTTCCCCGTCTCTAAAAAAAGAGGGATTGTAGAGAGAAGTCCACTATATGGTACACACAGAGCATTTAGCATGGGGTGTATCTCCTGGAAAATATTCAATACAATACAGATTAGCTACTATGATTATGACTATGATATTGAGAAAGTTATTCCACATTTTAATAAATCCTGATGTCCTCAAATGGTGTAGAAAGCTTGAATGAGTTTCTGGGGATTGAAAAGTAAAACAAAGCTGCATTTCTTTTAACCTTTCATGAGTTACTGGGAATTTGATTGAAACGTAAAACATAGCTGCATTCACATCTCCACAATGGGCATTTTCTAGGCCCACTCCCAGCTGAGTGATACACCTCCACATCCACAGGGCAGCACACAGTTCATATGCCTTAGAAGGAAGATCTGAAGGAAAAAAAAAAACAAATCATCTCAAGTTAGAGAAATTTGAGCATATATTTTTTCTGCACTGTAATTTTTAGAGAATACATACATATATATATATATATATATATATATATATGGAAAAACAAGAGAGATGTTTCCATTGGAAAAAGTGCAATGTTAGAGACTGATTGCCACCCAAGATTTAGAGTTCATTAAAAATAGTAAAGATCTCAGTGCTTAGATCTGCACATGCAGAGAGAGGCCTTTTAGGAGCGTTCCAAGGTGTATTTCTTATCTCATCAGTCTCACTGTGGCTTCTTGTGCCAGTTTTATTTATCCTAGTTTTAGACTGTACTTTCATCCTATCTGTAAGGGCAATTTCCTACATTAATCTTCATTTTGGAACTGTTCTTAACAACTCTTGCCCATTATTCTTCCAGATGAAATTAGATTCACTGTAAGCCTTTCCAATTGCCTACCTGTCATCTCCATT
Source organism: Manis javanica (assembly GCF_040802235.1). Taxonomy (NCBI): domain Eukaryota; kingdom Metazoa; phylum Chordata; class Mammalia; order Pholidota; family Manidae; genus Manis; species Manis javanica. Next base: position 25,814,530 of record NC_133157.1, on the reverse strand, counting down.
TGGATTTTAATAAGCATGTCAAACTTATCATTCCAAACCAAACTCCCTTCTCTAAATGGCAACACTGCCATTCCATTTTCTGAGAATGAAAACCATGAAATCACCTTTGACCACTCTTTTCCTCTCATACCCTACATCCAGTCCACCAGCAAATCCTGTCAATTCTATTTTTCCTAGAGATCCATAATCCAATCACTTCTCACATCCTCCATGGCTGCTGCCCTTTATTTTCTTGGCTGAAGACTGCAATTGGTTCCTCAGTTGTCTGCCTGCTTCTGGCTTGTACATTATTACTCTCAACATGGGAGTCAGGGCGATCCTTTTAAAATCTAAGTCAAATCTCATCCTCCTCCCTTCAAAACTCTCCAGTGGCTTGTCACCTTAGAATCAATTTCAGAGTCTCTGCATGAGTCACCTCCACCCACCCACCTGTTGCTGCTCACAAATCATTTCCTACTATTCTCCCTTCACTCTGCTCTATCCACAAGACTCCTGGCCCCTTACTGTTCTTTATGTAACCAGGGGTATCCCGGAGCCATTGTTTTTGTTTCCAGATGTCTCATGTCCTTACTTGCTTCAGGTCTCAGTACAAATGTTACCTTATGAAGCCTTCCTTGAACTACTTATGTAAAATGGTAACCCTCTGAATACATTCCCTGTCTTTATGTTTTTTATAAAGCATTTATTGTCCTTTGACATATAAATCACTTTTTAACTGTTTACTATCTGTCAAAAAGGCCCCTCAATTTCAATTTAAAGATTATTAGATAAATAAATCAATTTGGAAAACATTTTTTTAAATAGTTTTTCTTCCCATGCAGAACTCTGGTATTATCTCAATTTTTGTTTAAATATTCTTTGATGTCCCTTAATGTGTGTGTGTACCTTAATTACAGTTCTTATCATGGGGTGCTAAATCGTTTCTCACTAAAGTTTTTCATAATTACTTTCTTACTCTTTTTTTTTTTTTTTTTTTTTTTTTGAGAGGGCATCTCTCATATTTATTGATCAAATGGTTGTTAACAACAATAAAATTCAGTATAGGGGGGTCAATGCTCAATGTACAATCATTAATCCATCTCAAGCCTAATTCTCGTCAGTCTCCAATCTTCTGAAGCATAACGAACAAGTTCTTACATGGTGAACGAATTCTTACAGAGTGAATAAATTCTTACATGGTGAACAGTACAAGGGCATTCATCACAGAAACTTTCGGTTTTGATCATGCAATATGACCTATAAACCATCAGGTCAAATATGAATATTCATTTGATTTTTGTACTTGATTTATATGTTGATCCCACATTTCTCCAATTATTATTATTATTTTTATTTTTAATAAAATGCTGAAGTGGTAGGTAGATGCAAGATAAAGGTAGAAAACATAGTTTAGTGCTGTAAGAAGGCAAATGTAGATGATCAGATGATCAGGTGTGTGCCTATGGACTAAGTATTAATCCAGGCTAGACAAGGGCAGCAAGACATCCACGGATGCAGAAGATTTCTCTCAAAGCAGGGGGGGTGAGGTTCTGAGCCTCACCTCTGTTGATCCCCAAATTCTCACCTGATGGCCCCCCTGCGACTGTGCCTGTCTTAGGTTGTTCCTCCCTTGAGGAATCTTACCCGTCTCTGGCTAACCAGTCATCTTCCGGGGCCATACAGGGAAATGTAAAGTTGGTAAGTGAGAGAGAAGCCATATTGTTTGCAAAGGTTAGCTTTTTACTTCTTTGCAGATTTATGCCCTGTGGCTTCTATGCCCAGCACTTGTCTCGAGGTATCTTTACCACCTGGAGGAATTATGATACTCGGTAAATTCGATATGAGGCACGAATTCTATTTAAGGTTTGTAATTAGGAAGGAAGAAGAAAAGCTATAGATGTAGCATATGAAGGAAACTTGGGAGGATTGATTATTTCTTTGACATATCTTCTTGTATAGTGCCTTAAGTATGTATAGGTTTTAAACTACTAACTAATTTGCACACACATATTAACATAATAGGAATACGGTGACATAAACAAAGCAAATCTATGATGTTATCTATGATATGATGGATATTTTCCAACTGTACTTGAACCATCAGACAAATTAAAGCAGCCCATTTCTGGGATCTGTTCACATCCCATATGTTCTTTTAACCATAGATAGTCTATAGTCATGAGATTTTGGGGTGCTACAACTTGCACCCCTCCCAACTCCTGGTTGAGTTCCAACAGTACAGATCCAGTCAAATTCGTTGTCTCACTGTATGCACATGCCAGCCTAGACATCTCCCTCCTCCTTCTTATGGCAAGTCCAGGAGACGGTGGGCTGGATGCAGCCACAACCGCAGCATCGTCCGGATCCCTGTGGAGGCTTTTTGATGATCATCCCCCGGCACTAGTCCTCCAGAGAGTGCTGATGCCGGAAGCTCCTCCTCATATCGTATCTTAGTTCATTTTCTGGGTATCCAAGCTAGGCCTTGATCTTCTGCGTAGAAACAAACAGACCCTTTGCCCACACTTTGACATGCCCTCTATACCACTGTGCAGAACTCATTGGAGGTCAGCACACAGTAACTGCTTTTTTTTTTTTTTTTTAATTAAGAGAAAGGAATATTATCAGAAAAGAGTACCTCCATAGCTGATCATCTGACACCCTTTAAGTGATCAACATTAAGGATATTTAAAGCATGCGTTGATCTTTGATTTACCAATAGTTTTATCCTGTTAAGGAGTAATCCCCCTTTTCTTTCTTTCTTTTTTTTTTTAAATTTTTAATCTACACTTACCTGAAGAATACTATGTTTACTATGCTCTCCCCTATATCAGGTCCCCCCTAACAACCACATTACGGTTACTGTCCATCAGCTTAGCAAAATGTTGTAGAGTCACTACTTGTCCTCTCTGTGTTGTGCAGCCCACCCTCCCCTTTCTCCCTCCCCCCTATGCATGCTAATCTTAATACCCCCCTTCTTCTTCTCCCCCCTTATCCCTCCCTGCCCACCCATCCTCCCCAGTTCCTTTCCCTTTGGTACCTGTTAGTTCATTTTTGGGTTCTGTAATTCTGCTGCTGTTTTGTTCCTTCAGTTTTTCCTTTGTTCCTATACTCCTCAGATGAGTGAAATCATTTGGTATTTCTCTTTCTCCACTTGGCTTATTTCACTGAGCATAATACTCTCCAGCTCCATCCATGTTGCTGCAAATGGTTGGATTTTTCCACTTCTTATGGCTGAGTAGTATTCCATTGTGTATATGTACCACATCTTCTTTATCCATTCATCTACCGATGGACATTTAGGTTGCTTCCAATTCTTGGCTATTGTAAATAGTGCTGCGATAAACATAGGAGTGCATCTGTCTTTCTCAAACTTGATTGCTGCGTTCTTAGGGTAAATTCCTAGGAGTGGAACTCCTGGGTCAAATGGTAGGTCTGTTTTGAGCATTTTGATGCACCTCCATACTGCTTTCCACAATGGTTGAACTAATTTACATTCCCACCAGCAGTGTAGGAGGGTTCCCCTTTCTCCACAGCCTCGCCAACATTTGTTGTTGTTTGTCTTTTGGATGGCAGCTATCCTTACTGGTGTGAGGTGATACCTCATTGTAGTTTTAATTTGCATTTCTCTGATAATTAGCGATGTGGAGCATCTTTTCATGTGTCTCTTGGCCATCTGTATTTCTTTTTTGGAGAACTGTCTGTTCAGTTCCTCTGCCCATTTTTTAATTGGGTTATTTGTTTTTTGTTTGTTGAGGCGTGTGAGCTCTTTATATATTCTGGACGTCAAGCCTTTATCAGATCTGTCATTTTCAAATATATTCTCCCATACTGTAGGGTTCCTTTTTGTTCTATTGATGGTGTCTTTCGCTGTACAGAAGCTTTTCAGCTTAATGTAGTCCCACTTGCTCATTTTTGCTGTTGTTTTCCTTGCCCGGGGAGATATGTTCAAGAAGAGATCACTCATGTTTATGTCTAAGAGGTTTTTGCCTATGTTTTTTTCCAAGAGTTTAATGGTTTCGTGACTTACATTCAGGTCTTTGATCCATTTTGAGTTTACCTTTGTATATGGGGTTAGACAATGGTCCAGTTTCATTCTCCTACATGTAGCTGTCCAGTTTTGCCAGCACCATCTGTTGAAGAGACTGTCATTTTGCCATTGTATGTCCATGGCTCCTTTATCAAATATTAATTGACCATATATGTTTGGGTTAATTTCTGGGGTCTCTAATCTGTTCCACTGGTCTGTGGCTCTGTTCTTGTGCCAGTACCAAATTGTCTTGATTACTATGGCTTTGTAGTAGAGCTTGAAGTTGGGGAGTGAGATCCCCCCTACTTTATTCTTCTTTTTCAGGATTGCTTTGGCTATTCGGGGTCTTTGGTGTTTCCATATGAATTTTTGAATTATTTGTTCCAATTCATTGAAGAATGTTGCTGGTAATTTGAGAGGGATTGCATCAAATTTGTATATTGCTTTCGGCAGGATGGCCATTTTGACGATATTAATTCTTCCTAGCCATGAGCATGGGATGAGTTTCCATTTATTAGTGTCCCCTTTAATTTCTCTTAAGAGTGACTTGTAGTTTTCAGAGTATAAGTCTTTCACTTCCTTGGTTAGGTTTATTCCTAGGTATTTTATTCTTTTTGATGCAATGGTGAATGGAATTGTTTTCCTGATTTCTCTTTCTATTGATTCGTTGTTAGTGTATAGGAAAGCTACAGATTTCTGTGTGTTGATTTTGTATCCTGCAACTTTGCTGTATTCCGATATCAGTTCTAGTAGTTTTGGAGTGGAGTCTTTAGGGTTTTTTATGTACAGTATCATATCATCTGCAAATAGTGACAGTTTAACTTCTTCTTTACCAATCTGGATTCCTTGTATTTCTTTGTTTTGTCTGATTGCCGTGGCTAGGACCTCCAGTACTATGTTAAATAACAGTGGGGAGAGTGGGCATCCCTGTCTGGTTCCCGATCTCAGTGGAAATGCTTTCAGCTTCTCGCTGTTCAGTATAATGCTGGATGTGGGTTTATCATATATGGCCTTTATTATGTTGAGGTACTTGCCCTCTATTCCCATTTTGCTGAGAGTTTTTATCATGAATGGATGTTGAATTTTGTCAAATGCTTTTTCAGCATCTATGGAGATGATCATGTGGTTTTTGTCTTTCTTTTTGTTGATGTGGTGGATGATGTTGATGGATTTTCGAATGTTGTACCATCCTTGCATCCCTGGGATGAACCCCACTTGGTCATGGTGTATGATCCTTTTGATATACTGTTGAATTCTGTTTGCTAATATTTTATTGAGTATTTTTGCATCTACATTCATCAGGGATATTGGTCTGTAATTTTCTTTTTTGGTGGGGTCTTTTCCTGGTTTTGGTATTAGGGTGATGTTGGCTTCATAGAATGAGTTTGGGAGTATTCCCTCTTCTTTTATTTTGTGGAACACTTTAAGGAGAATGGGTATTATGTCTTCTCTGTGTGTCTGATAACATTCCGAGGTAAATCCGTCCGGCCCCGGGGTTTTGTTCTTGGGTAGTTTTTTGATTACTGTTTCAATTTCTTTGCTCGTAATTGGTTTGTTTAACTTTTGTGTTTCTTCCTTGGTCAGTCTTGGGAGGTTGTATTTTTCTAGGAAGTTGTCCATTTCTTCTAGGTTTTCCAGCTTGTTGGCATATAGGTTTTCATAGTAGTCTTTAATAATTCTTTGTATTTCTGTGGAGTCTGTCGTGATTTTTCCATTCTCATTTCTGATTATGTTGATTTGTGTTGACTCTCTTTTTCTCTTAATAAGTTGGGCTAGAGGCTTATCTATTTTGTTTATTTTCTCAAAGAACCAGCTCTTGGTTTCGTTGATTTTTGCTATTGTTTTATTCTTCTCAATTTTGTTTATTTCTTCTCTGATCTTTATTATGTCCCTCCTTCTGCTGACTTTAGGCCTCATTTGTTCTTCTTTTTCCAGTTTTAATAATTGTGATGTTAGACTATTCATTTGGGATTGTTCTTCCTTCTTCAAGTGTGCCTGGATTGCTATATACTTTCCTCTTAAGACTGCTTTCGCTGCATCCCACAGAAGTTGGGGCTTAGTGTTGTTGTTGTCATTTGTTTCTATATATTCCTTGATCTCTATTTTGATTTGTTCATTGATCCATTGATTATTTAGTAGCATGTTGTTAAGCCTCCATGTGTTTGTGAGCCTTTTTGTTTTCTTTGTAGAATTTATTTCTACTTTCATACCTTTGTGGTCTGAAAAATTGGTTGGTAGAATTTCAATATTGTGGAATTTACTGAGGCTCTTTTTGTGAGCTAGTATGTGGTCTATTCTGGAGAATGTTCCATGTGCACTTGAGAAGAATGTATATCCTGTTGCTTTTGGATGTAAAGTTCTATAGATGTCTATTAGGTCCATCTGTTCTAGTGTGTTGTTCAGTGCCTGTGTGTCTTTACTTATTTTCTGCCCGGTGGATCTATCCTTTGGGGTGAGTGGTGTGTTGAAGTCTCCTACAATGAATGCATTGCAGTCTATTTCCCTCTTTAGTTCTGTTAGTATTTGCTTCACATATGCTGGTGCTCCTGTATTGGGTGCATATATATTTAGAATGGTTATATCCTCTTGTTGGACTAAGCCCTTTATCATTATGTAGTGGCCTTCTTTATCTCTTGTTACTTTCTTTGTTTTGAAGTCTATTTTGTCTGATATTAGTACTGCAACCCCTGCTTTCTTCTCACTGTTGTTTGCCTGAAATATGTTTTTCCATACCTTGACTTTTAGTCTATGCTTATCTTTGGGTTTAAGGTGAGTTTCTTGTAAGCAGCATATAGATGGGTCTTGCTTTTTTATCCATTCTATTACTCTATGTCTTTTGATTGGTGCATTAAGTCCATTTACATTTAGGGTGACTATTGAAAGATATGTACTTATTGCCATTGCAGGCTTTAGATTCGTGGTTACCAAAGGTTCAAGGTTAGCTTCTTTAGTATCTTACTGCCTAACTTAGCTCGCTTATTGAGCTGTTATATACACTGTCTGGAGAGTCTTTTCTTCTCTCCCTTCTTATTCCTCCTCCTCCATTCTTCATATGTTGTGTGTTTTGTTCTGTGCTCTTTTTAGGGGTGCTCCCATCTAGAGCAGTCCCTGTAGGATGCCCTGTAGAGGTGGTTTGTGGGAAGCAAATTCCCTCAGCTTTTGCTTGTCTGGGAATTGTTTGATCCCACCATCATATTTAAATGATAGTCGTGCTGGATACAGTATCCTTGGTTCAAGGCCCTTCTGTTTCATTGCATTAAGTATATCATGCCATTCTCTTCTGGCCTGTAGGGTTTCTGTTGAGAAGTCTGATGTTAGCCTGATTGGTTTTCCTTTATAGGTGACCTTTTTCTCTCTAGCTGCCTTTAAAACTCTTTCCTTGTCCTTGATCCTTGCCATTTTAATTATTATGTGTCTTGGTGTTGTCCTCCTTGGATCCTTTCTGTTGGGGGTTCTGTATAATTCCATGGTCTGTTCGATTATTTCCTCCCCCAGTTTGGGGAAGTTTTCAGCAATTATTTCTTCAAAGACACTTTCTATCCCTTTTCCTCTTTCTTCCTCTTCTGGTATCCCTATAATACAAATGTTTTTCCTTTTGTATTGGTCACATATTTCTCTTAGTGTTGTTTCATTCCTGGAGATCCTTTTATCTCTCTCTATGTCAGCTACTATACGTTCCTGTTCTCTGGCTTCTATTCCTTCAATGGCCTCTTGCATCTTATCCATTCTGCTTATAAATCCTTCCAGGTATTGTTTCACTTCTGTGATCTCTTTCTTGACATCTGTGATCTCCTTCCGGACTTCATCCCACTGCTCTTGCATTTTTCTCTGCATCTCATCCCATTGCTCTTGCATTTTTTTCTGCATCTCTGTCAGCATGTTCATGATTTTTATTTTGAATTCTTTTTCAGGAGGACTAGTTAGGTCTGTCTCCTTCTCAGGTGTTGTCTCTGTGATCTTTGTCTGCCTGTAGTTTTGCCTTTTCATGGTGATAGAGATAGTTTGCAGAGCTGGTACAAGTGACCGCTGGAAGAGCTTCCCTTCTTGTTGGTTTGTAGCCTTTTCCTGGGAGAATAGCGACCTCTAGTGGCTTGTGCTGGGCAGCTGTGCGCAGACAGGGCTTCTGCTTCCTGCCCAGTTGCTTTGGGGTTTATCTCCGCTGTTGCTGTGGGCTTGGCCTGGCTGGGGCTGTTCCTCCAAAATGGTGGAGCCCCATTGGAGGGGGAGCAGTCAGGAGACTATTTATCTCCGTAAGGGGCCTCTGTGCTCCCTGCTGCCCAGGGGGTTAGAGTGCCCAGAGATCCCCAGATTCCCTGCTTCTGGTCTAAGTGACCTGTCCTGCCCCTTTAAGATTTCCAAAAAGCACTCTCCAAACCAAAGCAACAACAGCAACAATGAGAGAGGGAACAGAAAGAAAGAGAAAAAAAAAAGGAAAAAAAAGGAAAAAACAAGCGATTTTTTTTTTTTTTTTTTTGTCCTCAGGTGCCGGTCCCAGGCACCCGCTCACTGATGCTGCTGCCCTGTCTCCCTAGCACCAGGGTCCCTGTCCTTTCAAGGCTTCCAAAAAGCACCCACCCACCGGTCCCGCAGGGAAGGAACGCTCAATATTCTTTGTCCTCAGGCACTGGTCCCACGCACCCGCTCACCAGTCCCGCCGCCCTGCCTCCCTAGCACCGGGGTTCCTGTCCCTTCAAGGCTTCCAAAAAGCACTCGGCAAAAAGAGAGAAAAAAAAGGGGAAAAACGCGCGATTTCTTCCGTCCTCAGGTGCTGGTCTCAGGCACCCACCCACCGGTCCCACAGGGAAAAATGCGGGATATTCTTTGTCCTCAGGTGCCGGTCCCAGGCACCCGCTCACCAGTCCCGCCGCCCTGCCTCCCTAGCACCGGGGTCCCTGTCCCTTTTAGGCTTCCAAAAAGCACTCACAGAAAAGAGAAAAAAAAAAAAAAAAAAAGGGGAAAAACGCGCGATTTCCTCTGTCCTCAAGTGCCGGTCTCAGGCACCCGCCCACCGGTCCCGCAGGGAAAAACGGGGGATATTCTTTGTCCTCAGGCGCCGGTCCCAGCCACCCGCTCACCAGTCCCGCCACCGTGTCTCCCTAGCACTGGGGTCCCCGTCCCTTCAAGGCTTCCAAAAAGCGCTCGCCAAAAAGAGAAAAAAAAAAAAAGGGGAAAAACGCGCGACCTCCTCCGTCCTCAGGCACCGGTCTCAGGCACCCGCCCCCAGGTCTCGCAGGGAGAAACGCGGGATATTCTTTGTCCTCCGGCGCCGTTCCCAGGCACCTCCTCACCGGTCCCGCCACCCTGCCTCCCCAGCAACGGGGGCCCGTCCCTCTAAGGCTTCCAAAAAGCGCTCGCCAAAAAAAAAAAAAAAAAAAAAAACCGCTCCGGTTTCTCTCCACCCACCGGGAGCCGGGGGGAGGGGCGCTCGGGTCCCGCCGGGCTGGGGCTTATATCTTACCCCCTTCACAAGGCGCTGGGTTCTTGCAGGTGTGGATGTGGTCTGGATGTTGTCCTGTGTCCTGTGGTCTCTATTTTAGGAAGATTTTTCTTTGTTATATTTTCATAGCTCTATGTGTTTTTGGGAGGAGATTTCCACTGCTCTACTCACGCCGCCATCTTGGCTCCGCCCCCCCTTTCTTACTCTTTTTTTAATCGAGCTATAGTTCACATGTCATAAAATTAACCATTTTAGTGCACAATTCATAGTTTTTAGCATATCCACAAAGCTGTGTGTAAACATGACTACTATCTAACCCCAGAAAGTTTTCACCACTCCCAAAAGATATCATATGCCTTTAGCAGTCAATGCCTATTACCTTCACTCAGCACCTGGCAGCCACTAATCTACTTCTTTTCTCTATGGATTGGCCTATTCTGGACATTTCACGTAAATGGAATCATACAATGTATAGACTTTTTTGTCTGGCTTCTTTCACTTAGCATAGTGTTTTCAAGGTTTAACCACCTTGTAACGTATACCTTCATTCTTTTTTATGGCTAAATAATATTCCACTGGGTAATATACCACATATTGTTTATCCATTTATCAGTTGATGGATAGTTAGTTTGTTTGCACCTTCTAGCTCTTATGAATAATGCTGCTATGAACATTTGTGCATGAGTTTTTCTGTGGACATGTGTTTTCAATTATCTTGGGTATATGCGGGCATGGAATTATTAGGTCATATGGTAACTCTGTGATTAACTTTTTGAATAACTGCCAAAGTGCTTTACACAGCTACTGCACCATTTTTACATTCCCAATGCAATGTGTAAGGGTTCCATTTTCTCCACATCCTTGCCAACCTGTGTTATTTTTCACCTTTTGGATTATAGCCATCAGAGTGAGTATGAAGTTATATTTCATTTTGGCTTGGTTTTGCATTTTCATAATTGCTAATGATTTTAAGTACCTTTTCATATGTTTGTTGGCCATAGGTATGTATTCATAAGAGAACTGTCTAGTCAAGTTCTTTGTCCATTTTAAATTGGGTTATCTTTTTGTTGAGTGTGAGAGCTCTTTATATATTCTGGATACTAGACCCTTATCAGACATATGATTTGCAAATATTTTCCCCCATTGTGTGGGTTGTCTTTTCACTTACTTAAAGTGTCCTTTGAAACATAATAGTCTTAAAATTTTGATGAAGTCCAATTATCTATCTTTTCTTTGGTTGCTGTTCTTTTATTGTCATTTCCAAGAAACCGTTGCCTAATCCAAGGTCATGAATGATTAGCCCTATGTATTCTTCTGAGAGATATATAGTTTTAGCTCATACATTTAGGTCTTTGATATACTTTGAGTTAATTTTGTACATGGTGTGAGGTAGGTGTCAACTTTTTTCTTTTTCATGCGTATATCTAGCTGTCTCATCATCCTTGTTGAAAAACTATTCTTCCCCCCATTGAATGGTCTTTGTACTTGACAAAGTCAGAATCAAATGACTGTAGAAATATGAGTTTATTTCTGGACTTGCAATTCTATTCTGTTGATTTATATGTCTTAGCTGAGCTTTTGATAAATACTGGGATGAAATGAGTGCATTGTATTATCTAACAACTACCTGAGGTATAGTTGGACACTGACCCATGCTCCTTACCTGTTACCTAACATGAGTAGGAGATTAACATCCTCCTTTGAGACATGAGGATCATAGGAAGGACATGTACCTGAGAAGAGTATAACTCAGATGGAGTCAAAAAAGTTCCTTAGAGACAAATGGACAAATAAGGCCCAAATTCCAGGCCCATATAGTAAGGCTAAAAAACTACAAAACCTAGTAAATTTTAGGCAGATATAATTTCATAACCCATCTCAGCATACTCGAATTCACCTGATACATACTGAGTCCTTACTCCTGTGTACAATAATGCCACTTTTATTTGAGGACTTTTACTTCTGGCATACTTCCAACATAAACTATTTGCAAAGTTACCAAAAACAGCAAGTTGACTATATGAAATTATCATATTTTATAGATAAGAAAGAATTGAATGTTGGCTTTAGTTTTAACACAGTTGCTTTATAGGCCTCTTTGTCAATAATTAGCTAGTTGGCCAACTGTCTGTTCAGGCCACTTCCTTGCTAAAAGTAATAAAACTTATCATTTGTGTATAATGGAATACTTGACTGTTCCACAAAGTTAAAGGGGGTGGGGACATCTGCGGGATTACACAAAACATACCTAAAATAATATCAGATTATTAACAAGCAAGGTGTAAAGAAGGGGGGCATAGACAATGATTCCCTGGGCCTGGAAGCGTTGTCCTTCTGTCTTTAGGGACCAAATCTTTGTTGCAATATGGTCTGTGAGAACGACCAAGTGTGTTATCTCTCTCTTCCTCTTTACTGCTGCCAGAGATCCTAGGGTAGCATGGTATAGTTTGTGTCTAGAAATGTTCAATCCTGATGATAGCTGGGACAAGAATCATAACCCTGAACCCTGGAACAAAAACGATTTTCTGCTTAACACAAGTTTTGTTACAGTGTACTATATGAACTCAGCAAAATGGCCCAGACTTTTAAATGAAATTATTCCTTTTTAAGTTGTTTAAAATTGAGCCTTCCATTTGACATAAAAAAAAAAGAACTTCTGTTCATCAAAAGACAAAATCAAAAGAGAGAAGGCAAACACAGACTGGAAAGATGATATTTGCAAAACACATTTAATAAAGGACTCCTATCCAAAATTTATAGAGATCTTCTGCAAATCATTAAGAAAAAGACAATCCAAATGAGTAAAATACTTGAACAGGCACTTCACAAACAGGGATAGTCAAATGCCCAATGAGCACATAAAATGATGCTAACATCTTTGGTTATCAGGAACACACAAATTAAAAGCACAATTACAAACTATTACCCAGCTACCAAAACAGCTAGTTAAAGGTATTGACTAGGTTACAGAGCAACTGAACTCTCCTACACACTTATGAGAAAATAAATCAGTACAAGCACACAGGAAACTTCTTTGGCTATAATATATTAAAGTTAAAAATAAATATATGTCCTAAGATCCAGCAGGTCCACCCTTGGATATGTAACCAACAAAAATGTAAACACATTTGCAGCAAAAGACATGTTCAATAATGTTCATGGAAGGATTATTTGTGAAAGCCAAAAACTGGAAGCAGCTCAAGTGTCCACAATAGTCTAATGGAGTAATAAATTGTAGTATATTCATACAATGGCATACAACACAGAAATGAAAAAGAATGAACTACAGCTGACTTGAAGCAGCATGAATAAATCTCAGATAGAATGTTGAGCAAAAAGCCAGACACTTCTTTTTTTTTTGAAATATCTTTGATATACAGTCTTACATTGGTTTCAGGTATACCACACAGTGGTTCAACAGTCACCCATATTCTTAAATCCTCACCCCCACTAGTGCGGTTACTATCTGTCAACATAGAAAGATGTGACAGAATCATTGACTATGTTCTCCATGCTGTATTACTATCCTCGTGACCAACTTATATTATGATTGAGAATTTTTGTGCCCCTTTATCCCTTTCACCCTCTCCATCCACCCTCCCCAACTCCTCCCCCATGGTAACCACATCAATTATCAGTAAAGCTAGACAGTTTTTAAAAGAGCACACACAGTATAATTTCGCTTAAATCAAGTTTAAGTACAGGCAGTACAAATCTGTGGTGAAAGAGAACTGGACACTGGTTCCTCTGGGGCGTGCCTGGACTCAGAGCGGCCTGAGGGAGGGAGTGTTCCTGGGATCTCTTCTCTTCTGTATGTAAACCTGGGTGGTGGTACATGGATACATACATGTGTAAAAATTCATTAGCCAAAAACTCATGCATATGTAAAAATTCATTAAGCAAAAATGCTTAAGATTTGTGTACTTTTGTTTAAGTTATAATTAAATCTTTTAAAGGTATATTTAAAAAATTAAGTTTTCCAGGTAACGTCCTCTATTCTGTGAGGTCAGGTAACGGCCGCTTCTCTCCCAACTAAGAGTGGTATTCTCTAAAGAGAGTAAAACAGGACTTAGGGGGATGTCCAGAGCAAACGTACCATACTAAAATTAGAGGGATTAATTAGGTCCAACCAGATCGCCCTATAGCGATGCACTTCGATGACAAATATCTACCCACAAATAAAAACATCAGTTAGTTTTTAGGGCCCCATTCTGAAATAAGAATTACCAGACCCTAAGATAAGTCTCTACTGTGAGAGACAGAAGCCCAAACAAAGAGAAAAATGCCTTGGAGGAAACAGACTGTTTAAGATAGAAGAAAAATTTTTAATTTTTAAATTAAAAAAATTTTTAAACTTTCTAAAGATTACCAAATAAAGATAGATAATAGAAAAGATTATGTCCATGAAAATAGCTAGTTATTTAAAAGAGGAAGATTCAAAAAATAAAAAAGAGCTCTAGAAAATTTAAAGTAGAACAAAAATATAAAGCTCAATGGAATGATTGGACGATGGATTTTAGGAAATCTCTCAGAAAGTAGGGTAAAAAGAGTAAGAGGGAAAAGATAAAATTAGAGATTCATTCCAGGGGATTCAACATTCAAACAATAGGCGGTCCAGCGAGGTTCAGGGGAGCGACAGAGAGAAGGAGGGAGAGGAAGGATGAAGGGGACAGGGGAGACAGAGAAAAGGATCAGAATCCGAATGGCAATGGCTTTCTCAACAGAGCTGGGAGCTAAAAAAAAAATGGTGGGACACCTTCAAAATTGTGAGGGAAAATGATTTCCGTTGTAGCATTTTCTACCTATCCATGCTATGAAATAAATGTGAGGGTAGAATAAACACATTTCAGATATGCAAGGGATTCACATGGAATCATACCAATCACACCAAGATCATAATCAAGGAAAATGGACAACTATTAATATTTTCTACATAAAGCAGAAATAATAATCAGGGTAAACTGTTTTCATTTCAAGGATGTAGAGTAAGAAAAAATTAAGTCAAAAGAAAGCAGGATGAAATAAAAAATAAGAAAAAATGAGAGTAAAATTTGAAACCCCACCTAAATGCACTTCTTCAACAAACATGGACTGTCTACTTTTTCCCAGCACTGTTTTAAATGCTGAGGGTGCAGTGGTGAAGAAGACAAACAGAAGTTGTTGCTCTCATAGAGCACATTGGGGGAATGTTTAAATAATAATTACACAGCTACTTAATGAAATGTTATGGAATCATTAAAAAGCCACATGAAAACCAGAAACATAGGAAATGTTTTAGAATATAATGTAATGTAAAGAGAACACATGTTTTGCCAAAGACAAAAGGGAAGTCATGAATCTGAAAATAGGTATGCTAGGATGGTGGAATTATGAATGAATTTTTCTTTTTTTATAATTCCCTTTAATTTTACATTTGGTTTCCAAACAGACAAGAGAAACACCAAAAATTTAAAAAATATATAGAATTGGTTAAAGTCCTATGTTGCCTGTTTAAAATACCATGCCAAGTATTTCATTTGGAAAGAGCTGCTGTCACTTTTCAGATATTATTCATAATCACTTTTTTATTGAAAAATACTTTATGTACAATATTATATTGCTTTTAGATGAATACCTTAGTGATTCATCAATTATATACATTATTAAATGCTCACCATGTAAAGTGTAGTTACCATCTGTCACCATACAAAAATATTAAAATATAATGCGCTATATTCCCTATGCTATACTTCCATCCCTGTAACTAAATTGTTTTATAATTTGAAGCTTATACCTCTTTATCCTTTTCACCTATTTCACACACACCCTTATGGTAACCAACCATTTGTTCTCTGTGTTTATTAGTCTATTTCTGTTTTGGTTGTTCATTTGTTTTTCAGACTCCACATATTAAGTGCATATGGTATTCATCTTTCTCTGACTTATTTCACTTAGCATGATACCTGAAGTGCCCATCAATAGATGAATGGCTAAGAAGAGGTGGTACATATGTAAAATGGAATACTATTCAGCCATAAAAAAGAAAGAAATCTTGCCATCTGTGACAATGTGGATGGACCTAGAGGATAGTATGTTAAGTCAAATATTTCTGTTATCTGAAATCTTTATAACTATTAGCCCTTTGCAGGATGCTAAAGGACATTGTATTTTAATTCAGATATCATCTAAGAAACTCTTCTAAGAAGGGGTATTGTGTCTCTTCCTTAAGAGAAAGAATGGAAAATTACCCACTACTGATGGGAAAAATAGCCACTTGGTCAGATGTTATGAACTTTTTGTTTCTACTCCAGCTCTGCAGGAAAAGATGAAGGTGTCAGAAGGAATTCAGATCCAGTGTGAAGCTGGAGGCTAGAAAGAGCAATTAAACCTTGCCTGTTAATTAGCTGTATGAGTTAATGAGCAATATAAGCAGGGTGAACAGACTCCCCATAATTGAACCAGAGAAAACTCACTGGCAGCTTAAGGCCAGTTGAGACCATCAGTTTCCATAAAGGACACAAATATTCTTCACCCATGAGGGAATAATATCAGTGGTGATGTTACTGAGGTACTCTCCACAGATGATAGTGAAAGCTCACTTTGTGTCAAACATGAGATTTCAGGAGTCTCCATGTAAGGTTACCATGTAGAGGTTTCCTTTATACTGTATAGGAAGCAAAACTTTCTTGGACCAGCTGATTAGATGTGTCCTTGGACATGAAATCTGAGAAAGATGTGGGCTCCCAAGGGATCTGACACAAAGAGAAAATTCAGGAAGCATTGAAATGAATGCTTTAATTATGCCTTGGAATGCGTTTAATGCTACAAGCTTTTTCGTATTCAAAAGTAGTAGGAAAGATATTGCATCAAAGTGTCTTATAAAATCATGTTCAATCAGCTTATACATCCTATTTACATTTGGCTTTTAAAATAATATTTTAAAGTATAAGAAAAGCTAAATACAATTTGAACTCCTGGATGGGATCCTAGAATAGAAAAATAGAACAGAAAAAAATTAAGGAAAATTAGGAAATAGGAAAAATAGGAATAGGAAAAAGTTAGGGAAAATTAATTAAATTTGAATAAAGTATGGAACTTACTTTATTTAAGTTAAGAACTGTGTGCTAAAGTGGGTTCATTAGTTGTGACAAATGTAGAGTAGTGACGTAAGATATTAGCAATAGGGGAAACTAGGTGTAGAGTATGTGAGAAGTCTCCGTATTGTATTATCTTTGCAACTGTTCTGTAAATTGAAAAATATTCTAAAATTGAAGAGTTTACTTAAATTAAAAAATATAGGAGGAAAGGACATTTATCTCAATCTCAGACAAATTGTGGCCTGAGCCTGTGTTCAGACCACATGACTGTAACTAACGCATCATCCACTATCAGATGTCAGTCTAATCCTATGTTATGTTATTTTCAGTGACAGGGGAAAAAATTATGAAAGTTGACTATGCAGGTTAAAATATGTAAAATCATAAAACACAGAATTGATAAGACAACAAAATTTAAATAATGTGTTGTGGAAAATAGGAAGCCACTGGAATTTCTTGAATGAGTAACTGGTGTAGTGAAAGCAATGATTTAGGGATTTATTCAATCAATAATTTGCAAAATGGACAGGGAGAAATCTGAGTCAGGAGATCAGAAAAGAGGCAATAACAGGCATGTGAAATGAAAATCTCAAGGCTAAAGCTATAAAATGAAACTTAGGGCAAGGAGTTCAAGCAATGTTATTCTTAGTGCCACATACGACCTGTTTTAGGCACCTGGGAACAAGCAGAACCTATTGTGGAGACAGGTGTATCAGGTCATCTTAGTCCAACTCCATTGGATATATGAATCATAGAACTACTTTATGACCCTCTTGTTTCAAGTCCAGGCTCTCCTGGCATCCTGGCATCTTGTCAGGACTATATCTTGTCACCTCCATTTGTTCCGCAGTGACTCTGTGCTTGCGATAGTTAAGCATGAGTTAACATTTCTTTTTTATTTTTAACCCATCCTAATGTTTTTTTTCAAAGTTTTAATTTGGAAATTATTTCAAACTTACTAGAAAAGCTGCAATAAGAATAGTACACAGACACCACAGACTTGTTACACCTGTTGTTAAAGATTTCTCTCTTTCTCTATATATGCATGAATAAATGTACACCTAATATTTTTTAGTCATTTGACAATAATTTGCATATACCATGGCCATTTAGTCTTAATTACTCCCTTGTGTATTTCCTAAGAAGAAGGATATCCTTTTAGAAAATCACAGTATAGTTGTTAACTTTGTACATTTATTCAATCACTGTTTCTTGAATTGAACCAAACTACAGGAACACCCATTATCTTGGTCTGACCTGTCCCACTGCTGGGTCACAGAAGTGAAAAACCCAAGGTTTCATTTGAATTTCAGGTTTGGGTCTTTGAGAATACCATACAGTCATATTTTTCAGATTACTTTTGAGTTTGACTAGTTACGTGTTTGCTTGACTCAATTGTTCAGCTTTTCTAAAAACATCTTTGTGAAAGAATAACACTGATACCAGTAATGGCAAACACTAATCTAGCATTCATTATTATGTGTCAGGCACTATTTTAAATGCTTTATATTTATTGATGCATTTAATAGTCATAAAGGAACATACCATGACTATCTTCATTTTATACACAGGGAAATGTCAGCACAGAAGTTAACTTGTCCACGAATATACTGCTGATAAGGGTCAAAACAAAGATTTGAACCCAGGCTCTCAGATATCCTTCTTATTTGTTAATCTTTGTGTGTGTGTGTGTGTGTGTGTGTGTGTGTGTGTGTGTGTGTGTAGCCTTCTTGTATTTCACAGTGTCTTCTTTAAAGATGATCCCATGCTATTTGGTGCTTTCACTTGCTTCTCATTGTGTTGTGTTCCCCAGGAAAAAAGCGTTCATTGTCTTGACGTGTTTATTTTTCAGCTGAAGAAAAGGTGACTGGTCCCCTGAGGCCAGAAGAATGAACTCAGAAGAGGCTGTTTACATGAGATTCTCCCACTCACCAGCTGTTGAGAGTCTGTGGATATAGAGCAGGATCTTATTACTTGGATGGAAGCATGCGGCCATGTTCCCCAACCACCAACAGCCAAGTGGATTTGCTACAATAGGGCTGCCTAATAAATGATCATTCAGAAGTATTTGACACAAATCTTGCAGCAGTGTCTTTAAATGTAGTGTGCCTTCCTATCTAGCCTGGTATATATTTGAGACCCTCTGCTGCTTCTCACTCCAGTGTCGGTACTGGCCTGAAGGCTGGATCTGCAGTAGAATTCTCTTCATTCAGGTTGGCTCTGTCCTGTTTGACTTTGTTATTTATAGAGTCATGTTGTTTAATAACTACTTATTGAGTACCTGTTCCATGCCAATTAGGCTAAACATTTAATCATCACAAAAACCCTATAAGGTTGCACCTCTTATCTCCATTTTGCCCATGAGCAAACAGAGGTCCAGAGAGGTTGTTCACTGTGTGATAAAATCACTCAGCTGGCAGTCAGGGCTCACACCTAGCTCTAGAGCCAAAGGTCCTTGAGCACACTGCTTTGCCTATCATTGCTCCAGAGATAATTAGCCCATCATATTATCACCGGTATTCCTCTCATAAATAGGGGTGGGATGGCAGTGTACGTGTATGGTAAGTATCTGAAGTATCTGAGACAGATGATCAGGGAGGCTTTAGAGGCACCAAAATTTGCAGAATTATTTTCTAAGAAAAATAACAGTATTCTTTTAGACCACAGGTTGATAAATTGTGGCCTATGGATCAAATCCAGCCCCCAACCGATTTTTGTAAATAAAGTTTTATGGGAACACAGCCACACTGGGAAAGTTTATGGCTGCTTTCCCTCTGCAATGGCAGAGTTTCAGAGTACAGACCATATGGCCTGCAAAGCCTAAAATATGGACTATCTGGGCCTTTCCAGAAAAACAGCTGACCCCTTGTTTAAGATGATTTAGGAAGAAAGCCAACAGTTTTCATTAAAGGCAACTTACTATATTTTCCATTGGACTGGAAAACTACTTAAAGATTCGCAACGCTGGGATAAACACTATTTTAGCGATGGTGGAGTTGAGGATGGGAGTAGGGGCAGGTAGGGATCTAACGGGAAGGGTTTAGAAACAGGGAGTAGGAAGAAGAGATCTGGACCTTTGGGTCCCCAGTTAAGTCCTCACCCCAAACTCATCCCACTCATGTCCTACTTATTTCTCCTGCCAAATCAAGTTTCCTAAAATAACTCTGCCCATAAACTTGTAAGCGCTTCCCACTTACAACATACTCAAATCCCAACACCCCAGCTTGGAATTTAGAGACTGTAACAATCTGACCACTACTAATCTTTCTTTCCAACCTCTTTTTTTCTTCGTTTTTTAATCATGAGGAAGTCATGCTAAATTTGAGTTTCTATTTCAAAGCTAGTTTACTGTCTTTGATTTGCTTTCATGAAAGCAGAGAAGTAAATGTGTACTACTTGTAGGTAGTGCATTTGATAACAGGAAACCAGGCTGAGTTTCATAAATAAATAATGCCACATTACCTAAGCTAAAAGTTATAAACAAATGAAAAATTTATAAATGTATTAGTTAATTTTCTCTAGTAGATACTACCCAGTTGTATTTAGAAAAAAAGTATTCTAGCTAAGGTTTTGTTTTGTTTTAAAAACTGTAATGTTAAGCTTTCTCCCACATTGCTAAGTACTTTTCAAAAATTTTCATGGCTACAGAATATTCCACCTCCTGTTTGTTCCAAGGTTTTCCTAATACTTCCCTGGTGTTATCTTCCCTTCCTGCCTGCTTATTTTAAGTTTCATTCTTCCAGCTTACATCCTGTCATCTTCTCTCTTCAAAGTCCTATTGCTAGGATTAAGTTCAGACTGACCTTCAGAATAAAGAATGCATTTCAAGAGACTTATTTCCTTAGATCAGGCAGAGAAAGACAAACACCAAATGACTTCACTCATTCGTGGAGTATAAAAACAAAGCAAAACTGAAGGAACAAAATAGCAGCAGACTCAGACACGGAGGAGGGACTAGTGGTTTCCAAACGGGAGGGGTTGGGGAGGGTGGGTGGAGAGGGAGGGAGAAGGGGATTAAGGGGCACAATAATCCTCAATCACAATATAGGTAGATCATGGGGAAGGCAGTACAACACGGAGAAGTAATGACTCTAGCATCTTATTAAGCTGATAGACAGTGAGTGCAATGGGGGGATGAGAACTTGGTTGAATGTTGAAACCACTGTGTTGTTTATGTGAAACCATTATAAGATTGTATATTGATGATACTTTGATTAAAAAAAAAAAGAAAGAGAGACTTATTTCCCTAGAAAGTGCTGACATAGTACCATCTGAGCCTGACAGCAATGGCATTGCAGTAGCAAAGGGCTCACAGACACCATTTCCTGGGGCTGTTAATCGGGAGACTGGTTTATTAGAAAATAATAGTAGATAGCTAACATCTATTAGGTACTTTCTATACGTCAGGCATTATTCTAAGTACTTTACATACATTGTTATTTATCTTTATGACAGCCCTTTCAAGTGGGTACTATTAATATACTCATTTTACAAATAAGAAAATTGAGGTACAGAGAGGGTAACTGCCCAAGGCCACACACTTGGTAAGTGGTAGATTTGGCATTTAAATTCAGACAATCTGGGTGCTTAGCTAATGAACTAGAAGTGTAGTCAGTTCACTACAGTCCTTGATCTCCCTAGGCTCAACCACCTGTCTCACTCTGGCCTCGCCCATTTTCAGAGTCTGTACGAGGGAGAGGGGATGGTGAGTAATGTTCTCACTAGTAACAGTGACTTGTTCCTCTGTGTCGGAGAGAACTGGCGGGGGGCCAGAAGTGTTTTACAATGAGGAGATAAACAGGCAGATAAATTGGCTTTGTTCTTGGTCATTCTCTGAACATGATGAGTCCAGTGGCATTTCAAGAGTCAAGGCAAGATATGATGGAACACTGGTGTCTTCCAGATCTCCACTCATCTCAGTGTCCCCAGTGCCTAACCAGACCATTATATATAAAGAAGGTGTTGTGACACAGTAACATCATAATGGCTACAAGTTTAGTTACCTGCCCCCTAATGTTCTCTCCCAGGAAGGAGTGGGCTCTTGCAGTGGGTCCTGTGAGGGTCGAGGTGGGGAGAGATTCAGAGGGCATTCCAGAAGTGAGTACAGTTGCAAAGCTGAGTCAGAAAGGGAATGTATAGTTATTGGCTTCTAGTTTGCAGAATGATAGAACCTCAAGTTTCAGAAAGATGTTAAAGATTATCTCTACTACTCTCCCAGTGCCTGATGCCCCTAGGACAGCTCTGCCGAACAAATGCCCATCTCCTGCATGGATAACTACACTGATGGGGACCTCACTACCAAACAAGGTCCATTTCTACTCTGCATGGACTTTTGGTTGAGTGGAAATCTATCTTCCTGTTGCGTCCACCATTTGGGTCTAATTTTATCCGTGTGATATTAGAGAATAAGTCAGCTCCTTCCTCTACACAACAGCCTTAGAGAAATTTGAAATATCATCTGTTTTTATGCCTCTGTAGTTCCTTTTTTTCCTTTTATAAAAAAATTGCTTTTTCTTACTTCAATGGTTCTCAAGTTTTAGTGTGTTTCAGAATTACCTGGAGGATTGTTGAAACACGGATTACTGGACCCCATCCCCAGCATTTCTGATTTAGTAGGTCTGGGGATGAAGCATGAGATCTTGCACTTCTGCAACCTACCAGGTGGTGCTGATGCAGCTGGTTTGAGGATTACATTTGCAAACAAGAGCTTTAGTTTATTAGTAAACTTTTGAAAATTTCTAAACTGATTTAGCTGTGAAAGGTAAGTACAGAAACAGCAAAGGACTTGCCCATGGGCCAGAAGCAGCCAGAGTAGATTGGGGGTGCAGATTTAGTGCTCTGCTAGGTGGGTGACTGCAGCCAGACAGCTGGAATGAGTTAGGGAAGATAGAAGTCACAGCCAGAAGAGACTAGCTGTTCCTGAGTGGGAATGAGGGGAAGCAGAAGGCCACACTGAGCTGCCAGCGGAGCCAGACTGTCCCAAGACAGAGATCTGGCAAGGGCAGAAGTCAAATGGGGTAGAGCTCTTGTCACAGACTGCCGGCTCCTGGCTGGGCTGCAGGGAAAGAAGTAGGGGAGTGAGGAGGCAAGGAGCCAGGAGGGAGCTTCTGGGAGGTGGCTTGTGACAGAATCTGGCGATCAAATTTCAGCTGTGGCTCACTGTCTTCAAAGTCTCTCTCTGCCTCCTCCTGTGGCTATTATGCCCTTCAGGCATCAAGCGTCCAGGAGTTGCTCTCTGACAGTAGTGAAGTCCTTGCAGCAAGAGAACTGGGGACAGTGCTAAATGCTGTTTTTCCCTTCAGTGGTGGGCCCCACAATAGGCAGAGGCGGGGTTGGGGAGCTCCGTCAGGGTGTGTGACATCTGATGTTCCTACTCCCTAGGCTGCATTTCTCCTGCATGGGACACTGACTGCTGCAGTGCTTGCGCAGTGCAGCCTCTGTGGCCGCAGCGGTGTACTAGAGGCGGGGCGCATGGCTGCTCTCACTGCTCCCCATGGAACTGGGGCAGCTTGCATAGGAGGCTCTTTTTCTTGGTACCAAGAGAAGGAGCATCTCTCTGCAAGACTGCATGCCATTACTCCTTTCAGCTGCAAAATTGTGCAACAGGCCCTCCCTGGACCCTAACCTTCAAGAACTATCTACCTAGTCTGAGCCAGACTTCTGCTTTCCCTTTTGTGCCTTTCATCTCACTTCTTGTACATGACTGTCCAGTTAAAAAAGTATTTATTGAGTGCACAGTAGATGCAGGCCCTGTGCTGGGCATACAGATATGGGCAGAAGAAATGTTGACTCTCAAGGAAATTGTGGTATAGTTGAGGAGACCCCTGCATAGCCTTGTGGGGTAAATGATGTTTCTTAAACATACAGCTAATGCTCTCTCAGGGCTTTTTTATTTGCTGTTCCTTTTATTTAGAATGCTCTTCCCCAGATCTTTGTATGGCTCATTCTCTCACTTCGCTCAGGTCACTCCTGAGAGAGGCCTTCCCTGATCTTCCTATGGAAAACGGAGCTCTCACAATACTCTTAATCCATTTACCCCATGTAATTTTTCTTAACAGCTCCTCTAACCATCTCATATTTTTGTTGTTAGCCTCCCATGCTAGATTGTAAGCTCTCCAAGTGACAGCAGGGCTTTGTCACTGCTAAATTCTCAGTTTGTAGGACTGGTACCTAATAGGTACTCAGTATATTTCACTTTTGTTCATTCATCGAAAGTGATTGCCCAGGTACATTTTGTGAGCCTCTCCAGAGTTACGTGAGGATGAGTGTCTGCTAGGGAAGAATATTTTCAAGCTCACCTTCCCACCTTTCCACAGTCAGTCCCCTCAGGCCAGACCGAGCAGGTTCTAGCTCCCACCAGTTAACTAGAATTTACTGGGCATTGTATGTACTGGGCACTCCAATTATATTACTTAACCTTCACAATGCTCTGCAAAGTCAGCCATATTTCTCTTATTTTGCTGGAGATGAAATAGGCTTAGGGACAGTGCTTGTTATAAATCCGAGGTAGCATTGATAGACAGTGACTTCAATGGGGTGTGGGGGGGACTTGGATTTATGGGTGAAAGTAGTAACCACAATGTTACTCATGTGAAACCTTCATAAGATGGTGTATCAATGATACATCAATCAATCAATCAATCCCAGGTAGCAAGATGCCCAGCGGGGCTCTCTGGGAAAGGTCTTCCAGTCTCCACAGTGTTCCCACGTTTCTGCCACGTTCCTACTGGTCTCTCCCATGTTTCCACTACGACCCCGTTCCAGCCCTTTCCTTCTCACTGTACAGCTGGGCCTGGTCTAGCCTGGGTGCTCCGCCACGGCCAGCGTATAGGTGGCAAGCAGGATGGAATGGGGCTGAACCCTTTCCAGGGCCATGGCTTTCCTTCCGTGCCCTTCTCGCAGGCCGGCCGCTGGCTGCCCAGGGTTCCATTCCAAGGCCTGCGGATGGCGGAAAGGTTCGTTCAAAGGACTCGCGGGACTAGGGACGAGCACCCGACACCCTCAGCCCGGCCCCTCCGGCGGCGGAGCGCATGCGCAGGGCGCCCTCCCTCCCGCGGGCTGCCCTCTCATCTTGGCAACCGCGGCGCGACGGCGGCGCGCGCACGGGCGGGGCGCGGACGGGGCGAGGCCGGCGGCGGGGTGCGGACTCGGGCTGCGGCGGCAGCGCTGGCGGCGGGGAGTTGTCGTGGGGCGCGGTTTCGGCGGGGCCGGCTTCCGTCCGCCTCCTCACACTGTTCTTTGACGCGATTTCGGTACCGGCAGGCAGCCTCTGGTCATGGACTCCCAGAAAGTAAGCGGGAAAGCGGGGCGTGGGTCCCCCGATCTGGGCGGAGGTGGGCGGGGTGCCCGGGCTGAGGGGGCGGTGGGGAGGCCGCCTGGCCTCCCTCCCTCCTGGGAGCAGAGCGGCCCCCACCGGCCTGCCGGGACCGCGCCCGGGGACCCAGGCTGGCCTCTGCCCTTGGTCC
Source organism: Manis javanica (assembly GCF_040802235.1). Classification (NCBI taxonomy): domain Eukaryota; kingdom Metazoa; phylum Chordata; class Mammalia; order Pholidota; family Manidae; genus Manis; species Manis javanica. The sequence continues at coordinate 25,789,546 of NC_133157.1, read as the reverse complement.
TGTACAGAGTCCTGGCTCCTGTGGGCAAAACAGGGAGCCATCCCCATTTTTAAATCATTTTCTGCGGCGCTCTAGGCCCCCTTTGATTCTTGAAGCCTCCTGTTCTAGTGTGGGTTCATGCCGCAGCAGATGAGGCAGGGTACACGGGCTCTACCTGCTGACGCCGAAGCTGATGCTCTCTCCACCCAGTTTTCTGTATTGGCACAATACATGCTGCTTTAGGTCAGGCACCACGTCTCCATAGTACCGCCTTCTGCCCCTCATCCCCTGCCCGTCTCGTGACCAGTGCATAAGCAGGTCTTACTGTTTAGAATTGGTTGAATTGAGGGAAAAGACAGCAGTTGTCAGGCAGTCGTCCCACGCTCCTTGACCAGTTTGATGTTTCTGATTAGTTACTTGGTAGTTGTAATGGCATGTTTTTTACCTTCCGAAGTTGAGGAAAGGCTATGCAGAACTAGTTGTTTCAGTTAAGAAACAAAAATATTTAGAGAACATAGCCAGTAATTTGAATACAGTTAGAAGTGAGTTGTTAATATTCAGTCGTTAATTCCTATATAGAAATCAACCACCCTGCTTTCTGTCAGATTATAGTTATTGAAATATAGGACAGTATCAGAAGGAAACACAAATGTTATTAATAATGTAGCGGGGAAAAACAACGGCCTACCTAAGAGGCCATTCTTTTCTATTATTAGAAAACACCGCAAAGACTTATTAGGACAGATTTTTTTGTAATTTTGCCTCTTTCACCTTCTTGAGAATCACTGGAGGCATAAGAGAATAGTGTAGATTGTTAAGCCTTGTCTATTACAGTGTTGAACTGAAGTGCACATAATTTCATTGTGTGGGTGCATCTTGAAACTCATCTTGAAATTCATTCCTTAATTTTTATTTCCCTATTAGTAAGACATTTTTTAAAAATTACATTTTTTAATTTGTATACAATGTTAAGTGTATTTGTGTTTGTATACAATGTTAAAATGTATTACATTTTTGAATATGTAAACCTTTAAAATATTTCTGCCCAAAATTGTAAAACATTTCACAGCTTATTTAACATTTTAGATAAAAGTTGTATGGTATCTGGATGGACATTAGTTCAGGGCAAAGACTTGGAGTACAGAGACTTGGGTTCCATGCTCCTATTTACTAGGTCTGCGATATGGAGCAAATCACTTAATGTGATTATAATCTATTGCCTCATGATTTATTAAATGTGATTGTAATTTATCTCTTTCAGAGTAAGAAAGAATATTTTATAGGGTTATTGTAAAAATAAGGCAAAATCATTCAATACGAAAACACATATAACATTTTAAATAAGTACTAGAATACTGTAAAATACAATTTACAAATGTGTTTTGATATAGATCACTTATTTTGCCAGGGCATGCATTATCCCTCCCTTAAAAAGGACTCAAGGGTTGAAGGTTGTGACTCCTGCAAGATCATATTGCTAGTCATAAAGCTAAGATTTGAACTTAATTGGTCTTATACCAAATGATGTTTTTGAATACCTACAACATATGTGCAATTTTCCCAGAGATAGGAAAGAACTAGCTGTTCTATCTTACTGGTATTAATGTATCTTATTTGTGATAACTTTGAGAATCAACTTATCAGTTTAAGAAAATGTGTCAACTTTTATTGGTGGTCTCATATAATATTTCTGATAAAAAACCCTTTGTTTTGTTTTATTTAAAATGAATGTCTGGTATTAATGGTTATAACCAGTTAATACTCTGCATTTGAGCATCTTTTTCTCATGAATTACTGTAGAATCAATTATATACCTCACTAATAATGAGCTAAACTGTAAATTTGTTTATCTTTAGGGAAGACAGTAAGTAGCATCCTAGCATGATTTTCCTTTCCTGTTGCAGAATGTTACAATGAAAATAATAGTTGGGATGGTTCCTTAGTCAGTTTAAGGAAAATGGTTAGGAACTGTAAGTGGCAAAGGGTGAAGATGGCTTGAACATACACCTGTTTGTAAGGCACTGGGATTTGGATTTTAAATTATGAAGGGTATGGCTTTGGAGCCAG